>NC_062569.1:11923332-12534721 GCF_022837055.1 Prionailurus viverrinus
GGAGACCCTCAGCTATTTGGGAATCTGAGGGTTCAGGGGACTAGAATTCTATTTCTCACCTGGAACTAGGCAGCTTTTTGTCTCATGTCAACAAGAGGCAACCACCTGTCGGTAAGAAGGGCTGGGAGGTAGCTCTCCTACCTCCCATGTTGGTGGGGGGGGACAACGAAGCTGGCAGAGAGCTGAGAGCTGGCAGGATAGCCAGGGCATTGCTGTGGCACTAAGTGAGGGCACTTCGTAAAGAAGCTGTGGATTGCTTATCCCCGGCCAGACACTGAGTGGCGAACATAGCCAAGTGTCAGAGCATCGTCCACGGAGAGAGGACGTGAAGCTTCTGGATCGATTGCCGAGCGTTGCTTCTGCCGGGAGAGTTAAGTGGTGAGGTGCAGCAGCAAATGTTGTGTTCCAGTTATCTGTTAACTACACACAAAAAATCCGCCTTGAAATGTTGGCTTAACTGTAAACCCATAACGACCATTAGTTTCGCTCACAAATCTGGGGCAGCGGGTAGCTGGGCTCAGCTCAGCCATTCTTGCTCGGGGTCTCTGACACGGCTTGCAGATAGTAGCTGGGACCAGGGTTGCCTTAAATATGAATTGGCTTGTTTTAAACTCCTGGGCTGCAAAGGCAAACAGCTGAGAGCAGGCCCAGTGAGGACTGCCCAAGCTTCTATCTCTTTCCATGGAGCTGTCCCCAGTCCCAGACTTCTTCCATGGTGGCAGTTCCTCAGAGGAAAGAAGGTGCTGGAGAACACCTTCACGACGTCAAGTGGAAAAGGTGGTAAGAACACAAGAGGTGTTTTGATCACAGCACAGAGAAAATTCTCTGGAATAAAACCCATGATCTTTTCATCTAAACGTGTTATCGATGAATGGGGAAGAGGCTGGTGGCTATTGAGGCAGGAACCTAACCCACACTTCAAGGGCAGGAATTTGGAACCAAATTGCAAAGTGAAGGCAATCACAGAGGGAGCGCTCGAGTGAGTTTGTGTACAGATTCATGGGACCGAACGTATGATCAACAGCAGCTCTGGAAGGCACAGGAACACGTGAGGGAGGGCTTGTTTGGAAACACAGAATAAAAAGAAATCTATGTGAGCCGATGAGAGAATTGAAGTGAAAAGAAAACCCTTAGTCTGCAGAGTAAAAATGTTCTGAGTAACAAGCAGCGTTCAGGAAAAAAGCAGTATAATTCAGTATATCCTGGCATAATTCCTGAACTTAAAGGGTAGAGAGAAAAAATCCTCTATGCTGCAAGATAGAAAAAAAAAAGTTATGCAGGAAAAAGAATCACTGTCGTTTGACTGTATTTTGGCAACACTGCATATGAGAAGAGAGCAGAATGTCTATATACATTTGTAAGAGGAAAGATCTGTGCCTGCAGAATCTTCTATGAAGCCAGGATATTATTCACCTGCCAGGGGGAAAGATTGAAATCTCTGGATTTGCAATAAGTCTGAAAACGTACCTACGAGTTAAACAACTGACAGAGCTCTAAATGAGCAGCCCCCAGAGTGATAAGCAATGGACAATGATAGAATGAACGGGAATATGTGACGTGAGTTCTACGTGGAGATTCT
Source organism: Prionailurus viverrinus (assembly GCF_022837055.1). Lineage (NCBI taxonomy): Eukaryota > Metazoa > Chordata > Mammalia > Carnivora > Felidae > Prionailurus > Prionailurus viverrinus. The sequence goes on from NC_062569.1 coordinate 11,924,912, forward strand.
GAGGTAGAGAATGCCTTCTGCCTGGGTGATGATCTGTAAGTCAAAATATCAAAATGTCCTCATCAACCTGGGAAAAGGGAAAAAGAAGGAACAGGTGACAGGTCTTAACTTAAGGGGTGTAAGGAGGAAGCGGAGAAGAATCCGGGCTGGCTTCGCGGCCGGCGATTTGTATGAGGTCCCCTGCTCAGAAGGGCTGATGCTTGATTCAATACTCTGCTGTTGGTGTCTTGCAATTATTAATAATTTGGAGCAAGGGGCCCTGCATGATCATTTCACAGTAGGGCCCGAAAATGACACAGCCGGCCCTGAATAGGGATGGTTAACGGACTAGATTTAAATCCCGAATTGACCATGTTCAAATCCAGGAGATTCAGAGTTACTTTTGAGTGGAAAAGAAGACGTTATTTTTCCTGGTCAGCAGTGATGGCTTGGAAACTTGGTTAAATTAAGAAACAGAGAAAAAAAGTGAGACGTTTGTACCCCAGCTCCTATGACGTTTATAGCCGATCACGTGCAGGCTCTTTGAGGGCAGAGGCGCCAACGTCAGCATCTGTGTGGCCTCACAGGCCTTCTCCCGGAGAAGCCAGATAAGGGCGGTCTGCAGGAGCCGCCTGCCATCTTGCACCACAAACCACCCAGACTGCATTGTGTGATCGATTTTGAAAAATGAAAGTCTTCTCAAGTTAAAGCGTTCTCTGTATCGAGGGCCAATCATTTCTGAGGTTTTATTTGCAGTGAAAAGGTTTCAAAACTTCCAGGCACTCTGCTGAAGGTGGCCAGGAGACACAGGATAAATAAGCCAGGGCGGTAGACCATTCACAACTTAGTAAAAGCTAGTCACCTCTCTTAGGGCCCCTCTTTTCCATCTCTAGGACGGAATGGCTTCGGCGTGTCCTCCCTCAGCAGCTTTCTAAGTTTCGCCTTGTTGTAAATATTCCTGTCCAACTTGAAGGAATCTGCTGCATCGCACCTGCCAAAGTGGGCACCTGTGGATTTCTCTATCCAGCTTCCATGTGCTTTTCTGGTACTGATCCTGATTTTGTTCTGGGAATCCTTCCTTACCCGGGACCAATGGAATCTGTTCTCTGCTCCCCTAGCCCTGTGACTGTCCGGTAACTGGGTGGCCATACTCTCTGTCATCCAAACTGAAGTGCTTTCAGTGAAAGGGGGCACTATTAATAATTATGCTGGGACCACAGGGAGACGGGGACTCTTCCAGAAACACCTGGATATGTGGTTCCCCTAGTTCAGAGGGGCCACCTAAGCCAAGGCCTTCTGAGCAGAATGAGCTTCTGGGAATGCCTGGAAAAGGAGCAGCATTCTCCCCAGAGACTATTAGAGGAGATGAGCACTCTCTCTGCCTGATGCCACGTGAGGGCGTCGGGCTGGAAATTGCTACAGTCTGTGTTGTCATCTGCTCCCTACGGGTGACAAAGCCAACACACAGAGGAGGGCAGAAGGAAGGGGGGATTCCCAGGGAACCAGAGCTGGAGCCGCCATGACCCTCGCCCCCAATTTCCTCCACACCCTGTCCACAGGAGAGGACATTTCTGTCCTACCTTCTCCTCCACACCGAAGCCTTCCTGTAGCCCTGCCCCACCCTGACCCCTGAGCTGAGCTCTTAGGCGATGTATTGCTTTTCCCATGGAATATTTCCTTTGGAAAGTCCCAGCATTATGTCGGAATAGATCACAAAGCTGCCCATACACCAGCTCTGTGCCCTAAAATTCTATTTTTATCATTTTGTCCTCTGTCGGGTACTTGTTTTACCCCATTCATTCAACCTAGAACTTGGTGTCCTCATTCTCACAGATCTTCCTCTACTGCCTGAGTTGCACAGGTTCATTTTCTCCGTGGCGTCCATCTGAAATTCTTCCAAAACTTCCTGGAGATATTTCTTCCCTCCCGAGCTTCCTCCTGACTCGAAGCTTTGGATTGTGTTGGGTTGTGTCAGAGCCTCACCGCTAGCCTTCTGGCTTCCGGACTCTCCTCCTCCTCTAATGCAAGGACTCGTCATACTTTTTGTGGCATTTCCTTTTTGGTGTCCCCTCGGCACCACTTACGGGTTCCACCAAATAAGGATTTTAGATGCCCAAAGTAGAATACTTAGGATTACAAAGTCAACCAATTATATTAAAATATAGCCACTGAAACATAACCCCCCCCCCGCCCCCCGTCATGCAAGCATCTACTATAGTCCTACCTGTGTTTCTCTAATGCCTCAGACAATAAGAGTGGCAGGTTCAGGAACAACTGTAATTTAAAATTGTTTTTTTAACGTTTATTTATTTTTGAGACAGAGAGAGACAGCGCATGAACGGGGGAGGGGCAAAGAGAGAGGGAGACACAGAATCGGAAGCAGGCTCCAGGCTCCGAGCCATCAGCCCAGAGCCCGACACGGGGCTCGAACTCATGGACCGCGAGATCGTGACCTGAGCTGAAGTCGGACACCCAACCGACTGAGCCACCCAGGCGCCCCATGTAATTTTAAAGCTGTAAGGAACATAAATGATATTTTTATATATCTGCAACAGTTGTACTGGGATATGAAGTTATCCATAACTTTTACGCTGGCGAATATACAAGTAATAATGATACGCCTGCCATCTGGTACCTACCTTCAAAGTAGAAGAAAATGCCACATTCCCGTCAAAGATTAGTATAAGCAAAAGGGTTAATTTTTTTTCCACCTAGGTACGGGGATCCCAGGTTAGAAGCCTCCGCTTTAATCAGTCCTGTGTGGCGCTGCCAGGCCAGTTTTCTGCACACAATCATTTCACTGTGTCACTTCTTCCTTCGACCTGCTCTGATGGTCTGTTGCTTATTGGACCACAATCAAATTACTGAGCCTGGCGTTCAGGAGAATTTCATAATACTTGCTACCCTACCTGTCCAGACTTTTCTGGTGCCATCACTCACCTTGGATTCTGCTCCCTGGCTGGGTGACTGCTTTGCTATCTTGAAACACAGGACGGACACACCTGTATGTTTTACCCAGGAAAGAAATATCATTTGCTTAAGCAAAAAAGGATTCAAGCATGGATAGAAGCACAAATAATGCTTCCTGGTGGCTTTCAGAGTCTCTTGACTCTTCTTGGCACTGGTCTTTAATTTCAGGTAAGACCTCTCGTTTTATGGAAAGATAGGGTTGGAAATCCAGGCTTTCTTACATTTTTTTTTTCAGCCTACCAATCCTAATTGAAAGAGACTCTCATCCTACATGGTACCAAGAAAAGCCCTCGGAGTTCCCAGATGGGATGAAGTTTGGGTCCCTTTGCTTTCCTTGAATTGACGACTGCAGTCACGGAGCTAGAATATTCTGACGGAACGGGCCTGGGTAATGTGCCAGTCTTGGGGCTGGTGATGGTGTCAGCAGACTCAAATCACATGGAAAGAACAGGGAAGGGCATTCACCTCAAAGAAAACTCACGTTACTGTTATCAGCAGGATGGTTCTTATAACGGGCAGACAAAAACAACATATAACCTGCTCCTTTTTTAAAGACTGGGTTCTAACTCTTTCTGTAAAAATATGTTCTTCCCCCTCATGTTTCCCTAGGCAAATCCCTTCCTTCATTCAAGAAGGGTAGGTAGGTGGGATAATTAATATCACTGAGCAGCTACTGTGTGCCAAGGGCTTTATATCCGTGTTACAGGATTTAAAATGCATAGTCACAGCTTGCAAGAACAGCAGCGGAATTCAATTTATTGCTCCATAATCAAACTCAACTTGTTCTTTGTGGTGGGGGGAAATATTTGTCACATCAAGATCATTCAGATTCTTCTGGCTTAAAATTTAATTTCTTTTGGAGTCAGTCCTCAATCAATTCGGGCTTTAAACTAGGTTAATGCGAAGTCGAAATTCCCTTTCAAGGTTGATCTCCCTTCCTAGGGGTTCGGTCTCCCCCCTCTGTCTCCAGGATGCTGCCCGAGTGCAAGGGAAAGCTTGGACAGTAGCATCACAGCCTCAGGGCAAGGGTGTAATCCATTGGCTGCCCCCACGGGCCTCCCCTGAGCCCACACATTCTCGATCATGGGGAGTGGCCCTTAATTCCTGCTGCGTGCTGGCTGTGTTGACCGCTGTCCGTGGACCGAGTCGTGGACTGCAGTCGTGATGTCTGTGGACTTGACCTCCTCCTCCTCCTCCTGACCCCAGACCCCTCTCAGCACACGGATCCTTTAGCCTTGTGCCGGGTCCCTCCGCGGGAGCACGAAGAATTATGGATCTCTATGGGAACCGCAAATACTGTCTCAGGTGTTCTTGCTGACTCTCCTGTGGGGTCCCAAGGGGTTTTCCCCCCAGAACTATTGAAGTGAGTTGAGGTAGAAGCCTCTTCATGTTTAACGTGCCCGGGATTCACCACATCTGGCTTTTCTAGTATCTCACGCACATCTCTGAACCACTCTCCCTTTGGGACAGGAGGACCACACCTTACGTGTAATCTTGCCCTCTTCCCCATACCCCGAGGCTTTTATCTCCTCCCTGTGGGGTGGCTGAGTTTCTCTTAGGACACATCCTCTACCTTCATCTTCAAAAGTTTATAAGCTTTTGACCTTCAGAGGCAGCAATCTCTTTTTTCCTTTTGCTCTCCAAAAGTCACAAATTTTACAAAATGAAAGTCAGAGCTTTCACATATCTCCCAATATGCTTGGGGAGTCTATTCGGAACGTCCAAAGCCGGCCACCTGGCGTTCTGTCCTTATCTGAGTTCTGTTGTCCTCCTGAAGCAGTGGACGCGTCACCCTCCAGGCTGGAGAGCAACAGCTCTACAAAAACCACCCGTATGAGTCTCTTGCTGCTGCTCTAATAAGCGGCCACAAGTGTCGCGACTTAATCATGCCTATTCGTTGTCTTGCAGGTCTGAAGACAAGGAGCCTGAAGTGGGTTTTATTAGACTAGAGCCTCGGCTGTCTGCAGGGCTGTATTCCTTCTAGAGGCTGTAGGGGAGCATCTTTTTCCCTAACTTCATCAGCTTCTACGGGCTGTCTGGACTCCCTCGTTTGTGGCCTGCATTCCTCCAACCTCTGTTTCTGTCTTCACATCTCCTTCTCAGACTCTGCCCTCCTGCCTCCCCCTTATGGGGACCCTCTGTGATTACATTGGGCTCACATGGAACACTCAGGATAATTTCCCGGCTCAAGACCCTTAACTCGATTACCTCTTTAAAGCTCTTTTTACCATTTAAGGTAACAGTCACAGATTTCAGGGAGTAGGATGTGGGCATCTTTGGGGGGGGTTATCATTATTCAGCCTGCCACACTACCCAAAATGAAAAAAATGTATTAAAAATATCGCAAGATATTACCTTGCTCTATGTTCTAATTCCTTATATTCCTAAGAACCCTAGGAGTCGAGTGCTATTATTCTCATTTGACAGAAGAGGAAACTAAGTTGGGTTTGGGCCAGTAATTGTCTGACTCCAAAGCTAGTATTTCCTCCACTACCTCACAAAGAGTCTTTCTTCCCTAATAAGGCTACTTGATTGTATACTATTTAGAGTATTCGGAGTATAGTGTAGTGTGTGTGTGTGTGTGTGTGTGTGTGTGTGCACTCATCTTGCTGGGCAAAATTATAAATACCTAAGCTGGGATGAGATCTATTGCCTCTTTCGAGCCACCATGGGGGAGCCACACAGTAAATATGTCATAAAACCCTGGTGATTTGATGGTTGCTGCTAGAATCTGTATCAGCTATCTAGTCGGCTAGCTAAAGTTTATTGAGTTCCCATGATATGGGATGCCCTGGGCCTACTTGAGAGACGGAAGTAAAAACATATTCCCTGGACTGAAGATATTCTCAGCCTGATTCTAAAAATAGTACCGGGCTCCTGGGGGGCTCAGTTGGTTGAGCATCTGGCTCTTGATTTCAGCTCAGGTCATGATCCCAGGGTTGTGGGATCGAGCCCCACATTGGACTTTGCACTGAGCATAGAGCCTGCTTCAGATTCTCTCTCTGCCCCTCTCCCCTCCTTGAGTGTGTGCGTGCGCGCTCTCTCTCTCTAAAATAAAAAAATAATTTTTTAAAGTTTAAAAATAGTTAACTATTAACCATTTATAAATTTAAATTTAAAAATACATTCCAGACCATGGGCCACATCCTGACAGACACTATATATCAGTTATTAAATCCTTACCAAATCCTGAAATTTAGAGGCGAGCTTTTTTACTTTTTGGCCCCTTTGCTCCTCTTTCTGTGATTTTCTCCTCGTTTCTCAGGCCATTCTCATGGACAGTGGCACCCTAGGTTTGGATTAGCAAAATGGGAGGGCCATTTGGTGGCTTCATTCACAAAAAGATAGACACACGAAGCCTGGCACGATACCAGGAGAGGAAACTGTCGAACCTGGTCATTAAGGACCTTGGGGTTTTAGGTAATTCAGTAGTTAGGTTTTCCTAGGTCCCTAAAAATTCTTGTCAGGGACTATTGGTCATGACCCCTGGCTTCTGTAATTGGTATGGTTAATGGTACTGGCAGAACTAGAAATGACTTTGGGGCCAAGAGCATGGCTACCTACCAAGTCCGAGTGTATGGCTGACCGATGGGTCCTGCCAGTGAGCCTCAGAAGCCTCCAAACTGCTTTCACCCTTGATCACATTACTATTTTCTCCACTTCCTGGCCATCGTCTTGTCTTTGATGCAACGAGGTGGATGTGTGCAGGAAAAGAGACCTTGAAAAGAAAATAGAAATGCTATTAACTCTTGTTGGAGCCCTCCGAGGGTGAGGCATTTGGTGGGGGGCTTTATGTATCGTATCTCATTCATTCTTTCTAAATAACACTAAAACTCTAAGTACAGCTGTCCCCATTATACAGATGGGAAAATGGATCTCGTAGAGGTTAAGTAAGTGGACCGAGGTAAAACAGCGAGGATACGGTGAACGGCATTTTCATATCCTGGTCTCTTGGTTTCCCCAAAGCCTGCATTACTCTGGTTCAAAAATATACCACGGGGGCTGCAGGCACTGAAGGATGATCCTACCAGCGTTTCCTTCAGTTTCCTAAACTATATTCCTTGGACCAATGGTCTGTGATGCATCGGTAACATCCACACCCTTCCTCTCTCCCCAAATAACAGGTTCTGTGGTCAAATAACTTTTGGAAAAGCCACTTTTAGTAGCCCGGTCTTGGAGAGTTATCATGCATTAGCATATGGAAGACCTAAAAACCTCCAACAATGAAGACTACTTAGGTCAAGCCCACCTTTTCCACATGTATTTCACACTCATAACGTTGTCTTTACGAGAACCGTTGCTTCAGCTTCCGGGGGAACACCACCTTGGCACCCGGGCAGTGCCCAGCTTTGAAGGGGATGCCAGAGAGGTAGAAAGAGGAAGAGATAAAGCCAAAGAGAAAAAAACCGTTTACTGTTTCCTCCTTTGGAAACAGGCAGAGGCCCAAAGGCCGTGAAAACGTCCCACTATTTCCTGCACACTCCTTAGGGCCGAAGCACGCGGGTCCCTCACTGCTGACGGAATCCTTAGGGCGATTGTGGCCACTAAGGAGTGACCTCTCCGTCGGTCAGCTGATGCCACTAAGACACTGCAGTAACATCATGAGCCTGATTTTCTGGGTCGAGCAGAGCCAAGGAGTCGGGGAGCAGCCTCTCCCCTGACTCTCTGGATCCCTGTGTGTTCGCCTTCAGCGAATACACCTCGAGATCCAATTTCAAATTACAAAACAAGAAAGGGTGTTGGATTAATGCATCATGGCTGCTTTTCTACCTGCAGCAAAACCGGCTTTCCAAGCTACCCATCCGATCTCGCACAGGAAATGGCACAAAACCCCGGGCTGGAGTTCTCATGGCTCGGTGAGGTAGCTCACTGGCAGTCTGAAGTCAAGGGCTGAGGAGTCTGCGTAGGAGCAAGCAAAGGCTGGGCTTCTAAGAGGCACCTGCCCCTCATCTCCTGGGCTAACAGGCTGCCCTGTCCCTGCAGGACTGTTCTATCTGCTGATTTCATTGCGCCTTGCTGGAGGATTTTGAGTTGAAGATGCTAGGCGGTTAATTATACAGCTAATGAGCTCTGGGGAGTTGGCTTTCAGACTCCCTCACTCTAGGTGACAAGTGGAAAAAGGGCCACCTAACATCTTCTGCCCTTGGGGAGCGAGTTAAACAGAGCCAGAGTCGGATTTTGAAATGCAGCACGTTCACGAAAGGAGCGTCTGGAGTTCTTGGATTTCTTGCATCAGGTGTATTGGTAGTGCCTTTCTCTCTTGCTGGGAAGGTCTCTGTGGAGAGTGGGTTTCCCTGCCTTGCTTATATTCTTTTACAGGCTGCTGTGCGGCAGTACAGCTATACCTGAAGGGGAGAAAAGAGGTGACATTTTGCTAGCGTCCCTTCCTCTTGGGCTTCTGATGGGTCCTGCAAGCCCTGCAGAAAGTCCAAGGCCACCCATTGGGTCCATATCCCACCAAGCAGATGTTCAGTGTAATTTACTTTTCAGCATCCTTTCTTAGGAAGCTACCAGAAGCAATTTTCCATGAGGAATGAGAAACCAAGGCAGGGGAAGGTTTGGCAGTAAGGAAACTGAGAATCCCACAGAGGACTGTGGTGCCGGAGAGCCCCTGCGTCAGCGTGAAGGGAAGCCCTGGGGATGACAGCTGTACGGCGACCTAGGGCCCTGGACTCTAACATGAGAGCTTAAAAAATAGTTTAAAAAAATAAAAATAGAACTGCTAGATCACTGGATATGTTTCCCTGGGGAAACATGAATTGAGATGCTATAGGACGGTGTAGAACACCTAGCAATAGCTATAGAGAAAAGGAACTAAGCGAAAAAAAAATAAGGCAACAATTAAATCCAGATAAAATGGAAAGTTTTACGAGAAGGGAAACGTTACTGGTATACGACTCAGTTTGGCAGTGACTATTACATAGTTATCATGTTATAATAGAAGTATAATGAGATGTAGGACCTGTAAGCAGAGGGATAAGTTTATAAGAAAGCTAAGTAATTACCTATTATTATAAGTCATCGGTAGATAATTTCTAAAACTGGCAAGTGAAGAAATAGCAATAAAATATACGCTTTGCATAGCTGCGGAAAACAGAAACATGAAATAACAATGAGTTAAACTGGGCGAACATTTTTATTTCTCTCTCACTCAGTGTAACTAAACAGTCCGGGATTGTCGTGATAGCTTGTTCCATAATAGCCTCAGTGTAACCCAGTGTCCGACACTATGGTTCTGATGAGGCCGGCTTCCGTTCCCAAGTTAACCTCATGGTTCAGTGTGGCTGCCTAGGTTCCAGCCATGATGTCTGCATTCCAGCCATCCAGAAGAAAGAAAGAATGAAGGAGAAAGCAGTCAAAGGATATGTGTCAGCTGTATTTTAAGGAAGATTCCTGAAAGTTGCAAATAATCCTTTTACATCCCTTCGACCTGGATTTAATTGCATTACTATATATCATTGAAAGGGGGGACTTGAAAAAATACTTTTTATTCCGGAAATCATGAACTCAGCTAAGAATTGGGGTTTGTGTTTCTATGGGAGAATGGGAGAACAGATATGGAAAAACGGGCTGTTTCTTCCACACATATTGTTTGGACATGTGGGAGTCAATTCCAGGAGAAATATCTAAATTTATTGAAATTAGTTACTGGTTGGAGAATGAAGCTTTTGAATGCAGAGGGGTGATGCATAATCTTTCAATGTTTTGTTACAAAATTTTGGTACCTTTTTCTTTTAACTCTTTAAGAAATTATATGAATGTATTATATTGATGATAAAGTTAAACCATAAGGGGTCCGGCATGGGGTGTGATAGCAGGGTGTGCAGGTTGGGAGTATATTTCTCTCCATTCTCCCCTCATATTTATTTCCTCATTTCTAAACATAAAGTGAATCTGGCATTCTTTTTTTTTTTTTTAATGTTTATTTTTGAGAGAGAGAGAGACAGACAGACAGAGGGAGACAGAGCATGGGTAGGGGAGGGTCAGAGAGAGAGGGAGACACGGAATCCGAAGCAGGCTCCAGGCTCCGAGCTGTCAGCACAGAGCCCGACGCGGGGCTCGAACTCACGAACTGTGAGATCGTGACCTGAGCCGAAGTCGGTCGCTTAACCAACTGAGCCACCCAGGCGCCCCGTGAATCTGTCATTCTTAAGCCTCATTGCAAATTGAAAAATTATGATTCCAAATTACAGAGAGAGAATAATTGGGCTTACGCAGTCTTCCCTGTATCTACTCTACTTTTCTTGCTTTCCTATGAATACAAAGAAAATCTTCCCAGTAGACATCAAAAGCAATCATAATGGCAATAAACCAGTGACACATCTCAGAAGCTTAAATAAGATCTGTTTGCTTCCAGGGTGTTAGACACCTCCTTTTGGGAAGCTAGGCATCTTTCTACTGTGACTTTCCTCTTAATTCATAGTCTCTTAAACTGTACAAAAACAGTGATGTTTAATCTGGAGATTCTGATTTCACCGGTCCAGGTAATAGCTCCTGCCAGATTTATCCTCTCAACTTCTTTGCTGGTGAATATTGCCCCCTTTCCAAATTCATATCCACCCCTGCCTTAGAGAATGTCCCTTCGATTCCAGCTTTCTTGTCTCAGTGAATGGAAGTGCATGATGTGAATGCTCAATTCATCACTGTGTGAAAATGATCCACAGCCACAGAGAAGAAAATAGAATGTTAGATGGGAGAAAGAAACACAGTGCAAGTCCCAAGCTAGTGCCTGGGGCGTAATGATCGAGATGATACCAATAAAATTATTATTAGCTTGTGTAATCATCATTTAATTGACGCTCAATTTACCGTAGCTGGATTTACTAAAAACCAGGTTGGATTTTTTTGGTGGGTCATCTCTGATGTTCGCCAACTCTGCACGGCGGGTATTACCATCACCCTGACGTTACAGGTAAAGAAATAGCTCAGAGATGCGTCATATCTACGCCAAGGTTTAGCAATGGGTCAGTGGGGCTTGGGGGTTAACTCAGGACTGTCTGACTTCAGAGTCCTTGCTCTCTACAGAGCACCAGACTGTGAATTTCTGGTTGGCTGCCCCATCCTAGGTCTGGGAGCCCAGTATTTTGCGGACGTGTCTTAAGGGCTGCACTAGTTTCAACCAAGAACACACAACTGGACCGCATCGAATTCATAGTAGTCACTTTCCCTCTCAGAAGTGCCCTGGTTTGGATGGTAAACTATTTGGTTATTGTAGCAGATGCTGGCAGAGCCCCATTCACATCCTCTCAGTTGCCATCCCAGGGTGCACCATCGGAGGCACTTGCGTTTCTTTCCTTTGGAGCTTTCTCTTGTCATTGACCTTGCCAACAGCTGGGGAGTTCATGTCACCTGGCAGCTCTCTCTCGCAACGAAGACTGACAGCTGGTGTATCAATACCCCAACTCCCTCGCCCCTTGGGTGGGATCGTTGATAAGTGTGTGTCCCATCATGGCTCCACCACTCTCCACGGGATCAGGCTACAGTTGTCCACAGGGATAACTGGTGGGGAGGGGAAGACAGGGCGGGCGAAGGTGGGCAGATATGCAGGGGGGGTGGGCGACGAAATGAGGGGTGGAATTTGGTCCCAGGTGATAAGATCAGGCCGACGCAGGGAAAGGATCACAGTCAGCGGGGAACGGAGCGCCATCCCGGGTGTTTGAGCAGGGCAGGGAACCGTCGGATGCACTATTTTTGGAGGCTGTGTCTGGCCGGGAGCAGGCAGATAGGACCGGGAAGGAGGGTGCTGAGTCAGAGAAGCCAGTGGGAAGACGTCCATGTGATCAAAATAGGAAGAGAGGACGGCTGAACCTAACGTGGGGGGAAAAACGCAGTGAGGATGATGGACCGTGAGTCATTTCAAAGGAGAATCGGTTGTATTTAGTGGCTGACTGGCAACAAAGGACGGGCGAGATGAGTCAGTGGTGACTTGCTCTCTTCAGCCCACAAGCCCTCCGCCTCGAGCCGTGAGCAGCACTAATGACAGGCTGCTGAGGCTGACAGAAACCAATTCCTTCCAATGCTAAAGTGCACTCGGTTTCTGGCTCTCTCCACTTCTCCTTCCGAAGGCCACGCCGAGCTCCTTTTGAATGGCAGCTCCTCTCCCGAGTGCACTTTTCTTTAATTAACTGAACCGGTGGTGAAGAGCTGAGGCTGGGGTCAGACTGAGCAGGGCTCAATCTTACTACTGAGGCCCTGAGCAAGCTTTGTGTTGTCCCGAGCCTCGGTTTCCTTAGCTTCTCAACGTGGATAATAGGAGTTTTTCCTTTATGAGGGTGCTTGGAGGACTGAACCAGAGGATGCGTGGACGGGGCCATCATGGCGCAGGGCACCCCAGTCAGTGCTCAGAAAATGGTGTTGATTGTTCCTATCAAAGTAGGATGAATTGTCTCACCCTGCAGTGGCCATAAGAAAAGAGGACTATTAAAGTAAAGAAACAAAATTGATATCGATATCAATGTCTGTATCCCTGTTGTGAGAAGTAATTTTCCCCCCACTCTTTTAGGTTCTTGGCTGAGAACCCCATGTAATACAAGGCGGATTGGCAGGAGAAAACAAAACAGAACTTTAAGAGCATGTGTACTGCCTGTCTACCTGGGAAAGACCCAGGAAAACTGAGTGGCTCCCTGAAGTGGCCCAAGCCACTGCCTTAAATACCACCTCCAGCTAAAGGCAAAAGAAGATGGGGGCCTGGGGAGGCCAGTTATGGGAGGCGACCAGGAAAAGCACAGTAAGCAAGGATAAGTTTGTTATGCAGATTGAAGTCCTTGCTTCTCTACCGATAAGAGCTTCTAGAGATTTAGTGTTGTCCTTCCCTTCCTGGTACAGAGATGGAGACACTCTTGCACAAAGAGATTTCCCTTGTAGGTATGAATGGCCATCACAAAAGAATAACTTCTATTTGGTTTTCAGATCTTCATCTAGGTCTGCTGTTTCTTAAAAATAATCAGCCTAAAATAATTTTCACAGCAAGGAGGCACATTTGGGAATGGTACGTTCTGTTCCCCTTCACTATCTATCCGTCTGAGGCCTAGAAACAGGTAATACTGTTCAGGATTCTGCAGGAAGCTTGGCATTAGGATTGTGGATGAAGAAATAATCTTCTCAGCTCCGGACAAATTTTTTTTCATCTCTCGATAGCTACAATATTGGGGGAGTTTCTATTCTATTCTTTGTGCCAGAGATCATATCCCATTTCATGGATGGCTTTAGGTCAATAAGTAGGTCTATTTTTCGCTCTTCAAAAGGCTCCCAAACACAATTGATTTCAAACAAAAGTCACCACCCACTTCGCCTCCCTTTCATGCTCCTGACCGTGCAAATGGTCCTGCACACACACAACTCCTGCCCCGCTCAGCCGCTCAGTGGGGAGGATGGCGATGTGAATCCTTAAACACAGACCTGAGCTAAATAGGCACCATTGTCTTGTCTGGCAAGGATGACAAAAGGGAACACACCCTCTTTCATTCCGTTCTGAAGTCTGTGCTGGCTGATTCCTCAGCTGGCCAGTTCACAATGCAGTGTTTCAGAGAGTGGTTATTTAGTTTGAAAAAGCCTCTGAATTGACTAGGATGTCTTCATGTGGCATTTTTCTTGGGCTCTCTGGGTATGCCTGAGGCTTTCTTGTTAATCCGGGACCAATTCAGAGGTAAGCTGTTTACGGGGCCTTCACACCTGTCCTCACACCTGCCTCCACACTGTGCACACCCCCCCCCCCCCCCCCAGGGCTGCTAGTGAGGCTGGACGGGTGTGCACAGCCCCTCGGTTTTCCTCTCCTCATCAGAGGCAGCCATAGGGCTGCGGCTCTCAAACTTGACCTCCTGGGACTAAACGTCTCCCATAGGCTCAAACCGCGTGATTTCAGATACTTAACAGAAATCCCCAAACGCTGGAAAGGCCTCTCCTAAATCTCCTCCGTATCAAAATGGCAAAGCCCTGGGACTGCTCATCTCTGTCTTCAGGGACTTAGCCCCTCAGGTGAACTGGGGAAGAGCAGATTTCATTAATCCACCCCATGTGCTTTCTTCAGAGCAGGACTCCAACCACTGAGGGCAAAACCATACCGCACACGTAGCCGCCCAGGTGAGGTTTCCAGTGGGCGGAGATGAGGACTTTGGAGAGGACGAGCTACACATCTTTTAATAAAGGCTGAAATGTTACACTGCAAAAGAGGAAAAAAAAAATCATTTTGTTTCAGTTGGGTGCTAGCACTGGGTAATTATAGAACAGAACGATTTGAGGATTTGGTTTCCTTCTCTAGAAAATTACTGGAAAACTCCACTGAATGTGGAGGCACGCTGTAGGCCAGTGTAGCTTAGGGAGGCGCCTTACAGTGGTACTTCCTCTGGGACACCACGGTTTTGAGGTAACCTCGTGTGGTAGGCATTCCTGGTCTCCCCAGCCCCTTCCTTTAGGAGACCAGCCTACCTCACCCCCGCAGCTGCTGCGGGTGTGGGTGGCACAGCTGTCCTCTTCTCCACAGAAGGTCTCTCCTTGGTTGTTGCCGCCATTATGATAGGGAAAAGATAGGATCACATAGGCAGAGAGGGAAAGATCAGGACCTCAGGTCGCTGGGTGGGGGAAAACACAGATTTGGGAACAATGCTGGGAGCATCTGACCACAGCAAACTCCCTGGGGTTTAAGGTTCCTCTTAAGAATATAACAGACACCTCGTACTCCCCCTCAGGGTCCCCTCAGGCATTGGACAATCAACATACCTAACTAAAATAAACCATAAAACTTACGTTACACGAGGCACAGTATGACCGTAGTCTGACTCCTCACACAATGGAGTGGAGCCAGTCGGGAATGGACAACCCCAGCATTCAAGCCAATGAAGGTAGAACCCGGAAGGAACAAGGAGGGAGGGAAGGGGGGGGGGCAAAACCTTATAAAACAGAGGCCCTTGCCTACTGTCACGGGTATTCACCTTCGAATGCCCCTTCTCCGTAAAGAGAGCTTTCATACTATTCTCCCTTTCGAATCTTATACTCTAATAAACTTTTGCCCACTCATTTTATTTTGTGTCTACCCCTTCTTTCTTCAAAGCGGTGAGACTATCAATCCCGGCTGTTGAGGTGAAAAAGTAACCTGCAGCAGCATGCCCAGTGATGATGGGTGATCAGACCCACCACCCCACCCCCTCCCCACCAGGGAGCCCCTGGCAACAAATGACTGTCACTGAGGGTAAAAATCCCAGCTTCTCGGTAGGACAGCCATGGTGCAGTTTCCTTCCCAGAGCTCACTGTGGGATTGGCTGGGACTACACTTCGTCTAAAACCACACTTTTGCTTAGGCTTTTCGTCTGCCTTATCCCGTGTCCCTCATTTCGCTACGAGTTTCACCTGAGAGTGCTCCCTCACTAAATCCAGGCCTAAGAATCCCTGCCTCAGGCTCTGCATTTGCAGAACCCCGCGTAAGACACCTGGCTTATCGAGGAGGCAACCTGAGAGCTGACTGGCTTCTTCGTCAGAGGTCATGTGAAGTACCACCCTCCGTTCTCTCTCCCACAAGGCCCTCTGCGTAGATTTCAGCTAAATTGTGGCCACATGGAGGCTCCTCATAGGATGGCTCTCTTGGTTGCCTGAGTATGATCTTCTTCAGTAAAAAATTAAAAGCAACAAACCTTCACTGCCTATGCACTAGATCTCAGTTGGACTTTTTCATAAGAATGCTTAGTCAGTATAGCACCGGATTCTTGGAACTTTCCTACTAATTAGAAAGTGACTCTCCTCCCCCAATATACGTCCACAATTATCTAACTACTCTAGAAAATTACAATTTTGATGTTCGCCCCATGCGTTTCAGTTCCTTCTGCCAAAATCGTGTCTTTGAGACTCTTGAGTTTCCTCTTAGAACTCATTATCCTAGTTTCTGTAAGCGTATTAGAGCACCCTTTCCTTTGCAAAAAATCTATCCACACAAACGTTTCAAAAAATGAGCACGTTTTATTTCGTTTCCTGTAAGGCTTTTATTCCAAGTGGTTTAATCTGACACGAGTGAGAGGGAGCTTGAGTGCACGAGTGGAAAATCCTGGTGGAAATGGAAACATTCGAGGGGCAGTGGCTTTCTCCAGTTTTATGCCTTCCGTATTATTCCGTCGCTTGCTCAAAAGGAAATGTTTAGATTGGGCTCCTTCTGAAGGAGCACACCCTGAGAGGAGAACTTATATGCAAATGACTTATTAAGGAAGTCCTATGATGAGAAACAGTAAGGCAGTGGGAACAGAAGTGCAGGGAGGAGAAGTCAAACAGGTGACAGGAAGCCAAGTCCTACAGAGGGCAGCTTCATCTCAATGCTCAGGGGACCTCAGAGTTTTATATTTAGGAGTGGACAGGGCTGAGATCCAGTCTCCTCACCTACCAGTCACTGATCGAGGGCTTCATAGCCAAGGGCAGAGTGGAAACTGACATTTCTGCTTTTTTTTTGGTACATGGGCAAAACAGCTCCAGCAGCCTGAGTAGGCGTCTGAAATCAGTCATAGGTTTGGTGTGTTCAAAGTCAACTGAATCAGAACCCGGGAGAGAGACACAGAGAAACAATAAAAGGACTCGAGGAGATCCGGGTGCAGGCATGAGAGAGTCCATCTCAGGGAGGAAAATATACAGAAAGGTAGGGTGTTTGGCCCAAGAAGATCTTAACTTGAGGCGTTTAGGCCAAAGAACGTGCTCTGTGCTGCACGCCAGCTTCTGGATGTCCCAGCCCGCCCTGCTTGCTTATGGTGACGATGGCCAAACTCCTTTGGGGCCCGTTGTCAGACAGCTCTCAGTTAATCGGGTTTCTCTACAGTCAGTTGCGGGTGGACAAATCACACCTATTGTAGGCATGGATGCTTGTGACCGTGGTTGAGTGTCCCTGCGAGAGGCTGAAGATTCACAAAGCTGTGAACCAAAGGAACCAGGTCATGCCGTCCTTAAATGTGCCGCTTCGGCATATTGATTCTTTTAAGCTGAAGGCACTTGAGAAACAGCAGATACAGGAAGGGCTCTCTGCCCTCACCTTTTCGACTGAAAAGCAGACATAGAATTTCCTGTGAGGAAGGTGCCCTTCCTGTACCGGGAAGATAAGAACACTCTTATCACCAGATACTGGGGCCAATACCAAAATGGGCCTGTACAAGCAAATTTACCAAAATAACCCTTCCCTTCCCTTAATTGCCCCCATATACTTCCTGGTCACCACCCCACAATTTACTGCCCCAGCCTGAGCCCCTCTGTCTGGTGACATCCCCTCAACGTAACTGTTCTTAATGTAAAAAGAGCTATAAGCTTTTGAGTCTAATGGCGTCTTAAATTCTTCATTTTCCTTCTGAATGCTCCCCTGGACACATAAAATATTAAGTCAATTTGTAGGACATCTGGGGTGCCTGGGTGGCTCAGTCGGTTGGGTGTCCAGCTCCTGATTTCTTCAGCTCAGGTCATGATCTCAAGGTTCGCGGAATCCAGCCCACATCACGCTCTCAATCCCTCTCTCAAAATACATAAATAAACATTAAAAAATATATAAGATATCTGATTAAATGTTTTTTAATGTTTATTTATTTTGAGAGAGAGACAGAGGGTGGGGCTGGGGGGGGGGGACAGAGAGAAAGGGAGAGAGAGAGAATCCCAAAAAGGCCTTGCGCGGAAGGCCCGATGCGGTGCTGGACCAGATTTAAATGCCAAATAATAAATTACTTGTCGTATAAATAGGTCCTAAATATTGCAGCATACCCATAATTATTTATTAATTAAGTATGTCCCGTGCAATACTTAGGACACAATCTTACAAAAACAATTTGCCTTTTATCTGAAAGGTAACTTTAACTGGGAGTCCTGTATTTTATCTGGCGACCTCAGGTCTAACACGTCCCATCGGGGCGGCTTACATGGGTGGTATGGCTTTGCCCTAAGAGGAATGAGTCCTGCTCTGAAGAAGGCAGATGGGGTGGAGATCTGCTCTCACCTGTTAGCAGCACAGCCCCACTGCCTCCCCCTTCTACATACTCAGAAGGCTGGGGGAGGAGAGAGTCTTTGGGAGGAGAGAGAGCATTCTGGGGAGCGAGGCTGTCTCCTTCCCTCCCCCCAGAGGAGGGAGGGAGGGTTGTGCTTTTCTGTCTAAAGCAAGAAGGATGCAAATCCTCCAGTGCCCTTGCAAAGATTGGAGGTACACGCCCCGCAAGGACAGGAGATGTTGGTTTTCAGGTTGGGTAGAATCTCCCTGACGAGCCCCGTGCCCACTGAGCGGGGGAAAGGGAGTAGGGAGCAGAGGGCGGGGCTTCCACCATTTGGCAAAGACGAGCCCACGCAGCCAGGGGATGCTGCACAAGGTAGCTGGGCTTGAGCTGGTGTTCTGATACACCCCCCTCGAGGGACGCGTGCTAGGCAAGGGGACATGGTAACAGCAGGGGCCATGCGGAATGGCACTGGTCAGAGGCAGGGGAGTTGTGGTAGGGTGGAGAGGGAGCTGGACTCCCCCACTTCAGGGGACTGTGGGGGAGGGAGGAGTCACAAGGTTCCGTGATAGCCCACCCGTGTGCCAACCAGCACTTGGAGCCCTAACACACTCAGCTCCCGAGGGCTAGAAGGTCAAGGCCGGAGAGGCAGCCACAGCCAGCGGGAAGAGCGCACCTCAATGGCCAAGAAGGTAATGGAGTTTCTGTTCTCCCTGCCTCCTCTTGCTCCCTGTGTGCCTCCTTGGAAGAGGTGGAGCCTAGGACAGAGGGGGAGTGGCGTGTGTAAACCACACCCACACCCACACCCACGGTGTCTTCATTCAAAAGTCCAACTGGGCGTGGGGGGTGGAGAGCTTTGAATGGCACATAAGATTGAAATTTAAAACTCATCCAAACCAATTTTAATAATGAAACTTGACTAAATACTTTGGAATCTCCCAAAGATGTTAAGAGAAAATGTGGATTTGATAAAGTGGGGATAAAAGCAGAGACAAGAAAAAAAACTCTTTTAGGCCTAACTCCAATGAGTATAAAAATGCTCCTAAACCAATGCCATCTAGCAAAGCAGAATCCCCAGAAAGGCAGATTCACCTGGTGATGTGACAGCTGGGCCTCTGGGAGGGTAGAGCGTTGATGAGCATGCTGGGCGAGCCGGGCAGGGAGAAGGGCACGCTTGCCAGGCTGGAGACACGCGGAGAGTTCTCCTTCTGGAAGGCACACTGCCAGGCCCAGCCTCATGCACTAACCAGGCGGGGGAAGATCTCCCTGAGACCACCCCTCAGACTGAGCCTGGGTCTGGCTTTGGAAGTGTGTGAATAACCGAACGAACATGGTTGACTTTTTTTTTTTTTTTTTTTTTTTTTTCAACGTTTTTATTTATTTTTGGGACAGAAAGAGACAGAGCATGAACGGGGGAGGGTCAGAGAGAGAGGGAGACACAGAATCGGAAACAGGCTCCAGGCTCCGAGCCATCAGCCCAGAGCCCGACACGGGGCTCGAACTCCCGGACCGCAAGATCGTGACCTGGCCGAAGTCGGACGCTTAACCGACTGCGCCACCCAGGCGCCCCCATGGTTGACTTTTAAATGAGGGTTCTAGACAATAAAAGTGTAAATTGGTAAACTGGACCAGTTATCCTTTAAACCATCTCTCTTTGGTACTGGAATAATTTCTGCTTATATTCAATACCACGGAGTATATGCACATAAAAATACATTCACGTACAGATGCCTTCAGTGTGATGGATTCCATGATTCTCTTCCAGTTCTGATTGCATTCTTACGAATAAAAGTTCCTCGGTGAAAACTCAGCCGACCGTTGTGCTGATGATGTACGAGGGAGGGTGGGACCCCGTTCACATTTCCACGCTTGCATCTGCCCCGCAGGGTTTAGCGAGGTAAGAACTTGCATATGTCGGTGAAATGGGAGGCCTGACGCATGGGTTGCTGCTTGTCGCGGATCTGATACAGAAGGGAGGGCTCATTTTTTCCATAGTCGATTCCAGCTGACAATCTTTGCTCTAAGCTCTACTTTCTTTGGTCCCTTTCACCATGTCAGACACAATGCGTTGCCTCTTTTTTTCCCCCCCGAAGAAGCTGCCAGAACTATTTTCCAGCTTGCTAATCCACGATGTTTAAAATGATGCATAATATACTCCCATCGATCTTGCAAATAGTGGTTCGCAATAACTAGCCCTTTCCCATACACTGTAATCACTCAGGTCAAAATGGACAGTCACAAGTGTGCAAAGTCTGAAGGAAAAGAGGCGCGATTTAAAACTCATAGTTGGGGGCGCCTGGGTGGCGCAGTCGGTTAAGCGTCCGACTTCAGCCAGGTCACGATCTCGCGGTCCCTCGCGGTCCGTGAGTTCGAGCCCCGCGTCAGGCTCTGGGCCGATGGCTCCGAGCCTGGAGCCTGTTTCCGATTCTGTGTCTCCCTCTCTCTCTGCCCCTCCCCCGTTCATGCTCTGTCTCTCTCTGTCCCAAAAATAAATAAACGTTGAAAAAAACAAACAAAAAAAATCATAGTTGTACTGAGTGTCGAGGTTGAGCAGTTAGCAAAATTTTCTTTTTTTTCCTGGCTGCCTTGTTAGGTCGGGTGATTTTTAGGAGACGATTATCGTTAAATAACCTCTATTTCGTGTAGCGTGGTGCCCTCGAGAAAATTATTTAACCTCTTTGCAACTTAGTTGTATCCTGTTTAATGAGGATAATAATAGCATTTACCTCTTAGAGTCGTTAAGGTTAAATGGCCTTTTATAAATCTTTATCTAGGTACAAGTGTAAGTCTAGATGCAGATATAGTTACATAGATATAGATAGAATCTTAGACCTGTTCCCAGCACATAGGAAACTCTTCCCTTTTTAAATGTCTGTTTATTTTTGAGAGAGAGATAGAGTGGGTGTAAGTGGGGGGGGGGGCAGAAAGAGAGGGGGACAGAGGATCCAAAGCGGGCCCCGTGATGACAGCAGAGAGCCAGATATGGGGCTCAAACTCCCAAACCATGAGATCATGACCTGAGCTGAAGTTGGAAGTTTAACCAACTGAGCCACCCAGGTGCCCTCCTAGGAAACTTTTAATAAATATTATTTTTGGTAGGACTGCTACCATGACTATTATTGTTTTCAGTTTTCAAGATAGTTAGAGGGCCTTATGGCATAGTAGTAAGAACACACACAAGTTTTAGAGAAACTGAATTCTTAAGCTAAGGCTCTGTGCCACTTACTGCGAGACCTTGGGTGAGGTAAAGGAGCCCAGGAGTTGTATCACCAGATGGGTGAAACAATACTCCCCGTACAGGATCTTTGAGAAGGAAAGTGAGGACTGAATAAGATTATGTATACAATGTATACAATGCAGGTCTCAGTACATATCAGCTTCTTCCTCCATTTTTAGAGGGCCAGTAAGAGACACTGGGTTTTGCATCTTTACAGCTGTTTCTTTGTCCTTGACGCATTTCACTCTCCTCCTCCCCTGTTTTGATAAAATGAGATCAAATCCATGATTCCCTTGGACCCCATCCTACCTAATTCTTCTGGGGAAGGATTAACATATCACTAACCCTCAAATCATGGAGTTGAAGTGACCATCTTTGCTCTCCGGACCACTGAGTCTGGCTAATTAATTTCAGTGAACATTATGTGCCCAGGTAAACTTGTGGGGGTGACTCTCAGAACCTTGTCCTGGAATAGGATAGTCCCAGCCACCGCCTCATCTGACCCCGCATGGTTTGAACTCAGGGGCCTCCCCGACCTTAGGAAGCACATGTGACACCTGCTAAGTAAGCTCAGCCATAGAGCCACCTTCTCTGCTGGAGGAGCCCTGAGCATATGAAGGGGGATCAGATGACCTCGGTGGGTCTTTCACCATGGCTCCACACTGGAATCATCCTGGGAGATTTGAAAAATTCCTGTGCCCAGGCTGCGTGCCAGAACAATTAAATCAGAGTTAAAAAAAAAAATCCATGTGCTTTTGATGTGCGGTTAAGACTGAGAACAACCACCTTAGGCAACTCCACTCAGACCTTCACATGACAGGGGAATGCTTTTTTAGATAAAATGACCATTACTTCTCAAATATAATGGAACTTCATAATTCTAGTTAACACGTGCTATCATGTTCTGACTTTTTGTGCCACTCAAGTATTTTTAAACTCTAACAAATTTTATGGTGGCATTAGTTTTCATAGAATAAGAATGCATGTCTTTTAAATGCATAATTCGATGACTTTCAACAAATACATCTACACACTGACGAGTGGCAGAATATGCCACCCCAAAATATGTCACTTTGGTCCAAGTGTTATTTTGAGTTAGAGGCACTTGAAAAATGGCAAATACAAGAAAAACACCCTAATCTTCTTTCTGTTTCTTAAAAGCAAGAGATGAGATTCCCACGTGAGAGGTGTTCTCCCAGCTCCAAAAGCAAAGTAAATTTTTCTTACCAAGATGAGATGTGGAGGCCTAGAGAATTCTATACAAGCAGACGTTGTTAAAATTACTCTTATCTTCCTCTGGCCTCCCCACATAGTTTAGTTACTTTTCCATAATTGCTTTCTTTGTTCAACCTACTGTAAAAGGCTGCAGATTTTGCCACTTCTTTGGGTCTTCGTTCCTTATGAGGGTTCCCGTGTCAGGTAAAGCTTCTATAAATTTGTACGCTTTTCTCCTGTTAATCTGTCTTACGTCAATTTAATTCTCATGTCTAACTGAAAAACCCTAAGGTGGTAGGTAGAGGTAATGAGTTGCCTCCCTTACAATGCGGATGTAACTACCACCACGATCAAGACATAGGACGTTTCCAGAAAGTTCTCTTGTGCCCTCCTTTGGAGTCAACCCTCCTGCTCGTCCAACCCTCTGTCTCAGGAAGCCAATGATTTGCTTCCTGTCGTCATAGATTAGTTTTGGGATTATACTCTATGCACCCTTTCGTGTCTGGCTTTTTTTGCACGAATAACATGTTTGAGATTCATCCATGTTGTTGTATGTATCAATAGTTCATTCTTTTTATTGCTAAGCAGTAATCCGGTCTTTGAATATACTACCACTTGTTTATCCGTTCACCTAATTCTGGTACCATTTTTTCTGGTACTTCTTTCTGCATTTTTTTCTCCTATAGCTAGTTTTTAGTGAAAACAGGGAAGGTGATATTTTCACCAGAACCCCAATTTTTCTATGAATTCCTGGGTTGGGTTCACGTAACATACTTAGTAGTGATTGGGCACCTAGTCAAATTGTTCTTCCTGACATAAAAGGGAAAGACCCAGCCATACCATCTGTTTTCCTAAGCTCCCAGAGCTGTTGGTTTATGTGAACTCATAGACACTGCTCACCCCAGGCGGTTTCATTGATTCTGGGTTGCTATCTATTGCGTTATAGTCAAGCTCAGTTATTCACTCAAAGCTTAAGTGACTCATTTAATAATCTTTCTTTGGCTACCTACACTTAACTTTTGTGTTTTATGATATCATAACGAAATGGATAAGTTCAGCTAAGTAGCTGATTCATAAAGCCCTTAAAATATCACCAAGCTGCCAGTTATTCCCCAGTTATTTTGTAAAGCAAGCTCGTCTCACACACACACACACACACACACACACACTAGATGTGTACGTAGGAAATACATCTTATATGTATACATGTATATATGTATCCTTTTCACTTTATATTAGAAAATAAAGACTATGCTATGCCAATAAAGCCTCTTGTAACTACTTTTTACTGGCTGCATACTAATTGTTTGTGTGGATGTACCATAATTAAGTTAATTATTTCCCTGTAATTAAAAGTTTAGGTTGTTTCCAATTTCTTCTCTACTATAAAAATACTTCAAAGACCATGTGTGGACACGTACAATTTTCTGTACTGCCTTCTTTGTCTTCTTAACTACTGGTTTTTGAGTTTTTAAAAAAGCACTTCATGCCATGACCTTGAATTTTCTTCCTTTCCCTCCACAGTGAATAGATGTCTGTGCTAGGTGACTGATACAAATATTCATTTCTAGGAAGGTTTCTGGTGTCTAGGAACTCTGAAGAAAGTCCATTGGCCTTTCAGTGCTCTTGGATTTAATGTTACAAAGACCATTACTTTTCAAATTTCTTAGCAAGCCCTCTGCCGTTAACCTGAAGCTCATCAGTGCTAAGGGTAATATCCCATATCACAAATCTCAATGTTGTCTAAGGGAGTTCTAGTTCAGGTCATAGTACAATAAGATGTGGAACTGGGTGCTGGGAAAAAAAAAAAACCAACATTCTAGAAAAATCCACAAGGATATTCAATAAGAAGTGATTTTTCATTCTATAAAATTCCAAAGATCTGCCCATTTTGTTTGTAGTAGGTGAATTTATTTTACCCGTATTTAGAAGCACAGTATTTGTTTTATAGCATTAAGCAAACAGGAAACTGAAAACAATGCATAGGATATTTGTGCTCCTTGTTTTAGCTGATCATGAGCAGACCTCTCCAATGATAATATAAATTTGTTCACACGTCTTGTTCAGTTGCCTCTAGCAGAGTGTTTCTGAGGGCCTTGGGCAGGTGGAGACAATAACTGTGTCACAGATGAATTTGCCTACTATGTTTATGGTCTAGGAAACATTCTCTGGCAGTGGTCAAGGTAAAATAGCATTTTTTTTTCTAATCCGGAATTATCATTTATTCTTATATCCTTCCCTTTTTTGTCACACTCTGCTGGGATGAATCATTTCTGTGGAGATGAGGAGAAATGTGGGGCTAGGGGCTAGGAAACCACTAGAAATAGTTATTCTCTTGGCTTGTAATTATTTATATATTATGAAATGTAGGGAGATTAAACATGTTTCCCAGGCCCAAAGGATGTCCCTTGGAGACCTGGAGGGTGGGAAATTCCTTCCAGGAAACTGCTAGAGAAGGCAATTCCCTAATTCTGCGTATAAACTGACATAAATCCTAGGTTCCTCCTCAAGGAGTAAGTACATGGGTAGAATAGACCCAAAGAAACAAAGCAAAGCCTCTCAGGCCTGGACGCAGTATAAATCCCTGAGTCCCAGATCAATCACGAGTGAGTCAGACCCCAAAAACACAATGAAGTCTTTGAAAAGTCAGCCGACACTGAAACCGCCATACACAGAAGGTGAGGAAGAACCTGCAGTCTAAACCTGAGTTGGATTGCTTTGCTGTAACATCTGTCCCCTTCCGCTGTCCCCTGAAAATATGAATAGGGCCCACAGTCTTAAACATAACATTCAAAATGTCCAGATATGATCCAATCCAAAATGACTCCACAAAAATGGGCCAGAAAGATTTGCCAAACTTTAAAGAAGACGATCAGATGTCAAACATAAAATTACCCAGAAATTAGAATCATCAGACTTTCAAACAGTTATAACCATACTCAATGAGGTAAAGCCAAACACACTCGAAATGAGTGGAAAGAAAAAAGATCTCCGCATAAAATAAGAAGCTATACAAAGAAGCTAACATAAAGTTGCGACATGAAAGGCATAGTATTTGAAATTAAAAACATTCACCTGGGGCGCCTGGGGGGCTCAGTCAGTTGAGCATCCGACTTCAGCTCAGGTCATGATCTTGCGGTCTGTGAGTTCGAGCCCCGCGTCGGGCTCTGTGCTGACAGCTCGGAGCCTGGAGCCTGCTTTGGATTCTGTGTCTCCCTCGCTCTCTGCTCCTCCCCCACTCATGCTCTGTCTCTCTCTCTCTCTCTGTCAAAAATAAACATTAAAAAAAATTTTTTTAATTAAAAATTAAAAAAAAGAATGTCCTTCAAAAATGGAGGCAAAATAAAGACATTTTCAAATGAAGAAGAGGAGAATTTGTTGCCAGAGACTTGGCCATAGGAACGCTAGAAGAAGTTCTTTAGATGAAAAGGAAATGATACAGAGGGAAGCTTGGAATTTCAGGAATGAAAGAAGAGCAACAAAAATAGTAAATATCTGGGGAAATATAAGACTATTTTCGTCTCCTTAATTATCGACAGCAAATGTTACAACATCTGGTTTATGTACAAGGTATATGGATGCAATACATACATATGACTACTATAGCATAGAAGAGAGAGGATAAAGTGAACTTTATGTTGTAAAGATTATTTTATGGAGGTTGTTAAATATTAATACTAAATTCACTGTGAGAAAATATGTATGTGTACTTTAATCTTTAGGCCACTGTAACAAAAAATAATTCAAAGAGGTGTAGGTGAAGAGCAAATAGATGAATAAAAATGTACATTAAAATATGGCAATAATCTCTTAAAAAGGCAGGAAAAGGGAAACAGAGATACAAAAAAACATAAGGGACAAACAGAAAATAATAATAAAAATGTAGTTCCAAATCAAACCCTGTCAATAATCACATTAACCACAAATGGTCTAAGCACATTTAATAGATAATAATTGTCAGATTGGACAAGCAAAAAGCCAACAGAACATGAAGACCCAGCTTTCAGCTATGCACAAGTGTCCTACTGCAAATAGGATGATATGAAATCGGTTAAAAGTAAATCATGGAAAAAATATACTATGAAAATATTAATAAAAAGAAAGCTAGAGTGACTGTATTAATATCAAACATCATAGACTTCACAACCAGAAAAATTACTAGGGATAAAGAGGGACATTACGTGATGATAAAATGACAAATTTACTAAAAAGAAACAACCCTAAATACATACGTCCTTAAAATCAGAGCTTCAAACTACATGAGACAAAAACGAATGGAACTGAGATGAAAAGCAGACAAATCCATACAAACCACTGAGAGGTTACCCTGAAGGACTTCGACTTGACCTCAATTACAGGTGAGCTATAGCACACATGAAAAGATCTTAACATCGCTAGTAATTTTAATTTAAGAAAATTAGAATCATGGGATACCACTATACACTTATACAAATTTCTAAAATTAAAAAAAAAAATAGGACTGACAATATTATCAAGTATAAGGTGCCGGTAAAGATACGGAGCACGTGAAATCCTAAGACGTTGCTGGTAGGAATGAAAAGTCGTGCAGCCACTTTAGAAAGTAGTTTGGTTGGCAGTTTCTTATAAGGCAAACTTATCTTTACATTTGACCTAAAAATCTGCGCCCCACCCCCTGCAAATCTGCGAATGAATGATCATAGCAGTTTTGTTCAAAATTTACAAAACTTGGGAACAACCCGGATGCACTTCAGCCGGTGAATGGGTAAACAAATGTGGTCTAATCATATTCAGCAGTAAGAAGGAGCAAAATACTGAAACAATCACCAGCGTCGATGAATCTTGAATGTATTATGCAAAGTGGAAGAAGCCTTTCTTCCATACAAAAGGCTACATACAATCTCATTTATGTGATATTCCAGGGTAAACCTACAGGACCAGAGAACAAATTATTAGTTGCTAGGGATTAAAGGTGGGGAGGGTTTGCGTATAGAGGTGAAGCATGGAGGAATATTTGGAGGTAATGAAGCTCTTCTGAACCTGAGTGTCTTGATGTTTATACAACTCTAGGTATTTGTCAAAACCATAGAACTGTATGTTCCACAAAAAGCGAATTTAACTGTGTGCAAATTTAAAAAAATTTCTGCTGCCCTCAACCATACCCCCAGCCTTCCTCTCCACCCATGTTTTCTTGCGAATCCTATGTAAGCAGGAAACTGGGACAGGGACAGGAAGAGTCGTTGAAGTCATGCATGAGTCACTGGCCTCATCACACAACTGCTGTGCGTTCGCATACCCGCAGGACACTTTATTAGGGTGATGTGCAGTTGAAAGTCTGTCTGCAGCCCATTTGCTGATTTTGCTATCCTGTGTTATTTCAAGGAAGCAGAAAAGAGAGTTAGAGGTTGCAGGGTGAAGAGAGAGGGCAGCCACAGAATGTCCTGCACCTCTACTTTTGATGCGACAAGGAGAAATGAGTTGGCCATGAGCATGGCTGAATTGTTTTTCTGCTACTCATGCGCACGAAGGAATACTGGCCAGATAAGAATATCCTAGTAGAAAGAGGCTATGTGTACTGGCTATATGAAAGGGACTTTGAATAAGAAGAAGAAATAAGTAGCAATCCGATGGTTTCTAGCTCCTATCAACTGGAACTACAATGGCAGGGTGACAAAAATCAATCAATCAGAGGTGCACAGATGAAGGAAAGTCAAGGGATTTATTCTGCTATTTGTCTAGGTACCTATAAAACACCCAAGTCAAGAAGCTCTATAGGCAATTACCATCCGGATTTTGGATTTTAAGGATTGGGCAAGAGCAGAGATGAAGGATGACTAAACTTTCAGCACCATGCCACTATGGCAGCCTTCAGACAGGAGTGAGCCTCCCTCAGCCACACTGATCCTAATCCTTTCCAGGTTCCCCTCCTCCACCTTGGTCCCTCTTAGTGCTGGATGAGAAAACTCAGAAGGCTGGTCAAGGGGCTGGGACACAAGATACTTGTATCACAACTCTCCTTACCTCATAGTTCTATCTATGCCCACATTTTTTTTTCAACTGCTCCCTGGCATAGGGAGGACTTGTAGTCCAGGATCTAGTCCCAGATTTAGCAAGTGTTTCTTAGGGCAAAGATCGTTACAGGATTGATTTGACCTTGGGAGTAGTTGGGAGGCAATGTCAGGTATCCAAACCAGATGTGCTTTGACTTTTAGGATCCAGGATGTCCACACTGATGACATTAGTTTATCCAGCAAATCCCAGTTTTGAAAGCAAGAATTAAAGTGCACGGAGTGCCCACCACGTGCCAGGACTATGTTAGCTCTGGATACACTCTGGCTTGTAGAAGTCCCACAAGGACAAAAAGAAAGGATTATGATAAGGTGAAAACTTAAAAAGGTAAAGCAACTATTAAATGTTATATATCTAGTAATATTAATTCTATTTATTTATTTATTTATTTATTCTAAATATAATTTATTGTCAAGTTAGCTAACATTGTCAGTTAACTGCATAACTGTATGCAGTGTGCTCTTGGTTGCGGGAGTAGATTCCCATGATTCATCACTTACATACAACACCCAGTGCTCATCCCAACAAGTGCCCTCTTCGATGCCCATCACCCATTTTGCCCTCCTCCCTGGCCACCCCCCCCCCCAACAAGCCTCAGTTTGTTCTCTGCATTTAAGAGTCTCTTATGGTTTGCCTCCCTCTCTGTTTGAAACTAATTTTCTCCCCTTTCCTTCCCCCATGGTCTTCTGTTAAGTTAATTCTGGGATTCTTTCTTACTTTACAAAATATGCTCTTTCTGTTTCTCTACCGAGTAACACGACTGAAGCCTCAGGTCTCCTTTATTAATCTGTTTAAAACAACATTTACTTTCCTCTACTGACCGCCTCTGATCTGGCTCTCTCCGGCCTTTCACCTGATTTCTTGGCCGAGGGAAGTTGAGGGTGCCGAGGCTTTCCTAAAGGTCTGGGTATGAAGGGTCTCACCAAATGCCAAGACAGTTTGTGTTTGTTCGGTCGGGCAGTAGATAGAGTAAATGTTTTGCACTTATGGAATAATATGCACCTTAAACATGTGAATGGGTTTCCCCCAGGAAGAGAAGCTGAGTAAATAACTAATTCTTACCTCCCATCTCTCACTAACTTTGGGGTAGCCACCGTGCCCTCCCAATTCCCAATTCCATCGCTCACAGTTTCTGTGCCCAAGGATCACTTTTTCTGCAGACATCTGGGACTCTTTGCCCAAGGGCTCTCTTTGGTGGTGGGAGCAAACTCAGCCTGCACTGCAAGAGGCTGGAAGCACTGAAGATTTCATGCCCTCCTAGTAAGCCCTGTACCGATTATGGACCAAGGTTGGAGGATCAATATCCCAAGTGCTTCTTCGCTTGGATGAGACACTCTGAAACGTCTGTGACAAGTCTCCCAGAGGAACCCCAGGGGAATGAGCCCCATTAGCTCACAGCAACATTGGCCGATTAATGCATCTTCTGTTAGTTTCTTTTGCTTGCCTTTCTTGCTTCCCTACTCCACAACCGATGCTTTCTGGGATCACCACCTAAATAAATTACATGCATCCAATCCTTGTCTCACGGTATACTTAGCGAGAATCCCCCTAAAGACGCATTTAAAAGAATGGTGGCATTTCTCACACTCCTATGTTCTCTGCTTACAGTTGAAATCATGTATGTTAAATATGCATACAATGGGGACTACTGTCTAAGCAGAATCTCGTCTTAGTTGCAAGTCATGTTTCTCTCCTGAAAACGTCATCTTCCTTACTTTCTAGACACATAAAGCCATGTACATGGCCCTGCCCATATAGTACAAATTCCCCTCTGCTTTTGTTCTTTAATGCTTTTGGGGTTAATAACCTCCGTTGGTTCACCTGATTCCAGGGAACTCTTTCCAATTGTTTGAAATGGTTCAACGGGGGAACTGTGTGCTCTCTCCTTCCTCCCATCATGCTGTTGCTAAATGGACCTAACAGAGCCACAGACTTGGGCTGATTGTCGCTGAGCATTCGGAACTGAAGCAGACGGGCGGTGGTGGGTATGAGTGAGAAGTGATGTGGTATCCCTCCCTAGGGAAGGAAATGACTGGCTGTAGTTGAGTCTACCTTTCTGTGGGTGCAGGGCTCCACCTCGTGAACCATGAGATCGTGACCTGAGCCAAAATCGAGAGTTGGACCCTTTTAGCCTTGTAAGACTCATTTGGAGCTTCTGAAACTCAAGAACGGGAAGAGCATAAATTTGTGTCCTCTAAAGCCACTAAATGTGTGGTCATCTGTTATAGCGGCCAATAGGAAACAGTGAATGCAAGGTCCCGAAACTGCCGAAGCGGCTTGACAAGTTGTACCAGACGGTTGATGAACTGTCACGTGACTCGTGTGGAGATGTTGTTTTGCTCTTGCCCCTAGTTCCAATTTGTACATTCCTGTCACTGGCGAAGGCTTATGGTGGGTATTCACAGATACGGCCAACCGCACGACAGAGGCTGGACTGACTGGTTGGTTAAGGGAGAAGAGATGATAAGGATCACACCTAAAAGCGAAAGAGGTCCCACTTTTGGTCCATGCAAAACAGCGATGGACCATGTGGCAGCTCACCTGGTCATGGCCACGGAACCCCAGGTGCTGAGGTGGGAAAGCAGACAACCCAGCTCTGAGGCGTTAGTTTTAGGAACCCAGCAGAAGGTGTCTGGCGTGATTCAAAGTTCCTCTGCAGTCATCCTTTGCCGGCAATTTTTAGATTTCTAAATATGAATGAGTTCCATATGAAAGCTAGATTTCATTGGGTGGGCACGGAGGGTAGGAGGGTGGATTCAATTTGGCTGACTCTCTCCAACCTATTTTAGACTCCATTATTTCTCCGAACTCCTCTTCGAAGCACGAGTGGTAGCCACCGCATTGCCAGAGAGTTTGCTGTGTGCCAGGAACCTTATATATTATCTAAATCAATGCAATAATTCTGTGAGGGGAATGTCATGGAGCCCTGTTTCTAGATAACTCAGGCTCAAACAGCTTAAGCACACGTCTGGATTACACAGCTCGAACGTAGTCGAGCTGAGATTCAAACCTGGGTCTTTGGGACATGAAAGTCTGACCTTGACTGACACGCCACACTGCCTCTCCCAGCTCAGGTATCCTGAAATGGCAGGCGTGCTCTGCCTTTTCCTCTGGTTCTTTTTCTTCTGCCCCAAATCCCACCCTTCTATGAGCACTGGAGACCCCTAAGGCGGAGGGATCAGAGGGCATAGGCACACTTTGTGCTCATCCAAATCGTCTCATTTCTTCCTCCTTCATGCACAGACCATTTACACGCTGTTAAGAGAGTTCCACACAACTAGAATGATGAGCTATTTTATTTCAAACCGTCCTCAGTCACAGCAGTGAATAATAACAGCTAACACGTCTACAGCCACCACCAAAACCAGCCAATAATGCGCATGAATCACGGTGTGTAAATTTTTGCACAGCTCATTCGTACGTGGGCTTTTTGTTGTCACAGCAGCTCTTAAGGCAGGTAATGCCATCGCCTTTTATAGAGAAGAACACCAGGGCTCAAAGAGGTCATACAAACAGAAAGCCCCCCGATCACTTCATTCCAAATCCCCCTCCCAATCAGTGAGAATCTGTTGAGCATCACAAAGCATCCTCAGCGTGTTTGAAGCCTTGGTCACCACTGCCTGGGTCGGCCTTTGATGGTGTTAGGGTGGTTTTGTACCCATTCGGTTGGCTGCTTTTAGCCAGAAATCGTCACTTTCGTGTGGTGACAGTTCACAGTCGCCTCTGCCTTCACGGGAAATCGATGTCCTTTCAGAATTCTTCTTCCACCTGAAGAACAGAACAGCCTCTCTTTTAGCTCCGCTGCCCCCGTTTGCATTAGGGCACCAGGCTGCATCGAATGTGGGCGGCCTGTTTTATCCATTCCTTCAATAAATGTTTATCAAGGATTTACGGTGCCCTGGGCACTTTATTAGGTGATGAGAATGTAAAGATGAGCAAGACAAACATGGAACTAACAACGTAGTAGGAGAGAAAGGCAACTAAATTATCAAAGGACATAAAGGGTTGGGTTTGCTCTCCAGCTGTCCAGCTGAGCACAGCTATTGGAAACTATACCTGGGATTTCATTTATAGGTATGACTGAGTGACAACATGGAGAGGTCAATGCCATTAAAAGAAGAGTTTATTACTTACAGTTTCCAGGAGGAGGGGATATGCTATGTCACGAAGGGCCACACGAGGAAGGAGCAGGGTCAGTCGGCAGGCAGAGGGAGCAAGCGTAGGTGAGAATCTTTAATACTATAGCCGTGAAAAGTCATGAGGTGGGGACATCCTCTAAGTGGGTAGGAGCAAAATGCAATATTGGGGTTTGGCATGAGAGGGTTCATAATATGTTATCTATGTAATCTGCAATAACACAGGGGTCATACGGATGTAAACAGCTTCAGCCATTAGCTTGGCCCATGCTTGGAAGATGTCAAAACATCAATTACGGAAAATCAGGACTTATTATTACAGCAGGGTTGATCAGCAGGCCCCCTGAAGGTATTTGAGAAATGGGTGCCATGGTTGTACCGCCACTGAGAGTTTGGGGTTGTTACACAACCACAGCTGACCAATAGAGTAACCTCGATAGTTGCAAAGAATTGACCTTCACAAGAAACGGTCCAGGAAAATTAATGCCTTGACTTCACTCTCTTCTCTCCCTTCAAGAGCCTTCCAGAGGCTAGAAGGCAAAAAAAAAAAAAAAAAGACCATTAATGGAGTCCATATAGATTAGTCCCCTGGGGCAGAAAATAGGGTGGTGCAGCGGGAAACTACTGAGCTCAGAGACCAAAAAGATAAGCAAAAGTGAGCTGTGAAGGGAGTAAGTTCTAGGCTAACAGTGCAGCACGTGCAAAGGCCCTTGGGTGGAAGGCAGCATGCTGTCTTGGGAGAATGGGCTGGTGTGACAGGAAGACAGAGAACAACGGCGAGACGGGTCAATAACAAGAGTGGAGAGGTAGGTAAGGACCTTTCCTGGCACCTCCTTATAGGCCGTGTGAATTACTTTGCCCACTATCTTAAAAGGGTTCTCAGCAAGGATAGTGGATGACATCATTTTCTCTATGTTTTTATTTTATTTATTTATTTATTTATTTATTTATTTTTTTCAACGTTTATTTATTTTTGGGACAGAGAGAGACAGAGCATGAACGGGGGAGGGGCAGAGAGAGAGGGAGACACAGAATCG
This sequence comes from Prionailurus viverrinus, assembly GCF_022837055.1. Lineage (NCBI taxonomy): Eukaryota > Metazoa > Chordata > Mammalia > Carnivora > Felidae > Prionailurus > Prionailurus viverrinus. The sequence goes on from NC_062569.1 coordinate 11,958,444, forward strand.
GAAACAGGCTCCAGGCTCTGAGCCATCAGCCCAGAGCCTGACGCGGGGCTCGAACTCACGGACCGTGAGATTGTGACCTGGCTGAAGTCGGACGCTTAGCCGACTGCGCCACCCAGGCGCCCCTCTCTATGTTTTTAAAATAGCCACTCCGGTTGCTGGACTGATAATGGATGGGAGGGAGGGGAGAAAATATGAGGAGGCCAGCTAGGAGGCCCTTGAAGCGTACGTGCTGGGCTGTAGCTGCTCAGCCAGGCAGCTGCGGGCATCAGCTCCCTGTGGCATAAAGGAATCCCGAGAGCCAGGGAGGGGCAGTTGGACAAGGCCAGGACAGGGCTGCCAAGAACCGTCTCACGCAGCAGGGGAGAAGTTGGTTGGCCCCCGTGGCTTGGACAAGGAAGCAGTCTTCTCCAGCTGGAAAGACTTGAATCAAGGTGTTTCTGTGTCAAACAGTTTCACAGAAAGTCACCACGTAACCAGGAGGAATGCTGTGTCTCTGGGAAGCGCACCTGCTCCCAGGGACCCCACAGGGAGGACTTGGCTTTCTTTCCTGGGCTTGTTTGAAGGATGCTTTTCATTCGGTCTTTCTCCTGGGCTCCTGGGAGGAATGCAGAGCAGAGGGAAGTTTCCTGGAGCCTGGAGATGAAACACACAGGACACATTCCTTCACCTCCCCCCATCCCCATCCCCAGTCGCTGCTGCTGTCTCATTGCTCCCTGATGGGATGTCATGGGCCCTCTGGTAATTGTCTGACCACTGGCCCCAGGGAGGGAGGGCAGAAGCAGAGAAACGTGCTTGCACCCGACCCCTCACTTCCCCCTTTCTCTCTCCTGGCACCTTTTGGGCACCTCACTCTCCTCGCCTTTCCTCTTTTCTCTTTCTTCCCTGCTCTGTTTGCCTCCAAAGTGATAACCCATTTCTCTCCAATTTCCTGACCGTGATACTCAATTCTGTCAGGCCCAAGAGAGGACCAAATTAATGCAATCCTTTGTCAATGAAGAAAGGACACTTGTTAAATGGAAATTGTGCTTAAAGACAGCAGAGAGCATCCCTCAAGGCCAAGGGTTCAGAAGAACAAAGGAATTACTCTGAGGAATGCTTGGTGTGGGGGGATTTGTATCAGGCATCAATATGTTCTGTCTGTAGAGACTCCCTGCTTCATGGGACAGATGGAAGAAGCAGTAGAATTTGCAGGTGAAGCTCCCGGATTCTGGAGCCAGATGGATCTTGCCTATGCCATGGACTAACTGTGTGGCCTTGGGAAGGTTACTTAACCTCTCTGCCTCCACTTCCTCATCCACAAAATGGGAAGATTTATAAAATCTGCTTATATCACTTTATCATAATAAGTGAATATCATGTTCAAAATAATGGGAGGAATATAGCAAGCATTTATAAATATTTGTTGCTATTATTAGCCTAAAATGACGTCAGTAACATAAATTTGTGCACAGCAAAGAGTTAATCTCGCTTTATGAATTACAAGACTCGGGAGGTTCCTTTCAGAAATAAAATGGTCCCACTACCTAGGAAAATACAACTTGAGACTTCTGTTGTCTTTTTAAATATTTTTTAACGTTTATTTTATTTTTTGAGACAGACAGAAAGCGAGCAGGGGAGAGGCAGAGAGAGAGGGAGACACAGAATCTGAAGCAGCCTCCGGGCTCTCAGCTGTCAGCACAGAGCCCGACGCGGGGCTTGAACTCAAAAACCGTGAGATCAGGACCTGAGCCGAAGTCAGAAGCCCAACCAACTGAGCCACCCAGGCGCCCCTGCTATTTTTTTCAGGTCACACATTCAAAAGAAAGATTTATAGTTGGGGTAAAATAGAAGCCACAAATAAGAATGCAAATCCTACCATTGTTCCATATAATAGTCGAAAGGTTTGAAATGAAATAGAAATAATGATGGCAATAATGATAATTTACTTAAACAGAACAAGTAGCTCCCCTCCCCCCCTCCCCCCGGCCACTGTCACTGAACATTTCATCTTTCTGGCCACCTCCTGAAATCGTCTCCAGAATCATAAAATGTGTATCTTCTTGGCTACTATAGCTTCAGTAGCCTAGAAGCTAGAAATATTGCCTTTCAGGAGTGATTTAGTTATTTAGAGAGTAGCTTGAAATACAGCACAGGTGATAGGAATCTTTAAGGGCACAGTCTGGGTCTTGTTCATCTAGATGTTTTCTGAGCCCATCACAGAAGCTTGTTACACAATACTGTTAGATGGATATTCAATATTCTGCGGCTGGTGAGTGAATGACAACTAAAATATTAAATGAATACGAATACTTGGGGGCAGTATACTTAGCAAAACACACACACATACACACACACACACACAGAGTGATAGCTAGTGATTATTAGATGCAATTGCTATTGTTAAGGACTGTACCTTCACTACAACCAGGTAGGTAATATCTCATCCCCATTGTATAGATGAGGAAACTGAGTTTATAGAAGTTAAATAAGTTCTCATTAAAGTCAGAAGAATTGAACCATGGGGTGCCTGGGTGTCTCAGTCAGTTAAGTGTCTGACTTCAGCTCAGATCATGATCTCACCATTCATGAGTTCGAGCCCCATGTCAGGCTCTGTGCTGACGGCTCAGAGCCTGGAGCCTGCTTCGGATTCTGTGTCTCCCTCTCTCTGCCCCTCCCCTGCTCATGCTTTGTCTTTCTCTGTCTCTCAAAAATAAATAAGCATTGAAAAAAAAATTTTTTTTAAAAGTCATAAGAATTGAGCCAAAATTTCACACCCAAACCACCTCCAACGTTTTACAATTACATTATAAAATGAGGGGTGCCTGGCTGGCTCAGTTGGCAGAGTGTGTGACTCTGGATCTCTAGGTCGTGAGTTCGAGCCCCACATTGGGTGTGGTGCTACTTAAAAAATAATAAAATTTACAGAAATAAATAAGGGTGCCTGGGTGGCTCAGTCGGTTAAGTGTTCCACTTTGGCTCGGGTCATGACCTCACAGTTCATGAGTTCTAGCCCCGTGTCAGGCTCTGTGCTGACAGCTCAGAGCCTGGAGCCTGCTTTGGATTCTGTGCTTGCCTCTCTCTCTGCCTCTCCCCCAAGTCATTCTCTCTCTCTCTTTCCCTCAAAAATAAACATTTAAATCAATCAATCAATGAATCAAAATGGAAGGAGGGTGATTTTTATTTATTTATTTTCATTTATTTATTTTGAGAGGGACACAGAAAGCCAGCAGGGGACAGACAGAGAGAGAGGGAGGGCGAGGGAGAATTCCAAGCAGGCTCTGCCCTGACAGCCCGGATGCTGGGCTGGAACTCATGAACACGATCTGAGCGGAAACCAGGAGTCAGACGCTTAGCGGACTGAGCCACTCAAGTGCCCCGGGGGGGGGGGGGTGGGGTGGGGTGGGGTGATTTTTAAGTGAAGTGTTGCTAAAGTTACCTGAAAACACATCTAAGTGTATCTTTGGTAAAAGACGTTTTGTAACAGTATATGGGTTAGCTATTGCTGCATAACAAAGCCCTTCAATACTCAGTGACTTTAAGAAGAGGTAATTTTTTTTATTATTATTCCTGCATTTGTGGGTCAGCCAGGGTTTTAGGTGGGGCTGGGATGGACAGTTCTACTTTGCCCTGTGGGTGTGCAGCTGCCTGGACGGTTGAGCCTCAGGCTGCTGTGGCTGGGGTCGCTATGCTGCACGTGGGTCTCATCTTCCTGGGGGGGGGGGGGGGGGCAAGCAGCCAGAGCATGCTCCCTTCTCCTGGCGACAGCACACCTGCTGAGGGGAAAGACTTACTGGGCAAGTCCCTGTCTGTGTCATATTAGGCAAGTTACCTGGCCAGACTCAAAGTCAAGAGGTGAGCAGGTTTACTGTTCCAGTGGAGGTGGGGGGTAACTGCCAAGTCTATGGCATATCGCTCACACTTTAACTGGGCATGCAGAAGTACTATGAGTGATATAGAATAAAGGATTTATTAGAGGGATTACACCTTATGCAGTCATGGGAGCTATTTAAAAAGTCACCATAAGGCTGTTGCGTCTGTATCTGAGGCTGGGACTAGGGTAATCAGGGCCAGTGGTTGGGAAGGGCCAGTGGTTGGGACACAATGTGGTGAGAGCAAGAGCCACCTGGAACCCACGTCGGTCTCTGTTTTCAAATATGCAGACATGGGTGGCCCGCAGGAGAAGCTGGTGCTCTGCTGATGTGTCTGGCCAGGTGCACACATACCCGGCTCGAGAGCTACAGAAGGTGGAGGAAAATCTCCAGCAGGAGCTGGAGGCTCTGTGGGGCAGGTGCCACTCCATGTCAACACGGAGAGCCAACAGGTCAACAAGAACACACAGGAGTTTCAACAGTGCCAACCCACACCCCAACCTTCAATACATTAAAAAAAAATAGCGGCTGCTTTCCTTCCCTTTTCCGAAACTCACAGAAATTTTCTTCTGGCAAACTTAATGCGGGACTAGACAGAGAAGAATATGTTGGGAAATGTAGTTTCAGCTTAGCTACGATGACAAAACAAAGGTACGGCATGTGGAAAAGGGCATGGTTTCAGGAAGGGATAAAATATCAGGGTCCATGATGCGAATGACCACACGTAATAACATAGAGAAACTGACTCAGTGCACGTGAGGAGTAGTTGTCTGCCACAACCAGTTCCTGCTTATTGAAATGGAAGCGTGCAATGCCCTTCATCAGCTTTATGAATTGTACTTCTTTCCTCTCTGGAGAAAAGCAATTCACGTGGATTGTAGCGGGGCTGCTAGACCGAAGAGGACAAGTTGGCGGTAAAAATGTAAGACATATGCCCACAGGTAGAAGGTGACACTGCTGTTGACAATCCATGTGATGCCAGCGGACTAGGTCATGTCCTCACTGTGAGTAAAGAGGCCACCTTGTTTATGTCTCTCCTTGGTGAGAGTTACACAAAAGCAGCTGGAAAAAGTGAGGCAGCCAAACAGTAAATGACCAAGGGGCAATCAGGCATTGAAGAAAGAGCCCTGGATTAGGGGTCTGGAGAGCTGGGTCCCATTGCTGATGGGCCACAACTGGTTGGACCACTCTAAGGACGTATTATTGCAACTCAGTTTCCTCATCTGTGGGTGGAAATGTTGGACCAAATAAATGTCTGGCTGCCTTCTAGGTATTATGATCCAAGTAAGCCCTTACATGACCCCGGTGACTTCTGCTAACCTAGAGGCCACCATGTTTCTCTGTCTCCCGTTTGCAACTGTGCATTTAGACTTTGGGCGAGGGACAGAGGTACCCAAATTAGATACTCAACTACTGGATTCTCTTGTTCAAAAAGCTGCTATGTAACTTTGGTTAATACAATTTACCTTGTTTGCGTCTCAGTTTCTCCTGTCTCTTTTCCTGTCTCAAAGAGGTATAGATACGTGAACTCCACATTGCTGCTTGGAATAAATCAACTTTTCAAAACAAGGAATTGTGCTAGTTTTTTTTTCTTCTTGGCATCAGAAGGAACAAAAGGAGGGTGAGAGATGAAGGATGGTTATATGGGGTTAGGGGTGGAAAGGGGTTGAGTTGAATGTTGGGAGGGAAATGGAGGAAAATAAATCCCTGCAAAACCCAACAGCCCTGTGATTCACAAGCAACACTTGTTTCTGAATTGGAGCAGAGAGTGGTGCCCATGTGACGGTGTGTTTCCCCAGCTGGGATTATTTTTTTAATTGGAAGTTTTTAAGATCAAAGGATGCCTATATATCCCAGCTCTAAATTAGGAATTGAGAGCTATAAAATCCAGGATCTCCTAATTAACTCCTGCTCCAAAGGACCATCATGGCATATGAATAAAATGTATGATATTAATTGTACAATATTCAATGAGCAGAAACATCTCCAAGTAGCCCTGGAGTTTATCCTACTTCCCCTGGGAGCAGAACCTCCTTTTTCCTAGTGGACGAAGCTACATCTAAGATCAGCTGTCGTACTCTACAGGATCAGGATTTTTGATCATCTCACAGACCAAATTTCCCACAGAATCAGAGGGGCTGGCTGTCTCAGAAGATTCTTATAAACAGCTGCATCCCAAATCCAGACTGCTTGGCGATAAGCACTCTTTACCTCCTTCCCCGCTACTCTGGCGACGTGAAAATGGAGAGCTGACAAGAGGGAAGGGCTGCTTCCTCTGGAGCAAAGCCCACACTGTGTCTAGAAGATGTCACAGCTGTATTTGTTAGGTCATCCAGAAAGTATACACTGAGACACAGTTATAAGGCAAAATACTTATTGGGGATAAGGTCTGAGAGATAAGTGGAAGGGAGTCAGTGGGGAAAGCTCAGGCCACACTCTGGACCAGACTCCTGTGTCAAGAGGGGTGGAAGGTGGTCATGTTTGGGGGGGGGGGGAAGAACCTCAGGCAGGTGCATTGTACTCAGCAGTGGAATGAAGGGCTTAACATCGTATGCAAAAAGGAAGCCCCTCTTAGGTTTTCACCAGGATTAAATGGAATTAGCTTTGTAGTTTTGATAATCTTCTTCACAAAAGAATGCAATTTCAGTTTCATTGGCGATTCTAGCTGCTTTTAGAGTCCTGTCTGCTTTCAAACAGGAATCTGTCATCTTCTCCCAAACTCCACATGAGTTCACTCGTCTGGTTTGTAAGCTTGGTGAGTAATCTTTACTTTATCGTATTTGTAATTTCTGAATGGTGGTGGGAGGCTGGTCCTTGAAGGCTCATCTTGCTTCAGAAGTACTATAAATCCCTATACAGTTGGGTCCAAATGAACTCTGTGATATACCACGGATTTAAATTGTAATGCCCAATGAACAAATGAGGTGACCTATAAGGGGAGCTTTGGAAGCCATGTAAAGAAATTCCTTTCGATTCAGCAATGTGCATTTTATGCATAGGTCCCCAGAGATCTTGCATATGTGCATAAGAAGAATTGTTCTGAGCATCTCCTGATGAGGCTCTGAGATACTTTTGGCCAGCCCAGTGGAAGGGGCCAGGACAAGCTTGCCTATAGAGGGGTTCCATGCTGGACAAAAGTGGCAAGGCCCTACTACCTATGTAATGCCCATCATTGGCTGGAGGCTGCTCGAGGACAGCATGGCCTTACTGTAGATTCTGGAGGCCCTCAAAGAGGAAGCTGCCAGCTAGCTGCACTCCTCATGGCAAATCACTCTTGAATGAGGTCTGAGAGGTGGCCCTCCCTGGCTGCCTCACTGGCCCTGGCGTGACTTTCGATGGGATAACGAAAGATGGAGTACACCATGAACTTCCGTATTGCTGACCTTGCCTTTGTGAGCTTTGCCTTTCTTCAATAAGATCTATTCCTTAATCTTCACGACGTGACCTTGTAGAATTAGTCCTGATATTTGGTGCGTAAACGGGAGGCCCATCCACGTATAATGATGTGATTGGCCCAAGTAGGAAGGTCACGGGTCCTCAATTCCTTGCTCTCCGGAGGACACCGCGGTGTCTGGGTAGGAGAGGCCCCGCAAGTACATGGTTGTGACTACAGCACCAGTGATCCACTGGGCCTCTTGGTCTTTCGAACCACTCCAACCGCTCACAGAAAGTGATACTCAATATGCCCTAATTGAATTAAATAACAGGGTTAGTTTTCAGCAGTCGCCAAGACGGTCATCTTCAATGAAATGACATCTCTTTAAGGTACAGTTTGTACAAAAATCTATAAGAGCGATAGAGTGGGTGGGTTTCCATCTCGTTGAGAAAGGAGGTGCCACCCATGCTCTTTGGAGTAGACAAGACTTTTAAAAACAGTTTCAGAACCAAAGGGCTGTACAGATGCTGGAACCCTGCACTAGATATTGTTGGACAACCTTATTGCCTGCCCCATCCTTCTAACTCTCCTCTGTACTTCAGGGTCTAGAAGTCTAGGAGCTGGATTTCTCAGAACCTCTTGCTTCCAGCCCCATGGATGTCATTTACATTCTGTCAATGAAAGGCACTCACACAAAGGTGGGGTAGAGGTAGACGCCATTTCTCCTTCCTTTAGTATGGACAGTAGACAGACACGGGCTTTGTATATATGCAATTTAATCTTCTCAGTGGCTTCTGAGTTTTCCTGGTCTTCACCTGACTCCAGGCTACAGGGGAGCCATGTGGGAAAGGGGTCACATGGGAAGTTAGCAGTGAGGTCCACGTCACTGACCCCTGCGTGACAGCAGCGTTTCTCCGTCTTACAAGGCTGTAACTGTAGTCGTGAAGCTGAAGGCTAATACCTGCTTCCTGCCTCTACCTTCTCCAACCCTTCCCACAGTTTTGTGATCACCAAATTGTCTGTATTAAAGCCCCATTTTCTTTGAAGCACTGGAGCTTGGTTTCAGTTTTTCTGAACGATAGCAGCCTGTGCATGATACTTTCCCCCAGTTCTCCATGTTTATGGCGACCATCTTCGGAAATTTCACGGAACGCTAAATCTTCAGCAACCATTTAATTCCGGGGCGGCCGTGACCGTGAGGACGCTTCTTCCTTATATCAAGCCCAGTTCTTCCTACTTGTCATTCTCCTTTGATGCGGTTCTATCATTTGTGACCATTCAGAATTAATGTGACCCCTTTCCCACATGGCAATCATTCATGTTTTGAAACAACTTTTTATTTCCTTCTACCTGCCAACCTCCTGCCCAATATTCTCTTCTCTAGCCGGTGTGACCTTAGTTTCTCTGTGATTTTCTCGTATCTATCGCCTTCTAAGAGTGAATTGTCCAGTAAATCATTTGACTGTTATTTTTTTTTTTTAATGTTTATTTATTTTTGAGAGAGAGAGACAGAGACAGAGAGACAGAGTGTGAGCGGGGGAGGAACAGAGAGAGAGGGAGACACAGGATCTGAAGCAGGCTCCAGACTCTGAGCTGTCAGCACAGAGCCCGATGTGGGACTCGAACCCATGAACTGTGAGATCATGACTTGAGATCATGATGCTTAGCCGACTGAGCCACCCAGGTGCCCCTCATTTGACTCTTATTTCTCTAGTTAAAATATTCCCCCACATATTTTAGCCAATGCCTGATACTTTCAAGTGGAAACAAAGTCAGTAATAAGTGGCCCATAAAAAAATTAATTAAAAGGGTAGGTTTGGGGGGAAAACATACTGTAAGGAAGACAGCAAAGGGTAGTATCTATGATATATAAAGAGTTCTTACAAATCGACAACAAAAAACAATTTGAAAAAAATTCCAAATATATGCATCAATAATTAATGGAAGATGTAACCCAAATGGCTGATAAACATACAGTATACTCTCAAATTCAACTAATAGGGAAAGAAAATACAAGTAACACAGAAATCTTTTTTCATGCTCATCAGACTGAGAAAATGATTGAAAAAGTGATGAAAGTAATTTCTAGCAGCGGGAACATGGCTAAAATTTCCCATGCTTTTATGATGCCAAAATAGAGTGTTAATACATTTTCTGAACATGCATTCTGGCGATGCCCACGAAAATGAAAATTACATAGGCCTCTGACCCTGAAGTTTCAATCCTGGGAACACATCCCCAGAAATACAATGCATATTGGTTTTACAGACCTTACGCCTTTCACAAAAATTAACTCAAAATATGCCTTTGATCTAAATGTAAAACTATATCATCTTTAGAAGATAATATGGGGGAAATATCGGAGATGTTGGGTTTGGTGGTGAGTTCTTAGGTGCAACAACAGAAGTATAATCCATTCAAGAAAAAATTGATAAGCTAGACTTCACTAAAATTAAAAAGTTCTGCTCTCTGAAAGACACTGTGAAGAGAATGAAGAGGCAAGCCATAGATTGGGAGAAAATATGGAGAAAATATAATACCCAATGAAGGACCTGTATCCAAATACATCCCTAATGAAGGAAATATAAAGATTCCTTAAAATTGTAAGAAATAGGGATGCCTGGGTGGCTCAGTTGGTTGAGCATCCAACTCTCAATTTAGGTGCGGGTCATGATCTCAGGGTTGGAGGATTGAGTCCTGCGTTGGGCTGGGCATGGAACCTGCTTCAGATTTCTCACATCCCCCCCTCCCTCTGCCTTTCTCCAGCTCACACGCATATGCTCGCTCTCTCTCTCTCAAAACCAAAAAAACAAACCAAAATAAAACCCAAAACAGTAGGAAACAAACTACCCAATCAAAAAATAAGCGGAAAGTACTGAAAACACAAAATGTTCTAATCTACATTATGGACCTTTGTTAATAATATATCAGTATTGGTGGGGTGCCTGGGTGGCTCAGTGAATTAAGCGTCGGACTTCAGCTCAGGTCATGATCTCACGGTTTGTGAGTTCGAGCCCCGCATTGAGGCTCTGTGCTGACAGCTCACAGCCTGGAGCCTGCTTCAGACTCTGTGTCTCCTTCTCTCTCTCTCTCTGCCGCTCCCCCACTCATGTTCTCCCTCTCTCTCTCTCTCTCTGTCTCCTCTCTCTCAAAAATAAATAAACATTAAAAACATTTTTTAAATATATCAGTATTGGTTCATGAATTGTAACAAAGGTACTACAATAATGCAAGATGTTAACAATGGGGAAACTGTATATGAGCAGGAGGTGTGTGGGAACTCTGTGTTATCTCTTCAATTTTTCTATACACCTTTGTTTTAATGCATGTGAATAATTTTATTCGTTTTCCACATTCAATTACGTATAAATGTGATTATGTGTATGATATGGTACACATGATATAGAATGTGTAACATTCATATATCACATATATAATGAGAAAGGAAAAATAATAATCAGCTATGTAGTTCCATTGACTCCGATCTCTAGATGGGTGCATTGAATTTTTCTCAGGTGAAGGTGAAGTCTGTGTCCATCCCAATCTGACACTGCAGCTCATTCTCCCTCGGGTGAGCTGGTGGTATATTAACCTCTGCAGTGCTTTACTGGTCATATTTCTGTTATACTTTTGGCACTTGACAACATCTGCCCAGCTTTATTCTTTGATGCTTCGTGAGGTCAGTCTCCTCTTACTGAGCGGACTGGTGATGGTGAATTCCTACTGTGTGCGGGCACCCTTCTGGGCATGTTACCCATGCTGGCTCATTTTGTCCTCACAGCCGTCCTGCAGGGCAGATAACACGTCAGCTCCACTCTCCAGAGGAGGGTGCGGAAACCGGAGAGATCGCTCAAGGCCACGGAATGAACCAGTAAACTGCCACACTGGGACCAGCACCAAAGTTTGGTTTCCCAGGGTACTCAAGTGCTTCTCAATCTTCACAATGACCTGGGGGTACTTGGTAAGAATACAGTAACTGTTCCTCCTTTAGAGAAGATTCATCAGGGTCGGGGGGGGGGGGGAGGGGGGGTGTTGTGGTAGGTCTAGAAATCTGAGAGTTTCACGGATTCCCCAGGTGACAGCCATGTATGATTCAGGGAGCATTCTTTGAGAAACTCTGAACCTTAGTAAAAGAAGAAATGGGCACTAACGAAAAAGCAAAAACACACAGGTGAGCATTGTGGCTGCATGCTCAGCCTGAGAAGCGTTAATATCAGAAAACAGAAACTGGATTCACAGAAGTCAGTGGAACGTGGCATTTAAATCGCACAGCCACGAAATGCTCCCCGTGGCTGAATGCTATGAACCTGCTAATGAGGCTGCTTAAACCCAGGAGGCAACATTCGTGTTGAAGGGCCGGGAGAGGACGGGCCGGGGGACGGCCCAGCTCAGCCATCCGTCAGGTGGCCGGTTTTCCTGTCGTAGTAACAGTTGCTGAGGGTTCGGACACTGTAGCTGCTCAGGAGTCGCCCTCCCCCGGGCCCTCCGTGCACCCAGGCGGCAGCGACCATCTCGGACAGCCCCCCCCTCAACGTGGAGGTAACGAGGTTTCTATTTTGGGACCGGGCACTAGAGAGCAGGGGAGCGTGTGTGAGGTCCCTGCAGGGCGCTCCTCTGGGCAGTAGGCAGGCAGCCAGCTGGACGCTGACGTGCAGCGGGCCAAAGGGGGTCCCAGGGTGCCCCTTCGAGGGAGCAAAGTGGTGGCTGAGCCAACAGGGGGGCAGCGTCTGCAGGCCAGAGGCCTGGGAGTTCACCTGATTCCGTCTGTTCTCGTTTGCTCTCCACAGCAAGCTCTCGTTGGCCCAAGTTCCTCAACCTCTTACTGGGAACTGGGGCCTTCTAGAAATCCGAAGAGCAGTGGCGCTTATAAAACTCCAGATACGGGGGGGGGGGGGGGGGGGGGGGGGGGGTAGCTTATTCCGAATAAATCCAAATCTCCCATGACCCAGGCAGAACGATTTAAAACTCTCCAGGTGTTACCAATGTGCATCCAAATTTGGGAGCAAGTCAGCTGTGTAGGAGTCTTGCCCGAGACAGTTCTAGCTACTAATTTTTAAAACAATTAGGAGACGGTTAGCTAATATTCAACAGAAGAAATCGTGTTGGTAGTTAAATCACATCTGACTTTAAAGGAGAAACAGTCTTATTTCAACGGTAGGCTGCGGGGAGCCTGGGTGGCTCAGTCGGTTGAGCATCCAAGCTGGGCTCGGGTGGTGATTTGACAGCTCGTGAGTTCGAGCCCTGGGTCAGGCTCTGGGCTGACCACTCAGAGCCTGGAGCCTGCTTGGGATTCTGTGTCTCCCTCTCCCTCTGCCCCTCCCCGACTCGTGCTCAGTCTCTCTCTGTCTCTCAAAAATACATAAAACATCAAAAAAATTAAAAAAAAAGTAGGTTGCAAGCCACCTGGCTGTTCACTGTAATTAACTTGCTGAATTAAAAAGAAAATGGCAGGATACACCCCAAAACAATGAAACAGGAATCTCAAGGTCCGGGGCTTGGATGTGCCTAGTTTTTTGAAGGACCCCAGGTGGTTTCCCAGGTGATATCAACAAGGCTGGAAACCATATTGATCAGGACGTACTCCTCCTAGGAGTTCTTTTTATTATTTTTTTAAATTTTTAAAAGTTTATTTCTTGAGAGAGAGTGATAGAGAGAGCCACAAGGGGGCGGGCGGGGTGGGGGGAGCAGAGAAAGAGGGAGAGAGAAAAATCCCAAGCAGGCTCCACACTGCCAGCACAGAGCCCAATGCGAGGCTTGAACTCATGAACTGCTAGATCATGGTCTGAGCTGAAACTGAGTCAGATGCTTAACCGACTGAGCTACCCAGGCACCCCGACTCCTCCTGGGAGTTCTACTGAGTTTCGTGCTGCTGAAGGTGGTCCTGTGGGTGATCCAGCGGGCTTTGCAAATGTGAAAGGAAGGCTCCCCAGGACCTTGCATCCCCCAGCGGGAGTACACAGTAAAAGTACCACCTGCTATTGGCTAAGTACCTCCAGATGTCCTGGAGCAAAACCGGATACAAAATTGTAAGATGGTTTCTTTTTCACTTTGCTCCTTTCACGCGGCCTATGTTTTGTCCTCCTGGCTTGAGTTTTTCTGATTAAGAAGTCTCCAGTAAGTCTCCCCTTTCCCCTTTGATGTCATTTCTCTTTTATTCTCAACTGCTTGTAAGATCTTTCTCTGTTTTCGGTTTCCAGCAGTTTGACTCCGAAGTGCTTAGGTGGAGTTTTCTTTGTCTTTCTTTTCTGAGGGTTCTCTGAGCTTCCTGTACTGGTTCGTAAGTGGTTTGGTGTCGTCTATCAGTTTTGGAAAGTTCTCAGCCTTTATCTCTTCAAATATTTCTTTGGCCCTGTTCGCTCTCTCCTCACCTTCTGAGACTCCAGCTGCATGCAGGTTAGAACATTTGGTATTGGTTTATAGATGTTAGGTTAATCTTTCTACTTTTTCAATGTCTTTTCTCCATGGGGTTCAGTCTGGTCATTTCTCTTGACCTATTCGAGTGGTAGCATCAATTATTTCTTGGGACTTTTCACATTCTGAGTAGGAGTCGGGATATCTTCCCTGAGTGACATTACAAGCCCCATTTTATTTTGTAAGGTTTATTTATTTATTTTTGAGAGAGAGAGAGAGAGAGAGAGAGAGAGAGGAGAGAACAAGCACGGGTAGAATAGAGAGAGAGAGAGAGGAAGAAAGAAAACCCAAGCAAGCTCCCCACTGTCAGCCCAGGGCTCGATCTCACGAACTGCAAGATCATGACCTGAGCCGAAATCAAGAGTTGGATGCTTAACTGCCTGAGCCACCCAGGTGCTCCACTAGCCACATCTTATGAACACACACACACACACACACACACACACACACAGAGTCACAAGAAGGCTGAGTAACCTTCCTGAAGTCACATAGCATGTGGCTGTCATGTATATGGAATACAATTATCATAAACATTTTTAAAAATCTATTGTAAGTAATAAATTGTATACATGTTCTTAGGAATCTCACTAACTTACAGATATTCCATGGTAGTTGTTAGTTGGGGAGGATTATGAGATACCCTGCCTCCAAACCAGAAGTGTATCTCCTATTCCGTTTATGATTCCAGTATGATTCCAGATCCATTATGGGGATCTTCCTTGGATTCAAGCATGAAGGATGAGATGTGCCAGCAAAAGGGGTTAATTAGAAGCAAGTGACAACTTTCTCACATGTGAATGGAACAGGGTACCACTTTTGATGTCCCACGCCCTGCATGTCCACCAGGTACCCACGGCAGGTGCCCACGGGTGAGCCTGGCCAGTAGCCCTCGTCTCAGCAAGAATCTATAAGCAGCCATCTAAGAAGCAAAGGCTGGCCAGGGTCTGGCTGAAGACAAAGCCTTTCTTTCTTTTTTCTTTTTAAATTATTATTTATTTGAGAGACAGAGAGAGTGAGGGAAGGGCGGAGAGAGGGAGACAGAGGATCTGAAGCAGGCTCTGTGCTGACAGCAGTTAGCCTGAACCGGGGCTCGAACTCACAACTGTCAGATCATGACCTGAGCCGGAGTCAGACGCTTAACCACCTGAGCCACCCAGGCGCCCCGATACAAAGCCTTCCTTAGGGAAGCATCCCTCTATGTTTTCTCCCCTAAACCCTGAGGCCCAACTCTCACAAATTCACACTGAGCAGAAGGAATGGAATAGGACCGCCATTCTGTCAAACCAACTTGTCTTTTGACATTTTCTCTTTCCCATATCCCCTCATATCCCTTTGCAGTGTGAATTCCCGGTCATTAGAGATTCATTTATTCATTTACTCAGCAAAGCTTTGAGTTTCTGCTCTGTACCTTGGTGTTCTGAGGCTCCTGGAGCACCCAGGGTTGTGCCCTGCTCCCTGGAGTCCCTCAAGGAGGTGGCAGGACTCCAGCAGGGAAGGTTGAAGATGCCTCCCAGGGGACTGGGCCGCAGGCACAGGAGCCCCCTGCTTCTCCAAGAATTCCTAAACCCCGAATGTATCAGGGAAGTGATGGGACAATTGGATTCCAAGGTGATTTGTCCAGGACAATGGCCATAATCAATACAGATGCACGAACAGTAGCAAAAACAAACTCTTAGAGCTTGTTATATGCCAGGCACTGTTTTTTGCATTTTACACATTTCGAGTCATGCCATCTTCTCAACATCCCTACAAGGCAGAGACTATTATTCCCACTATACAGATGAGGAAATTGAGGCAGAGAGAGGGTGAGTAGCTCCCATGAGTGCTCACAGCTCATAAGTAGCAGAGGCAGGATTTGATCTCAAGGAGTCTTACTCCGGGCTTTCAACGTAATGCCTTGGCATCATGTAGGACCTCTGCAAAACCTCTGGGGAGTGGGGAGCTTTCTAGCATGACTGAGGTTGATATTTCTGCCAGCTCAGCAAGGCGAGGGCTTAGCGGCAGTGTTAAGAGTAGTCAGTTCTACCGGAGGAATACTAAGGATCATCATAACCACCAGGGGGGATGAGAAGGTCTCTGATCTCCTGGAGGGGACTAGGCGATGTTGATAGCTGCTTCTCTGGTCTAGGCAACTCGAACCTAGACTCTGCCAAGGCAAGGTCTCAGGGTCAGAATGGAAGCCCTTGTTGCAGCCAGTAAAGGTGACAGTGAGAGGACCATAAGAAATGTCAGCCTATGTGGGTGCAAGTTGCTGGCTGTGATTCCAAAGACAGATGTGGTTCCAGCAAGACTGACTGACAGGGTTGGGGAGAGGCAGGAGTGGATGGAGCTTGGAGAGAATTCCTGGAGACCTTGGAACAGAGGGCAAGGAGACTTTTACTGCAGGCTTACAAGGCCAGAGGAAGGAAGAGGGCTGTTAAGAGTGCAGAGATAGTTTGGACAGACAAGAGACAGCTTCCCTTCCTAGAAGTCTGGAGGAGGAAGTGGGGTTTTGAGAACAGGAGCCAGAGAACAGGCACAGAACAGAAGCCCAGGTAGAAGAAGGTAGCTGGAAGGAGGTGGGGGAGAGTCGCTGGGGTGTCTTAGGCTAGTATCCCTCCCCCCACCCCGGCCGGGAACTGAGAGGATGCTGACCTTGCCAGCAATGAAAAAGGCTTGTGGGCTAATGAATCAGTTCCATCTGACCCACTGGGCCCCCGATCTGAAGTGAAGTCCATGGAGAATCAGCCAAATTAAAAAATATTCCTCGGCTTGGTCACAAATCTTAAATCTGGGGATATACCCAGAGGTCCCACTGTGATACTAAAGCTAAATTATACATTGAGTCCTAAGCCTGGAATACTATGATTTTTCTGTCTCAGACAGGTGTTCATTAAAGGTCACTCGGCAACCCCTGAAACACAGTCTTTGACACCGTAATAGCTGAGAGCTTGAACCCCTTTTTTCTGTCATTGCTCTGGATTTTGGCTTCCGGCTCACAGTTGAGGAGGTAGAAAAAATGACTTTGTTTTCGCCCATGGTGCTTGGTAGTTAGTTTTTTTTTTTTTAAGGTTTTTTTTTCATTATAAAAGTGATAGATGGTTATTAAAAATGTGAAGAAAATATAGAAAAATGGAAGCATAAAAGCATTCCCAGTCCAGTTTACCCACCAAGTGTAGATATTAATGTTTCAATATTTTCCTGCCAGTCTGGTCTTCTATGTGGAGGGATTTTTCTAACTTAATTAAGATCACACTGGATACATGATTATCTAGCTTGAATTTTTTTATTTGTCATGATGCCATAGCATTTTCCAGATGAGCACCCTTTAACTTCTAACTGAAAAAGTTTTAAACCACAGTCAACTTTCAAGACAATTGAAATTCAAGAAATACTACAATGAACACCCATTTATCGTCTACCCAGCTTTATCAGTTGTTAATACTTTGCCACATTTGTATTATCTCCCCTGTCTTACATATTCAATATTAATAATATTACTATTTTCTTCTGAATCATTTGAGATCAAGTCAAAGATTTTATGATCCTTTATTCCTCAGTATTTCAAGAGTATCTCCTAAGAACAAGGACACGCTTTTATAATCACAACAAAATGATCAAATTTAGGGCATTTAATATTGATCCAATAGAATTATCTAATTTGGATTATCTTATTCAAATTATGCCAATTTTGCTCCAAACAATGTCTTATAGAGCAATATTTTTTCCAAACTAGATTCTATCCAGGGTAATATATTAAACGTAGCAGACATATCTCCTGAGTTTCCTTTCATCTTAAAGGGCTCCTCAGAAGCATACTGGGTGTAGTCTGGAACCAGGCAGTACTCAGAGAGCAGAGATATGAGGGGAGATAATGCAGGCCATTCCCAGTTGGTAGGTGGCAGAATGAACAAGGGACCTTATACACAAGGCATGCCTTGGGCATCTGAAAGACAAGCGGAGCCCCACACCAGCCCCCCAAACCTTAAAAGTGTGTAAAGAATCCTTAACTGGTTTCAGTCATGTATACCGTGCAGGTGTTCTCAACAGCACGTCACCATCTCAAGGCGATGTCCTTGGAACAGTCTCTGGGAGCAGGAAAGGCAAGTGGAACCCACATTCCAAGGACAGGGGCAGAAGCCAGGAGCTCCTGGTGCCCACATATGGCTCACAGGTCAACCGGCAGTCATGTCCCCTCGACGCCCTTCCACAACAGCTCCTCAGTTGACTTTTGATTCGTATGAATGAACGTTTTGCAGAGTAGGGGCTTGTGGTTTAATAGCATGACCCTCGGTTGATACTTGTATCTATGCCTGAGAGCCCACTAGGTGCGCTGAGTATAGTTTACCTAAAGATTTCGGCATAAACTTTCCAGTGGCTTCCAGTGGTTTTCCACTATAAATAAAGTCATGGTGAACTTTTACGTAAAGCACTGAAGGGAAAGTTTCTTTAAGGGAGGGTCTCTGGGGTGAAAGGAGTCAAGGAGTGTGGACATCTGGAAAGTCCTGACGCCTTGTGAAACTGCTTTCCACACGAGTTGTGCTGGCCCATCATGGTGCTTGGAGACGGCTGCCTGGGATTCTTGTTTGAGATGAGCTCTGTCTGTGTATTTCTCTGTAACTTACGTGGGATGATCGTGCACAGAGCTGGGAAGAACTTGCATGAGCTCACTGAGACCAGAAGTTGGGAACCCAGACACCTCTGGGGTCCTCAGGAACCACCAATGAGTGAAAAGGGCTCGCAGGGATTGGTGAGTGACACAGGCTTCCACAGGATACAGTTGCCCCTCACCTCCAGCTAATTGTTGCCAGCCTTTGCGGAAAAACTGGTGCTGACTCACAGCTTCCAAGTTTTCAACAGAGGCAGGAAATCTCGATTTTTGTGTACAACGTGCCATTTTGAAACGTTGCCGGTTAATTAAAACGTTTTTTTAGACCTTGTGTAAGTGAAACAAAACACATCTGTGGGATGGCTGTGCCTTGGAAACTACCAGTTCATGGCTGTGCTCTAGATTTTTCTTAAAACCTCCACGCTGTTCAATATTTCTTTTCTTCTTGGCATCCTCTTGACTGGATTTCCAGGCACCAGATTTTCAGGGTTCCTCCCTTAATCTCAGCCCACGGCACCGTGCTTTATCTTTTGTGTGTATCCTTAATGCTCGAAAGTTGCCCCTGAACTCTAGTATCAGTCTTGTTGTTGAGCTTCTGATATGGTGACACATCGGACGGAGGCGTTAGGATGTGTCTGTCTTCTCGGTTTACCCAGAGTCATGTGTGGTCAGGAGGATCTAAGACTTGGATTTGGTTCTCTTGAACCCATGTGTGGCAGAGATATTTGCTGCTAGGTTAGTTGATAGGCTT
The DNA here is from genome assembly GCF_022837055.1 of Prionailurus viverrinus. Taxonomy (NCBI): domain Eukaryota; kingdom Metazoa; phylum Chordata; class Mammalia; order Carnivora; family Felidae; genus Prionailurus; species Prionailurus viverrinus. The sequence continues at coordinate 11,977,418 of NC_062569.1, forward strand.
CTGCTCCTTCACAGTCCTCACTTCCCTTGCAGGGCGTCTGGGTCATGTGACTAGTTCTGACCAATGGTCTATGAGTACAAGTGATGCGTGTCACTTCCCCGGGGAAGCACGTACAGCCAGTGTGCATCCCCTCCTGCGCCCAGCCCCAGCTCTCCTCCCCTTCGTCTGTGACTGCCGATGGCATTGTTGAATCTCCGCATGGAGGGTGGCTGCCGGGGGCCTGGTTAAGGATTGTAACACAAAGGATTTACAGATTCGCCATGATCCTGTTATTTGACACGTGCAGGAAATGGGTGAAGTGTGTGTTCTCTCTAAGTCAGGGTCTACCCTGCAGAATAGGCATAGAGAGAGAAGAAAATTTTCCCAGTGTTATCATTCCTTTTTGGAATTTAGTTGTTAACATTCAAAATAACTTCTGGGGGGGCACCCGAGGGGCTCAGTCCGTCAAGCATCTGACTCTTGGTTTCCCATCAGGTTATGATCTCACGGTTTGTGAGTTCGAGCCCCACACCCGGCCCCGTGATGACCGTGTGGAGTCTGCTTTGGATTCTCTGTCTCCTCTCTCTGCCCCTCCCCCGCTCCTGCACTCGCTGTCTCTCTCTCAAAAATAAACATTAAAAAAATAATAACTCCTTGAATTGAACGAGGAATAAACATCTAAATTCTACAGAAAAGGAAACTGAGGCTAAGGGTTTGTCTGATTCCAAAGCATGTTCTTTTTTCTGTTGTACCCTCCTGAGCAGAAATTGGATGGGTGCAGAACATAGGCACTAGTAGAACTAATTAGTAGAGAATTAGAGACATCCTTCTTCATTCGAAGAAAATCCCAGGGCGAAGGCTACTGTTACTTTCACTTGTTTTTAATTTGAAGGTAAAAGACAGTACATGGGGAGAAGAAATCAGAGCAATACAAAGCTGCAAAAGCCATGCTTTTCATTTGCTCTAGAAATTCCAGTTCTTTCCTCAGATGATGTTCCTGGGAGTCAGGAGAGTGAAGCCTTCCAACAGCTTCCAACAAACTAGAAAACCCAACATTTTACTTCCGATAATGTATTTTCTAACCATAGGTGACGAACATGTCCGTGCTTTGCAAAATCGTCATTTGATTTTTGTTTTCCTCTCTCAAAGATCAGACTCTCTACCTTTGTCAACTTTTGTTAAGTTACATTTTTCTAACTTATTCTGAGAACGATACAGTTGACAGCTGCAGCTTTCCTCGGCTGTTTTGTTCAGTCTTAGGTTGAGAGGGGGGATAGTCGAAAACACATTTCCCTTCTCTCCCTTCGAGCTCAGCACACCTCGAAAGTTCTTTCCCGGGGAACGAGTTTGCAATGCTCAAGTGGGCTGCACGCGTCAGCCAGGGTAGCTGGAGGACGCCCAGCAGGACGGGCTCAGAGGCGTATTAGAGCAGCACCATTTCCATATGAGGGTTTCCTATCGCTGTGAGTGGACTCCACGCCAGCTGGGAGCTTAGATCCCATTCAGGGACATTGTGTCATTGGGATGCAGATGCACTAGAGGCTCAGCGGACCCCCGTACGTACTGGAAGTTGAGGTATAGGCTGCCATCTTGCATTTCTCCGACAGCACAGATCGCTAGTGCGTGTCGAACCGCAACAAGAGCCTGTGTGTTTGCAGGGCAAGGAGGTTTGCAGATCTCACTTTAAGGGTACCTGTGTCTCTTCCCTGGCTTGGATTTGCAACAATTGTGACAGATTTGATGATTGGGGGGCAACCATCCTCAATCTCTCCTGTTACTTCCCTGGGAAGAACACACTTCACTGTCCCGGGGGTGTTGGGTTGGGCCACATGACCTGATACAGCTCAAGAGGGTGGCAGTTGCAACATGCAAGTTCCAAGCCTCATCCTGAAGAGGCATCCTAGTTCCCCTTGTCCATCTACTATTGTTGCAGAAAAAGACAAGTCCCAGATAGCCTGCTGGTCCCGTCATGACATTGGACAAGCTGCTTCACCTCTGCGGAAGTCGGTTTTCTCACCGGCTGAATGGGAATAACGGTTGTGTACATTACGTGGTTGTTGTTAGGATCAGATGAGAGAATGCTTGCCAAAGGCCCAGAGCTGTAAATACTTACAGAATGTTGGTTACTGTCTTCTCACCGCATTGAGATTTGTAAAGGTAATAATTAATTACATCCCTCTTCTCACCCATTTCTGATTCAACTGAGGAGAGCACTGGAGATCAAGAAGGCACAGTGATCCAGAAGGCAGACTCTAGGAGCAAGGGGCCCGGCTGTGACCTGGGACTAGTTACCTAACATTTCCCTGTCTCCGTTTCATCGGTGGCTTAGTGGGATTAATAATAGCACCCACCTTGTGTTAGTTTCCTACTGTTGCTGTAACAAATTACCACAGACTCGGTGGTTAAAAACAACACACACTGATTACCCTATAGTTACGTGAGTCAGAAGTCTGAAATGGGCCTCCCTGAGCTGAACTCAAGGTGTTGGTGGGAGCTCTGTTCCTTTCGGGAGGCTCTAGGGGAGAATCGACTGTCTTGCCTTTTCCAGCTTCTGGAGGTCACCTGTACCCCTTGGCTCATGCATGGTCCCTTCCTCCGTTTTCAAAGCCCAGCCTTTCTCATGTTGTTTCAACTAACTCTTATGCTTCCTTCTTCCTTTTTAAAGGACCCTTATGAGTATACCCGGCCCACCTGAATAATCTGGGATAATCTGATTCACAACTTTAATTCCTTAATTTTCCCGTTGTTGTGTAACCACCGCCATATTCCCTAGTTTCAGGGCTTAGGGTGTGGACATCTTTGTGAGGCCTACCATCTACCTCACAGGGTTTTATGATGATTAAATGAATTAATGTATGTAAACCATTTGGAACAGAGTCTTGCACATCTTGAGCATTATATAAGAGTCGGCTACTGATATTTTTCAAGCAAAAGTCAAGAATATCAGAATTGTTGTAGGGCTAGATTTGAGTGTAAGATACAGACAAGGGGCCAAATGGGTTTCCCATACTTTCTCCTTTGAATTGAACTTACACATCTGGTCGTAGGTCAAACCCCTGCACATCTTCAGACCTTTCCTGGCAGGAGTGGGTCCTCCCTACGGGGCAAACCGCATGGAGAGAAGGGCAGGTGAGGAGACAGCGAGAGACCCGGAAGGTTTCATGCAGCTGCAATGATACTCGCCTCATCTCAATAACCGGACACGGCACCTCTCCTCTTGTGAGGAGGAGCCCAGAGAGAAATACTTCTGGGGGAGGAGAAGAGCTTATGCTATGGGCCACCAGGAATTCAGGGAGAGGAAGAAAATGTTTTTCCCACGGAGCCTATGGTCCACGAGGCCAGGTGGGAAAGACTCGCTCTCTGCTCCGTATCTCTTTACCCGGTTGGTCAGGACTGAACCTGCTCTTGCTCCTTTTAGATGAGATAAAAGCTTTCATCGGAGTCATTTCACTTAAGTTGGCTTCTCCTGAGGTAGCCGTGCTAGCCTGAGAAAGTGCCCAAACGTAGCTATGGCCGCACATCAGCTGCCGTGTAGCCTAGGTTTAAATGGAGATGCTTGAGACCATGTGCACCCACATGCACAAACATAGGTATTATATATACAATATATAACCTCAAAGTCTGGACTGCTTTCGACACGGCACCCCCACCCCCATCCCCTTACCTGCACAAAGAAGAGGTCGTGTGAGGACACAAGGAGCAGCTGGCTTCCAGGAAGAGGGTCCTCATCAGAAGCCAACCACGGTGTCACCTTGATCTTGGACTTCTCGCCTCCAGAGCTGTAAGGAAATAAAATTCTCTTGTTGAGGCCACCTAGTCTGTGGTATTTTGTTACGGCAGCCTGAGTAGACAAAGACAATAGCTAAGGCTTTTTTCCCTTGGTGTTTGTCCGGTAACCTCTATGGCAGCTTTGCCCTTCGGCCCCAGTTGTGACATGTGTTCTCTTCTGGGTGGAAGCTCTGAAGGGTAGTGCACAGTTCACCGTTTCCTCTTCATCCTGCCAGGCCAACTGTGGAAGCCCGTGTGGAGAAGCGGCTTACGTCTGCCTTGGGTCCTGAGTGACCAGACGAGCAGAGCGCCTTCCGGGTCACATGTGTGGCGTGAGACAGGGAGAGGTTTGTGGTGTTATGCCCCTGAGTGTTGGGATACTTGTTTCTACAGCGCTACATGGCCTGTTCTGACTGATCTCCTGTCTCCAGGACGTCCCTGCAGAGCACAGATAACAAAGGAGTTAATCGTGGCTTTCTATTCCGAAGCCTAAAGCCCAGGAATGCAGACAATGCATTTGAGATACCAGCTGGAGATACAAGACCTCCTCTGGACCTAGAGAAACGACATATGGAAAACCAGGGAGGAAGCAAAGAGCTCAGACCCCAGTGTATCCCTGGGTCCACGTTCCCCGCCCGTGCCTCTCCGAGGTGGGCAGTTTCTCTCGCAAACCCGTAGATGCTTTTGGAGATGTAAGAGCTGGTGGGATTCCGGTCCCCGTCTAGAAAAACTCTGCACATACTCAATGAGGAGCAGATAAGGTCTTTGAAATGTGTCTACAGCTGCGTCGCTTCATGGAGTTGTCTCCCATTCACTGACAGGAGGTCAAGAGAAGGGACCCATGTGCCTAACACAGGCGCGTGGAGGAGAGGCCTCACTGGCCCCTTCTGTCTGGGATTGGGGGAGAGTATGGCGGTGCTCACTCGTGGTCTAAGGCCCGCTGAGCACGCAAGGCATCTCCTGCTCTGTTCCTGACTACCTCCCCTGACACATTCCCCATCATCTGCCTTCATTTCAGCCCCAGTAAGTTACTGATGCTTCCCTAAATCTCCTCAGCTACTCTATGCCGTTGTGTCGTAGCCTTTGCTCTCCCTTCTACCTGACATTCTCTTCCTGTCCCTTATTGGACTGATGCATCCCTTGAGGTTCACTTGACTTGCTGCCTCCTCTGGGAAACATTTCCTATTTCATCAATGCCATTAGTCACTTTTCCCTTTATCTACTGATGTGCCTAACACTTCCTGCTACTTAACAAAATTTCAACAAATCTTTCCGAAATACTAGCTGTGAGCCAGGTGTTGTGATCCCCAGAGTGAATACTGGTGAACAGAGCAAATAGGGTTCTGCCTCAAGGGGCCCCCGTTCCAGGTACTATTTCGGCATGACAAATCTCCTCCAAACTTAGCAGTGTAGAGCAACCAACCATCTTATCTCATGTGGCTTCTGTGGTCAGGAATTCAGGAAAGGCTCCAGCTGGGTACTTTTAGCTTGGGGTCCTCGTGGAGTTGCGGTTAAATGGTGACTGCAGCTGGAACAACAGAGGAGGGCAGAGTGTGGGGACACATCAGTTTGCCAAGCATCTGTCTCCTTTAATGTGGGCTCAGAGCCTCTCTGTATGGTCTCTCTGCATGGGCTAGTTTGGGCTTCCTCTCAGCATGCCATCCTCAGGGCAGTCTGACTGCTTGCATGGCATCTGAAGACCCCCAGAGTGAGTATTCCAGAAGGCAAGGCAGAGGTTATATTGCCTTTTGGGACTTAGCTTCAGAAATTGCACAGTCACTTTTCTTGCATTGTCTCAGTTAGAAGGGAATCACCAGCCTGATCAGATTTAACAACGGGGGAATTAGGCTCTACCTCTTGATGGGAGAATAAAAAGTTCTAGAAGAGCATGTGACACAGGAGAAGTCATTACAATCAGTTTTGGAAAATAAAGACTGCCATGGTTTCCTCTAGTACTTGCCAAACTTTAATGCAAGCCCACCTCCCTCTCTAGACCATAAGCTTGTTGAAGGCATGAATTAGGTCTTATTATTTATTCTTAGAACTCAGCACAACATCTGGAAGAGAGAAGTCACTCAGTATATACATGGAATTAATCAATGAGTTCTCCATTTTTTTCTCTTCCAGGTTCAGAGAATCCTGAATTCTATAAACAGAAATTATTATCTATTATTTTAATTAAGATAATGAATACTTCTGCAAGGGTTATTTAGTTTCTCAAAATAACAAATTTTCTAAGTATCCAGTAGGCTTTTTTTTTTTTTAGCTGTCAAAGTCAAATTTCTAAAAGTTGCATAGAAACTTGACATGGACACAAAATTGATTTTTTTTTTCACATAGTCCTTCTAAGTACTTTGGTTCCTCATGCTGAAACATCTCCACCTTGAGGACTCTGCCTGCCAGATGAAAACTGGCAGCATCCTTTGTTTTTGTTTTGTTTTGTTTTTAAGTTTATTTATTTTGAGAATCAGAGAGTGTGAGTGGGGGGAGGGGTAGAGAGAGGGAGAAAGAGAATCCCAAACAAGCTCTGTGCTGTGAGCACAGAGCCCGACGTGGGGCTCGATCCCACAAACCGTGAGATCATGACCCACGCCGAAATCAAGAGTTGGATGCTTCACCAACTGAGCCACCCAGGCGCCTCATATCAGCATCCTTTGAAGGGTTAAAGTTTTAATAGAACCTAGGCTTCCCCAGGGCAATGCGGGTCTAGATACTCTGCTGTATTGAAACCCCAGACTTGACTTTCCCCAGAATCACATAGCTCCTTACCTCGGAAGCCACAAGACTCTTCCCCTTCTCTCTGAATGGCACCCTAGCAACCAGCACACCCTGAAGATTTGCTGGAGCTGCTTCACTAGAGAACAAATCTGAGATGTCCCTAAACACAGTTTGCAGTCGCAATTAGACTGAAGGGCGCTGGCCAGTGCATTGTGGCAAGACGCTGAGTGAGGACTCCTCCCATCCCATTTCGAAAAAATTTTAGGCAGGATGAAGCAGGACCAATACCAGATGCTTGTGTGGTGACACAGAAAATAGGAGCCATTTGCCAAGCTTCCTTAGGTAGCTTTTTCGTTTCCTTGTCCCATTCATGTCTTGTTTACGGTACTCAGTTGACTTGTATTTATGATCGTATACTATATGTATATTATTATGACCATGAACAGTTACCTTAGTTATAAACATTGATGAGAGCTTCTATTATTTCTATTATTAAGGTCTCGTCCTAAACACTTTACCCACCTCAGCTGATGCTGAAACTCTGCTATGTTAATACTCTCTTCCCCATGTGGGGGGTTCAGAGAGATTAAAATTTTACCCAAGGTAACAGAAGCAGAAGAGCGGGGTTCGAACACTCTCATGACTGATTCCAGTGTTTCTAAGAGCCTGGAGCTTTTCTCTGACTCGAGACGTAATCGTAAGGAGTGGAGGAAGTTCCGACAGTACTTGTATGTGCAACCTCTGTCCCCACAGGCTCTACTCTGGCCACCAGCTCCCCCTCAGGGCTTCTCTGCCTCTATGACAGTCTTGTTGCCTAGAAGAGGGTGTTGAGGTGGCTCCCCCTTGTGAGAGCCCAGCTGTTACTGCTGTGGAGGTTGGCAGCTGCAGGTGGCCCAGCTGGTATGTGGTCCCTTGGCCATTTCTTGGGGGTCCTGAGGAGGGGAGGTGCAGCATTGTCAGCCGTAAGGAGCGTGAGGTTTTGAGAGAGAGGACTGTGCCATGAGTCTTCGTTCAGCTGTCTGCTGGTTGCATGATCCTGGGCAAACCTGACCCTCGGTTTGCTCATTTGAAACAGGACTTAATGATACCTGTCTTGCCTTCCTCTCTGATCACTGTGGGAATCAAATGACTTAACCTTGGGGGAGATTGCTCCGTGAAGTGTAAAATTTGACAAAATGTTGGTCATTTTTATCAGGGATGATCAGCAGGGTTGGTGTCCCTCAGGGACAAGGCTGCCACATAGGAAGGGGATTGCACAGTGGAGGAGGGGTAGATAGGTTCCTGAAGACTGCAGCTGCTGGGAAAGATTTTTGAGATGTGCTATTTGGTTGCAGTCATTACTGTTGGGACAGGGCGGGATAGTGAGGCTGGACTGATGCACCAGAGATGAAAAAGCACAGCTATTAAGACAGTAAAATCTTGCCAATTGTATATGAGAATGGAAAAAAAAAACATCTTTGCCAAAGTACATGTCAGGCCTTCATTTATTCCTTCAACAAAATGTTTTTAGATGCCTGCTCTGTGCATAGCCCATGAGTTACTAGAACAGAATATTTAGATACCTGTTGACATAAAATTAATTTGATTAACTATAGAAATAAAGTGTTTAGACGGATACTTAGAAAATTAAGATAAATACGGGATTTTACTTTAAGTTTGCCGACTTCACAAGTTCCCAAGACATTCTGTTTCTTGCATTTGTGCACCACGCAGAGGACAGTTCAGAGGAGGAAGCATGATGTGGCAGGGTAAAGTTGTTTGTGGTGTCTGTTTGTTTGTCTTGCCCTGGATCTTGACCTTGGCACTTCTCCTCCTCAAACTTCAATTTTCCTATCTGAACAGTGCGGGTAATGATACTTTGTGGCCGTCAGGGGACCGGATGGGACTTCCGTACCATGTTTGGTAAGCGATGAGCAGTCAACAAATGTTAACGTCCTTTCTTGTGAAGGCTGGTGGCTTCTCATGGTATCAGGTAACCCTCCATAATCAATGCCGTTTGATTCTTCTCTTCTTGGAGTTCCCTACACCCTTGTCCTCATTGGCCCCCCCTGGGGTGGTAACCACGAGGCTGGCTTCCCTTTTGAGCAGGAGCCATTGACGACAGTGTGCCCTTCCCATGTGACTGCTCAGAACTTAGGTACAAATTCAGTACCGGTTTCTACCGCATGGGGAGTTTCATTCTGCAATCTTAGATGGGTCTGTGACACCTAAAGGCCAGTGTGCCTGAAAGACTCAATCAGATCTGTTCTCCTCTTGGAGAGAAAGCTCCTGTTTCAGACAAAGCCCAAAGCCCAGGAACCCTCCACATTTCTGAGTCAGGGCTTCTGTGGTGTATAAGCCAGAGGCTCTTTCTTCTGTCTGCCTGCCTGTCATGTCTTTGTAGCTTCAAGAGCTTTTCACCTGGCATCTCACTGATTTTTATGAACAAGGTAGTGATCTAGCAGCATCATCTGTCACCTACTGATCCCAGGATTTAAGCCACGAGTATGGCTGGCTGTAAAAATATCTGCTTTCCCTGTATTAGGGTAGGCTAACTGCCATAGCACACAATCCCCGGATTTGGGTGGCTTGGCACAATTGTTTGTCTTGCTAATGGAAAGTCCAGTTGGGTGTTCCTGGACAGCAAGCAGCCTTCCAAGTGGTCATATTGGGATCCAGTCCTGTGGTTTTGTCTGTAGGGTATATGGCTGTGTCCTCAGGGCCCTACCCATGTCCCTTTGGCCCCTTCTATTTCCTACCAATTCAATTTCAGCTTCCACAACCATCACCTGAACCTCTTTCCAGAGGCTCTCTCTGGCCCCCCCTGAGCTTGCTCTGCCCACATGTGTCAAAGTACCAGAAGTGTCCCCAAACTAATTCGTATTCCTCAAACAATGACTTATGAGGATTAGTATATAAATACCCCAGCTCCCTTGATCCTTAGGTGGGATAACTCTGGGGAGAGAAGGGGAAGAGCCCTATGCTGTTTACCATAGGATTAAGCTGCCTCGTCCACAGTGGTAACTTGTAAGATAGCATACTTTTTTTATTGGCTTTCTTCTTTCCCTACTTCCTCTCTCCACTCCTCTCTTGATGATTCCTGAGATCACCTTCCAAATTAACTACTTTCTGGAATGATCAAGTGAACTTTACTGGCTCAGGTAACTAAAAGGCACATGGTTAGAACGGGTTTCAGACATGACTGGATTCAGGGTTCAAACAATGTCTATTGTATATGGTTTCTCTCATCTTTGCTCTCTGCCTTCTGATATACTGGCTTTCTTCTCAATATCCAAGTTGTAGGAAGATGGCTGCAGTGGCCTCAAGCTGAATGTTTTCTCCCTTTTAAGTTGAAAGAGGAAGAGAATTAAACATTTTTCCAAGTTGAAAAGAAGGAGGGGGGGGAGGAGGAGGAGGAGGAGGAGGAGGAGGAGGAGAAGAAGAAGAAGAAGAAGGAAGAAGAAGAAGAAGAAGAAGAAGAAGAAGAAGAAGAAGAAGAAGAAGAATCTGATTCTTTCCCATTGGTTCTGATTGCTTGATGTGCCCATCCGCGAACCAATCACAGTGGAAGTGATTGTAATGTGTGATTGGCTTAACCCGGTCACATGCCGGCAGGCTAGTAGGACTGCCCTACATAACCTCATGGGCTGATGTGAGGGAGATGCGATCATCCCAAAAAAGTAGGCTGTTGCTGGCAGGTGGGATGGATGCTAGAGGGGCAGAGAGCACATGTCTCTGAAAATCCCTTTTTCCTCTGACAGTCTCTGGTTTGTAACTATGGTCTGTGCTTTTGCTAAAATGTTTCAGCGAGGTTTAAATGGGGGATAATGTGGACGGTGTATTGGCTTTGGAATCAGGAGTCCTGGGTTCTTGTCCTCCCGCACCAGCTGTAACTGAGTGAGTTCCTTCTCTTCTCAGATCCTCAGAGGGGGGGGATCTATAAAATGAGACATTTGGACACAATCTCTTCTAAGACCTTTCCCAGTTCGAACATGCCATGATTCTCTGATGCCCCTATTGTTCAGTCAAATGCCCATCTAGAAGGGAGAGGCAGCCAAACAGTTTCCCAACTGGAACCAAAACTTTAGAAATGTAAGATGTTCATGTAAATTCCTTTCTGTATACTTTATACTTTCTTGTATTTAACAGAACACCAAAGGGTTATACTTTAACGTTTTCACTGCCCTTGTGGTTAATCTCGCAATGAAATTATCCTGTTGCATTTGGGACCATGTCCCGTATTTCCATAACAACAGACTGGATAAGCCTTAGATACAGAAAAGTAATTATTGTTAATATAAAATCTACTGGAAACCCATTCTTCTGAACACTTTGCCCTTCCTTTAAAAAAGTATTTTCTTGAGAACAGTTTAATCCATCTGATCATGATTTAGTTTCTATTGACTCATCATTTTTCCTCAGCAGAAGTGATTTAACTTCCAAAAAGTATTTAAGAAGTAACTTCGACATTCTTTTTTGCCAGCAAATAGAAAATCACATTTATTTTTTTTTACCCTAGAACAAATGGATTTTAAACTTAAGTGTCTAGCCCAAAGCTATGAAAGCTTGGGCTTTGGTCTTGGGTTTAAACAGAGCAAAAGGTCTTCTTAACTTGGCTCAGAAAGTAGGCAAAGGTAATTTCCACCTGGCACGCCCCAGTACTGTTAACAGTTATTTATGTGGTATCTGTTCTGATGGGTGGGTTCTCCCGCCATATTTAGAACATCATTGCTCGGGAACTTGGCCATCTTCGTACTTGGAAAACCTCGTGGTGTCTCCTTCTTTATCATGTCTGGATGCAGCGTGGCCCTTGTTGGCAGAGACCTCTCCCGCCACTCTCGCCGGTTATGTAGGAGCAAGAACTCCATACGCCCTTGCCTACTTAGCTCTGCTCAGGAAATGAACATGTGAAGGTCACTGGCAAACATGGTGGCAAAGAGACTGGGGAAAGAGAACTAAGCTGAGGCACAGAGGTCTAGGATCTGGCCTTGCTCTGATAGTATCTGACTGTCGGACCCTGTGCAAGCCACGGACCCCATTGATGCCTTAGCGTCAATGCACTCACAGCACAGCTGTAAATGAGAGCGTTGGGCCACATCAGTGGTCTGCAGCCTCTGTATGGAGAATAAGCCCCAAGTGTTTATCAGTATGGTAGACGCACATTTCACTACTTCCGCGTGGATCTGCAAGACATTGTTTTGTTCCTCCAAGTGAACTTTTTTGGACAGAATTTATTTGCTAAACGTGACTACAACAATGTTTCTGGTTCCATATACAGTACCAGGACTTACTCTTCCTCCATCAAGAGGTGGAGTCTCTGTCTCCTCCTGGCGGCACGAGGCAGACTTTTGTGACTGTCTCAACTTTCTGAGTGACTTCTGAGCCCCAGTCCTCAAAGCGGAACAGCTTCTGCCTGGCTCTCTCACTCCGGTTTCTGTGCTGCAGAGACCACGTGGAGACAGAGAGGTCCCAGGAGCCCCAGCCCTGCCAGCTGCCAGCTGTTGGAGTCCTGCAGCCTGGGCACCAGTCGCATGAGTGAGCCAGCCTTCTGATGACTCCGGCTCTAGCCATTATCAGCCTGCAACTACATGACAGATACAAATGCCAACCACCTTGCCGAGGCCAGCAAACTCCCAGGTGGGTATGGGGTAAAAGCGAGATCATTGGTGTCGCTTCAAGCCACTAGTTTGGGGTGGCTTTTTAGGCAGAATGTACGACTGAACAACGGCTACCAAGTTCCCGTGCCACTGGGTGATAGGAATAGGGCTCAGCCATTTCACCCATGCTATTCTTTCCATGGAATTGTCTGAGTTGGGAGACATTACGTTGTCATGCTGTCAGGGGGTTATCTGGTCATGCTGCCCTTGAGGCCGCCATCTACATAGTCTGTGTCCACTGGGGTTCCTTGTTCCTGTCTAGTCTGCACTGGTCACTTTGTTCTTTCCTTCTTCGTGAACATAAGAGCTCTCTAGTCTATTAACTTTTGAAACCGTATCTGTGCTACACTCAGGCTCAGGGGACACATTTAACCACTCCACTTAGGGCTTCTGGAAACTCCATAGCACCGTGTCTCTTGAGTGCAGAAGGTCATTTTTGCTGTTCCTGCCATGCGGTGTGGCACAAGAGTGTCTGCGTGACTCTTCCAGATGGGCTCCGAAGCCAGTATTTTTCAGATTTTCGGGTTGCATCCCCTGGATGAGTCCTTAAATCAATCCGGTAGCTTGCAACCAGCATTAAAACAAATTTTAAAAGGGCAGAATAGAATTGAAAGGAATCTATCAGAGTAGTTAAGGGAGCTATGATGGTTAGTTTTGTATGTCACCTTAGCTAGACCACGGTGCCAAGACACCTGGTCAGTAATGGATGTTGCTGTGAAGGTAGTTTTAGATGAGATTATCACTCAAATAATTAGACTTTGAGCAAAGCAGATTACCCCCTAACTGGTGGGCCTTATCCAATCAGTTGAAGACCTTCAGAAGAAGACTGACTTCCTCTGAAGAAGAGGGAATCCTGCCAGCAGACAGTTTTTGGATTCAAACTGCAATGTCAACTGGGCCTACCCTGCAGATTTGATACACACACACACACACACACACACACACACACACAAACACACACACACACTCTATTAGTTCCATTTCTCTGTAGCACCTTGACTAATACAGTAGCTGTTCTTTCATGAATTTGTGCTTTTAATTATATATATATATATATATATATATATTCAGTGTATATATATATGTTCAGTGTATATATATATGTTCAGTATATATATATATATATATATGGTATATTTTCATTGTGTGTGTATATATATATATATATATATATATACTGTGTGTGTGTATAATTATGTGTATGTATGTATGTGTATATATACATGTATATACACATACATATATACACATACTGAATTGTTGCCTAATACATGTTTCTTACTATGAATCATGGTAAAAATGTTTGGTAGATACCATCTCTGAGGCATATTCTCAGACATTTCTTTTCGCTTCTTTTCATGGTGGGATCTTGTCATCTTGTTAGGCTCTTCCCAGGGCTGTTGGCTCTTCAAACATCTCCGGGTTTGGTTTTATTTCGTTTTCTTTTCTTTTCTTTTCTTTTTCCTTTTCTTTTCTTTTCTTTTTCTTTTCTTTCTCCTTTCCTTTTCCTTTTCCCTTCCTTTTCCTTTTCCTTTTCCTTTCTACCATCCCCTCACTCCCTTTCCAGATTTCAGCCTGCAGGGACATGATAGGGATCCAGGTGGTGGAAGGGGGATTAAGACACAGGATTCCTTGTCTGGTTCATCCCTTCTTCTGACATTACCTCCCCCCAACCCCTCTCTCTCTCCTCATTCCTTATGTCTTGAGGAACCTTTTCAAACTGAGTATGATTGGTTTCCCACAAGTTGTTGGCAGAGTGCCTGGGACAAAGGAATTTTCCCCTTGAGCTTCAGGTTTTATCATCTGTATCATGGGGCAACGAGTGTGTACCTCATGCTATTACGGTACAACTGAACGGAAAAGAACATGGTCTGACACATCTCATATATTCACCGTATCTCAGTTACCCTTTCTTCCTCACCCATGACATAAGTTGACGTGTTGGCATCCTCTCAAGACAGATTCTTCTGGGTGGGAACCCCATCTGATTCTTTCACTTCTATAGCACATAACAGGTACTCAGTATTATTGAACTAAAATTCCCAGTCCAAATATCCAGGACTTCCTTGGCCTTTTGACTCTTGTTTGTTGATTGAGGAACTCTGAGCCTGCCAGATCGGGGATTGTGCTAACCTCCCGTGGATAAAACACACACAGGCCGACTGATGTTAAACACGTCTCACACAGATAATACCAAGTGAAAACACCACCCAGTTGGAAGTGACTCTTAGTTCACCTGGAATGCCTCTCTGTTAGGGCCCTCTCTTCCAAGACTGCTAGAAGGACAGAGGAGAATGAAACAGGAAGCAGATGTTACAGGAATGTCCTTGACATCGAGCAGGAGCCTTGATTGTCCCCAGTGGATACTTGCACATCGTGAGGGGGGCAATATTTCTAGTAACTGCATACAAATTCAGCAAGGGTTCTCTCTAGGTATTAAAATAAAAGCCTTATTCTTTTCCAGTTTAGTTGGGAGTCATAATTCAGACCGATAGATGAAGGCTGGTTGCCTGAAGACAGCTGACCTCTCAAGTCCTCTTAGCAGAGCCACACCAAAGTGGGCTCTGTGTACATAATGACATGGGGAGAAAATAATACCTTTCTGCCTGTTGCTGGTTGGCACCGGCCCTTCTCTCCTGGGAAGGCTTGTTTCTGCCTATTTAAACTATAAAGTGGTCAGTCATGAATGTTATCTAAATTTGCATTCAATGCTGACCACATTGCCAGTGTTCAATAAATGAAAAATAACATTCCATTTTGGAGCATTGGGTTGTGACCTAGAACTCAAGTAGTCACTGGCTTTGCTGCTTTCACCATCCGACTGCCGTTCACAATAAAAAAGTGAAATAATTAACATAATAATCCCATTCAACATTATACCCATTGGCTTAAATAGCTTTGCCATATTTAGAAATGCTTTGGGTAAATGCAGTTATTTAATAGTTTAAAGCTAGTTTCATTTGGATAATAGAGCATTGTTCAACGATGAAATGACTAAGTACCCTTTTCACGTGCCCTGTGAGAAATACAATAAATAGAATGTTGTGCTTATATGGTGTCAGTTTTCCTGAGCTGTCAGTTCAAAGCAAGCTACGTGCATTTCATTAATCTCAGCATCCCTGGGTTGGCACAATAATCCTGCTTTCTGGAGTAGTTCCCTCTGTTTTTCTCCATTGACCTTTTCTCCTCATTCCTGACTGTCCTCTAGCCCCCCACTTCCCACAACTAACTTTCCTACTTTTTCTCTACTCACTTTCCTCCTATCTTCCTTTGTCGTTTTCTTTTTGGAACAGCCACCTCCTTTATTATGTTTTTCAATGTTTATTTACTTTTGAGAGAGACAGAGTGTGCGTGGGGGATGGGCAGAGAGAGGAAGACACAGAATCTGAAGCAGGCTCCAGGCTCTGAGCTGTCAGCACAGAGACTGACGCGGGGCTTGAACTCAAGAACTGTGAGAACATGACCTGAGCCGAAGTCAGACTCTTTTTTTTTTTTTTTAATTTTTTTTTCATTTTTTTCCTTTTTTTTTTTTAGTTTTTAAAATTTACATCCAAATTAGTTAGCATAGAGTGCAACAATGATTTCAGAAGTAGATTCCTTAGTGCCCCTTACCCATTTATCCCACCCCCCCCACAAGCCCTCCAGTAACCCTCTGTTTGTTCTCCATGTTTAAGAGTCTCTTCTGTTTTGTCTCCCTCCCTGTTTTTATATTATTTTTGTTTCCCTTCCCTTATGTTCATCTGTTTTGTCTCTTAAAGTCCTCATATGAGTGAAGTCATATGATTTTTGTCTTTCTCTAATTTCACTTAGCATAATACCCTCCAGTTCCATCCACATAGTTGCAAATGGCAAGATTTCATTCTTTTTGATTGCCGAGTAGTACTCCATCGTATATATATATACCACATCTTCTTTATCCATTCATCTGTCGATAGACATTTGGGCTGTTTCCATACTTTGGCTACTGTTGATAGTGCTGCTATAAACATGGGGGTGCATGTGTCCCTTTGAAACAGCACACCTGTATCCCTTGGATAAATGCCTAGTAGTGCAATTGCTGGGTTGTTGGGTAGTTCTATTTTTAATTTTTTGAGGAACCTCCATACTGTTTTCCAGACTGGCTGCACCAGCTTGCATTCCCACCAACAATGCAAAAGAGATCCTCTTTCTCCAAATCCTCACCAACATCTGTTGTTGCCTGAGTTGTTAATGGTAGCCATTCTGCCGAAGTCAGACTCCTGACTGAGCCACCCAGGCACCCCAGCCGCCTCCTTTAATAGGGTTTGACTTACTGGGCAGGTCCCATGCCAGCACCTCAGCTGAGCACTACCAGGGAACTAGGCATTGGTTTCTGGTTGTCAGCTTTCATAGCTGTGCTACCCATTGGAATGTATAAATCATATATAGGTCAGGTAAGGAAGAAGGTCCCATCGGTGTTGCTTGTTATAGAAAAAGGAAGTTTAGCATAAGAACCCAAACATATACTAGTACATATGTTTATAGCAAAAAAAAAAAAATGATCATTACAATACACAAAGAGATTTAAAGAAACACAGCCCTGGATACAGGCTGACATGGTCTTTCCAAAAACCCGCTGGGATTTATCCCTTCCCAACCTACCTTTGATTGTGTTTTCGAAGTTTGCCATAATCTTTCTCCAGTGCTCTTTGCAAGGTTCACGTTCCATCCCTGTGCCATCATGGCTTCTGAAGGATTGTCCACAGTCAAAAGACCTGTTCGGTTATGAGGATTTGTCATTTGGGCTCTATTCCTCATGTTTCTGCTGTTTTCTTGTGACCTCTGGGCACCAGATCCCCTTCCCTCCATTATTTTGCTTTATCAGAAGGATGATTTTTCAATCCCTCCTTGAGCTGTAGTCGCTACTCGCTGCCTACAAAGGTGTTTGGCCTCCACAGGGGCCTCTTGCCAAAGTTTCATATTTCTGAGACCAAATTCTGCCACTCTGCTCTGCTTGTCCCTTGTACATGTGTACACGGGTCCGCATGTCCACATGTATGTGTATTCCCATATCACATTTTTAGCATGCACATACACAACTTTGTATTTTTCCCCAGGAGGGAGACTGTTCCCCCCCATCAGCATCAACATACTGAGGCACTGGCTTTGTTTTTAAAATGGTCTAGTATAGAAGGGCTAATGTCCATCCATTTTATTTTTATTTATTTTTTTTTTTAATTTTTTTTTTTTCAACGTTTATTTATTTTTGGGACAGAGAGAGACAGAGCATGAACGGGGGAGGGGCAGAGAGAGAGGGAGACACAGAATCGGAAACAGGCTCCAGGCTCTGAGCCATCAGCCCAGAGCCTGATGCGGGGCTCGAACTCACGGACCGCGAGATCGTGACCTGGCTGAAGTCGGACGCTTAACCGACTGCGCCACCCAGGCGCCCCTGTCCATCCATTTTAAAGAACAGCAAACACATTTGCTTCCTTCCTCAAATTTCTTAAAAGGGCCCTGCTCCCAAGCACTAAAACAAAACAAAAAGCAGTTACGTTGGGGTTTCCTATCACACATTTTTTTTCAATATATGAAGTTTATTGTCAAATTGGTTTCCATACAACACCCAGTGCTCATCCCAAAAGGTGCCCTCCTCAATACCCATTGCCCACCCTCCCCTCCCTCCCACCCCCCAATCAACCCTCAATTTGTTCTCAGTTTTTAAGAGTCTCTTATGCTTTGGCTCTCTTCCACTCTAACCTCTTTTTTTTTCCTTCCCCTCCCTCATGGGTTTCTGTTAAGTTTCTCAGGATCCACATAAGACTGAAACCATATGGTACCTGTCTTTCTCTATATGGCTTATTTCACTTAGCATAAGACTCTCTAGTTCCATCCATGTTGCTACAAAGGGCCATATTTCATTCTTTCTCATTGCCACGTAGTACTCCATTGTGTATATAAACCACAATTTTTTTATCCATTCATCAGTTGGTGGACATTTAGGCTCTTTCCATAATTTGGCTATTGTTGAGAGTGCTGCTATAAACATTGGGGTACAAGTGCCCCTATGCATCAGCACTCCTGTATCCCTTGGGTAAATTCCTAGCAGTGCTATTGCTGGGTCATAGGGTAGGTCTATTTTTAATTTTTTGAGGAACCTCCACACTGTTTTCCAGAGTGGCCGCACCAATTTGTATTCCCACCAACAGTCCTATCACACATTTTTAAAAAGAACAAAAGAGGGGCCCTTGGGTGGCTCAGTCAGTTAAGTGTCCGACTTCGGCTCAGGTCATGATCTCACGGTCCGTGAGTTCGAACCCCGCATCAGGCTCTGTGCTGACAGTTCGGAGCCTGGAGCCCGTTTTGGATTCTTTGTCTCCCTCTCTCTGACCCTCCCCCGGTCATGCTCTGTCTCTCTCTGTCTCAAAAATAAATAAACGTTAAAAAAAATTAAAAAAAAAAAAGAACAAAAAATATATATTGAGCTATGTCATGGGAATACAAAATATTGGCTTACAAATTTGTGAATCTTTCTTCTCCCTTCCTCTACCATCCATGAAGATGCTGTGGTGGGACTTCCTCAGTCGTACGGAATCCCATGTATTTGTTAGGATGTCTTTGTTTACAAGGAGGAGATACCTGATTCACACGGGCTTGAACAAGATTTGTTATCTCCCATTTCTGGAGCTCTGTGGGTAGGCTGGACTCCAGGGTAGGACACTCAGGGCTCCAGCACCATCCCTCTGGGATCTTCTCTGCCCTGTTGCAGACCGACTCTCACTGTTACAAGGTGGTTATCAATAGTGACAGTGGCAATTGCTTCTTTGGTGAAGGGTGAAGGTGAGGTGAAAGTTCTACTTATAGTACCACAGAGGTGAGGCAAAAAGAAATACCAGGTGGTGGAGAGGCTAAGAGAACTGGCCCAATAAAGTCCTGGGCCAGAGAGGGGATGGGAAGGGAGAGAAGGGAGGCAGCACAGACTGAGTTAGAAAGAGAATTTCCTGGACTTAGAACGGAAGAGGAAGGGCACTTTTGGGCATCAGCCACGCATGTGTAAGATATTGACAGCAAGAGAAATGGGAAGGAAAATATGAAAGAAGTTTAGCTCTGTCATAAATATACACTCCTTTGGTGTTTTCATGAATGACTGTAAATTAAGATTTACATGGATTTTCAGGTATTTTGGTTGCTGGAGGACGACAGATTCTAAGGGTTGGTGTGCTCAGCACTTCTTTGGCCATTCTCTATTAGAGAAAGGTGAATCATATGATTTGTCATCCAAACAGGGACATTGGAGACTAAAAGGGGACCCTAGCAATGATTATGCTGGTGCTGCCTGTGTAAACCAGGACTACCCCAGGCAAAATAAGATTCATGCCAATATTTGATACAAAATTTTAGTTAGAAAAGCTGCGATAAAAATGGAAAGTGAGGTATGCAAGCACCTAGCCTCACTTGCAGCTATGGTGGTCAGGCTTCAGAGTTGTGATCTATGATTTGGTGGCAGGAATCCCTGAGGAGGACTTACCTTCCTTGCTAAATTGACACTAGGGAGAACAATGGCTCTGTCCCCCTCCTCCTGCTTGGACTACATGCATCTGAAGATGCATCAGCCATTGTGCGAGCATTAGGGTGGAAGCCGGTGGCCAGGTTGGTGAAGAAAAAGATGGAGGGAACTGGGATAGTGATGATTTCATGGGCCTTCTGAACAGGCCTGGTCTGCTCACCTCCAGACTTCTTATAAGAGGGAAAAAAATAACCCTAACTTGTTTAGGTCAATAGATTGATTAGGATTAGATTAGAATATAGAATATAGATTATAGATTCTATATATAGAATATATATATAGATCTATATATAGAATATATAGATTCTATATATAGAATATAGAATATAGATTAGAATATAGATTAGATATAGGATTTCTATAGATTAGAATAGGATTTCTGTACCTCAGACCCAAGTGCAAATTTTGCTGATATGTGGTTTTTTTTTTTTTTTTAATGTTAGCTTGTATTAAGATGGAGCCATTGGGGCGCCTGGCTGGCTCAGTCAGTAGAGCATGCGACTCTAGATCTCAGGGTCATGAGTTCAAGCCCCACGTTGGGTGCAGAGATTACTAAAATTAAATCTTAAAAAGAGACATAGAGCCATAATGTAAGTATGCTTATATGGCAAACACATTAATTCCTTTTCTGTGGTAAATAAACTACATTGGTTGAGAAGACATTCTAAGTATTTTTTTGGTAGTGTTTTATTAAATTATAGACATTTTCAAACACACACATAAGTACACAGAATAGTGGAATAAACCCTGATATGCCCATAACCAAACTTCAGTAATTATTGTTTTATTATTATTGTGGGTTTGTTTCTGTGTTAAGCAAATTAACATTCTATTGAAGGATACATATTACAAATGGGGTAATACCCTCTCTTATGTACAACTGGAGAGACAGAAAGAAAATTTGTAAATAATTTGCTACGGTAACAAGGAACCATCATCAGAAGTGAGCGTTTGATTCACAGATTATTGACTCTAGGTAATGCTGGGCCATGTGAAATCTTGGCTAAAAACCAAACATTTTCACAGGATTTGTCCCAGCAAGGAGAAAGTAAGGCATAGACTGAAAAGACCGGAGGTCATTACTAGTCATGTGAGCTTAGACACCTTACTTAATCCCTCCAGGTCTCAGATTATTTACCTGAGGAATAGAGATAATATTCACCTCACAGGGCACTTGTGAGAGTTAAATAAGGTAATAATCATAAAGTTGTTTATGTAGTAGTTGGTACTTAGTAAATGTTCAGTGGCTGATCAGTATTGCTGATTAATTGGCATGAGTTTCTTTTTTCTTCTAGGCCAGGGCAGGGGGGTGAGTGGGGATGCTATAGAATGACAGGAAGCATAAAAATGTCTAATTTTATAAGCTTCATAAAATGACACATATAGGAGAGGTTGATAATCAAAGACTCCATTTTCCATACTTGGAGACTTAAGTTGCTTCTACCAAATAGAGAGAAGTTATCACTGTGGATAAAGATGGTTAACTGGTTGCAGGTATATTTGTTCCAGGGTCGAGAGGTGGTTCAGTCAGCTATAGCAGTGAGTGCCTGGGGAGATGCCGAGTTCTCAGATCAGAAAAAAAAGTTTCATATAATTGGATCCTGAAAATTGAAATTTAGAAATATGTTAAAAGAATCATTTTGGTTTGGGTATTTTCACACAAACTATGAGTCAAAAATCTCCAAATTAAATCTGCCAGAGTTCTTTGGTTATTCAATCTCATGTTTTCAAGAATAAGATATATGTCTCCTATTCATGGTAATAAGGAGAGAAGAAAAAAGAATTTTCACAGGAAGTTCATGTGTGCTCAAACAGCGGACCTTGTATTTGTGCCAAGTGCATTTCTTATGGATTGGAAGGGTATCTTAGGTGTGGGTTTCTAGAAACAGAGACTGAGACAGGAGCTTGGCTGTGTGTTGAGGTTGTGCCCTCAGTGGACAAAGAGTAAAAGAAGCAAGAGAAAGAATAAAAGATGATAAGCAAGGATGTGGTCTCATCTGGAGTCTGATCTCTTTGATCCCACAGAGAGCTCTGGAGTGTGAAGTGTCTCACAGAGTTGAGCCCATCTTGAGGCAAGAGGACTGGACTTTTATACCTACAAGTCAGCCAGTTAATGTTTGTGGGGTGTCCCCAGTTGGGAGTGAAAGGCAAAATCTTTCATGTGGGCTCTCTTTTGTCTGAGGGCAATTCTCCAGAGGAGGGGGTAGCTATGAGCCAATAGCAGCTATCATTCACTCCAGCTGGGGCAGGTGCACTGGTATAATAAAAAAGGGACCAATGGTATCTCTTACAGATAATGCCTTCATTTGAAGTCAGCTATGTTCCTCTTCATGCTGCTTTGACTAAATTTATTTGGAACAGAGAGTTTAAAGAGGAGGTTCTCTAAATAGGATGTTCATTGTTTCTCAAGTTCAACTAACATACGGACTCTCCTAAGAGGGGAAAGTTTTCTTAGTTTCCAACACCGGCTTAAATTGTTTTTAATAACTTTACTTAAATATACATAAACCTAAAAGTTTCAATAAACTTCTTATGCTCCCATTTATTAAAAAGGCATGAAATCGGGGCGCCTGGGTGGCGTAGTCAGTTAAGCGTCCGACTTCAGCCAGGTCACGATCTCGCGGTCCCGGAGTTCGAGCCCCACGTCAGGCTCTGGGCTGATGGCTCAGAGCCTGGAGCCTGTTTCCGATTCTGTGTCTCCCTCTCTCTCTGCCCCTCCCCCGTTCATGCTCTGTCTCTCTCTGTCCCAAAAATAAATAAACGTTGAAAAAAAAATTTTTTAAAAAAGGCATGAAATCATAACAAATTACAAATTAAAATTTTAAAAGCCTAAGACCATTAAGAATCAAAGCAACATAAATTCAGTGTGATGGGTGATGGTGTTTTGCCGAAACTAAGTTCCCATTTCAAGATAAATAGAGACTGTGCATTCCCAGATTGTCTGCCCTGCTCCACACAGCCTATGTTACAAGATGCTGTGTTGAACGACCAACTTCCCACCACTCCTCTGTAATAGAACTTCTGCAAACCCTAATTTGTAGAGGTCATGAGGTTACCTAACCTTCATTGGGCAGGAAGGAATTATTTAGCGTTTACATATAATTGGTCTCTGCTATTGTTCTTAGCTCACAATAATGAAAGGCATTCATCTTGGTACCACTGTGATGATAAACCAAAATGCAAACACAGGCACTTAAATGCTGTAGCCATCCTCAGGAAGCAAATCATCTGTAACATACATAGTTTCATTGAAATGAAAGTGTAATATTGTTTAATTAAATTTTTTTGAGAGTGAGAGTGCCCACGTGCATGTGCACGCGAGCGCGCGCACACACACACACACACACACACACACACAGAAAAGAGTGAGTGGGGGAGGGGCATAGAGAGAGAGGGAGAGAGACAGAATCCCAGGCAGGCTCCTCAATGTCAGCACAGAGCTGTACGCAGGGCTCGATTTCATGGCCCTGAGATCACGACCTGAGCCAAAATCGACAGTTGGATACTTAACTGACTGAACCATGCAGGCACCCCAAAATGAAAGTATAATAATTAGAGTTCATTTAAAATACTCTCGTAGAGCACTGAGAGGCCCCAGAGAATGTGTCTGCACATTCTTTGATAGGAGGCCGTAGCTCTGTCCCACGAAATGGGAACCTGTGCAGGGTGCATTTGCCCATGAGAGGACATTTGGAATACCCAAGAAAGCACCATTTTGACTCCTGCTGGTTGGAGCAAGAGGATGGGCATGAGGAAGGCCCACAGGTTGGAGGGTGAGCCATTGGCAATCTGAAAGGCCACTGAGTGGGTTTTGTGCCCCATATCTCATTACAACACTAATGATTTAATTTAGTAATGTTGACCATGACTATCAGGTGGTTCTGCGTATAGGGGCTACTCCTTATGCTAGGTGAACCTCCTGCCCTTGCCACTGACTGAACACAGCAAAAGCTGCAAGGAGCCCTGGGCTCTGCTTGGGAGGGTGCAGCAAGTGAGTTGGGACTCTGGAGTTAATGGCGCATCTGAGGGATTATGAGCATCGCCATGTTGCTGCAGACTGTCTCTACTGGGAAACTCAGGGACCAGAGTGCCTGCCACTGCCCAGGAAGGTTCCTGACTTCCTCACCTCCCCTTGCTGCCTTACACCAAGCCACATTCCCTTCGGCAACCTGAGCACTACCTGAGCAAAATGCGTAATGAAGACAATGAAAAGGTAGGAGATTATCTGCTGTCATCACTTGCATAGAATCTGTCCCGTAATCCAGGAACAAGACCTGCACTGAATCAGAGAGCCCAGGGCGAGCCAGGGCGGATTAAGTAGAGTCTTGGGTGGAGGGAAAGCCTTAAAACCCCCTGTTTCGACATAGAGGTCAAAGCAAAAGGAAAACCAGCTGGGCAGCTGCAGGAGCACAGTGGGACCAATTGAACAGTGGGAAAAAGACATTCAGAGGAGAGACTTGCTCAAGTCTCATTTACTGAGCCAATAGTTAGCGATCAGTGTCCCCCGGAGGCTGGACAGTCAGTCTGCGATGTGCCAGATACACAACAGACAGGCACGAGTAGTCCCTGCCCTCAGAGGGCACTGGGTTCAAAAGGGAGATGGAAGGTGACCAGACGGTTGGATGCTGTGGGTCAGTGCCTTGAAAGGGGCGGCACAGAGGCCACACAGGCATGCAGAACGGTCGCCTGATCCAGCCGGGCACACTCAGAAGGAGCTCCCTAGAGGAAGAGATGGCGAAGCAGGCAGTGAGCACAGGTTCCGGGACTAGAGGGGCAGGCAGTTCATCCCAGGAAGATACCGCTGGCTCTACCTTCATGGTTTTTTGATGCCATTGATTGAAAGAGGACTGGAAACAGTCTGGACCAGTTTCCTCTACTTCAACGCATTGTACACATATGACCAGGATGCTTCCTGGATCCTTCTTCACGGGAACGTGTGACTTCCAGTTTTCTTCCACATAAATCTAACCCTCTGACAATCTCCAAGGCCATCATCATCCCACCTCTCCTACCGACTAGCTCCCAGCATGCACCTTCCATTCATTCAAATCACAGGCATTAAAACGATCCTACTTGGTAGTGATCACAGGCATTCGTTTGGGAATGACCGAACACACATGGTAGGATGTGGTGTAGACCAAAAGAACCTTGCTACTCAACGTGTGATCCCTGGACCAGTACCATCATCACCTGGGAGTTTGTTATAAAGTGCAAATTCCAAAGCTCCAACCCAGACCTATTGAAGCAGAACCTGAAGGTCAAGATCCTCAGGTGACTCTGGTGCATTTTAAATTGGGAAATGGTTCTAAAGAGATAGTGTGAGTCTAATTCTAAGTGACATACAAATGACAGCAGCTTTATTTGTAAGCATAACATCACCATGATCGCTTATCTTAAAAACTCAACAATTTGTACTGATAAAGTTTTTCTGATTTTTGCTGGTTGATTAATTTTGGCAATTAACTTGCATAATACTGGCGTTCTTACTATCTTTTAAAATCGTGCGCAGGATTCATAAAGTGATTTTTAAAGTTTATTTTATTTTGAGAGAGCGAGAGTGTGAGCAGGGGAGGGGCAGAGAGAGGGGGAAGGTGGAGAGAGAGAGAGAGAGGAACGTAGGAGAGAGAGGGAGAGAAAGTGCAGTATTTTTTTGTCTCAGAGAAAGCATTTCAGGTTTATCTATGTCTTCTTTGGTTTTATCTTGTACTTGTGATACTCCAAAGCAGAGTTACCTGTTCCAGTTTCAAAACTGTCAGATTTATATCCCTCTTGTTCAGAAAGCCTTTGAACTAGATAAGAATTATTCTTGTGAATGAAGCTTTACTTTATCAATTGTCATTTTCCTCCTCTTCTTGAGGATTCTGGAGCTTTAGAAAAATGCTTTCTCAACAAGAAAGCTTTGTTCGATATGAAATTTGAATGCAGCAGAGAGCTCTTTAAATATGCCATCAATATGCAAATAATTTCCAGATTTATTTAAATTCCAAAACAATGGTTGTTACATCAGTGAAAATGCCTGAATTTTTAGTAACACATATACGAACACCAAAATAGCAAAACCAAGAGGGTAATCAATAATGACTGTAATGATTAGCAATACTGACAGATCAGGCAGAGGTCATTGTCAACAGACCTACTGCCATAGAAGAACAAGAGATCATTGAAGAAAATGACATCATGGAAACGGTCTCTCTTCCAGCTTTTACTATGCAAAAATTTTCCATTCATTCACACTGGCTTGGAATAAAATTTTTGAGACAAATCACTCTAATTTTGAATTCAAGTCTGAGATGCCTAGAGCAGTGACATATGCCTGTGCCTGCTAGGGGGAAATCTGCTAGGAAAAATAATTTATCTTCAATCCAAACTTCATTGATTTGTATTTTAACAAACTTCAAGGAGGCTAGTACATGCAGCAACCAAACTTGCATTAAGTGTTTTTTAACATAAGAAGTGTTTATAAAAGCTTATATTTTTGCTCCATTCGTGGATTTGTTGTGATTTGTGTATTTTTGTGGAATCAAATGGTTTTCCAGAAATAGGACCTAATGTATCCCATTTTATCTGTAGGAAATAAGAGCTTAACTTAAAATGGCATGACTTGTAGCTTTCTTCCAGGGTAAAACTTAGCCTTGAGTTGAAGGTCGTTGAAGGTCACCCACGTAATGGGGTACTGATACAAACCTTGTCTTCATACAGTTGCAGAGAAAACCCTTGGAGTGGCTAGGAGAAATCTGGATTTCTTTTCTTCCAAGCCCTATTGGTCTTTCTGTGTCCCATGGTGGGGGGAGGGGGGGGAAACTGAGGCAGAATAACTAAAGGTATCCATCCAGTAGCCGTGTGTGGTTTTGAATCCCAGATCTGCTCCTTACTAGCTGCATGGTGTTGGGCATGTCTGTAAACTCTCTGTGCCTTGTTTGCTCATCTGGAAAATGGGGAGGGACGTGACAAGATTTCCCTCGCAGGAAGGTGATGCGGATAAAATGAGTGTATCTAGTGCATTTACAACAATGCAGAGTATACTTTAAAGGCTGTATTTGATACTGTTATCATTATAGTAGTCAGGAGATGGTGACTAAACCTCCATTCCCTTTCTCTGTCCCCAGGAAGAACTGAGGAAAAAGCAGGAATTTCTCTTCTGTATCTTTAGAAGCAACAAGGACATCAGCGTTAAAGTCACACAGACCTATGTTCAAGTTCCCTCTCTCCTCAGCTCTTCAAACCAGGGTATCTTATGTTCCCTCAGCTTCAGTGTCCTCATTTAGAGGGGACAATAATATCTACTTCAGGAGAACTTTAGAGATATTAAAAAGAAGTCAATATACTTAAGGGATACAGCACTTACCTGGCTGGGTGGTCAAAAAGGTCAATAAATGCCAATTTCTCTCCCTTTCTGTCATCATCTACACAATCCATGACTCTATGTTGTTTGTATTTTTTTTTTTTTTTTGCTACTGCAAATAACCTTATGTCACTTTCCAATTTCCTTTTGCTCTTCCTTCATCCAGCCCTTTAAATCTGAGTTCTTTTCTGGGCAGGCATGGGTATCAATTCAACTGGGGCGTTAGCTAGTCAATAAGGTATATCTTCCAGGAGCAATCCCTTAATCCCTCCAAGGAACAGAGGGAGAGGGAGAGGGAGAGACAGAGACAGAGGGAGACAAAAGAGAGGAATTGGCTGGTTCACGTGGTCACAGAGGCCAAGAAGTCCAGTGATCAGCCTAATGTCTGCAAGCTGGAGAAAGAGGAAGGCAGGAGCTGTATATCAGAGGGTCGGTGAAATTTGCCACTTAAGCTGAAGAAAAGAGGGAGAGAATTCACCCTTTCTCTGCCCTTTGTTTATCTGGGCTCTTAGGGATTGCATGATGCCTACCCACATAGGTGAGGGAGGACATTCTTAGCCTACTGGTTCAAACGCTAATGTCTTCCAGCCACCCCCTTACGGACACACCCAGAAATGTCTTACTACCTATGTGGGCATCCCTTAGCCCAGTCAAGTTGACATATAAAATTAGCATCACAAGAGGATAAGCCAGAGCAAAACTTAAGGGCCAAAATCTGAAGGACTTGGCAGCCACACTGATGAAGAAAAAGGAGAGGGTAGCGATAGGTGGGTTGGAGAGTAAAGGAAACCAAAGAAGCAAAGAGAAACCCTTGTTTCTGGTTTGGATGCCTGAGTCACTGGTGGTAAGACAGGTTTTAGTAAGGGGACTTCAGAGATGTTGAAAGGGAGTTAAGCTCATAACTGAAAACCAATAGGGCTGTTCACTTTATTTTTGAGTCAGAATAATTCTGGTGCTTGAGGGTTGTCCTTAAATGAGTTCACAAACTACATATGCAAGAAAAAAAAAAAACAATATAAAAGCCTCACAATTTTATTTGCATTTGGACTATCCCTCCCTTCTCTTCAGTCCATTTGGAAGCTCCCATTGGCTTCTCCAAAGTTCTAACCTGTGCAAGGGGTTGTAATCCCATGCAGACTGCTTAGGGCCAAGGCACTGGGAGTGAGTGGGGATGGTCTACCTATGAAGATGCATCTCGGACATCAGTCTACACTCGGGAGAGCTGGGGTGTCCTTTTCTCTTGAACTCACACTCCTCTCTGTCTGGAGGTCTCAGATGAATAACATGGAATTCTGAGGAAAGCCTGGAATCCCACCTGCCCCGACTTTCCTCATACCTCCTCCCTGGGGTTTTGTCTCGATCTCTCCCAGAAGATGCAGAACGTCTTTTTCCTGGGGGATCTTAAAGTCCTCACGTCACATCTTGTCTCTTACTTAATTCTCTCAAGACAGTCTCCCTCTCTTCAGTACTTTTCCTTAAACTCTCTTAGTGTTTGACTAACAAAGTTTAGAATTTTGGAAACCGAAGTCTGAAAAACTGGTTTTCACCATCTAAGGGATTTCCACCTTGAGGCATTAGATTTCTCCCTTGAGGCAATTCTCAAAGCCTCATTACCTTGAATGGGAGCAGGGGGCCTGGGAAGAGAGCAATACTGAAGAAAAAGATCAGGTACTATCTTAAAACAAAGGAAAAAAAACTCACCTCACCAAATAAGCAATGGGATAAGAATTTTCTCGTCCTATTTGGGGAAAGCCATTGGCTGAAGGAGGGACAGCAAAGGCGTAGAAAACAAAAAGCATTTGGAGTAAATAATTGTAGATATTGATAGTGGAGCCTTTGAAGTTAATAAATTGCATGACTGTCTGTATGGGAGGGCTAGTTTTTTTTTGTTTGTTTGTGTTTTGGTCCCAGCTCTTATTTTTATAGTTTCAGGCATGTATCTTGCAGTCTTTCTGAAGGTATCTGACCAGTGGGCTCATGGGATTGTAGAAAATGAAACAATATAACAAATTAGGGTCAATCAGAGACTTGGCAAAAGTTAAGTAAAACGATGCTACATTTTCTTCAAAAGAAAAAAAGACTGTTTCTATTGCATTAAGGTATGAAAATGGAGAACTTTCTGGCAACTGATGAGATGTCATGTCACCAAATGTATCTTTACTGCTTGTTTGTTTTATATTTTTGCTCTTAAGGTTTTCATTTTGGTAATTAAGGCTTAGAGGAGTATTAACCTCATTTATATAGTTTGTTCATCCAGAAACCAGCGGATCAAATGTTTTATTCCATCTCTTAAACCCTCTGGACAATTACAATTCTAGGACCGCAGTTAGTGTTTTCTCACTGGAGAGCTAACACTCGCATTTACTTAACTCCCTTTCCCCATAGTCTCCTGAGAGGAGGAGAAAGTGGAAATTCGAGTCACAGGAAGGTGTGTATTCACACTGATGTCCTTATGAAGTCACACTGGAAGCCATTTACATTTGGACTTGAATCATAGAAAAGATGTGGAGTGGAGCCAAGGGACCAGGTTGCAGTCTTATTTCCGCCTCTCATTAGCATGCTACAAAGAGTCACATCTCTACACTTCCCCGGCATCCGTTCCTCCATTTGCACGATGGCGCATTTGACTTGGGTCAAAGGACAGACACCTGGACAGGACAGGTAGTGAATGCAAAAAGTGCACATGACTGCCTATCAGAGCATCACCACTTATTTTCCTCACGCTCCCAGAAACAACTGTTGAAATTTCAGGCTCTTTTTACAGATCATTAAGCCTTCCCTCAGCATCCTTTCCACACGCTAGCCACGCTTCTTCTCATGGTTGGTTTTCCTAATGGCAGATTAAGTTGTATTCTTTTGCTACAGACACACTTTGTTGGCATAGTAAACCCAGAAATCCTCTTAATGTTCGAGAAAATATGTCTGGATGACATTTTTCTTAAAACACGTGGCTCTTTGGTTTGGTTTTCCATTTTGGAAAAAGTCTCTGGTGTGAGGATACAATTTTCTTTCGGTTTTATCCTACTACAGGAGCAGCCAGTGGTGTTAATGGGATAATACCTGCGAGTTGACACTTAGCCTCAGGATGGGGAGTAATAGAGAGCGGTGGGGACTGTGGCAAATGGACAACAGCTTGCACTTTGTGAAGCAGGCAGGGGCCCCTGCCCTTTCCACAGTAGGCACCTGCCCCTCAGCACCGTTGATTGTTGGCCTCTGAGGATGAGTCCAGTACAGGCGTGTCTCCCGAGGTTTTGTCAAAGCTGTAAATTCTGATTATTATGCATGGAATTTTCCTGAATTTTATATGTTGGCAACTGAATTGAAACAAATATCAATGGTAGTAACACTGAATATTCTCAATAGATCAGGCTGAACCAAAAAACAAACAAACAAACAAGCTAGATCACATGCACTAAAAGGTTTAAGACTTTGGGCCAAATGACCCTGAAGCTCTTTTTTCCCTGGAACTTTCTTTGTCACAACACACATTTATATACCCCTTGATACATTCTAAGCGTATATTTTAAGGCACTATATACATGTTCTAACTCGTTTAATCTTGCCAACAACTTTAAGAAATAGGTGCTATTATTATCTTTGTTTTACTTCATTTACTATTATGATTTCATATCAATTCTCTTTATTCATTTATTTTTAATTGAGTTTTGAAAATTTAATTCCATTGTAGTTAACATACAGTGTTATATTAGTTTCAGATATACAATATAGTAATTCGACAATTCTATACGTAACTCAGTGCTCATCATAAGTGTACTCTTAATCCCCTTCACATATTTCACTCACCCCCCACCCACCTTCCCTCTGGTAACTATCGATTTGGTCTCTGTAGTTAAGAGTCTGTTTCTTGATCTGTCTCTCTCTCTCTCTTTTTTTTCCTTTGCTCATTTATTTTGTTTCTTGAATTCAACATATGAGTGAAATCATATGGTATTTGTCTTTCTCTGACCGCCTTATTTTGCTTAGCGTAATCCTCTCTAGCTCCATCCA
The DNA here is from genome assembly GCF_022837055.1 of Prionailurus viverrinus. Taxonomy (NCBI): domain Eukaryota; kingdom Metazoa; phylum Chordata; class Mammalia; order Carnivora; family Felidae; genus Prionailurus; species Prionailurus viverrinus. The sequence continues at coordinate 12,008,394 of NC_062569.1, forward strand.
TGTTGTTGCGAATGGCAAGATTCCATTCTTTTTTTTAAGTTTATTTATTTATTTTAGAGAAAGAGAAGGAGGGAAGGGCAGAGAGAGAGGGAGAAGATAGAATGCCAAGGAGGCTCTGCACTGTCAGCACAGAGCCTCATGGGGGCTACATCCCACGAACCACGAGATCATGACCCGAGCCAAAATCAAGAGTTGGACACTTAACCAACTGAGCCACACAGGTGCCCCAGATTTCATTCTTTTTTATGGTTCAGCAATATTCCATTGTGTGTATATATATATATATATATATATATATATATATATACCTCATCTTCTTTGTCCACTCATCTATTGATGGACTCAGGCTGCTTCCATAATTTGGCTAAGTAAGGCTGCAATAAATGCAAGGGTGCATATATCCCTTTCAATTAGTGTTTTGTATTCTTTGCGTAACTACTTACTAGCATAATTACTGGATTGTAGGGTAGTTCTATTCTTAATATTTTGAAGTAACTCCATACTGTTTTCCACAGGCTGCACCAGTTTGCAATCCCACCAACTGTGCATGAGGGTTCCTTTTCCTCCATATCCTCGCCAACACTTGTTGTTTCTTGTGTTTTTGATTTTAGTCATTCTGACAGGTGTGAGGTGTTATCTCATTGTAGTTTTTATTTGTGTTTCCCTGATAATGAATGTTGTTCAGCATCTTTTCATGTGTCCGTTGGCTTTCTGTATGTCTTCTTTGGAAAGATGTCTGTTCAAGTCTCCTGCCCATTTTTAAATGGATTATTTGTGTTTTGGGTATTGAGTTGTATGAGTTCTTTAAATATTTTGGATACTAACTCTTTTCTTTATAAACAGACTATTATTTTGAGAGAGAGAGAGAGAGAGAGAGAAAAGAGAGAGCATGTGATGGCAGAGGGAAAGGGAGAGAGAGAATCTTAAGCAGGCTCCACCCTGAGTGTGGAGCCTGACGTGGGCTCCATGTCACGACCATGAGATCATGACCTGAGCTGAAATCAAGACCCAGAAGCTTAACCAAATGGGTCACCCAGGCACCCCATGGATATTAACTCTTTATCCTATATGTCATTTGCAAATATCTTCTCCTATTCAGTAGGTTGTCTTTTAGTTTTGTTGATTGTTTCCTTCTCTGTGCAGATTTTTATTTTGATGCAGTCCCAATTGTTTAGTTTTCCTTTATTTTCCTTGCCTCAGGAGACACATCTAGAAAAATGTTGCCATAGTCTATGTTGGAGAATTTTTTTAATTTTTAAAAATTTTTTAAATGTTTATTTATTTTTAAGAGCAAGAGAGACAGAGCATGAGCAGGGGAGGGGCAGATACGGAATCCAAAGCAGGCTCTAAGCCATCAGCACAAAGCCTGATGTGGGGCTCAAACTCACAGAACATGAGATCATGACCTAAGCTGAAGTCGGACACTTAACCGACTGAGCCACCAGGTGCCCCATATGTTGGAGAAATTTTTGCTTGTGCTCTCTTCTAGTATTTTTATGGTTACAGGTCTCACATTTAGGTCTTTAATTCATTTTGAGTTTATTTTTGTGTATGGTGTAAGAAAGCAGTCCAGTTTCATTCTTTTGTGTATAGCTATCCAGTTTTCCCAATATGATTTGTTGAAGATTTGTTTTTCCCATTGTATATTCTTGCCTCTTTTGTTGAAGATTAATTGGCCATATACTCATAGGTTTGTTTCTGAGTTTTCTGTCCTATTGATCTGTATGTCTATACGTCTATACTGTTTTGAACACTTCAGTTTCATGGTATAACTTGAAACCTCCAGCCTTGTTTTTCTTTTTCAAGATTGTTTTGGGGGCACCTGGGCGGCTCAGTCGGTTAAGCGTCTGACTCTTGATTTTGACTCAGGTTATCATCTCACAGTTCATGAATTTGAGCCCTGTGTTGGGCTCCATGCTGACAGTGTGGAGCCTGCTTGGGATTTTCTCTCCCTCTCTCTCTGCCCCTTTCCCACTCATGCTCTCTCTTTTTTAAAATTAATAAACTGAGAAAAAAAGAAAATATTGTTTTGGCTAATCAGGGTCTTTTGTGGTTCCATACAAATGTTAAAATTATTCTAGTTCTGTGAAAAATGCTCTTGGTATTTGGATAGGGATTATACTAAATCTGTAGATTGCTTTGGGTAGTATGGGTATTTTAACAATATTTGTTCTTTCAATCCATTGGCATGGAATATCTTTCCATTTGTATTGTCTTCAATTTCTTTCATCAATGTTTTATAGTTTCAATGTTTTATAGTTTTATAGTCTTTCACCTCCTTGGTTAGGTTTATTCCTAGGTATTTTCTTGTTTGTGGTGCAATTGTAAATGGGATTGCTTTTTAAATTTCTTTCTTTCTTTCTTTTTCTTTCTTTATTTCTTTCTTCTTTCTTTCTTTCTTTCTCTTTCTCTTTCTCTTTCTCTTTCTCTTTCTCTCTTTTGCTTCTTTATTAGTGTATAGAAATGAAATGGGTTTCTGTACATTGATTGTGTAGTCTGCTACCTTACCGAAATCATTTATCGTTCTAGTAGTTTTGTAGTAGAGTCTTTAGGGTTTTCTATATATAGTATCAATTCACCTGCAAATAATGTAAGTTTTACTTCTTCTTTACTGATTTGCATGTCTTTTATTTCTTTTTCTTGCCTGATAGGCCTGTATTTATTTCCATTTTGTTACTTGTTTTATGCTTGTTTTGTAGTTTTTTCCTGTTCTTTTCTTCTCTTGCTCTCTTTTCTCATGATTAGTTGGCTTTCTTTAGTGATATACTTGGATATTTTCTCTTTATTTTTTGCATATCTATCACTGGTTTTTGATTTGTGTTTACCATTTGGTTTGTATATAACATTTTCTGTATATAGCAGTCTATATTTAGTTGATGGTCATTTGAATTTGAACCCATCTTTTACTCCTCTTCTGCCCACAATTTAGGTATATAGTGTCATACTTTATATCCTTATATTTTGAGAGCCTCTTGATTGGTTTCTACAAATATACTTATTTTTACTGCTTTAGTGCTTCCTACTTTCCTTACTCCTGCTTATGGTCTTTCCTTTCCGGTAAGAGTCCCCTTTAACATTTCTTGTAAGGCTAGTCTAGTGGTCAGGAATTCCTTTAAATTTTGTGTGTCTGGGAAATTCTTTATGTTTCTTTCTATTCTGAGTGGTAGACTTTCTGGATAGAGTATTCTTGGTTGCAGATTTTTTCCTTTCAGCATTTTGAATATTTTATGCCATTCCCTTCTGGCCTGCAAAGTTTCTGCTAAAAAATCAGTTTATGGCCTTATGGAGTTTCCTTTGTATGTAACTGCTTCCTTTTCTCTTGCTGCTTTTAAAATTCTCTCTTTATCACTATATTTTGGCATCTTAATTACTATGTATCTTGGTGTGGACCTTTTGGGTTGATTTTGTTGGGAGATCTCTGTGCCTTCTTGATCTGGATTTCTGTTTCCTTCCCCAGATTCTGAAAGTTTTCAGCTATTATTTCTTGAAATAAATTTTATGCCCCTTGTCTTTCTCTTCTTCTTTTGGGATCCCTATGATGTGAATGTTATTATACTTGAGAGTGGGGCGCTTGGGTGGCTCAGTTGGTTAAGTGTCTGACTTTGACTCCAGTCATAATTTCATGGTTCATGGGTTTGAGCCCTATGTTGGGTTCTGTGCTGACAGCTCAGTCTGGAGCCTGCTTCAGATTCTGTGTCTCCCCTCTCTCCCCCTCCCTGCTTGCACTGTCTCTCTCCTGTCTCTCAAAAATGAATAAATGTTTTTTAAAAAATTTATTACACCTGATGATGTTGCTAATTTCCCCGAGTCTATTCTCATTTTGCATATTTTTTTTCTCTCATCTGCTCAGCTTTCCATTACTTTGTCCTTCAGGTCACTGATTGATTCTTCTGCTTCATCTACTCTATTATTTATTCCATCGAGTGTATTTTTAATTTCATTTATTGTGCTCTTCATCTCTGATTGGTTCTTTCTTATCTCTTTGTTGAGGGTCTAACTGCTGTCCTCCCCTTTTTCCTCAAGTTTAGTGAGTATCTTTATGATCATTACTTTAAGTTTTCTATGAGGCATATTACTTATCTCCATTCCACTCAGGTCTCTTGCTGTGGTTTTGTCTGTTCTTTCATTTGGGACATATTCCTCTGTGTCCTAATTTTGTCTAACTCTCTGTGTCTATTTCTGTGTTTTAGGCAAGATAGCTACCATCTCCTGCACTAGAAAATAATGGTCTTTGAGGAAGAGGTCCTATAGTGCCCTGCAGTGCTGTGTTCCCTGTTCAGCAGAACCCAGTACCTCAGGAGTGTTTCCTTTGCATGACGTGTGCACCCTGTTGTTGCCCCTGGGCTGCTTTTCCCTTCAGTCCTGTTATCTGCATTGGCTCTCTTTGCCTGTGGTGAGCAGTGTTTGCTTCTTGTGTTGTCAGTGGGCCAGTTAGTGGACACTTCTGGCTTGAGTTGATTCAGACCAGGCGTTTGACTGAAATATGGTAGCATGGAACTGCAGGTACTTTCCCTGTGTTGTCTCCTGAGTAGCTTTCCTTGGTGGGCAGGGCCTACAATCAGACCAGTTTTCTGCACCCAGGCCACTGCTGGTTCTTCCTTCTGACTGGTGTGTGTGGTGGTGGTGAACTTTTCCTCTCTCCAGGGAAGGAGTCACTTTGGAGTGGTACTGGCCACTGTGGGGGCTGTTTGCACACTGCCGGGCCTGCAGCACCACCCTGTATAAACTCTGGCCAAGAGGGGCGCCTGGGTGGCTCAGTCAGCTAAGCGTCCGACTTCAGCTCAGGTCACGATCTCACAGTTCCTGGGTTCAAGCCCCGCGTCGGGCTCTGTGCGGACAGCTCAGAGCCTGGAGCCTGTTTCAGATTCTGTGGCTCCCTCTCTCTCTGACCCTCCCCCGTTCATGCTCTATCTCTCTCTGTCTCAAAAATAAATAAACATTAAAAAAATAAAATAAACTCTGGCCAAGAGCCTATTGGAGGGGGCAGATCCCAAGAAGCACAGTGGCAGGGGCATGCTGTGTTTTGAACTGCCATTCCTGGTTCCTTTGCAGGAGGGCTCCTGCAGTGCCTGGACTGAGGCACCATTTGGATGGGTCTGGGGAAGCACAGCAGAGGGTGTTATGCAGTGGGGTGGGGGGGGGGGGGCTAGCAAGCTTTGGGTGCATTCATTCCTCTGCAAGAAGGGCCCTGCATCACTTGGATGGATGTCCAAAGGGGTGGATTGGCAGAAGCACGGTGGAGGTGAGGGGTGGGCACAGCAGTGCTAAAAACTTAGTGAGTCCTGCAGGTGGCAGGGTGTTTATGCTGGGGGGTGGGGAGGGAAATGGTGCCTTCCAGTTCCTTTGTTCCTGGAGGAGTTCCCCATGACTTCTGTCCTTCTAGGACACTGAGATTAGTAAGTAACACTGCCTCTCATGTGCCCCAGGCACCTTTCAAACTGCTGCTTCTATGCTGTACCTTCATGGGCTATTCGTTGTTGTCTTTAAGGGCAGAGACTTGGTTTTTTTTCTCCCCCTCCCAGCTCTCCCAGAACTGAGCCTGCTGAATTTTTTAAATTCCAGATTTTAAGCCCTGCTGGTTGTAAGGACTCATGAAGTTCAGCCCCTCTGGTTTTCAAAGCCAAATGTCGTAGAGATTCATCTTCCCTGTGCAGGCTCCCCAGTGTGGAGGTCTGTTTCTTTCCCCTCCCCATGCCTGCAGCACCCGCCCTTCTGTGGGCAGTCCTCTGATTCCCTTTAGTTCCTGACAGTATCTCTGCCCCTCCTGATCTCTTCAGCGTGGCCACTTCTCTACATTTAGTTGTGGGGTTTATTCTGCAAGTCTCTGGGTCATTTTCTGGGTTATTTACACTGATGAGAATGTTATCTATTTGAATCCATGGGAGGAGTGAGCCAAGGGTCCTTCTATACCATCATCTTCCCTGGAAGTCCTTACCTCATTTATTTTTATCTTTCATTTCATTTCATTTCATTTCATTTCATTTCATTTCATTTCATTTCAATTCATTTCATTTCATTTCATTTCATCACTTGCCTAATGTCACAGAGCAAATAAGTCATAAAGCCAGAATTCAACACTGGCCCTCTAACACCATAGCCCAGAAATATCTCTTTATGCAGGTAAAATTATATTTCCTATATTAAAAAAACACCTTTTCACCAGGGGTGCCTGGGTGGCTCAGTTGGTTAAGTGTCAGACTCTTGATTTCAGCTCAGGTAATGATCTCCCGGTTTGTGGGTTCAAGCCCCAGAACCTGCTTGGGATTTTCTCTCTTCCCTCTTTCTCTGCCTCTCTCTCTGCTCCTTCCCTGCACATGCATTTTCTCTCTCTCTCTCTCTCTCTCTCTCTCAAAATAAATAAAGTTAAAAAAATGCCTCTTTAACAAACAGTTTATTTTGTCAACAAAATTTGTTGTTGATAATAAGCATACTTATTTGGATTTGTATGAAATGAGGAGTTTGGATTATTTTTATTTTGTATGCAAGGGGAAAGATGGGCTTATCAGGTGACCAAATATTAGTGCCGGTTAGATCCACATACCGCCTGCATTAGCAAGATTGAAGAGAATGAGATGCTAGTTAGGATCAGTTTCTTCCAATCAGATCTAATATGTAAATAAGTGGCTGCCCTTTGATTGGTTACTGATGATCCTCAGAGGAAGTGATTAATGTTTTGCTTTTCTGGCTGCCTCCATACCCAGAGAATGTTAATACAAATGGAAATTTGGTCATATATTTAAGCAACCTGTCACAGCAAAGAGATTTCCAGAGCTTTTTGGTTAAAGAGGTTTTTGAATGTATGTATGAGCAATATATGGGCTGACTTTTTACTTCAGCAAATATAAAGATGTATTATCCCTTGAGGTTTGTTATTAACCTCAGTTTCACCTCTGTTAATATTTACTCCGCAGGTCAATAAATCTTGATATTCACTTCAACAGAAGCCAATATCTTCAGATTATGAGTTATTAATCTTAGCCAAACTGAAAAATTGTGTGAATATTTTTCTTTTACTAGAGAAAATGAGGGCTTTTTTGGTTTCCTTTTTCTTCAGGCTTTCTTAAGGAAGAAAGTTAGTTGTTATCTGAACCTCCAAACTGCTTTTTCAGATTTAGTGTTTGGAGTGGAGGGTATGAATTGGTTAAAAAATAAAATTCAACTGAATAAAATGTAAAGATCTTCTTAGTTTTATTCAACAATTCATGAATTGGGCAGCATCCCACCTAGCAGATAGAAAGGGGCTCCAAAAATGTATGCAAAATGGAAGACTTTTATAGGCAGAAAGGGGTGAGACAAAGAATGGATCCTTTGTGGCAAGCTCACCTTCCTTTGGAGGAAGCTGGGGCAGGGGGTCTCTCAGGCAGATTACCTCACTAATGCTGACCAGGTAATTCCAGATAAACTGGTGGAAGGTAACATTCCTGGGAGAGGCTGAAACTACAGTTAGGTTAGGTATTAAGTCTTGGTTTGCTGACTTGGGTCTTAGCACAAGTGGCTCCATTTTGGATTTCTTTCTTTCCTTCTTTCTTTCTTTCTTTCTTTCTTTCTTTCTTTCTTTCACAAGTCTTAATGCAAGTTTTAGAAACTCTCCTATTGAAAGAATTGCAAGGCGGCAGGAATTAAATAAATCTTATTTTAAATCCACCTGTGAAATATTCTGATTTTAAGGGGCACTTAGAAAAGATTATAGCCAAATCCCTGCTGCCCGCCTTTGTGTCATTTACTGACGTTGCTTGATGTGAGTCATGACAAATGTGATGCATTTCTAGGTCCTGGCAGCAAAATGCTGTGCAGTAGAGAAGGACCGCTGCAACTGGCCCAACTCGGGATAAAAAATAGCAAATGTGAAAAGACACAGGTGAGTGCATGGGCTTTCCAACAGTGTAGATGTTGAGACTGAAGTGTGCAATAGAAGCAATTAGCTTGCTGTTTCAAAGGAATGTTTCTAGTCCTAGTCTGGTAATCTGGAGAATCACACCTATAATCATAGAGAAATTCAAGACAAAAGGAGATGAAAAACTAATGGAAGAAGTTGGAGGTCATCCTACCTTACGGCTAGTGGATGCTGCTCATGGAAATGGAGATATGTAGGATTAGGAAATAACTGTGTAGAGGGTAAGAAAGCGTCTTCCCAAATGCTGATAAAGGGAAATTTTTAAAGATTTTGTAACATGTTTAGTGGAGGGGGGAAGGGCGGGGGACCAGGGTTTAGTGGAGGGGAGTTCCTAAACGTGGTGGGAACTCTGGTTGGACAGACCAAGCCTCCAGAACCCTGTTTCTCAAAGTGTGGTCCTGGAACTAGCAGCTTTCACATCACCCAGGGACTGATTAGAAATGCAAATTATCAACCCCATCGCAGAGCTATTGGATCAGAAACTCTGGAGGTGGAGTCCAGCAATTTGTAGTTTAAGGAGCTCTCTAGGTGATTGTGAAACACCTCAAGCTTGAGAACCACTGTGCTAGGGCACAGAGTTTTTAACCTTATCTGTACATTGCAATTCTTTGGGGAGTTTCAAAAATAATGATATGCCTGGGTTTTGCCTCTGGAGGTTCTGATTTAATTGCTCTGGGGTATGGCCTGGACATCAGGATGTTTTGCAGCTTCATAGATGATTTTAATGGGTAGCCAGGGCTGAAAATTACTCTAGGGCAAGTTCTCATCCTAAATTGCTTTTTCAAATCTAATTCTCTCCTTTCATATCAAATATAATGCTTCCTTTGCTGTCCTGAAACAAAATTTATATGAATATTATTACTCATGCACATATTTTTAACTGAAATATAAAGGAGGAAGAACAGAAAAGTAATTTATGATAATATGCATTTCAAACATTTTAATTTGTGGGTCTGACCACACTTACAGTGAAGCAGGCAGATGCTTGCATTGAGTTGTTATCTACATGACAATTCCGAATGCAGATTGATCCAGGTGCGTTGAACTGGTAACTCAAACACCATGGATGACACTACTGTGAGTGACCTAACTTGCCGAAAAGAATGAATCTTGGTAAAATTTCTAAAAAAAACAATGAACGGTTTTCCATTTTGCTGAGCCTTGGTCCAAAGCATGTACTTAAAGGGACAGTGACTTATTGTAGCAGATGCCATGGCTCCCCACAAAGATCCCCCTCCAGAACGGAAGCACTTACTTCCTCAGCTGCTGGGAATGCCGATTGCTGATGGCCCTCAGTTGATATGTCTCTTTGGGACTTTCCCTCAACTGAAGAGCACTACCTTGCCCAAGATCTCCCCAACATAGTACATCCTTCTCAGGCACAGGCTTCATTCAATGACTGGTCAAGGCTGGGTTATGAGTGAAGTGGATCTCCTGCCTGAATTCAGGGCAATTCTGAAGGTCCAGCTTTGTTCTGGAGATTGATTCAGATCGACTGAGACCTTTGCTATAACTCCATTATAGCTCAGCTTCTTTCTCCGCCCAACCCTGCTCCCCTTGACCTCTCAGGGCTGATGGTTCTGAGAATACTCTCTGATAAGCCTCCTGCTGTAGGTACCCATTTTAGAGCCAACTGCCAGTGCAACCCACCAGTGACCACTAAAACCACCAGTTTCAGTGAAAGCCTGACTCCTTTAGTAGTCAATTGGGTTACAGTTACCTGAAAAGATTTTTGTTAAATATTCTTATCCCATCCAGAAATGATACCCCTTCATTGAGACAGATGGTGAAAGAGCCAGAATTGCATTTGCGGGAGTGACTTCTGGGAGCATGAAGCAAGCTGGTAGAGGAGAAAGGAAAACTCAGGTAGTGAGTCCCAGAAATGGCACTGGTGCTGGAGTTGCGAGTGTTCAGAACAAATCCCTGGAAATTGAGCTGGTAGAGACTCCACTAAATTCAGAGACAGGGCAGCCTCCAGCAAAAAAAATGTAAATTAGTCAACATTTGTTTTGCTTTTCCCCCCGGTACCCTTTTCTCTCCATGGAGTCTGTAGCTGTGAGAACCGACTCTTTGGAAAAGATCTGATAAACTATTTACCCCTTAGAGTGACTCTAAGTCAACAGTTTTGGTTTTTTCTCTTCCAGAGTTGTTTGCATTTTAAGTATTTTTATGGAATAAAAGTTGTGGTCTTTGGTTAAAAGGAATTTCAAGAAACTATCCTTCATTAGACAGATTGAAAATAGGAGCAAGTGAGTCTTTCCTCTTCCCACCCACTCAAAATCAGTTCTCATTGGGGAATTTTTTAGGGTCGGAGAAGGGTGAGAATGGGGTACCCCAGCCGGAAAGTCTATGAGCTCTTTGGAGATGGGTCACACGTGAATTGTATTTCCCATATCCTTGGAATTTGATATATAGAGTTACAAAGCAAAGCTTCCTAGTCTTGGTTTTAAAGATAGAGTGCATTCGGAAATCTTCCATAGTCTGGATATAGGCTTAGGATAATGAGTGTGGCTTTTGAAAAGATACTACAAAACTGTGAGAAAACCTCTCTAAATTTTATTTATCTGTGAAGTCTTTACAAAGTGATGTAGTCTTGGCCAAGTAATTTTGTGTCTCTGGACTTCAATTCCTTTTCCATGACACAGATTATTATTTAGATTGCTCCCATGAGATTCCTTCTCACCCTCCTCTTTAATCACCTTAATGAAATAGAAGAAGAAATGTAAAAGTGAAAACAATGAGGACAACTTTAAGAACTCTCTGTAATCCTTTTTAGCGGCCCTGGCATTCATTCATTCATACCACAAACATTGACTGTCCACACTGTGCTAAATCTTGGCCTGGGTTCAGAAGCCGAACGCATAAAGAGGTGCAAGCTTATGTCCTTGCTGCCAGTGTAACGACATCATCCTTGATCTGCTGACCCTTAGGGCCTGACTTTATTTACCGCTCACATAAGTTCTATCCTTGGCCATGAATTAACCATGACTTTGTGTCTTAAATGCAGCGTGCGTGAAAGCCCTCTGTCGTTGGCCAGGGTGTTGTTTGCATAATGTATTGACCGTGCATGTTTAAACAACACCTAGGCGGATCATTAATACCAGGTACAGTTACTGAAATGAAGCTCCTGAGAATTTCTTCCCTTTGTAGTCTGAATTCTTGCCAGTTTCTGAGCCGTTCCTGAGAGCAAATGGCTGGTGTTCTTTTTACCTCTCTTTTTGAGTTCTTTCAACCATACAACTAGTTAGAAGTAATTCAGCTAGGCTTTCTGAGCCATGAATGTAGTATTTTCTAATGAAATGAAGCAAAATCTGAGGAAAATACCATCGTTAGGAAGCCACAATTTGCTGAGACAGGACGTTCTTTATCAATAAAACAATTTAATATGGTTACCGTTAAGTGTCGTAGTTCTATGGCAAGTGCAAGGTGACATGGTTAGTGGGCAAAACCTTCACTTGTACAGAGCGAAATTTCCTTATGGGGGTCGTAGGGAATGTCATCTCTCGGGGCCTTAGCTTCCTTATGTATAAAATGATTTTGTTTGGGTCTAAAGCAAATTAAAACAGAAACTGGGATTCTATTTCTCCTGCTGCTCAGTATAGAGCAACCTGTACTTCCTGGGAGAGTGGATCTGGGTTTGCAGTTTTCTCTAGAGTCCAGAACAAAGATCAGCAAACTATGGCCTTTGACTCAAGTCTGAGTTGCTACCTTTTTTTTATAAAGATCTTTGAAACACAGCCATACCCATCTGGTAACATATTGTCTACGCCTGCTTTCATAGTACAAAGGCAGAGCTGAGTAGTTGCAACATGGACTGAGTGTGGAAAATATTTACTGTCTGGACCGTTCCAGAAAAAGTTTGCTGCCACAGGTATAGAGTAGGGATCTCTGAATATGCACCCTAAGGGTATAGGAGAAAAATGTTTAACCGGAGCATGTTTTAAGCCCAGTAAATATGTATGTGGTTTATCTCAATATATACATATATGGAAACAGATTCTCAAAAGTTTTTACTAGTACAGAGGCCATGATAACACAGATTTGTAGGTGAACAGACAAGAGACATGGACATTCCAGAAAAAATACATGACTATAACCTACCAAGTGATAGCAAATACATATTGTGACTTCAACAAGGGCCAGGCTACATGAGACACTTAGTGTCAGTAACATCACAGAACGTTGGCAAGAAATACGTGCTTTTGATAATTTGAAAATAAACATCTTCCACTTATATTTTTGAATGGTACTTCTCATTCTCTTTGTGAAGCATCAGGTTGTTGTTGTTGTTGTTGTTGTTACTTTCCCAACCGCCATGAACCCATATTTTTGTAAACACAATAAAAATGAATTCCCAGAAAAATGAAAGGAAAATTTAAAAATAAAATCTCCATTGTTTATTTTTAGATTTGGCAGACACGTAATTACTGTATCTAATTGTATAAAGATGTCTAAATGTTTCCTCTCAATGATCTCTTTGTAGATTAGTTACAAAAATGCTTGCACACCATGATTGGTTTACCACCACGCAAGGAACAATGGTGGTGAGGACTCAAGGACTTCTAATAAAAGGCTGGTATCTGGAATTGCTTCCACATCATCACTTTGGGGGTGGTAGCTTCATTTAAATGGGTGTTTATGTCGGCCACATATTAGTATGTAAACATTTTTTAACAAAAACAAAATTTCTGAAGTCTAGAGGATCAATTCAATTCAAATCATATTCTTAGCCTCTTTATAAGGCACCATGATGGCCCTATGATGAAGAGAAAAATGAAGGAGACCGTTCTTTGCCCTCATGGACCTTAGAGTCAAATAAGAGAGTGTTTTCCTAACTTTTTGACAGAAATCCAGTGTTAGAAACACTATTTATATCACAAGCCAATACGTGGATATACACATGAAACAAAAGTAGCACAAAATAAATATTTGCCTCTTTGATAGAATTAATTTGGCATTTTCTCTTATTCTATTTCTATTTTATTTCTATTTTATTCTATTTTTAATCTATTTCTCTTCCACATTTTAAAAATTATGATGATGAAACAGTAACGATTTCATGACCCACTAATGGAGTGCGACCCAGAATTTGAAAACTCTGAAATAGGGGCAGGTGACAAGTATAAAGGTACCTCTAGTTCAAGGAAGAATGTGCCACCAACAGAAATTTAAACTGAAATCCCACAAAATATCAAAGGAATTATGCTGCTTGGAACTTAAGGAGAAGGAGAGCTTAGTAGGTGGGAGAGTCAGCAGAACTAAGGATATAAGGTCAGGTCCATGGTTGGAACTCAGCAGAAATTCTTGGCACTATGTTTCATGCTTCTGCTCTGAAAACCAAGAGGGTCTTGAGGGTGAAATGTTTCTGGTTGGTTTGATGAGCTACCTTTACTTAAAATTCTTTGGCCAACAAATATGTGTTGAGGGTCTTCTGTGCGTCTCTCACTGTTCTAGGCTTGGCATACAGCCATGAACAAGGCAGATACAGATCCCTTTGTCCACACGGAGCTGGTGTTCTAGGTAGGGAGAAAGAATAAGCAAGGCAGATGAGTAAAGGTACTCACTGTACAACTGTGTGCAACTGTGTGCACTGTGAACACTGTGTGCAAAGGAGGAAGAAAGAAAGAAAGAAGAGAAAGAAAGAAAGAAAGAAAGAAGAAAGAGAGAAAGAAAGAAAGAAAGAAAGAACAAAAGGAAAGAAAGAACAAAAGGAAAGAAAGAATGGTAGAATGGAAGAAAAGAGAATCTAGAGTGTCAAGGTCAGGGAGTGGTTGAGGTATGAAATAGGGGAAGGTCAGCCTCATTGAGGAGGTGAGATTTGAACAAAGACTTAAAGGAGGTGAAGGGGTATGCCAATGGGATAAGGAGGAAAGGGCATTTTAGGCAGGGGACCGAGTGGCACAAAGCCCCTCAGGCAGAAAAGCCTTGTCTGTTCCAGGAACGGCAGGCAGACCCTGTGTGGCTCAGGCAAGTGACAAGGGAGAGCACGGTAGGAGGTGAGGTCCTCAAAGGCTTGGAGGCCATTGTGAAGATTTTGGCCTTTACTGTCAGACAAATGGGAAGCCGCTGGAGGCTTTTGGGCAGAAGAAGATGATTTGAGTAATGTTTTTAAAAGTGTCACCTGGCTGTTTTGCTGGAAGTAGACTACAGGCGCCACAGGTGGAGGGAGTGAATATTGCAATAGCCCAGGAGAAAGAAGATGGCGGTTCGTGCTGCGACAGTAATGGTGGACACAGTGAGAAGTCGTCAGATTATGAATATATCTTAAAGGTGGAACCCAAAGGGTTTTCTGGCAGGTTGTCTGTGGGCATGAGAAAATGAGAAAAGTTCCCAATTGTCCTGTGGAAGGATTGGATAGTTGGGAGAATGGAGTCGCCGTCAACAGAGAGGGGGTGTGCATGATGCAAATATTTTAAGGATTCAGTTTTGGACATCTTGAGCTTGTAGTATCTATTAGACTTCCAAGCGGAGGACTTGTATGAATTTGGAGCTCAGTTTGGGCTGGAAATCGAAGCGAGAAATGTAAAGTTGGGATTTACGTTTTCACATCTTTTCTCTCATTCCTCACGATCACTACTCTCATTGTTATTCTACTTAATAACAGAAGTGGAGAGAAGTAGAGAAGGAATCTTGTTTGCTTTGGCCCCAGCTTCCTAAAATTGGCAGTTTGATGTGAGAAGTAACAGCTAGTTTGACAAGAGTCCCTTTTCTGTAAAGACCTGTCTTGATATTGGATCACGGAAAGGCAAATGAGAATTATTGCATGGCCACACTTTATGTTACGGATGCATCACCGAAAGCATCTGATAATTCAAAATTTATGTCATTCAAGTCATCCTGGCCAAGAGTGACAAGTATTTTGGTTTACCAGCTACAGTGGTGACTCTGTGTGCCAATAGTGTAAATACAGTTTATAACTCCTGTCCCCATCTGTGCAGAAGAAGCTCTCCTTGCACACCACCGCTGCACTCTGAGCACTTCTGACCCCAGCTGGGTGGGTTTCCCCCACAACGAGCGACACCAGCCGGTGTCCCATAAGTCAATTCCATTCTGACACTAGCTAGAGTTAGCGCAGGCCCCACGGGTTAAGGGCTCAGCCCCACAAGACCGTCCTCCCCCACCCCAACTGTCAGTTGTACGTCCCACTTTGTCACCTCTGCTTCTGACCCACTGGCTGCATACTGGACGTTCCTGCAACTCTCTCCTCGGGTTCTATCATTTGCTCGAACAGGTCACAAAATCCAGGGAAACCCATACTTACATTTGCTGGTTTGTTATATAATGAAGAAAATGATAAAGGGTACAAAGGAACAACCACATGAAGAGATCCATGGGGTGATCAGGTCTAGAAGGATCCTGAACACAGGAGTTCTTGTCCCTGTGGAGTTGGGGTGCGCCAGCCAAGGCCCCTCATGGCCTAGTCTCTCTGGTGACCAGACTCCATCCGGGAGTCTGCCAAGAGTTAACCTCCTTAGAACAACAGACCCTGCTTTCACCCAGGAACTTACAACGGATTTAGGAACTCTATGTCAGGAATTGGGGTCAAAGAGCAAATATTAGTACAAAAGAGGCTACTAATGCTCTTACCGCTTAGGAAATTTACAATGGTATTAGGAGCTCTGTGCCAGGAACCAGGGCCAGAGATCAATGTATATATTTTCTATTATCTCACACCATCCTTTGAAACATCACATTTCCTTGCGTTTTATATGAAGAAATTAGCCCTTTTAAAAATTCCAAGTGCATTGAGATTTTCATAATATTTTTAAAATTCAAATCCATATAAAATGAACTCGTTTCATAAGCATTAAGAAGAGGTTTAGCCCAATCTGTGGAGCAGACAATGCTTGGTATCCCTTGATCTCTATTCTCTCTCTTTCTCTCTAAGTACTAGAAGCTCTGGTTTCTTAGCTTGGCGTTTGGTTGCCTAAAATAAGGATAATGTTTCCCAGTCCTCCTTGCAGCTAGAAATGGCCACATGACTAAGTTTTGGCTAACGGGATGAGAATAGAAATGATGTATACGATTTGCACATTAGGCTTACCTTTCTCTCTTCCTCCATCCTGTTGCTCGGATTATGGCCTTGGAAGTCAGCTATTTTGATCCATTCGGAAAAGGGAAACGTGGGCATGGCAGAGCAAGAAGATGGAAGGAACCGAGGTCCCACAGTGGTGCTCTATAGCCGGGCCTGCTGCAATAGCCCTACGCTGCCTACCTCCAATCTGCTTCACAAAAAGAGACAGAGCTTCAATGGTTTTGTTGAAACTACTGTTAGTTGGAGTCTTTAGAACATGCGCCTTGTATTCTAATTAATGAAAGTAAGTAAAATATTCACTTCTCCAAACTGTGAAAAGATGCAGAGAGCATTTGCCTGGGGCAGCATGGCTTAGCAAAAAAGGCACCGACTTCTCCGGTGTGGCCTCAGACAGCCTGGATTTGAATTTCAGCCTCTCCCTCTAGCAGCCGCATGACCTTGACAAAGTTATTCGCATCCTTTGATACTCAATATTTATCAATTGAACGATATAAAAGAAAACAGAGGTAAGATATCTAACACGGGCCTCCATAGAGTTAAATGGGGTAATGCAAAAAAAAAAGTCCTTCAACCAAATAGGCATATAAGAAATATTCAGTCTTTCCTTCATTTCTTCTTACTGTCTATTCCATACCTAAAGGTCTAGTGAGTATTTCGAACTCAGTGTGTCCAAACTGAGCTTCCCTCTCCCTCGCAGATTTGCTCCACCCATAGGTTTCTTTCTTTCTTTCTTTTTTTTTTTTTTTAAGTTTTATTTATTTATTTTGAGACAGGGAGCCTGGGTGAGTGTGAGCAGGGAAGGGGCAGGCAGGGGTTGGGGGGTGGGGAGAGAATCCCAAGCAGGCTCCGTGCTATTAGCACAGAGCCTGACGCAGGGCTTGATCTCACGTCCATGAGATCATGACCTGAGTCAAAATCAAGAGTCAGATCCTCACCCCACTGAGCTCCCCAGGTGCCCCCCCCCATTGGTTTGTTCATCTCACTTTATGGTGATTCCATCTCCCATTTCTTCAAAGTCAAAAATCTTCGGAGTCACCTGATACGCCTCTCTCTTTCCAATAAACTACATGAATTTATCAGAATATTTGGAGGATTCTATCTTCAAAATAGATCTAGAATCTGACTTTCTCATGATATCTACCACAACCACCCTGGTCTGAGCCACCGACTGCTAGCTACAGCCCAACTACTAAGAATTTTCCAGACATCAGCCTAGTAATAGGGGCTATGTGGGAGTTTACCCATCAGATATCGAGGAATTTGTTACGTTAAGAATGATTTTAGTTCAATTGTCCCTACATATGGGTTTGAGTGTCTGAGGATTATGCAGCACAGTTTTGCCTTATAATTCAATTTCCAGCACTTTGCAAATGCTCTGTTTTGCCGAAACACGAGTGGACGCTAAGTGGGATGGATTTTTATTGCACTCTTGGCACACTCTGCACTTTGTAAATTAATTAGCCCTTTTCAGTTTTGTTTTTAAGAAGTAATTGTTTGCAGCTGTCTGCTGCAGTACTTATCTCCCTTCTAAAGGCTTCATTTTGAGGCTTTTTATAAGAAAACTGGCTGGGGTGAGGGCAGATTCTGTATTCTGCCATTTATCCAACCTAAGGAGATTTCTAAAAGAATCAGAGTGAGACATTCTTTTGGGATCAGAATGGAACTTTAGTTCCCTCTCTTTCCTTTTATTCATTTCTCACTCCAGCAAGAGGAGCGATTCCGGCTAGGTCATATCACCTCTGGAGCCTCAACCATTGATCAAGTGAATTTAAACAGTGTCTTAAATAAATCACCAAGGTTCTACTTAGTTTCTTTGGCAAGAGTCAAATTCTAATGCAACTCATTAGGAATATCCTATAATTCATCTAATGCATCCAGCAGATGGAACCTTCACTTGCAAGTTTTGTAAATTTCTATCTCCTCTTCCTCAGTGATCAGTTGTTTTCTCGGTGTCCCACCAGGAAAGGCAAGCCTTTCTGTATCATTGATGAACTTTATTGCTAGGATGGGACTTCTCAAAACATCAGGTCGTCTAATTCTCCAGAAGAAAGAAAGACGAAGGAAGGCAGAGTGATGGTAAGGTAGATTCTAAGGTGCCCTCTGGGGAGGCAACAATCTTTCGGAGACCTCGAGACTCCTGAGAGATAAGAGCTTTAATTGCTTTTCCTGAAAATACTCTGCACACAATGTCAAATAATCTCGTTTCCTTTTAGAAATGCCTCTTAAAAGAACAGAATTAGCCACAATCTGATGACGTCAAAACAACAAGGACCCTGGAATCAAATAGATCTGGGTGCATGTCTAGGTCTTGGGCAAAGTTCTATCATCTCTTGGAGTCTCAAGTTTCTAATCTTTAATTTAGAACAATGGTAACCAATTCGGTGTGACTTTTAGTATTAAGACGATGCTATATATAAAGTAGGTGTGGCATCGTAGGTTTTCAGCAAATGTTAATGATCTCTATAGATGATAGAATTTTTTAGGTGGAAGTTATTATCTTCCAGAAATACTGCAAGAGTGAACCTCCAGAATTGTTCAAATTGGGAAATACATCATACTATAAGAGTATATGAATCATCTAGGTACAGTTTAAAAAACAGGGGCAAAATGAATCAATACGGTATATACTCTTGTGTCTGGCTTCTTTCGCTCAGCATCATGTTTTTGAGATTGATCTATATTGTTGCGCGTATCAAGGGTAGCACTCAACTCGCCAGCTGAGTGCTTTGTGATGAAATATTTCAAGTATTTTTCAAGCCGTTGCTGGTCCCATATCTGCCGATTTCCCATCCACCAAGGCACGTTACGTGGTCATGTGCAAAATCTAAGTGCCTGAAAGTACCATCTAGTGGATGAAATGGGGAGGGAGGGCAGAATGAGTGGTTTTTAACGTACCTGTGTGGGGAAAAACAGCTTTCTAAAAATCTCAAAACATCCCATTTAACAGCTTGCCCTGGTTCCAACAGAAGGTAGGAGGCAGGGCCTTGCATTCCAGTCTGAATACTTCCAGAACCTGTGTTCTTTCCACCACATGGCCGATGGCAACTCATTTTGAGATTATAGAAGCGAAACAATGTGAAAGAAAAGACAGTCTAATAGGCCTTAGCGAGAAAATTTAACAGCCTCGCCTGAAATCCCTAACCTAATTACTGGTGGCTGATGATAAAAAAAAGAAAGTTAAAAAGTGACAGAAGAGAAAAGATTTTTTTTCCCGCACTCTCCCGTCTCCTTTGCCAGTACAAAACAATCCAGCAAGATTGCATGTGCTAAAATTTTGTTTAATTATCTAGGAGTTTGATGAGAGAGAGTGTGTTTCATAATTTATAAGCCAATTCTTGTTTAGCCAAATTAGGTCTTTAATTCTTGCATATTATAGCAACTATAAAATACAATTACATGTTACATAGGAAACAAACCCATAAAACAAAATGAACCAATCAATATAGCTCCATTCCCCCATAGAATTCTGTGTGGTATTTTAATGAGCCAAACTCCAAAACTAAAAATCAATATCCATTATGATCCTTTTAGAAAGGAATAGTGGTCGCATCTTGTTACCATGAGCGTTAGCCACAGAAAGTTCCCTCTAGCCTGTTTCTCCAAGGCCTAGCGGCCGCCCATGGCAATAGCTTGGTTGATCTCATTACAGCGACATTTGCTACTACAAATAATTTAGCAGGTGCACATTTATCTATGTCAAGATCTTTCACTTTGATAGAGAGGAAGGATGAAGTTGGTGGAAAGACAGGCTCAGCTCTCTGACTCACAAAATTGGGGCCTCTCCAGAGGGTGGGAGGAGGGTAACTTAACCCTCAGGCTCAAATGTGACAGTGACTCTGGAAGGGTGAACTTGGAGAACCAGGGTATTTTACTAGGAAAACACAGCAGCAAAGGTTCAGGTTATCAAATATAAGGGGCAGGAAATTCTCTGGTGATCCTTCTATTTGAGGGAAAGACAAGCAGGGAGAAAGGGAAAAGAAACAGGGGGAGGAAAAGAAAGGGAGGGAGGGAGGAAGGGAGGTAGAGAAGAAGGAAGGGAGGGGGAGAGGGAGGATGAAGAGAAGGCAAAGAGAAAACTACAGTTTGTATTTGTCTCCTAGAGGAAATGTGCCTGAGGGGTTAAGGATCTGGTCAGTGCACCTGAACTTATCTGGGCCTTGGAAAATAAAATCTAGCTCCCATTCATCGCTTGCTAAGTGCTCAGGCTCTAGAACTTTGTGCGGCAAGGGAAATAGCGCTTCTGTACTGTCCAATATGGTAGCCACCAATCACCCATAGCGCTCAAGCACCTGAAATGCAACCAGTGCCACCAAGGAATTGAATTTTAATTTTACTTCATTTCAATTAATTCCAGTAGAAATAGCCCCATGTGGCTAGTGGTTACTCTATTAGACAACACAACACAACTCTATATTAAGGCTTTATGTGTGTTAACTCCTTTAATCCTTACAATAACTATTGCCATGTCCATTTTGTAGATGGGGAAGTGAGGCACAGAGAGGTTAGCAACTTGCTTAAAGTCATGTAGCTAGTAAGCATCAGAGCCAGGAATCACAGCGATTATGCTTATACTGATCTTCAGTCCCAAATGAAGCATATTTTATAGGACAAGACAAAGCTTTCTTTTATGATGACAAAAGTGGAGCCAACAGACAGGTGTAAGATCTTTGGGATTTGAATACAAACAGTCAGGAAGGTCCTAGGCTACCATCCATGGAAAGCTCTTTTGGAGCCCTACCTGCCACTGGCTTCTTTATGATCACAACTGGCCACTTTGAATAGATTGGGTGCAGCCTTTCCCCAGTGTGTTTCTTAGAATACCAGTCTTTCAAGAATAAGAATGTGGTGGTGGAGGAATGGGGAATACACGATCAACCACAGAGAAAAACTACTCTCTTTGAGGCATGTAATGCATGCAATCATCTGAAGGTTCTGATTCCAAACTTATTTTTTTGCCTTTATCTAGCATTTCCCTCATTTATTTGACCACTAAAACATTTTGGGGGTCGGTAGGTAATACGGTGATTGGCCGAACATATACTGGACGAGGCTGAAGCATAATAACTCTGAATTCTACCTTGGACCTGAAGGCCCTGAATTCTACCTTGCACATCCTAGCAGATGTGCAGGAATATATGTACATATTCATACATATACAGCAATATTCTGCCTCTTTTCCAAGTAGGTGATGGAAGGCCACTGGTATAAAAATTTAACTCACCCCATAGTAATCATATATTATGTAATTAATATATATATGTGTGTGTATATATATATATATACACACACACACACACACATACATAACACACGCATATATATACACACATATACCTATATGTAGGAGTAGAAATTTATTTTAACAAATTGGCTCACATGATTATGCAGGCTGAGAAATCCCAAGCTGAAGACATAGGACAGCCAGTGTTGCAGGTCTACTAGGAGTATAAGGGCTTGAAAACAAGGAGAGTCAGCGGTGTAAGTTCTAGTTCAAAACCAAGAGGAGATTGATGTCACAGCTCAGACAGGCAGGCGGGGTTCCTTCTTGTGCAACATTTTTGTTCTATTTAGGTCTTCCACTGATTCGATGTGGCCCACTCACGCTAGAGAGTCTGCTTTACTTAGTCTACTCATTTGAATGTTAATCTTATTTAGAAACACCCTCACAGACACACCCAGAAGAATATTTGACCAGAGGTCCGGGTACCACACGTGTCAGTCAAGTTAACACGTAAAATTAACCATCGCACACAGGATAAACAGTTTGTACATTACATTGTCTTCGATCTCCAGACGTAGGTACAGATAAAATGCATTTAAATTTAAAACAATGGGCCAAAAGTCATCTGAAAAAGGTATAATGAATAGATTGTTTTCTCTATGTTTCCGGGCTTTGGGGATATTCTGTAGTACATTTATAATTGGACGTATTGTTTTAAATTTAGGAGCACTTTCTTTGAAAAGGTATCTAGAGGTTGAAGGAGAATATGTTGAACATATTATTCGAAGATGAAGCTAATGTTTTCTTTAAAGATAAGTTTATTTTTTGTGTCCTAACTCTACAGACACCTAATATGCTGCTTCTTTCCTGAGCTCCCTCACAGCCTCGCTGTCATTACATTCTCTGCCTGATAGGTTTTTTGTTGTTGTTGTTCTTTCTTCCCCATCTGTCAAAACTTGCTCCAGGGGCAATAATCTGATAACTACATTAATTTGTTCATTGAGACCCTCAACAGGCATCTGTTGGAATTTCACCCAGTGCCTGGTTCTATCACTTACTGGGGTCTAGAGAAGAATCAGACCTCGCCAACTTTAGTGGCCCAATAGGGGCACACCCAATACGGTCAGGGAGAAGGGGTTTCAGGCAAGGCTGCCCCAGTGGCCCAGAAGTTAATAAATGGAAAAGAGTCAAGACTTTCAGTAGAGGACAGATCACAACTGCTCAAAGATTTCTAACTAGGATTTCCAGGGAATGCCAGCTTGGGCACATTTGGGTGAATTCCTTGGGTGCACCTGGCATCCTGCATGCCTCTGCTGGCCCAGGGAGCCCAGGGTAGAGAAGGGAGAGTGTGGGACTCAGGGCACTGTTCATTCCAGGGGTAGACCCCGACTTGCTCAGTTCACTGAGAACCTCTAGAGAACTGCCTATGGGGAGATACAGCTTCTGATGCTCTCACAGGGAAACCCAATCCGGTTTTCTTGCCAACACAGGGCAATCATAGAATCTATTATCCAAACCATAGAATCTATTCCCAAACACTTTGGGAATCAGAGGAGGAGCTCTTAGTAATTCTACCATGACAATGTTCATCATTACCCAGGACTATCCTGGGGAAATTGGGTATATGGTCACTCCGCCTTGGGTTGAGTTAGATTTTTATACCAGTAGCCTTCCATCATCTACTTGGAAAGGAAGCAGTGTCTGAAAATAGTAGAGTTTTCAAATAAGGCATGTCGAATTCCCAGGGAAGCTACTAAAATACAGGTTCCTAAGTCCTAACACTAGAGATTCAGATTCAATATGTCTGGTATGGTACCTTGAAACGGACATCTTAAACTTCCCATATGGTGGCCTGAGGTTCACATCCTGACAACCACCGGCCCTTGGGATTAGCACTGGGTGTGGATCCGGAGTTTTTTTATCCCTAGCTGTGTAATCTTGGGAACATAACCTTTCTAGTCCTTCATTTCTTCAACATAAAATGGACTAAATATCCACCTCATTGAATATTTCGTCAACTGGAAGAAGCATTGCCAAAGTGCTCGACACAAAGTCTGGTACATCATAAGCACTCACTAAATGGTAGATATTATATGATGTCAAAAAAATGAAATGGCGGTTTCTATAGATCAAAAACTCCATCTGCAGTGATATCAAATGGTTCAACCTAATAATTTAAGGAAATATTCTGAAGGCTTCTTGAAGTTTGTTGTACTGGGCATTTGTCCTTGAGTGGTTAGTAGGTGGCACACCTGGAAGATTCTTTGAGAGCAGTAGAAGGAACTCTAAAGTGCAGAGTGGA
Source organism: Prionailurus viverrinus (assembly GCF_022837055.1). Lineage (NCBI taxonomy): Eukaryota > Metazoa > Chordata > Mammalia > Carnivora > Felidae > Prionailurus > Prionailurus viverrinus. The sequence continues at coordinate 12,031,846 of NC_062569.1, forward strand.
ATGGTGCTTCTGGTGGAAGATCTCAGCCCGGTGGACTGGTCTAGAGTAGCATTTCTCGAATTTCCACAGATGCACAAATCCCCTGGGGCCCTCGTTAAAATGCAGATTCAAACCCTGGTCTGGCCTGCGCTTCTACAATTTTAACAAGCTCTCAGGCAATATTGATGGTCCAGGGACCCCACTCTGAGAAGCAAGAGTCTAAGAAGCGTCAAGGGAGATCAATTTTTAAAGCTATCCCCAGGGGTCTTGACTCTCTAGTGAATAAAATGAAGTGCTCATCTTCCTAAAATGAATGATACGAGGGAACATCTCTGGGGCATCAGGGTGCCCTGAAGTTAATTGCTTTTTTGATAGCATTTTAAGCAAAATTACTGTGCATTCATCTTCACACAAATCCAGGAATTTGAATATATCCATTTTTCTGATAGATGAAGCAACTTCCTTCTTTTTTTATTACTATGCAGAGAACCGCAGAATTTTAGAGCTTAAGTGCATTTATTCATTCATCAACTATATCTTTAGCATCAACCACGTGCTCTGCACTCTGCTAGATTCTGCGATAGAGAGAGAAAAGCAGAAAGGGATCAGAAAGAAGGTTCCGGGGCTAGTTAAGATGCAACTGGGACCAGATCACAGAGTTCTTGAGCCAGCGTTTCTTCCTTCCTACCAGGTCGTGCCGTAAGGGCGGCAAAGTGATACGGCAACATCATTCTAGATGGCGGGGTTTGGAGGATGAAACTGCAAGCCCAAATTCGGTTTTTCCCATTATTTCTCACTGGGTACGTTGGAGGAATCGTCTCTCATAGAAGGAAACAGCCAAGAGTTAAGTACATTTTCGTCTATGGCATCAGTTCTCCCAACTATAAGATGAGAAGGTGGTTGAGATCATTTATACAGCCACTTTTGACTACGGAATTCTGTAATTCAAAGCAGGGGTGGGAATTTTGGTTTCTGTCTACATCTCCTCTTTGATCCTTTGGGCCGCTGTTCAACTTGGGACTTCATTCGGTTTGTCCACCCACAGCATAAAAGCACCACGCTCTCTCCAGGAGAGTGAACATCTAAGAGTAAAGGAGAATGGATTCCGTAGTCTAGCTGCTTTGTTGCTCCAGAGAGGTTTCAAGCTAAGGCCATGAATCATGCTCCCCACCTACTGAACTGTATCTAAATACGGATTTAAATTCATGGATCTGTGTCTAGACTGATGTACTCTGTAACGGAGAGGTCGTGTACGACGGCTCACTCCATAAACAATGGGGAAGGACCAGAGCCTAATTAACTGCTTATGGTAGGTGTCCCAGGCCCAAGCATTTAGTGTGGCCTGTTTCTTTGAGTACAGTATGGAGATTCGGGCTTATTAGCCAAACTGTGTGTCATTCTGGGTCTCTGAAGGATCACCTAGTTCCATCTGTTCCATCCATTTTTTCATCCCCACAGGAGACCGATTGCTTACTTGACTCGTTGGCCTGTGACAAAGCCAGCCAGGGCCCTTGTCTTTTTGGTGGTCCAGAATGAAATGTCCTTTATTGATTCAGATCTGCATTGGTCCATCACCTCTTTTATCTCAACTTCTTATACCTGTGTTATTTTATCTAAAGGTATCTAACTTTCCCAGAAGCTTGCATAGATAGATGATAGATAGATAGATATATAGGTACGTAGATAGATAGATGGATAGATAGATAGATAGATAAATGTAATACAATTGCCATTTCTCTTTTGTATACCAACCCTACTTTGAGAAAAGACATTGAACAAGACTGCAGGAAACGTACTGTCTCCTTAGTGCAGGGTTGTTCATCAGACATGGATTTTGACTGTGAAATGAGCCCCCTCCAAACCATGTAGTGAGCTTATGCGTAAGGCCATGGGCTTTGTTCCAGCTGGAACTGGCATGCAGGGACTCTGTTCATTAGAAGTTATCAGGTGGCCGAAAATACTTAACTCTGTTAAGACTCCGCTAGCGCTCAAGGAGCCTGGGTAGCACTTTTGACTTATAAATGTCTAGAGACTGGTGATCATTTACCATGTGACTCTCTGTACCATGAGCATCAAATAGTCTTAGCTTCAGAATGCACCTCCTTATTCATCTGATTCCAAATCCTCCATGTGATACTGAAGTCTTTCTGTCTCTGTCACATTCTAGGCCAAGCTGACCTCTTTCCAGCAGTGCCCAACCCCACCCCCCAGGGCCCCCCCGCCCCCGCACCCCGGCTGGTGTCTGAAACATGCTTGAATTGTACCGGGTGTATTTCCACTACTCCGTCATTTCTACCATTCCTTACCCGCTCCTTCAAACCTTTGCATGCAGATCAACTCCTCTTACATTTGTTTGCTCCCCTCTGGTCTCAAACGCTTGTTTCCAGCTCCCAGTGTGAATGTCCTTTTCTAGCCTCTGCTAGATTCGGTAAACCTACTGACCCCACTTCTGGCCGCCTGGGTTTCATGCTCTTTAAACTGTTTTCTACTTTCAACTTTTAGCTTTGCCCAGTCCTCTGGCCTTTCTGGTTCTCATGGAGACTTCCTGCTCCAGCCACTGGTCCCTAATTGGCACTCTTAGCCAATTTCTGGATATACTCAGTCAGAGGGATCCGATGCCTTACTATATCAACCTCCTAAAAATGCTCTCACAGTCCCTGCTTAATATTTCAGTGGTAGAAAATTTATTCCACCTTAAGACAATACAACACCTTTACAATATCTCCCTTCACTGGACCAACATCTGTCACCATTTTACTCTTTTTCATAACCTGACCTAGCTCCAACCCTCTGTCCACATAGAACAATTCTAGACCCTCACCCCCACCCCAAATATTCTTGGGCAGATGTGGCAGATTGTATTTTGTAGTAATTACTGCAACAACTTTTCTGGTCCCGTCAGCTCTCCCAGAATCCCCCCCCCCCCCCCCCGCCCTCTTCAAGAGGTAGAGTCTATGTATCTGGCCCTTGGAAACAGGCAGGTCTTTGTGACTGACTTGACAATCTGAATGCGGGGGAAGTCGCACTGTAGCTTGTTGGCTGAGTAAGAGAAAGCAATACAGCCACCACAAGACTCTGTCTGTCATTTGGATCTTTATCTTTGAAGCCCTGTACCACCATCTAAGGAGTCCGGTTGCCCAGAAGCCACCATGCCCGAGAGACCACATGAAGAAACCATCTAGAAGAGAGACAGATGCTTGAGGAGCCCCAGCTGTTGGTGTCTTCCCAACTCAGACACCAGACATGAGCAAAGAAGCTTTTGAGATGATTCCAGCTCCCACCACCGTCCGACTGCAACCACTTGAGAAACCTTGAATATCACTTAGAGAATCCCAGTCAGCTCCCAGGACCACGAGAGAGAATAGTGTTAAATGACTATTACTGTGTTAAGCCAGTGTTTTGGAGTGGTTTGTTATGCAGCGAGAGATAACCAAAACAGCGGATACCATGAAACTCTTTTCAAGCTGAAGTCAGTCTTTCAGCAAACGTTTATTAAGCACCTAGTGTGACAGGCTGAATTGCCTGTTTTTTTTTCTTTCTTAAAAAACATTTTTTTTCAGTGTTTATTTTTGAGAGAGAGACAGAGAGAGAGACTGAGACAGAGCATGAGTAGGGTGGGGGCAGAGAAAGAGGAAGACACAGAATCCGAAGCAGGCTCCAGGCTCTGAGCTGTCAGCACAGAGCCCGATGTGGGGCTTGAACCCAGGAGCCATTAGATCATGACCTGGGCCAAAGTCAAAAGCTCAACTGATTGAGCCACCCAGGTGCCCCTCTTATTTTTTTTTTAAGTGAACTCTACCCACAACATAGGGCTCGAACTCACAACCCTGAGATCAAGAGTTGCGTGCTCCACCAACTGAGCCAGCCAGGTGCCCTAAGTTGCCTGTTCTTACCTGGGCTTCATTGACATGCTTGATGTGGTTCTCTCACTGTCCTGATCAATGACATTGGCTAAAGTTCTGGACACAGGCTACATTTTTTGGTGATATTCTTCCAAAGCATGGCAACAGGAAGTAAACCCTACATTTAGCATTCTGCTGGGCCAGCTCAGATATTCTGAGAACAAACCTATTTGTTCCTAAGCTACACCAACACAGTGGGCGTTCCACGGGCATCCCAGCTCTGATGTCACCAGCTGCACGACCTCAGCCAAGTCGCTGAACCACTCTGGACCCCAGTGGCCCCATGCAGGAAATGAGGTTATTAGCATTCACATGGAAAGGATAATGTGGTGATTAAATGAGCTAATGTATGTCACATACCTGGCATGATGCCTCACCATAGCAAATGCTTACTACATGGTAGATGCAGTTATTGTTTTCAGTCCCTTCTTCTCTTCTGAAAAAGTAATTGTTTTAATGTACCCTAAAATCAAATTAGCAGATCGAATTAGCTCTGGCAGCCACTTACATTATTGATTCATATGGAATTTACAGTAAGGGAAAATCTTTAAGGCAGTGCTTCTCAAACCTAGACAGGATGATGACAGAATCCGGAGGCAAGGGTCCCAGCCATCTGTATCCTACAAGCGTGCAAGTGTCCTTGGTCCACGGACGTGTCTTTTCCTTACGTACTTTTTTTTTTTTTTTTAAATCAGCCACAAGCTTTAGCCTTTCCCTCATCTTGGCTTTCCTGGTTGACTAATAATAAACACTGTTAACTTTCAGCCTGCTAACACTGGCTTTGTGATAGTGTGTTGAGAGATCTTTAGGTAATAATTCTGTCATCAAAAGTATTCAAAGATAGTCCTTTGGACTTTATATCTTCTTCAATATGACGGACACATCTTGTATATCTTCATGTGTCATCGATGAAAAACAACAGCATGTGGAACAGGAGTCCTTCAGCCTTCCACTAAAGAGATGCCTGCAGCCTGACGTAGACTCCTAATCCAACCCTCCGAGGGAACGCACGTTCAACCAGTCATAAATCCATCTTGCCGTGCTATCGCCTGATCCACAATTTCCCCCTTTTTCTAAAGATCACGAGAGACTTTGACAAATGTCCTGCTGAATCCTGGGGCCTTATATCTACAGGATCCCTCTGACAGGCCTGTCAAGAAGCCATAATAAAAAGGAAAAGGGTCTTGAACGACCCACCCTTAGCGGAGCATGGTGATCTCAGCTTTCTTGTTCTTGTTCTTTGTCTTCTTCTTCTTTTTTAGTTTTTAGTTTAACTTTGGCCATTTCAGTAATATGTCCTAGAATCTTACCTGGTATTGAAATTGGAATCAGCAGTTCACCAAATCTACTCATGTTGAAGAGAACTTGAAGGAGATACTGCCCTGTCTGAACATTTGTCTCCCTCCCTCCCTCCCTCCTTCCCTCCCTTCCTTCCTTCCTCTTTTCTTCTTTCCTCCTTCTTCTTGTTTTTTAAGTTTATTTATTTTTGAGAGAGAGTGTGAGAGAGAGAGCAGGGGAGGGGCAGAGACAGAGAGAGAGAGAGAGAGAGAGAGAGAGAGAGAGAGAGAGAATCCCAAGCAGGCTCCACACTGTCATCACGGAGCATGACACAGGACTCAGACCCACAAACCATGAGATCATGACCTGAGCTGAAACCAAGATTTGGACACTTAACCGACTGGGCCACACAGGCGCCTCTTCTTTCCTTCTTCTTTCCTTCCCTCGTTCCTTCCTTCCTTGATTCCTTCCTTTTCTTCCCTTCCTTCCTTCATTTCTCTCTCTCTCGCTCCCTTTCTCTTTCTTTCTTTCTTTCTTTCTTTCTTTCTTTCTTTCTTTCTCTTGCTTCTTCTTTCTCTCCTCTCTCCTTGCTTATGTATTTATTTACAACCTTGAATTTGGAAAATTTTAAACATACAGAAAAGCAGGGAAACTAGTATAATCCCCCCCACACACACACACACACATTCCCATCAGCAGCTTCAAGCCTTCTTCCTGTGGCCAAGCTATTATTTTCTGTGCCCCATCCACTCCTCACCTAGCCATCCCTGGATTACTTTGAATGGTATCAGATCATTTCACTGTAAATATTTCAGTACATATATCCCAAAGCAGGGTTGTTTGCTTTAAGAAAACATAATCATGATACCATTTTAAATTATAAAATTCCTTAATATCATCAAATATCCAGTTAGTAGTAAAATTTTCTAGGCTGTCCCATAAACATTAATCTTTTTTTTCTTTTTACGGTTTGTTTGAATCAGGATCCTAACAATGTCCTCATTTGGTCCATGGGTCTTAGAAGTCTCTTAAGAGACTTTTAAGTCTTCCCTCTTATTTTCTCTTTGCATAACTTTGTTGAAGAAATCAGGTCACTTGTCCTGTAGAAGTTCTCACATTCTGAATTTTTTGCACCCCATCAGTATTTAACATGTTCCTCTGGTCCCCCATATTTCCTTTAAATTGGTAGTTAGATTTAGAGGTCTGCCCTCATTCAAGCACGATCTTTAGCAAGAATATTCCATAGATGGTCCTAGGTACTTCCCATCACCACACACTGAATTCCTAGTTGTCTTGCTTTATATCATATTATAATCTTTTCTAAATGTTTATTTGAGAAAGAGAGAATATGAGTGGGGGAAGGTCAGAGAGAGAGAGAGAGAGAGAGAGATGGAGACACAGAAACTGAAGCAGGCTCCAGGCTCGGCACAGAGCGGGGCTCAAACTCATGAACCAGGAGATCATGAACTGAGCCAAAGTCGGATGCTTAACCCACTGAGCCCCCCAGGCACCCCTATAGTGTCAGAATCTTCAAGGAGATTTTCTCCCTTCTGAAAACCTGCACTATGTTATATATTCGCATTTACAATTATATTTGTAAATCTCACACACCTAGATCTCTGAATGACCTCTGACCACACTTCAGGGTTTTACTTTCAGATTGTTCTCAGGTCCTTGAGTGCAATTGTCTGTATCAGGATTTTTGATCTTATGGGGAGAGCCCAGCTAAGTGCTCTCGATCCTTGCTACTCAAAGGTCCACAGGCCAGCAGTGTTGGTATCACGTAGGAGTTTGTTAGACCTGCAGAATCTCCAGCCCTACCCAGAGCTGCTGAATCACAGTCTGCAGTTTGATAAGATTCCCAGTGATCCATAGACACATGAGTAACATTTTAGAAGTTGTGTACTAACACACTGGACCCTCCCGCATACATGCTAAACAAAACACCTAAGTCCTCGAGGCTTTAGGCATCGCTGGTAGATTTCAGTCTAGGAGTGGGACTCACTTTCCATTGTGACATAACGTGACTCTCTGTGGACCGGAAAGTCTATCGTTTGTCTCATTCGTTGTTCCTCTCTCCTCCCCACAGTTCTCCCTATTAGCTGACACTCTTTTCCTGGTTTCAAACATCAGCATTCATGAGTCTTGACATTCCGAACCTCTCTGGAAATAAAGATGCCCACGAAAGAGCTGTTCACATTACCAGCGTGGTATAGAAGGGGAGACACCAAACTGTGTGCAAGGAAGCTGCCATTAATTGAGTGACTTTGAGAAAGTCACGTAAGGTTTTTGGGCCCACACGTCCTCACGTAGAAAAAGAAGGCTCTCTACGGCCTCTATGTTAATTGTGCTGATTTCAAGAGAGGCCGCATAAGGAGACGCCAGCACATAAACTCGAGAGCCCGACTGCTGGTTCTGCCACTTACCAGCTTCACGTCCTTGGGCAAACTAGATAATGCTCGATGCCTCGGCTCTTCATGGGGAAAATAGGGATAAGGTTTGTGCCTACCTCCTATGCCCGTTAACACAATTAAATAATTATTTGTTAGGTGGTTAGAGGAATACCAACCCATAGAAAGTGCCATATAAACATTTCTTAATTTTTGAAAAAGTAGCGGGTCCCCTCATCATTTGCTCATGGTCCCTCTGGAAAGAAAGCGTCACCCTTCCTGTCTCCTCAGCAGCAGAGGCAGAGAGGCAAGTCACAACTAAGGATCGTCAGGCCACGGGGCAGCTCTACACACATTTCTTGAGCTCTTCCTGGGTGCTAGATCCTGGGGAGAAAGCCAAGCATTGTCTCTTCTCATGGAGCACACAGCCAGCAGAGGAAGCAGTTGCTGAGGGGTCCACCTTTCCTTGCCTCCCCCTTTTCACCTCTTTCACTCGTGATCCCTACCCACTCTCTGAAATAGTCACTGCCATCTGGTGTTCAGATACCAGGCTTATGACTTATATTCTGCCCCTGGATGTGATCTTGTTCACAGAGTCTCCCAAGCTCCATCTCGTAGAGGCTCCGATTTTAGTTCCCGAGCCACAGAATCTGAGCCCATGATACTTCAGACTCTCCCGGCTCACCGCGCTGGGGGAGAGATAGTTATTAGACCTTCCCAGCAATAACAGAACTAATTCTGAGATGGTATGTGAGTTACCTATTATTCATAAAAAGGAAAATAAAAAGCCACCACACTCAGAGATTTAGAACAGTAGTCACGTCTTTAGCTTATGACTCTATGGGTCGACAAGTTAGCTGAGGCTTAGCCGGGTAATCTGGTCTTGTCAGGGCTCCTTTGTGCGCCGTGCTAGCTGCAGGCCAGGTGGACAGGTTTGCTGCCGTTGGCTGGGTTTTCTCATATCTTTCAGGCTTTAATTTCAACAACTGGGCTTACTCAGCCCTGGTCCACATGCCTTTCTTCCTCCAGCAGGTCAGCTTGGGCTTAGTCTCACGATGGAGTCAGATGCCAAGGAAGTGTGGGGAAGAGGGAGAAGGTAGGGTGCCTGAGGCCCGGGCTCAGAAACACCAGAGTGTCACCTCTGCCACATCTTATTTGTCAAAGCCGGGCACAACACTCAAAAGAGAGGTGAAATCAACTTTATTCCTCGATGGGAGGAAAGCCACAATGCAAAGGGCATGCATATAGGGAGGGGGAAAGGGTGGTGGCCATTCTGGCGAACAATGTGCCATGAGTGGTTTACCTGTAGTCCTATTTGAGGACAGGGGGCTGGAAGTAAATACTTCTCGTGGTGTTCTACTGCCTTCTGTCTGCATCTAAGTAAATGACTGACCTGTCAGCCCACACGGGACCAATCACTCTGAGAATGATGAAATCACTTGAGAATGAACCATTCTGAAATTTCATATGTGCAGAACCAAGGTGGGAGAGTTTCTGAAGCTGAGGGCTCAAAGCTGAAAATCCTCATCCTGCCCTCTCCGGGAGATCCCGGACAACGGTTAGGGGAGAGACACCAGACACGTCGTTTTGCCTGGCTCTTTGAATAATTCTAAGCAAGTCACAGGGACTCCCCTGTGAGAGGTCCCCAGGCAGCCCACCTCCCTTTGTGTGTTATTTCCTCCTCACATCACATGCTTGTCAAAGTATCGCAGTATTACAGACAAATGGGCTGTTGAAAGGCATGCAAAGCAGCATTTTATATTTTGATGCACCGAGAGTCACCGTGAACATCATACAAGCCATTTCATTCTGAAATCAACTCTTGTGAAGCTTGTTTCATTGCTGTTCAAAATTCAATTGCCCTCCTTATGAAGGTACCTTCTCCCTGGAATGTTTTTTGGCCCCATTTAGCGTAGGGGGGACTTGTTCACTGGAGGAATGCATTATGCCCTGAGACAAAAACCCCGCCAGGCTTTTGGGGAATTGATTCTGCCCAAGAGCCTCCCTATTGCAATATTTTCTTTGTGACTGTCTATTTGACGCCTCCCAGTTGAGTGCAATGGCCATTTTGTTATTTTTTACTCCAGTTTAGTGGAAACGTGTGCAAATGATGCTGTTCACTTCTTTTTTTCCTATTCCGCCTCCTACCCCCACCCAGGAAGCAGGTGGATTTCATCCTGGGGGTGACTTTTCCTTTACCTGTAAAAGGAAATGTCATTACATATCGACTCACTTTTGGTTTGTGGATTTTTTAAATACCTTTTATTGATCAAAGTTGACAAGCATCTCTCTTTAGGCTTCATGTTACTACCTTATGTGCCTTCTGGGCGTGAAAAGGTACAGGACTTCCTTAGAGACAGGACGTGGTGTGATGGTTCGGAGCTTGGCTTGGGTGCCCAGAGGCTTGATTTCATATCCCAGCACTGCTATTTATGGGCGGTGCGACCTTGGCGAGTCCCTTCGCATCGCTAAGCTTCAATGTCCTTATATGGAAACAGGGATGGTGTCTACTCATTGGATAGTTGCAGTGATTTATGAGATGATGCACAGGAGATGCTGAGCATGGGCCCTGGTATATAACGGGAGCTCACCAAGTGTTAACTATGGCTTGATGTCATTTCTGTTGTGGTGGTGGTGACGGTGGTGGAGTTCTTCCCTTCTCTGTTTCAGTGAGGTCACTGGTTAGAACAGAGGCTCAGCCAGGAGCACCTAAAACCATGTTTCTGGATGATCAGTTGATCAACTCAATCTAATCTAGATGATAAAATGCCATGCAAGTGGCTAAAAGAGAGAGAATATATTTCCTTCCTTTCCCTTTCTTTCCTCTCTTCCTCCCTCCCTGTCTTCTTTTCTCTCTTCTTCCCTCTCATTCTGTCCCACCCCCTACAGTATTTATTAAGTGCCTACCCCGCAACACAGCACTGGGCACCGGGATGCATACAAATGTAAAGCGGTCGCTGCTCCCAATCCCTGTGGGGAGATGCAAGGAATCAACCATTACCGTCCAGTGCTGCAGGGGAGCACAGTGAAAGCCCAGGTCCTTGAGCTTGACACAGGGTGTAGGGAAGAGTTAATGCTAAAACTAAAGATGGAAGGTGAGTAGAACCTATCCAGGTAACTGGAGTGAAGGGTGGCCTTATGGGGAATAGAAGAAGACTCAAGACAGGAAACGAAGGGCATTTAGGAAAGACATACAACATTCCCTGTTTGAGGACAGAGGAGGCCAGGGAGCTACATCTACAAAGGTGCTGTCCTGCTTTACCCCAGGTGGATCAGAGCTGCCCCCAAATCTGAGTCCTGGTGACACAGACATTCCCCACCCAGAAAAAGCTCATACACTTGACTGACTAGGGAGGCAGGTTCAGAAGTAGTGGTAATGGGTCATGGAATGTGGACCGTCAGAGATGAGCCGGATGGTCCTAGCAGCTCAGATGGAGAAGGAAAGGGAAAGAGGTGAAGGTCAGAGGAGGGAGAAGCAGCCCCCAAATGCACCAGCTTCCAAGAGAGTAGGCTGAGGCTGAGTTCTGAGGCACAGGGACCTGAAAGGCAGGAGAAAAAGCAGGCAAATCAAATACAGAGTGTTACTGAGTCTGCAACCAGGAGGTGGCCCACAGCAACTTTGGAAAAGTGCCACCCCTGCTCCTGGCTTGGTTGGGAATTTGAGATTCTTTAAAAGGGTTAAAGTGCACTGAAGGCTCACAACCAGGTGGATGGAAAAAGTGCTTTTAAAATGAAAGCACTTGAGGGCAAAAGTTCTGGGTCTTTTCAATTTTTTATTTACCTAGCATGAAGTATAGAACCGGGAACAGCAGGTATTCATCTAATGCTAAGGGAAGAATGAAAAAAAGAAAAAAGAAAAAAGAAAAACCCTAATGATCTGCAAAGATTTATTTTGTGCCTAGTTGAGATGCCATGGGAGGAAGGGAAAAGGTTTTGGATCCATACATAGGAGCTTAAATCTCAAGTGGAATGCATACCAGCCATGTGATAGCAAGCAAATTATTTGACATCTTGGAGCCTCAGTTTCCTTATCTCTAAGACAGGAACGATGATCCTGACCTTCCAGGGCTTTTCTGAGCATTAAACATGAGATTTGTTTGTAAAGTGCCCAGCACTGGGTACTCCTAGAGTGACAGCTTGGGCTTTTTATATTAGCCATAGAGCCATACGGTTAATAGAAAAAAAAAAAAAAAAAATCTGAGTTGTCAGTCTTCGGGCCGGCAACTTCTTTTGCCTTAAATTGAAAACCATTTAAAGAGTTCAAGATCAACCCTAGAAAAAGAGATTTAAAGGGCATAACCTATTTAAGTATCTTAAAAAAAAAAAAAAAAAAAAACAAAAAAAAAAAACCTTCTTCAAAGAGCTCACACATTTAGGGAACTCTCAACTTTTAAGATTTAGGTATTTTCCATTCCTTAGCCAGTCTATTAGTTAGGGTCCTATCAGACGACAGAACAAGAGAAGTCTAACAGGCAAAGTTATCAACAGGGGAATGGAGTAATAGGAAATTGACTCAGAGGAGAGAAAAAAGAACTCCTAAGGATACCTTGGGACTGAGGAGGGGTACCTGAGGACGGAACAAACTTGGGAGGGGAGCATTCTCCTCAAGGCTGGGATTCAGACCTCGTTGGCAAGGCTGTGGTTGAAACCCACTGGGTGGTAGAGAAGTTGGCTGTTCTGTGATGTCAAAGTCAGCGGATGAGGCTGAGGCTGGCGGGTAGAGAGCCATCTGCTGGGCTGCAAAGCAAGCTCACCAGGAAGCTTCCAAGAGTCATGGGGGTGGGTGCCATTGACTTTCTAAAAAGCCAGCTGGGACACCCGATGGATTTGCTAGAAGGGTTCTGAGACGCTACCTAAAATTGTGGTGGGGATACCATTGCCACGTTGGGAAGAAGCTGTCATCAGGGAATTACCAGAAAATGAGCTGGGTGCCTGGGGAACTCCTTCACCATCCTTAGGAGGGCTGCTAAACTCTCCGTGAGCAGGTGACTCTTGTTACGGGCTATGGGGACACTGCCACAAAAAACCACCCACTTGGGAGGAACACGACGAGGCCAACCAAAGGGAGATACCAGAACCTCTTCCTTCTCTAGCATTATTTCAGTGCCCTCTACTGACGAGCCTTAACATCATCCTGGCCGTCCCAGGAAAATTTTCCTGAGGTCCACTTCCCTTATGACAGGGCAGGCAAAATGGGTGACTTTGGAGGTAAGAGGCAGTGTATTGATGACTGGCATAGCCACGTGGGAGGCAAAAGAGATCCTGGAGAATTCAGCCCCATGTACTTTGTCTTCTCCAGAAAAGAAAGGATGGGTTTGTGCCACATGATATATCTACATCTTCCTGTGTCTCCAAAGAGAATGATCAGAAGCTGCTTATAAAATTTCTATAACTTGAATGAATAGTTCTTATGAGATGATAAAATTAACAGAGCTAGTACAGAGCACAATTTTTGTATTAAAATTATTTACACGGTTTTATCTATGGTTTATGGATAAGTGTCAGAAAAACTATGCGTTTAAGCAAATGATTGCAATCGGAATTTTTAGACTTAATGAACTGTAGCAAAAATTTACTTCCCAGAAACAACATTTTAATTTTTAAAACGGTAGTATAAAAACCTCAAATGCTATCTTAATGCAGTAACACATCTGGAAAGCCTTCTTTGGTTTTGCTCAGTTCCTCCTGACTGACCAATATTTATTGCCCAATTGTCTTAACATTGATTCCCCAGAAACGTGCAAGTGATTTATTAAGGAAGTGCTCTCAGTGAAGATGAGTGAGAGAGTGGGCTCACACGACAGAGAAGGGAAGGAAGACAAGCAGAGGTGTGATCCCAGGCAAAGTCCCACGGAACGCAGCCCCTCAGAACCTAATTTTGGCCTGGTCCCACAGAGAGCTCTGGGTTACGTCACACTTCAGAGTTGTCACTTTCTGAGGCAGGGGAGCTGGGGCATTTATTCTCCTCCACCCGTAGGAGCACTTCTCATTCCCCGTTCATGCAGCAAAGTGGGTTCCAGTAGGTTGAGGTGAGTGCTCAGAAATAAAAGGACTGGAGGTGAAAGCACACGAGTGTCCCAGGGAGGGGGTGGGCACGGGCACAGGCACACATATGCTACAATAAGTAAATCTTCATTTCTCCAGATTTGAGGGAATTTGGGCAGAGTGTGAGATTCGCCTCCCCAGCCATCCCCCCCCCCCCCCCCCCACTGTATCTTTGGTCTCCTTCCTTCCTGACTAGCTTTAGCATAAAACTATCGACCTTGGAGAGCCGGTGGGTGTGATACGGACTTTCAGATTCAATTCGACACAGGGAAATGTGTACAAATGTGGTAAATACAATAGGGAGAGTCAATGAGAAATCAGGTAAGTCAATAAGAAACGGACTGAAAACTGTGTATTATGTAGAGGAGGTAGGCAGTAATTGTTAACTTAGAGATTTCCGTAGAGTGGTAGAAAGCAGCGGATAGTAGTTGGGAAATTACAACTGGTTATGTGGACTCCTACAACGGAGATAACCGTTCACCTCCCCAATATCCATTCTTCCTTTTTACAAGAGAACCTCAGTATTGTTAAAGGAAACAAAAAGTCCTGATTTTAACACAAGAAACGAAACAAAACAAAACAAAACAAAACTCTGTCACTCTCCCTTGAATTTAAGGGTGATCTAAGTTCTGGTCAATAAGATGTAAGCAGTTGTTGGAGAGTGTTTTGAGGAAAGCTCCTTGATCCAAGGGGCGACTCAGATAACATGAAACTTTTGCCTCTTGCTTATCCATCTCTGTCTTCCTTCCTCGAACCAGGAGGTGATACTGAAGGGGATTCAGCTACTTGGGGACCATGCGGTGCCTAGGACATGTGAAGGATGACCGAGGGGGGAGAGAGAAGGTGCCTGGGTTCCCAGTGACATTGTGGAGTTGCTGTATCAGTCCAGCAACTCACTGCTCCAAATTTTTCATTCCATGAGAAACAGAAAACCCTTAATTTGTTTAAGCCATCTTGGGTTCTCTGTACTAGTAACACAACACAATTTCTTCACGGTATTATTTTGCAAGAACCTTCGCACGGAAAGAAAAAAGTGGTGTGTTGTTACTAGAGGTAGGCAGAAGGTCAAAGGGGAAGTCTTGGTTTGGATTTGCCCAGAAGCTGACTTTGAAGTCATTTGCTTGGGAGGGAATCCTGGAAAATATTTCTGGGGAAGTACTCAAGTGAGATAGAGAAAAAAGGAAGCACTGAAAAAGAATGTATTTTCAAGCAAGTTAGTATCAGGGGCAACTGGAGTTTTATCCTATCAGAGAAGTCCCAGGAACAATATAGAACACATGCTTTAGAGTCCTTCCTACCTCATGGGTTAGGAAGCTGGGCCATGTATACCCTAATTACTATTAATCACTGATAAAAGTCTGCTCTGAAAGCGGGGTGGGGGGGGCAGTTCATTAATTCCACATAACTGAGCTTTCTGAATGAAAGGGCCGAAGAGGCCCCCAGACAAAAAAACAAAAGATATAGATATCAGCGGTTTAAAATTACTGCTGGTGTGTCCGAAAATGGAAGAAGTGAAGGATGTTGGGATGGCACACTCCCACTCTGTTACACAAGGGTGTGTTCTGTTTCGTTTGGGGCATAAGAAACTTGGACATGTTTATGGGTCAGGGAGAAGGAGTCAACAAAGAGCAAGAGGTAGGAGATTCAGGAGAGAGACAAACTGATTCAGGGCGTCAAAGGGAGGTGACATCTTGAGCCTCGATGGGAGAAGGGAACAGCTGTAGACTAGATGGTCCATGTTTAGAGGTGGGAGGGGGAGAAAGAAGGATGGAGTTGGGTGTAGATACTTCTTTAGGCTAGGGTTGGGACACTAGGTCTACCCTATGTCATGATTTCAAATTTTTAATGTACCATGCAGTCACCTTGTTAATGAGTGAGGGAACTGAGTATTTAGTAGGTAACTTGAGGCAAGTTCTGAAGGTTTAAAATAACCAGTTAGGAGAATGAGAAGAGAAGCTGACCACCGGTCCTGCTGCATTGTACAACCCCAAGGGCACCGTTCCCATCATGACGTGTGGCATGATAGTCCACTGCTCATTGCGGGAATGGTTTGAAAAGCAACACAGCTAGTCCAGCCGAAACTGAACATCAAAAAATTTTAATGGCACTAAGGTGTACGTGTGGTGGCGTTTACTTCAGTGGGGCTCACGCTTATAAGTAGGCTGGTTGGATTGATTCACAGTAGGAGATTTTCAAACAGAGTTAGTAAAAAGACAGGAGCAAGAGAGTTTAGCGTCTTCGAAGACTGATTGAATTAATGGATCCTGGAGTCAGGCAGACTGGTAAGAAAGTGGTCAAGGTGTTGGGGGCGTTTGTGAAATGAATGAACAAGGGTGGGGGAGCAAAAACTGAGGAAGATGGAAGCAGAGGAGGTTGTAGACAAAGATTTAAAAAAAAAAAAAGGCTGATGATGTTAAATAGGGTTTAATCCTGAGAAATATGGTCCAGGAAGAGTGACCCTGTTATTGGATTGATGGAGTTGGGTGCAAGTAAAGAGACAGTCAAAATGGTAAGGACCCTGGGACTTGCCGGTTGGGGAAGGCACAGCATGTATATGAACACATCCCTCTCCTCACCTGTGGCAGACATGACCAATCCATCATGGCACTGATGGCCTCATGATTCTTCTCACAACCAGTCTGACGGGGCACCATGGCTTCATGATCCTTTTCAAACAGCAGTGCTCACTGCCGTGTAGTTATCCCACAACTTGGGGAATTTTGTACGGAAGGTGACACGCGCTGATTTGGACTGTGACCTGCTGCTTGTACAAAGTACATTATAATGGAAAACGGCTGGACTGGCATCTGGTGGCTTAGGTCCTTCTCATGTCTACTCCTAGCTAAGTGACCTGCATAGGTGACTTCGTTGCTCTGTATACTTGCAAATCAGGGGTATTTACACCTACTTTGCCTACTCACTGGGAAGTCGTAAAGAGACTGCTCTTAGAGGAAAGTCAAAGATGCTATACAAATATTTGTCATCGATGTCATTGGTGTGTCGAAAGCTAAAAGCAGTGGCAAAAAATGGAGTAAATATGGGACTCATTGAAGAAGACAATCTATAGATTCAAAGTACAAGGGTAGGTTCTGTGTTTTGTTTTTCCTCATCTGCATTTTCTAGGTATTTTTAAATTCAAGCTAAAGCATTCATCCAATGACTCTCTCTGTACTAAAGAAAAAACAAAAACCAAAAGCTTGGTTATTTAGGGGTGCCTGGGTGGCTCATTAGGTTAAGCGTCTGACTCTTGATTTCAGCTCAGGTCGTGATCCCAGGGTCATTAGATGGAGCCCCGGGCTGGGCTCCGTGCTCAGCATGGAGCCTGCTTCAGATTCTCTCTTTCTCTCCCTCTGCCCTTCCCCCATTCTCTCTCTTCCTCCCCCTCTGCCCCTCCCCCTAACATGTACTCACTCTCTCAAAACAAAAATTTTTTTTTAAATTCAAAACCAGTTATTTAAAGAACTGTTTAAAAGGAAGTTGGCAGCTAGAGGGATTATATAATCTTAAACAATATTGCCCCATCATGCAGAACTCTGATATTTCCTGCTCCTTCGTTTCCTACAAGCTTCCAGGCTGCGGCAGAGACCCAGAATCCTATCCCGTTGCTCACAGCCAAGTGTAAATTAGACCTGTTGCATTTTATGGTTTGGCCCTGTTTGACCATTCCCATGTCAACCTGACCACTCTCTATTCTATTTTTCCAAGGAGAAAGCGAAATGTTATTACTCACGCCTCTCCTGCCGGAACTCACCAACAGGCGGAACTTCCTCCCCCTGCACTGTGAAAGCGTTCCAACGCCATGCTGATTTTTCCCCCTGTGGTCAAAACAGAAACTTGTTTGTTTTCTCTCAAATTTATTTGGAAAGGATGTTGTTACAGCAGTGCTGTTTGAATTATTATAGCTAACCTTTTCCAGTGTACATGTCCAGAGGCATAATTGGATTCCCAAAATGAACTCCATTGACAACAGCTGCAGAGGGATGCTTCGACTTGTTTATTCTTAAAATTAATGCTGCTTTCATTCGCTCTCTCTCAAAAATCCACTAAGTAAGCCGGACTTAGTGAAGGGCAGATTTGTTAATATTTCCAAAAAAAAATAATAACTACAGGAGTAGAGATCTGGTACCAAAACTGATCCCAGGACCTGCCTTTTTCCCCTTCCCTTTTCACAGTATGTTTACTTGGACAGTGTGTTTAGTCGGGTGGAAGAGTCCCTAGACTTCTCATTGTACTTAGCAATCTCTTGTGACCCCTTAGATAAAATTTAGTGGCATCAAACTCTAGTAGCCACTTGTGCTCCTGGAGTATCATTATTCTTACAAATTGTACATCATTATGCTTTTATGGGAGGGCTATTATACCTTGTAAATAGCACAAGCCCAGCAGCTATGACCCAGCAGGCTGCACAGGGCACTGCCCGCTGAGTGGACAGACGCTCAAGAGAAAAACAACTCTTTCCTGAAGTGCACATACCTGGTTGCTGCGGGACAGATGCCAGTGACTTTGGGAGGTTGAGTATTAAGGCCCTGGTCTGGAAGGCAGGGGGGTATGGTCTGCATCCCGGCTCTGCCACCGATGAGCTTCAGCATGTGTCTGACCTCTGCAGGTTTGCTTCTTGAGCTTTAAACAATTTTCTTAATGTTTATTTATTTTTGAGAAAGAGAGAGAGAGAAAACGAACACGAGTGGGGGAGGGGCAGAGAGAGATGAAGACAGAATCCGAAGTCGACTCCAGGCTCTGTGTTGTCAGCACAGAGCCTGACGCAGGGCTCGAACCCGCAAACCATGAGATCATGACCTGAACCATGATCTAAGCGGAAGTTGGATGCTCACCTGACTGAGCCACTCAGGCACCCCTTGCTTCTTGAGCTTTAAAAGGGAGATGATAGTCCAGCCTCATGGGGACGTGAAGTGTTACAGCCATTTTGGAAACCAGTCTGGCAGGCATCTATTGAAATTAAAAATATGCACATCCTTCAAACCAGAAACCTCATTTCTGGAATCTGTCCCTAGAAATAAAAGCTCCAGTGCACAAGGCCGTGTGTACTCGGGTGTTTGTACAGATGAATGAATTGGAACATCTACACCCTGGAACATTGTACAGCCCTGAGGATGAATGAGTGACTTTTCACGGAGATATTTTCATAAGGTTTGCTTGAAGAAGAAAAATTAAATGCAGGAAGAAGTAAATCATATATGTGATTTAGGTACATTTAAAAAGCCCTTATATATGTTTGTAAGTATGAGTGTAAATTAATGTGTATGTCTGCTCATAATCGATATGGTTTTGGAAAGATATGGAGATGGAAATACGCATGCGTGGATTACCTTGGGGGAGGGGAGAGTTATGTGAAGATGTGAGAATGAAAAACAGAGTAGGGAATTAAGAAAAAAGGGGAAAGAAAAGACCCCACTAAACAGTGTCTATGATCTGTTGTGGGCTGAATGTACGTCCCCCAAGATTCATATGTTGAAGGTATTGCGATACCTTAGAATGTGACTGTATTTGGAGGTGAGGCCTTTCAAGAGGTAAATGAAGTTAAGTGAGGTAATTGAGACGGGCCCCAATCCAATATGACTGGTGTCCTATGTGTAGAGGAACCCAGGGCACAGACACACACAGAAGGAAGATTAGGTGCAGGCCGTGGAAGGAGGCAGCCATCTTTATAAGCTAAGGAGAGAGGCATCGGGAGAGGTCAGCCCTGCTAACACCTTTTGGACTCCAGCCTCCAGAACCGTGAGGAAATAAATTTCTGCTGTTTCAGCCACCCAGTCTGTGGAACTTTGTTACAGAAGCCCTACCCAACCACTACATTTTCACGCCTAAACATTTCCATGTAGTCATTTTTATGTGTAGGTGTGGCTATAACTAAATTAAATATATGGAAAAATGCCTGCTTCCCATATGAATTATCAAGTTCTCAGTAAATACCAACTATTATCATTGTTATTATTACTATTATTATCAATTTCACCCCACAATATGCAGCTAATATTTTCATTATCACTGTTTTATTTAGAAATTCTTAATTTTGATTGGTATGACAGGAGTTGTTTATAGAGATTTTTCATTTTTAGATTGAAGTATCTGTTTGGTTTTACTTTTTATTGATATTATGTACTTGTAGTTTTATTGTAATGGGATCAGAGAATGCTGTTCATACTCTTTTACTTTATAGAATTTATTGTGGCTTACATGTAAACTAACATAGCAGTTTTTCCACATATGCCTGAGCAGATGTCTTTTTAATGACTAGGATGCAAAGCCTAGTAAGTATTCATAGGATCTACATTACTGTTGTGTGTTTTAAGGTCACTCTTACTTATGTTTGTCCACTTGACTCTGTGTACATTTCATTATATGCTTTTGTGAGGTTTTTTTTTTCCCCTGGTAGGTAGTCTGGTTTTACTCTAAAAAAATTCCTTTTTTGACATTTATAAAGGGTTTATATTTTTGTTCTAGTATTTACCTATAAATACCTTTTATATGTTTGTAATTTTATCTTTTCCTTACTTAGGCTTCTACTATTTGACTTGTCATCTTTCGTGATGTTCTTAGCATCTCACCAATTATCTATGTGGCAATAAATGAGCTCATTCTGTTTTGCCCTGTCTCCCTCCCTTTCTCTCCCATTTTTTTAGTTGTGCTGTTATAACTCTATCAAAACATTTAACATTTACAAGCTATTTTCCTACCCTTACTACTAGGTTTGTTTTTGTCTCAGATCTACAAATATTTATGTAGCATGTGTGTGTGTGTGTGTGTGTGTGTGTGTGTGTGTGTGTGCATTGTGTGTATAGATATACATAACATACAATAGATACATATTAGAACATACATACATATAAAATAACATACCATAATAACATATTAAAACACATCTGCACATAACACATCCAAAATTTTGACATTTTCCTAATTATCTCTTCATCATCTTCTAGTAGATTTTTCAAGAACTTATGAATACAGGGGCGCCTGGGTGGCTCAGTTGGTTAAGCGTTTGACTTCAACTCAGGTCATGATCTCACGGTTTGTGAGTTCGAGCCCCGCGTCGGGCTCTGTGCTGACAGCTCAGAGCCTGGAGCCTGCTTCGGATTCTGTGTCTCCTCCTCTCTCTGCCCCTCCCATGCTCATGCTCTGTCTCTCTCTGTCTCTCAATAATAAATAAACATTACAAAATTTTTAAAAAAACGACTTATGAATACAATATTCCATAAGTTCCTATGCATTTAAACTTGTTTTATGCTGTATCGTACCAGCATTTAAACTGATTCTAGAACTTTTTCTGGGTTAATAAAAAGTCCTTGATTCATACTTTATTTCTTTGAGTTTTAGGAAAATGTTTTTCCAGGATTTTTTTGTTTTTGTTTTTTGTTTTTTTTGCTTTGCATGTTGATGTTGAGAAGTCTTAGATCTAATTTTCTATTCTTTGTAAGTGACTTGGCTATTGTAATGAAAAGCTCATGTTATTTTTTCTGTATCTCTTAAAGTCTAAAACTTTTTCTAGGTTATGGCTTGGAGTTGACCATCCTGGGCATATGGTGGACCTTTTCAATATGTAGATTCCAGAATTTCTTTTCTTCTGGAAAGTTTTCTTAGATTACACTTTTAAATATTAGTTGTATCCCATGGTTTTGCTTTTCTCCATCACAGATTCCACTTATGGTTATTCTGAGAATACTTAACACTTTGTCTCTGATCCTTTGTTTCACTTTCTTTATCTAAACTGTTTTCATTCATCTCCTCAATGTTTCTTAATTCATTTTCAATCAAGTTGACTTTCCCTTGGGGCTTTGCAATTTATTCTCCATTTCTGAAATAGGGTTCTTTCCTATTAAAGTTATTTCCTAAGTGTGGGCGTCTGCTTCACATATTCCTATTTTCTGCTTAGTTTCTTCTATTTTTCTTGTTTGAGATGTTCCTTCATATCTGCAAATACCTGTTAATGGCATGTAACTCACGTTGAAATGTATGTAGCGTGACCCTGCTTTTCTTTTCTTAGAGTGTTTTCTTTGATTCCCATTTTCATCATCTTATAATCGATTTATATGGATGTTGTCTGTGTTCTGTTTCTCAATGTCTTGAATTTAACTGGATGATCAATAAAAAATGTAGCTATCAAAAGTTTTGGTGATTCAGTAGGTTTCTTCCTTTAAGAGTGCCTTCTTCTGCCAGGGCGGTGAAGTAAGTTCATGTTCTTCAGTATGTGGTATCTTTTGAAGAGGAGGAGGGCTGACCTGTATTTTGATTCTGTTGTGCTCATTTGTTCCCTAAGTATCTTAATTTCTAACTCTTGTTTCGGTCTTCCTTCTAGGACACTTTCCTATTCCAAGTTGCCTACCTTTTGCCTAGAAAGACTTCTTTATGAAGACTGCCGCTTCTAGTGCTGTACATTCTAAGACTGTACCTCTAGATTCTTCCAGAGCTAGGTTTCTGTGTTGTACCAGGTCAGAAAGTGACCTGAGAGTGAGTTTATTTGTTATCTGGCAGCATTAGAACCCTGAAGTATTCTCCAGGTTAGGGAGCATTAGTGTCTATATAATAATGACTATTTGCGATCCTTGAATATGGTTTGTCCATCTGTTAATGTAGGTATTTAGTCATTGATCTCAGTGAAGTTTTGTAGATTTTAGTGTAAAGGTACACACCTATGCACATCTTGTAGTAGATTTATTTTATTCTGGTGGTTGTGTTCTTCTTATAAGTAGTATACAGTTAGTGTTTGTTCATTCAGTTGAACAATCCAAATCATTATTTAGAGTATTTAGTCTTTTTTATGTTTAACATAATCACTGATATAGTGGGATTTAAATATACTATCTTCAATGATTATTTATTTTGACCCAATGTTGTCTCTTCTTTCTTGCTTTTTTTACATTAATACAAATTTTAAATTATTTTATGATATCATTGCTTACTTGGGGGGCTAATTGTTTTAAGTTGGAGGTTTTTGGTTATTAACTGCAAATTATCATTATTTTTCAATTACAAGTACACACTTGAGATCTAACATCAATGAATCTCAGTAAATAATAGATTTTTGTTTGTTTTGTCTTTGTATTTTGAAAACATTTTTTTTGCTCAATTTAGTTTGTTTTTAAGATGGCAGGAGATCAACACAGATTTGGTGAGAGAAGCGGCAGGGGTGAATGTTACAAGTAAGGAGATTTGAGAGAGAGATTGTTGCACGCTGGGCAAGGTGTTCTCATCTCTTTGTAGCTTCTTCAAGACTTTAGTCAGGTTTTGCTCTGTAATTGGATCTGTTTCTTTTGTGGGTTGAGATTGGTCATGAGGCAGATCAATTTCTTTACATTTTGGGAACTTGCCCAGGGCTGCGTACCAGACAGGGGCCAGCTAGAAAACAGAGCCTGTTCTGGGTAGTTCGGTGGAAGGAAATTACCATAAGGACCTAGTAACTAAAGTATTAGAAGAACTCAAGAAACAGAGGAAGAAGGTAAGGAAACTCAAAGAATAGTAACTGCAGGAAGCCGCTTCTATCTTTTGGGGCAGTGGGCCAAAGGAAGGAGGCATTGTTACCAGATTCCAGGAGCTGTGGCCACCTGGTGGGTGCCGTACCCATCTTAGGGTCTATGTGACAGGAACTGGAACCACACAGCTGCTGCTGGACACACAACCCAAAGCCGAGAAAGAAGGGATGCAAAATCTCTTGGTATCTTCTTCCAACCGCATTTCCATCTCCTGTCAGGGCCTCCCACTGATGAAGCCAAGTGAAAGCCGAGAGGCGGGAGCACCCAGGACATGTGGTTTCCTAGAGTCAGTCCTCTGTAATTCAAAGCAAATGAAGGGAATGAGGGAGAGCGAATGTAAAGGCACAAGGCAAATGCCTGGTGCGGCACGTATTGTGATCACATCTTTCTTAAACATGCTGGATGACTTCCGGGCACAGGGAGACTACACCTGGGTGGCTTCAGCTCTCCGGCTGATGGCTAAGCTTGTGACACTAGGAATAATTGAGGGGTGTGGTCTGTGACCAGTCCTGGCCTGGCTCTGAGGGATGTCCTGTTCTGGGTTAAGAATTGCTTTATCCCCACCTATTCGAATCTTCTAGGTGGGGGGTGTATTTGAGGAGATGGAGTCATTCTTACGTGCCCAGAATGTAAGGTTTTTATGGGGTCCTCTCAGGGGAGGGACAACCTCCCCAGGGAAGTTTTCTGATGCTGAAGATCTAACTCAATTCAGCCTCTCCTTGTGCATACCCATTCTCAACTTCAGCCTCTGGCAGTAAACCTTCATCTCCATTTTTCTTTCAACTCCGCTATAGAGTTGCCCATGGCCAGTGACTCTGCCATCTTGAAGGGAGTTTTGTCATGATGGCTCAAGCGTGGCCATAGTCACTGGTGTTCCCTTGCCTGGCACTTACCATTACCCACTATTCTAAGCAGTGAAAACGCAGGATGCTAGCTGCCACCCCAATCTCATCCTTGGCATCTTTTTCCTAATCATTTTTCCCAAACGGAGAAGTAGGAAGGCACAAGGAAGAAGAGCAAGTTCATTACTTCGGCAGAAGCCGAAGTTAAACCTAGGGAGAAGCTCTTGGCCAACTCTGCCTTTACTTTTTCATGTCATCTTGTTAAATAGTTGACAATGTTTAACAATATTTTTATTAACTATTTATTGACTATTTAACAACAGTTAAATGACTGTTAAATGAAGTAACCTACACAAGAGACTGAGAAGTAAGTAAGAGATGGGGTGAGGCAGACTCAGAAGGGTGTGATGTCCTGTAAGGTAAAGGAAACAAGTTTTAATAAGAATAGTCAATACTGCCAAATATTGTGGAGAGATAAAGGAATAGAAGTACCTAAAAGTACCCACTGGGTGTGGCGACGGGCAGGTCATTGGTAAGCTTGGCAAAAACCACATCCAGTGACGTGCTGGCAGCCTCAAGAGTAAGTGGTGAGTGGGAAAAGAAGAGGAAACAGTGAGTATGGTCAAGTCCTGACAAGTTTACTAGCAGAACGGTGAGTGGGGAAGTGTGGTAGTAAGGAAAGCGTTTCTTTTAAAAGTGATAAGGCCTTGAGTGTCTTCAAATTCTAATGGGAAGGAGCCAATAGGTTGGGAAAGTTTAAAGATGCAGGTGGGATTAGGAATAGTCAATAGTAAGATTTACGAGAAAAATAAGTCTATTTTTTCTCTCACAAGGTAAGGCCTCTCCTCTTTTTGGTAAGTGCTTAGTCAGAGCCTACCCTGTGCCCATATTCTGCTGGGTCCTGCGAGCCGTGATGAGCCAAGGCTGACACGGTTGTTGTGGCCCATGAGAAGCTTAGAAGCTAGCAGGGACATAGTCCTTAATCAAAGGATCACATCCCAGATTGTAAAAATATACCAGCACCGTGATGTGCGAGAGATGCATTGATCTGCATAGTTTTGTGCTTTTGTTTAATTGCAAACTCAGCAATCATGGAGAAGCATGGAGAAAAGCCAAGGGGAAAGTACAGAAGGGAGTCTTTGGGTGCCTGACTATGGGGCAAAGATATTTCATAGGTTAGGGAACACAAGAGAATTCCTCCTGGTGCCTGAGTTTGTCTCAGTGGAACTGAGCCTCAGACAGTCATCGCTTTGATACTAGACTGTTGGGCCTGTCTGACCTACCAGCTGAGAATTCAGCTTGCTACCTTTCTCATACACCTCCACGGCCACCAGTGTCTTTCCATGGGGAACTTGGCTCTGAGCGCTGCTGACTCTGGGGACAAACTCCTACCTGATAGAGAATATGATGCTACTAATCTCATTTGTATTTATCAGGTATTTAAAGATAACAGTAAAAAGTAAAAATAGACCTCCAAACTCTAGCTAAGGGATGAACTTTACCTTGCGTTGTAGAACTTTGAGATTCTGTAGGTTGTGTGCTCCTGGCTCTTTTTCTGTCTTAATCTGTTTGAGAAAAAAAAAATGATCAAGAGTTCAAAGATCTAGATCCTAATTTGTGTCCTGACTCTAACTTGTGAATTTGTTCACTTCATCAGTTTACCTTCGCTGGATTAGATGAGCGTTCAGCTGTCTGATCCTACCTATTAATTTTAAGAGGAATTTACAAAATGTACAATTTGCTTTTTGAAAAATTCTGAGTATGAGGCACCTCCTATATGTCACAATAATCATGTAGGTTGACTAAGTGCCGTTTTAATTACCAAATTTGTAATAATCAGCCATAATTTTCAGGATTCTCCACCCTCCCATTAGGTTCCTCTACCCTTGACCTATTCTTACCTTAGCATGTCATTTGCACTTGACTCCCCCACATTTCTGCCTCTTTATTTAATACTGTGACTCTTCTTGTCCCTCTTTGATTAATGAGTTTACAGGTGCAAGCTTCAGCTGACTCTTCTGAAACAGAGCCATCTATTTATAAAATTAGATGCCTCATAATTTGAAAACAAAGGTGAGAACTTATTTCTTTTACCTAGAGATTTTCAAAAAAAGCTTAGCATCACAGATCAGGAACTATTAGGGTTAGATGAGAGATTCAGTCAGATGGATAAGCTCCTTGACAATTGGTCATCTGGGTTGAGTTTATGCCCTTCTAAAAGGTAGTCTCAGAAAGCTTGCAACTTGCCATAGGGATTACCCTACGATGAGAATACTGAACATGAGAGGCTGCTTCACAATTTTTTTCCAGTTGAACAATGGACCTTGATATGAAAAGAGGCAATCCTGCATGGGTGGACTGAAGAAATGAGTGGTCTGGGGGCCACCAAGTAGATAATGGCTGACTTAGGAAACTTTCTAGAAAGACTGTGAGAAGTTGGTGTCCGTCTCAGGTCTAATCCTTTCCCTCCCTAACATACGCGGACACAACACACACACACACACACACACACACACACACACACACACACACACATTAGAACTACAAACCATTAACCATTGGCTTCTACAGGTCTACAGGACAGGCTAAGTTGAAAGTTGGCTGAGCTGCTGGAAGACCCCAGTGGTCTATTAACCTGACGGCCTTCTAAATACAAACCATTCTTCTGGATGCATTCCACCCCTAGCGAGTGTTTCCTTGCTGGCTAAGGAGAAAGCAAGACTTTCTGTTTTGACAATCTGAAGCCTATCTACCAAACTTAATCAGAGGGATAGGTAACAATCAGCTTCCAGAGCAGGAACTTTGTCTCCCCCTCGTACCCATCACCAAGCTTCAGCATTGCAATTTTTTTTTTTTTTTTTGCTGTATGGGTTTCATCTATCTACTGCCCATTTTTTCCCTGGACTATTTTATTTTATTTTTTTTTAATTTTTTTTAACGTTTCTTTATTTTTGAGACAGAGAGAGACAGAGCATGAACGGGGGAGGGTCAGAGAGAGAGGGAGACACAGAATCTAAAACAGGCTCCAGGCTCTGAGTGGTCAGCACAGAGCCTGACGTGGGGCTCGAACTCCCGGACCGCGAGATCATGACCTGAGCCGAAGTCGGACGCTCAACCGACTGAGCCACCCAGGTGCCCCATTCCTGGACTATTTTAAAGTAAATCCCACAGTCATATAATTTTACCTGCAAATATATATGTATTGCTAGAAGATAGGAACTATTTTTTAATAGTACCCAGTGGTTGTTATCATACAAAAAATTGATAATATTTTATTAATATCATCTAATACCAAGTCCCTAATCAATTTTCCCAAATTGTGTCAAGTGTTCCTTTGCAAAATTGCTTTCTTCCAATCAAGATCCATACAAGACCACACCCTCCTCCCTTCTTCCATTCTTCTGCTGGACTCCTCACGGTTACAACACGGGTAAGCCAAAAGGGAGCAAGAGGAAATTGCTGATGCAATCCAAACAGGTCAGTCTCTAGGGGCAGAGAACAGGGGGAAGACAGATGGAGGAAGGTGGATGTGCAGAAGAAAATAGGAAACCCACCATGCCTCAGAGCACAAAACAGGGCTGTGTTTTGGGGGAGGAACATGATGTGTGCATGAGGGGGCTGCAGGGAGACAAAGTTTCTGCTACATCAGGAAACTTCACCCACTTCTCCAGCTGGAAGAACGGAATGGATCCTGTTGGTCACTCTAGGCGACATGCAACAGAGGAGAAGTGAGGCTCCAACCAAGGTCTTTTTTACTACCATATTTCCTCAATACTAAGATTCCATCAATTGTAAAAGGTGCTGTCATTTTAACAGCAGTCTCTCAAGTGCAAGAAGGAAGAAGGAAAGAGGAAGGAAGGAAGGAAGGAAGGAAGGAAGGAAGACCCATATTGCATGAATTATAGCCATCAGTGGTACCTGGATATCCCCATTTTGAGACATTAAATGTCAAAAAGAAATACATAGACCAAGCATAGTTTCCGAGAGCAGCGAAACTATTCTGTATGATACTGTAATGGTGGATACTTAACAATGTAGTTGTCAAATAATCAAATAATGATATAGTTGTCAAAATCCAAAGAATGTACAACAGGAAGAGAGAACGTAATGTAAACTATGGACTTTAGTTAGTAATAGGGTACCGATATTGGCTCATCAAGTGTAACAAATGGACCACACTATCACAAGATGTTAATAACAGGGAAAACTGTATGTGCGTGCGTGCGTGCGTGCGTGCGTGCGTGTGTGTGTGTGTGTCTGAGAGAGAGAAAGAGAGAGAGAGGAGGTAGTGGAGAAAGGATATGTGGGGGGGGAGGGGATCTTCCTCTGCTCAAAGTACTTTCTGTAAACATAAAACTACTCTAAAACATAGAGTCATTTTTTTTTTAAAAAAAGAAGTATGTGTTAGACTAAAGGAAGTACAGTTATTACACCAATCTTAAATGCTCCCTACTGGTCAGAGTGTGGTGGGTGTGGTGGGAATAATCTTAACCCAGGCAAACAGGCAAAGTTAACCAGAACATGAGTGTCTCTGCAAGACTGTTTTGATAAGCATGGATTTCATTACATTTGTATAGCTTAATTAATGCAATTCCAAAACACACCGTCTCCGAGTTACACAAGGCAAAACATAAAAACAGAGGCAGATATTTCTTTTCTCTTTTGAGACCTTAATTATGCTTTAAAAAATAATGACAGAAGAAATAATCATTTGCCATACTGATGAATATGTAGTTTTCCTTAATATTAGAATCTAAGGCAGGATCATAATTGGCTACAGTGCAGACAAACTGAGGGATATCAGTGGTTCAGGGTCCTTCAGCCCTGGAAAGCTACCGACAGATTATTCAGTTCATTCTTTGGTCCTCTGGGTTGGCAGCTCTCGGTGTCTTTCTGTGAATAGAATTCAATGAACAGAATGGATAAAATAATTGGACTGCAAGGTGTAACGATTTGACAGCCAGTTAAAAAGCTAGCCTTACACAGAAGGGGTGGCCCTCTTTTTATCTGCTCTAGTCTCCAAAGATGGCCTCCATATGCATGGCCTCTGTATGCATGCCCTGAAGCGATCCCTTCCCAGTGAACCTGGGCCAGCCCTGTGTTTTCACTTTTGACTATAGAATGTAGCAGAAGGTCCAAAGCTTTGCAGCTTCTTGAAATGTTGATGCTGAGGGCAGCCAGCCACCATCTAAGAAGTTCAACTCTCCTCCGACCTGTCTCAAGTGCTCCTTGGGGATATACTTCAGAGTAAGTTGATCTCTGCACCAAACGCTACACTTAGTGATGGAAAACGATGTTTTTTGATGGGTCAGTTTGTTGGCCAGTCTCAGCTGGCCAGTTTTTGCCTGGGGACCCTCATGGGGTCACAGTCAAATTCGGGAGTTAAGGCTGGAGTCATCTGAAGGCTCAACAGCACCAGCTGCACAAGGTGGCTTCCTCAAGCACATGTCCGGGCACCTCACAATGGTGGCTGGAAGAAAGGCTGGCCAGGCATCTCTGTTTCCCCACGCTGCCTTTCTGGTGGCTAGTGTGGGCATCTTCACAGCATGGACATTTCAGGGGAGCCAAGCCTGGACTGATATTCCCAGAGCCCCAAGAGGAAGCTATAAGACTTCTTTTGACCTAGCCTCGGGAGTCCTGTCTGCCACATTCTAGAGTCAAAATGGGTCCTCTTTGGAGACTAGTAGCTATTTGAGTGCTATTTTCCTGTGGAAGTGTATTTTTTTGTTTGTTTCCAACAATTCCCCAGGTTCCCTTTAAGTAGCAGGTTCAGATAATAATAACAAAGTGACTATTCCCAAGGGCTTGCAATGTGCCAGGCACTGACTGCCCTACAGGTTTTATCTCTCCCAGTATCCTCTGAGTTACCAGATATTTGTCTCAGTTTTGCAGATGGCGCAACAGCATAGAAAATAACTTGTTGAAGGTCACGGGGCTAGTCAGGGGTGGGCCCTACATACAGTCCACGGCATAAATGTTCTGATTTCTAGCCATCTAGATGATGTGTTAAATTCTAAACATTTCTAATGCTTTTGTCTACACCGTATGAGAAGCCAAGAGAACCTGGACACAGATGGAAAAAAGGAAGAGTGAAAAAGGAAGATGTTGGAAATCGTGACCAGAAAAAAAATTTTTTTTTTCCATGCATCTTCCTTAGGAGGGCACGTATAATTCTCTGTGATGACCCCTGCCTAACACCCCTTCCCCCACCTTATTCCTATTTTATGCTTCACTGTGCTTTTCGCCAGTGATTCTTAAACCTGGCTTCACTTTATTTTTTTGACGTTTATTTATTTTTGGGACAGAGAGAGACAGAGCATGAACGGGGGAAGGGCAGAGAGAGGGGGAGACACAGAATCAGAAACAGGCTCCAGGCTCTGAGCCATCAGCCCAGAGCCCGACGCGGGGCTCGAACTCACAGACCGCAAGATCGTGACCTGGCTGAAGTCGGACGCTTAACCGACTGCGCCACCCAGGCGCCCCAAACCTGGCTTCACTTTAGAATCCCCTTGGAAAATTTAAAAATTCCTGATGGCCCAGCCAGCCCTCAGACCAATTAAATCAAAATGTTTGGGACACAGCTGAGGTATCTGTATTTTATAATTCTCCCAATCCCACAGGAATCCAGCATAGGGTCAAATAACATAAACCCTGCTCTGGTTATCAAGAGCAGTTGGTATTTCACCAAAAACACCAAGATGTTCAATATTGCTACCTTTTGCTTTTGCCACCCATTTTTCTTGGCAAAGGTCAGCTCTTCATTCAATACCCAGAGTGTCAGATCACCCTTCTTCAAAGAGGACATACCACCCTTCCCACTGCATGTCACACGTCAGTCGTAGCAGCATGAAAAACGCATTATTTCGCTGGTTTACTTGCCTGGCCCCTTGCCTCTCCTCCTGCCACCCACCGTCATAATCCTCTTTAGGGCAGGGAACATATTTTATTCGATGCCTAGCACAGTGCCAGGCACCTAATAGGGCCATGATAAATGTTTAATGACTGATGAATGATGAATGAAGGAAGGAAGGAATAGATGGATGAAAGAATGAATAAATGAGTGAATGAAATTTAAAATCTGCTACTCTCAGTGGTTTATTCCACGGCTTGGTTTCAGGGCATAAACTTACTTGCTGAGACTGTATAAAGAATATCAGAACTGCCTTTACGTAAAC
Source organism: Prionailurus viverrinus (assembly GCF_022837055.1). Lineage (NCBI taxonomy): Eukaryota > Metazoa > Chordata > Mammalia > Carnivora > Felidae > Prionailurus > Prionailurus viverrinus. Next base: position 12,062,945 of record NC_062569.1, read on the forward strand.
ATTAGGTGTCATCCCTTACAACTGACCAAGCGTTGCTTATCAGACAGCAATGCAGTCAAACCCAGTAACTTACCCATAAGGACATGGTTGAGAAAAATGTGAAAGGACTGCTCTTAAACACAAGCAAGATATCAGTGGTAATGGGTGGCATAAAGTAGACAGGTTTATCAGAGTCCTGGCGAGAAAGCAATGCCACGTTCACGCTGGAACAATGAAGAGTTTAACAAAGCGATTATGTCAATGGTGCCAGCAGGTATAAGGGAAACCAATGAAGAATGATATAATATCCTTGGGCTGGCGACATGGGAGCTCTTGACCTGCCTGAAGAGGCAAAGGGAAGAGAGCAGTTCTTGGAACTCAAAGAGAATAGCTGTTTGGTGAGGGCCATGTGTCAGGAGCCACCATGGGTGGGGAGACACAAGTGGCTTGTAGGAACCAACAGAGAGGGGCCGTCGGACCTCACGTTTCCCCTCTCTCTGACCTCCTGCCAAAGCCTCTCATTGGTTGAATCCAGCTCAGCACTGGAGGGCAAGAAAGCCCAATGAGACAGTCCATATAGGTCAGTCTCCCAGGTCACAGAGCAAGGTGGAGAGGGGATCTGGGAAAATACCCAGCACAGTAAGACGGGTCAGTCCTTGGTGACCGTGCACACCTCTTCCACTGGCCTTTCTCCCCTGACAGGTTGCTCAGGCCCACGCTCCTTTCACATGATTAATGGTGTTACTGATGAGGGAGCATAACCCAAGCTGACAGCAAAGTACAAGCTAGCACACCCCCAGACGGAGCATGTGTGATATTTCTCGGACATTCCTGGTTACCCAAGAACAAAGGAAAGGGGTTTAAATGCTTGCCATGGTGATGTGGGAGACTAAGGCATATGAAAAATTCCCTTACTCCCTACAGCCCATTGATAAGTCCTTGAAACAGTCAGAGTGACCTCCCTCTGGGAGTTCGGCTGCCCTGAAGATGACACTTTGCTAGGGGCAAAAAGGAATCTGGGCTTAACATTATCCGGAACCCCCCCCCCCCCCCCCCCCACTCCCCAGGATCCTGTAAGTCCACTTGAACATGTAAAAATTCCTTTGGAAACTTCCTTTATCTCAAGTCCCCCAAGATACGTGCTGGGACTCATACTCCAAGCTTATGGCCCCTGATATACATCTGAAGGGTCTCATGACTGAGGTCTTAACAACCAGTAAGAAATGGTGCTTCCCTTGCTTCCAAAATTCCTTAGAGATTCACGCCCTAACCCCCTCCCAACCTAAGGGTATATAATCAGTTACTGGTCACAACCCCAGTGCAGCTCTTTCTGTCCATGAGTCCTGTCCTTGTGCTTTGATGGAGTCACCTTTTTTTGCACCAGTGACATCTCTGGGAGTTTTCCTGGCCTTCGGCTCTGAGCCCCACCATCATCCCAAGATCCCATCATTACCAGGTCTTACTGGAGACTTTTCAGGGGCACAATCTTGTCTTGAACCTTTTACTTTCTTTCTCTTAAACACATCTAACATTTTGGAGGTTTTCTAGGGAGTGTTCATATTCCCAGTTACAAAGGAGATAGAGCATAAACAGAAGGGAAAATCACAAAGCTTCAACATACACTACAAAATTTAGCAAAGCAAGTGCTCTGAAGTCTATAATGCATGACAGATTTGGCCTCTTTATTTCTTTTCCTCAGTGGATTAGTTTTGGTCCTCCTTAGACCTTAAATTCCCTAGGGCCAGAAATTTCTGGCAGGAAGGTGCTAGCTCTTTCCAACTTCTTTTGCTTTCTAGAACGTTCTAGGTCTATTATCTTATGCATGGCTTATAGGAAGGGTCACAAATGCAAAGGCATCTAAGGGCTGATAGGAATTTAAATAAATTGGGTTGAGTGGAGACTCTGACACTTACTATATGCCAGGCACTAAGTGTTTTATATTTATCATCTTCTTCGCTCGTTACAATTCAAAGAGACAGGCGTAATCATTGTCTCTGTTTTTGGGATGAGGAAATTGAGACATGGAATACATTTCCTATATAAAGAGAGCAGTGGGTCCTTGGCTCCTCTTGTAATCAGGTGGCAATATGGGTCATGACCCTGAATTTTTTTTTTTTAAGAGCTTGAAATCTGAGTTTAACGAGAACTCTCTTAATTAAGACAAAAAATGGCAACTATTTAGACACTTTTCAAAAATACCCTGCAGGCCAAAGAAAGTAACTCTGTGGGTCAGTTATGGCTTTAGACAACCCATACGCAACCTCAGGTCAGTGATTCTAGAAGCCCTGTAAGCAGCAAAGCTCAAAGGTTTTAAATCAAAAATACAGAAAACCCTGATAAATTCGCATGACTCCATGGGAATAACAGCAGTTGCCCCTCTAGGTCACTGCTTTTCCTCAGCAGGAGGCTCCAGGACACCTGCCTCCCACCCCCTGCCCTTGCCATCCAGGAAAGACTTGAAAGGCGGTGCTCATCCTTAATTAACTACAGTTGCCCAGAAAAAAAATAAAAATAAAAATAAGCAAGTGAGTTTCATTTGCATTGCCCGCAGGAGGCCAGACACCTGGCTTCTCCTTTTCAATTACCCTTCTTTACATAGACTTGCCTGGAGGAATCTAATTTCACCTCCAATCATTTTTTCCATTACTTTTATTTAGGAAAATAAATAGCCATCCCTTGTGCTGAGTACTCAAGTCGAAAAGGTTTGGTTTGCTGAGCCCATTGAGATTTCTTCCAGCTCTTGTTTTTCATAAAGTCAGGTTTGAAAACAACACACACACTGACGGCCGTGCTATAAACACACCGAAAAGTAGCTACAGATCTCGGAAAATTAGTTCCTGTGTATACACTTGTATCTCTTTTCAAAGAGCTTTCCCCCCAAAGAAAACACCAGCAGCAATTAAAGTCGACAAATGACTCCTTTGGGGGAACGCAGTTGAGAGTCAAGGGTTTTTTGGATGCAAAAGTTATTTTAAAAATCTTCACAATCAGCTCTAATTAATTGGCAGCCCTTTTTCTTCTCCTTGTGCACTCTCGCGAGGGTTTCAAGAGACCTCTTGGCCATCTTGACCTCCCACGTGTGGGCAGAGGTGGGAACAAGGCACAGCCTCATGCTGGGCTTCATCCTACGCAACAATGATTCTGGAAATGTTGTCCTTGTACCCACTTGCACCAGAATTACTTGGGAAGAGGAGGTGTAGTCTAAAATGCAGCGTTTGGGCTCCCCCGCCCCAGACCAGCTCTATCAGAATCTCTGCACTTTTAGCAGGGGAAATTGGCATTTTAGCAAGCTTCCTTGGGGATTGGTGGGCAAACTATAAACTGGGAGCTATTATGACCGAGGCCTAAGGTAAAAACAATGGATGCTCACATTTCGTGTACATTTCCAGCCCATTGCTGCCTCACCAATACTGCTGGGGAAGGTCACTGAGAAGATAGGCCCACCAGTTGACCCCAGGCCCTTTGAACTCCTCACCCCCACCCCCCGTCCTCGGAATGTGGCTGTGGCTTGCTTTTCCATCTAGGACACAGGATGCAACCTTGAGATGGTGATGTGCTGTTGAGAACCAGGGCAAAGTCTATGTGACTGAACCCAGTTAAGGCCTCTAAGTAAACTTTTAAGATCTGGTGGGCAGGTGCGGGGATGTGGTGTTGAGCTGCCGCCCAAGACAAACCTCGGGTGTAAGTTCCCTTCGCCTTATTGAACCTGCCACCTACCAACCTGGAGAGGCCCGCCTCTTTTTATCACCCCTCCCTACCCTCCAAGTGCGGGGACCAGTTTCCGATTCCACCTGGGAAGTTCCTGAGGGGGTTGGGAACCAAGAAATCGTATATAATGAGGGAGTGTGGGGCAAGCTGAGGGAAAAGTGCAGGCTAAGAGCACCCCTCGCCCCCAGGTGGGACATGTATGATATTCCTTGGAATATCCCGGCTCCCCCCAAAATGGGAAAGGACAAAAAACAAATGGTTAAACGCGTAAGAGCCTCCACCAGTTTACCAGAAAAAGGCAATCCCATCAGAGCCTAAAGTCCAGGAACCTCTACTCTCTTAATGTTAATGCTTTGCTAGAGGGAAAAATATCCTTAGCTTGACAACAGCTAGGTCTCCAGTAAGTCTTTAGCATACGGAAGTCTGTTTGGAAACTCCCTCCGGACTTTATCTCCCCGGACACCATAAAATGGTCACCCCCCCCCCCCCCCCCACACACACACCATGGGTCCTGTCCCCGTGCTTTCATAAAATCACCTTTTTTCACCAAAGATGTCTTCATGAATTCTTTCTTGGCTGTTGGCTCTGGACCCCACGAACCAGTCCCCCATCACCCTAAAACATCATCAATATATACACCTGGTTAGCTGCAGAGATGAGAGCTGAACTCCAACAATTTGGCTTCAGAGGCCACTCTTTACGATTACTTCGGAGCCCTTCTCCCATGGTGGTCCCCGGGGCTGCTGGTTTAAAATGGAGGTTCTGGGGCCCCTGTTCCAGAGATGCTGACTTGGTGGGTCCTGGGTAAGGCACATCAGCCTGCTGGGGCTTAGCAAGTATCCTGGGGAGCGCGCCCCTGCCCCCTGCGGCCACACCTTCCCATAGCAGATTTGTCACGAGGCAGTCTCCCCTCCCAGACAAGGGCCCCTCTTGGAGCGTGACCCAGAGCCCCTCCCTCTTGTACTGTCAGCCTGTGTCTTCTTACTTGGTGCTTCCCTCTCCCTGCAAATATGCTCGAGACATCCCCAGTCTGAGACGCGTGGCAAAGCCACAACCCAATCACAGGTTACCTGACCCCTCTAACTGCCCTCCTTGGTTTTCACATCAAACCTTTACAATTAACAGTCCACCTTGCCGGGCCCACCCTCCGTCCCCTGCCCAGCCTACCAGCTCTGGCTTCCAGCATCACACCTGTGACGGGGCTCTAATGAAGGTCTCAGGTGGCCTCTCACAAGTTCCGGCACCTCCTCTGGACACTGCATCAGGGCTCACCCCTTCCTGACACCCCCTCCCTCTGAGCTGTTATTGCCCGGTTCTCCAAGGGTCTTTCTACTCTTCCTGGATCCTCTCTTCTCTTTAAATTCGGGGGGGGGGGGGAGCGCCTGGGTGGCGCAGTCGGTTAAGCGTTTGACTTCAGCCAGGTCACGATCTTGCGGTCCGTGAGTTCGAGCCCTGCATCAGGCTCTGGGCTGATGGCTCAGAGCCTGGAGCCTGTTTCCAATTCTGTGTCTCCCTCTCTCTCTGCCCCTCCCCCGTTCATGCTCTGTCTCTCTCTGTCCCAAAAATAAAATAAACGTTGAAAAAAAAAAACAAAACAAACAAACAAACAAACAAAAACAAACCTTTAAATTCAGGGGCTTCCCGAATTTCTGCGCCGGGACTTTCTTTTCTCCCTCCTCTGCCAATGTCAGCCTTTCCCATGGCTTCATCAATCTTTGATGAAATCCCTGTCTCAATATCTCTTTCTCAATCTCTTGTTCTTTGGAAGTCTTGTACTTTACTTTTAAGCATCTTTTGGATAACCCTATTTGCAGTCCCCACAGTTGTTCCAAACTTATCCCAAACAACTCGTTATTTGTGTATCTTCCCCAAACACCTTGTAGCTCTTTTTTTTATATCTGGGTAGTTCATCACCTACCCAATTTCCCAAGTCAGAAGGTTGATTCGTCCTCAACTCCCTACCCCCGCATTTCATGCAAGTCTTGAACTTTCTAGAAAGTGCCTCCCTGCTGCTTCAGTTCAGGTTGGAAAATGATCTCGGAACTGATCTGTCTGCAGTTCTTCCTTCCTCGTCTGTCTTTAATGTGTCACCAGATTGGACTCCCAGAGAAACAAAGTTGATAATACATCTCTGTTGTATCCACGTTCAACTTACGAGCTGGGGTCTGAACCCCTTGACTTGAAGATACGATTTCATGCCAGACCCTTACCACTCCTGGCACCCCCACTCTGCTCCGGCCACCCTCCACTGCTGTTCACTTCAGCGAGCCTCCAGGCTCTTGATTTGCACAAGCGGACTCCTCTGACTAATGCCTTTTCTTCTTTTCTTCATTTGGTTAAGCTCTGCCATATTTTCTCAACCCAGTCGAATGCCATCTCGTTTGGGAAGCCCCGGGGCCCCCAAGCAGAGACCAAGTGACTTATGCTCTGGCTGCTCCAGGATTGGATTCACCTAATGCATCTGAATTACCTTCTTACCCATCTGTCCTCATCCCTCAGCACAGAGCATCGCAGGGAAAGACCACTGATGTGTCGGATCTGTCCCTCTAGCCTCAGAGCCTGCACACAGTGGATCCTCACCGAGTGTTATTCTAACAGATGGCAATTGCTCCCTGGCACTCAGAGCGCAATCAATGTCACACTTACTTATCTTCCTAAGCTCCATTAGGTTTGGCTCGAACACTCACTCGCCAGTGGAAATCTTGTGCAGGGGAATTTTGAGTCTTACAAGACCCAGTAATTGATGATGGGCGAGGGTCCTGCACACTGGCTGGTCAGGATCATCATTGCCCAGGCAGACTGGAATCGTAGCTGCGCTTGCAATGGAATAGTCGGGAAGGTTAGGCCCACGCAATCAGTTCCCATCTACAGAGGTGCCTACGCTGACGGCCCCCTCTGACGCCTGCCTGTCTCCAAGGCTCAGGACCCAGGCCATGACCTAGTTACTGGAAGCATTTGAACCCCTGACGTGCCTTTGCCCAGGCTTGGGGAGTCCTTGGCCTCATCTCTTTCCACCCTCGAAGGTCAAGTTCTCTGTCCTCTTTGTCGCTCCAAATACCCAGATTCGTTGCTTGGTAGGCCTAGCCCGGTCACTGACAACTTATGTGCCCACATGGACCAGGAGGTGGCTGTGTTAGGGGACAGCAGAAGGCCACTAAGGATGGTGGCCGCTTTTCAGTTGCAGCTGATTGAGGGAGGGCAGCCCATCATGGCCAAAGGGTTCTTCCTAGTTTTTCAAGAGATGCTAGGAATGGAATTTTGTGAGAAAAAAATTTAGTAATTTTTATTTTTTTTAATTTATGTTTTTTAAGTTTATTTATTTTGAGAGAGGGAGAAGGAAAGAGAGGGGAGAGGGGGAGAGAGGGGAGAGGGGAAGAGAGGGAGAGGGTGAGGGAGAGGGAGAGGGAGAGAGAGAGAGAGAGAGAGAGAGAGAATCCCAGGCAGGCTCCACACTGAATGCAGAGTCCGAATCGGGGCTCAAGCCCACGAACTGTGAGATCGTGATCGAGAGTCAGACACTTGACTGGCTGAGCCACCCAGGCACCCCCGGTAATTGATTTTTAAAACCATCACGGTGGGAACCAAATAAAACTTGCTTACAGGCCAGATTCAGCCGGTGGCTGGGCAGCTCGTGACCTGTAACCCAGGCCTTTCTGCCGTAAGAATTTTATGGTTTGTCTGTATGGTGGCCCTCCCCTCCTAGCAAATTTTCTGACCTGGGAAACACAAGAGAACTGCTTGCCCTCCCTGGAAGTTTAGAACCTAGAGCTGGCTGCTGCTCTCCGTGGCAGGGGTGGAGATGCTGTGGACTTTTCCGTGGTAGGCTCTAGGAGCAAGGCCATAAAACAGAAAGGCTAGTTAGTTTCTTAATAAGTTGCCTTACGATGTTCGACTGTTACGGCAGAGAGACGAAGGACAGTCCAAAGTTATACCCTTTCTTCTAAAGACCACTTCTGTATTTTAACAGTGACCTTCGGTATCAGTGTGTTGTTTTTTAAAGTATATTTATTTATTTTTAGAGAGAGAGCGTGAGTGAGTGCAAGCAGGAGAGGGGCAGAGAGGGCGGGAGGCGGGCGGGGAGAAAGAGAATCCCAAGCAGGGTCTGTGCTATCAGCTCAGGTCCCAGTCTTAAAAATGGTGCGATCATGACCTAAGCTGAAATCAAGAGTCGGATGCTTCACTGTGCCACGCACGTGCCCCTGGATCAGTGTGTTTGAAGCTATCTGTGGGGAAGGACCATTTTTTTTTTTACTCTGGCATGAATTAATAGTAAAATATGGTAATAAATTACTAGAAAAAAAACATGACATAAAAAGACATACACAATGCAAGGCCCCAACTTTATTTTTATATTATTAGACACAACAGACATAAAATCAGCCTGCCACATTGTTATGAAGCAGTGGTTCTCACTCAATTGGGAGCGTTTTGTCTGATGAGGACATTTGTCACCGTCTGGGGACATTTTTGGCTGTTGAAACTGGGTAGAGGGAGTTACTAGCATTCAATGGGTAGATGCCAGGGATGCCGCAGAACATGCCAGAACGCCCATGACAACCCCACAGCAGTCACCAGGCCCAAGAAGTCAACAGTGCCAAGGTTGTGTGTATGACAGTTTCTAAATGACTCCCTCATTTTCTGTCTTTACCTTTTTGTGGACCAGTTATGAGCCCTTCCCTGACTGGCACTGGTCTATAGACCACACTCCGAGAAGTACCATTCCAGAGGTTTCGCCAACACCTTTCTGACCAAACCCCAAATATAAGCCGATGGTGGGATTTCCAGAAAATTTAGTGTACTATCTAGGGGTTCTCATAGCAGATGGTTAAAAATATATCTGAGATTAACCCATCAACTTCCATTATGGTACTTTTCAGATGACATATCCTCCTGTCTCAGGACAGAGGCATAACTGAGCAAGAGTCTCAATTGTGTCAGGTGTATCTGCACCTTTCTTGTTTAAGTCATGTGTACATGGGGAGAAATAGAATGGTGTTCTTAACCTTCTAGACTTGAAAAAATTAACAACAAAACACCAAAAAACCCTTGAAAAGAGGTAAACAAGTGACCGATTAGTAGTCAAGTCAGTATCAAGTGTCTTCATTGTCTCCTGGCTGCAAGAATCATGTGCAATGTCAAATGGCTTTTAATATCTCAAGGTCATCCTCAAAGACCCTCCCAAGACCCAGTGAGGCGGATGTTTCCTTACAATGCCAAATCCAGATGAAATCAAACATTGAAGTTTTCCTACGTATTGCAGAAAGGAAGAGCTTTTGGAATCCACAGATTTGAATCCCAGCTCTGTTGCTTACTAACTGTGTAGCCTTAGACAAGTACCTAATTTTAAATTTATAAGATGGGAGTAGTAATAATTGCTTCTCCGGATTACATGCCACGTACTCAGCACAGCTTGCTTCAATGGGACACTGGAGTTGGTATTTATCCTTTTTTTTTTTTTTTTTTGGCTCTCCTGCATCTATCCCTCCTTCCTATGTGTGTGGGGGTCCCTTTGTTGAATATGGTAACAGTGGGGGCACCTGGGGAAGCCGAAGAGAGAAGATTGACCCGGTTGACTGCTGGAAATTTTCTTATTGGAATAGATCCTCAGAATGTTCTTTCTTCTCTTCCATGTCCTATCCAGCAAAAAGGCATGCCTTTCACCTTCAGTTAAATTGGTCCAATGGCCAACTCTGCATGGAAGAGATATTTCTTTTTCTTTTCTCTGAATGTAAATTTCTAATTCCTTGGAGGATTCCTGGGGGAATCTGTTGTTGAGATGAAATCAGTTTCAGGTAAAGTGTTTGTAATATAGTAGTTGCTCAATAAAAGCTGAATGAATCTGTGAATTGATGAATGCTTTTCTCACAGCCAGTGTGCCTGGGACATTGATTGCCAAGGTCTTTCTTAAGAGCCATTTTTATGTCCTGCCTTGTTATGGAAAGTAGAAGCTTCTTTGTGAAGGAATTATGACTGGCTAAGTGCAGTCTTGTTTTCCTACGACACCAACTGCCCTATCTTTTTACCCTCTAAGGGCCAATTTTTTTCTGAAAGGTTTTGGTGAAGAGCTCTTATTACAGATCATGGCAAGTGTTTTTGCTAACCAGGGGAATCCAGTGTAGAAATTGGGCACAGGCTCTGTAATCATAGAAACTATATTCCAATCATGATTCTGAAACTCTTCACTTCTGTGTTTGCAGGCAAGTTACTGAAGCTGAGCCTTTACTTGCCCATCTGTAAAAAGGGGACAATGATAATTTCTGTTCTTATAAGGATTATAGGAGGGAATGTATGAAAAGCATTTAGCAGAGTGCCTAGTTCGTAGTACATGTTTAAAGATGATAGCAACCAATATTAGTGAAAAGGGTCCCTTCTGGTTGGAAACATTTATTTTGGAGAGAGCAAGAGAGACAGAGCACCGGTGGGGGAGGGGCAGAGGGAGAGAGAGACACAGAATCCAAAGCAGGCTCCAGGCTCTGAGCTGTCAGCACAGGCCCAACACGGGGCTCGAACTCAAGAACTGTGAGATCATGACCTGAACCAAAGTCAGAGGCTTAACCAACTGAGCCACCCGGGAACCCTTGGCTGGAAACTTTTAATCCTTGAAGGAGAAGTAGCCATCTTCTCGGAGGTGGCTTCTTGACGCCCTATATCTTTCATAGAACATAAAATATTTAAGAAAGGTTAGCTGGTTCTAAGCCTGTCTTACCTGCACTAAAGTATTCAGAGGGCAAGATTTTTCCTTAAGTTACTAGTAACTGGTACAGGGAGAAGTACCCAGTACTTGAAGAATAAAAGCACAAAAGAATATGACACAATGCCTTCGTTTAAGATTCAATAGGACCATCTACAAGCCAGGAAGAGAGCTCTCACCAGAAATTAATCCCTGGCACCTTGATCTTGGGTTTCCCAGACTATAGACTGAGAAAATAAATCTCTGTTGTGTCAGTCAAATGAATGAGTGAATGAATGAATGAATGAATGGATAAATAAGTAAATGAATGAGAGCACTGAGATAAGCCAGTAAGAGGTAAGCTCAAAGAGCAGTTTCTGGTTTTCAGTCTAAGCATTCTGAATGGTATATTTGCTGGTGGGGGAGAGGGAGAGGAGGGTGAGGGAGGGCTTCTTGCCGAGGTGTGTAAATTGACGTTTCTGCAATCCACTGCAGCCCAGCTGGTCCCGGTTTGTCTCGTACAGAGAGACGTATAATTTAGCAGTGGCTGACACTGGTCACTGATCGGAGCTGGAGTACACAAGGTTCGCTTATTACAATGCTAAAAACAAAAAGAAAATTCGCCAGAGCGTAAATACACGTCCTTCGGTATTTTTAAAGTTTATTTGTATTATGAGAGAGAGATAGAGAGGAAGAGAGAGAATCCCAAGCAGGTTGTGCAGTCAGTGCAGACAGAGCCTGATGTGGGATCAAACTCACAAACTGTGAGATCATGACCCGAGCCGAAGTCAACAGTTCAATGCTCAACGGACTGAGCCACCCGGGTGCCCAATGTCCTTCACTGGTTTTTGAATCAAGCTACCAAAGGTTAATTCCTGAAGTTCTTCTTTATGTTTCCATCACTAGATCTCAGTCCTTTTTCTGCTGAAACTGGATACAAGAGAGTAGACGGAGGAGAGGGTCTCAGGAACTTGATAAAATTTGTCTGGAGTGTCTTTACTGTTTCTAATGAGTCTAGTCGTAGGTATATTAGGAATAACCACTTCTTACTTGAGAGCAAAGATCTGCCCTGTCTTCACTGATAGGGACTTAAACTCTTGCTAGCCTGGAAGGAATTTACCTGCTAAGGGTGGATACGAGGCTCTGTGCAAAAATAAACCAGGACTTTTTTTTTTTTTTTTTTTTAAGCCCGTTGAAATATCTAGATAACAAATGCAATTCCCTAATGTAGTTGTCGTAAATATGCTTTTTGAAATGATGCTTTTAACTGATTTTGCTCCTATCCTATCAACAGCCTAAGTTAAAAGCTCCTGAGGGAATTTAACTTTAACCATAAAGCTTGTTAGAAGGATGACAGAAAAGCCGCATCCACTGATTGAATTTAAATTTACAATAGGAACATGGCCGCAACCCAACTTCATGGGCTGGCTTAAAGAACTAGAGTGTTGAGACAATTGCAGCCTCAAGACCAAACAAATATCAGGCCTTTCTAATTCACCACCTCCTTTGGCTCACTAGCCCTTGGCCTTTCCCTTCTCCAAACTGGAATTTTGCAGAGGCAAGAGAGGCTGAAATCCGATAGGGGAAAAGGGATTCGCCTGCAGAACTCTGAAATGTCAAGGCAGTACTGAATGAATGGGTAGCAGACGGAGCTCACGGCAGCGGCCCTAAAATAGGTTCCCTGAGCTGGTGGCCTGGAGCAGGCCACATATTTAGCTGAGGGCTTCTGGGGCCAGATCGGACGCTGTGAGGTGGTTACTCCCAAACGCCGGCCTCTGGAAAAGCCACAAGCCAAGGCTCACTCACCTGCCTTGCCTAGGAGAGCTGCTCTCTGCCTATTTCTACCCGGGCAAATCACCCACATTCCTGCACGCTGTTCCCCACCCCTTCCCAGCGAGGGCAGAGGGACCCCGGGCAAGGGTCAAGTCGTTGGCATGCAGCCAGCCGCCCACCAAGTATTAATAGAGAGCCTTGGGCTGCAGGAGCCCGGCACTGGGGCCTCGGGTTGCAAAGTGAAAGGAGCGCCAGGAGTGTGTCCTCATCTCTCCCTCCGCCCTGGCGCGCGCCCAGCTGCCGCCGGGTGCACCTGCGGGGCCCCAAGGGGGGCGCTGCCTCAGCAACTGCAGCCGCTGCCTAGACTGCGGGAGCCGCGCGGGGGACAACCCGGAGTCGGGGAGCAGCGATGAGCAGCGACTCGGACCGCGAGTGCCCGCTGGACGGTAACGACTGGCCTCCGCGTGGCTGCGATTTTAGCCCCTAACCGTTTCCCTCCCGGGCTTTTATCCCCGGGATGCTGGGTGACCTGGGGATTGAGGAGGAGGAGGGGTTATTTCTCTGTAAGGCGGCTGGGCTGGGTAGGAAGTCCCCATCTTCATGGATTTTTTTGCATCCTTTTCTGTACCTTTCAGGGTTCATTTTAGAATTTAAACAAGTTAACTTTTATGCAGCGCAGAGGACTGCGCTCGCAACATAATGGGCACGGTGCAGGTTTGTGAAATGAAATGCATGTCGGGGTTTCACTGCTTGGCGCGCTGCTGCGGGGATCCTTAGACCCCGTGAAAGTCCCTTTCCTGAAGAAAGACGATTTTGCTTCTACTTGGGACGTGCACAGCATCACCCCCGCCCTCCCACCTCCACCCTGCTACTCTTAGCAACTGGCCTGAAAAGAGGCTACCTTGATCTCACAGAGAGAGTGATGCCCTGATGCACTTGGGATGGGAGCCTGCGGGTGGGGGACTGGACGTTCGTTGTTTAGGGAAGGTGTTGGGCCGCAGAATTCCCCAAACTGATTTTATAACGCGGATGCCATTTAGTTCTACTGTAAAATAATGGTTACTGGCTTTTGCGAGGCAAGGGTCTTAGACTGCTTTGAACGTGTGATGAAATATTCCGAACCCGTCTCCCATGGGGTTTCACCCATCTGTACACATTTGGATGTTTGCTAAAGATTTCAGGGTAGACTCCTTACCTACGTCCGTCCGTGAACCCCCCCCCCCCCCCATGAAGATTCCCTGCTTTGAAAGGTCATTCCTATTGTTATTCAGGCATTTTCACTAACTAGTTAGTTGTTGACCTTTTAGGAGGAGCGCTCCTCCAGGAATAACTCCCCTTTGCATCAGTATCCTTTCGGGTTGTACTGAACGCGGCTTAATGAAGCTGTGTTAAGTTGAAGCTCTCTGGGGGCTTGGGCACAACAGGTGCGTCAGGTACCCTGGCTTGGGTTCCCTGGGGATCATTTTCAGGGTGGGGAATTTTGCACAGTATTTGGCAAGACAAGCGCCATTGTACTACAAGAAATCTTCTTCGTTCATTCCTTTTATCGTCCCTAAAAAGTTCCCAGCATAACTGTCTTGATCCTATTCAAACAAAAAACATTTTTTAAAAAGTTGCGTTGTTATTGTGTTTCATTATATGGTATGAAAAAAACTAGTGCTATCAACTTCTGGAGCTTTTTGTAAAATTACTATTTTTGTGTTTCGAGGGTCAGCACACTCTGCAATTTAAGACATCTAGCTATTGGAGAACTGATTGAAAACTATAAAGTAGATTGTTGATCAGAAAAAAAAAAATTTCCCAGTTATATGGCAGGCTTCTTCATGTGAGGCAAGGATAAGCCGGATAATTGTATGGGACAACCTTAGCCCTGCACTGTTTTGTTTGTTTGGTTTTCTGTTTTTAATCGTAATTCTTTCAAAGCCATACACCCGTTAGAAGTCTGATAGGAACTTAAAAAAAAAGTATCTATTCTTCCTAAATTAAAGATGTGTCCTTGTAATTGGGCATGTCTTGTGATGACTTCAATAATTAGCCATGTTTGAATAGTGAAGTGTGAAGTTTAACCTGACATTTGAATTCCGGAGAATGCCAGGAGGCCCAGGCTGTGCGTCGGTCGTCTTGGAACAGGTGATAAGGTGATAGCATGTCTAATAGCAACCAGTTGTGCCAAAAGTTGCCTATGACATCCTTAAAAAAGCACAGGATATATATGTCAAACTCAGTAAATTTCTAAGTATGTGTGACAAGATCGCGTAAGGTGACATTTGATGAGTATGTTAAATGATACGCCTTGTGTTAAACCCTCTTGTTGACTATCTGTTACAGCCCTATACATCATGGAAGAACATCACAGGGAATCCTGTTACAGAAAGAGAATTCCTCATGCTTAAATACGGTTTATGATCTTGCGATAGCACATCCAATTAATTATATGATATGGAAATTTTAATTCCATTAACAATTAAGAATTCTTTGGACTCACATAATATTCCTCCCCCAACCCGTGGTTTGAAATAATAACACAAACCTTCCACATAAATCGTCCTGCAAACTCATTCTTTTTATTTTATGCAGCTTTGCTTCTTGTTGGAACACTTTTAGAATGGAAGCGAATTTCAAGTTTTAATGGGGAGGGGTAGATATTTTTTTTTCTCTTGAAAAGCTGACCTTTAAATACTGTTGTAAGTCTGGTATGTTGTAATAAGATTGAAACCGTGATATCCAGGAACAAAATTTTTCTGTAATTTGTCTGGTGCCCTCTTTATAACTCAAAGATAATGACAAAAGATACTGATTTCCCGCCGTGTTGTCATGTTGAATTACACTGCTTTGTTGCAGATCATAGTTAAGCTAACTTTTGATCTCCCCTCTGCCCTTGGCTTCCCCTGCTTTGTTATATAAAGATGTTATGACAGTTTATGAATACCTAATTTGTAAGTGTCCCCTAATTGTTTTGCATAAGGATTTGAGGTGCTTTCAAGTGCGTGAAAGTTGAGTGTCTTTTGTTTACCTTTTTCTTTTCAGAGTTAGGTCTGGGAACAAGACCCTTTGTAAAGCGGGATAGCCGCCCCCTTCCCCCACTCCGCCTCTCCCTGCCATTTAAGAAGTCACTGCTCTTTGGGAAAGGAAGAATGAATGAGTAACCTTTAACCTGATATATTTATATACTTTGCAAAAACTATAATGTTGCTTCCACACTATCCCGGGGAACAGGATGATATTGTTTTGTTTTTCATGTCTCACTGCTGCTTCAGTTTTCTGAGAAGTGGGATCCTGGGCCTCTTTTTTTCCAGGAGCACCACGTTTCTCTTCCAAGTGGGCAAACTCCTCTTTGGTCTTGAAGGGAATCTTGACCTTACTTTTGAGATTTTCCCTTGCAGGCGTTCTGGTAACCTTGCCGAGTATCCCTGTGACCCCATCCCCTCCCAGCTTTCCAGCCCTGACATACTTCTCCTCTAGAAGTCTAACTCTCTTGATTCCAGTCTACATCAGTATCTTTTGGTAAACCTGTTCCATAGTGCAGAGGGCGGTAGGCTGGAAATGGAAATGGGAAAATGCCTCAAAGAAAATAATATCTCAAAAGTGGAACCCACATTAAATTTGTGCACAACACGCATGGATTCTGGCACAGTCCCCTTTTCTCCTCTCCCCACTTTCCTTTCACCTTGAGCTTCTCATGATCATGGAGAGACGGGATCTCCATGGTGTTTGGTTCTGTGCCCATTAAACTTCTTTTTGGATTATGAGGGACTGAGTATGTAAAACACCTATTATTTTGTCCCCTTGCGATCACCACATAGGTGAAGACATAAAATTTTGCCATCCTCCTGGGATCGCACGTCCTGTGTGCTCCCTTTTAACCACAGCCCCTCCCCTCGCCCATAAGTAACTACTACCCTGACTTGGGTAGTAATTACTTTCTTGCACGTTTTATAGTGTAACCATCTAATTATGCATTCCTCGACATAACAATTTAGTCTTACCCATTAAGAAAACCTGTGATACGTCTTTTAATTTATAGATTCACCCTCCTGTCCTTTTCCATTCTTACAGTTTATCTGTTAAAAAGCCTGGGTGGCTCAGTCGGTTGAGCCACTGACTCTTGATTTCTGCTCAGGCCCTCTTGGCCTATAGACTTTTCCACAGTCGGGATTTTGCTGCTTTTGTGCTGGTGGTTCCGTGTTTTCCTTGAAGATCACTTTTTTTTTTTTTAATTTTTTTTTTTTCAACATTTATTTATTTTTGGGACAGAGAGAGACAGAGCATGAACGGGGGAGGGGCAGAGAGAGAGGGAGACACAGAATCGGAAACAGGCTCCAGGCTCTGAGCCATCAGCCCAGAGCCTGACGCGGGGCTCAAACTCACGGACCGCGAGATCGTGACCTGGCTGAAGTCGGACGCTTAACCGACTGCGCCACCCAGGCGCCCCGAAGATCACTTTATTTTGAGCACTATTTTATACCACCCAGCCCTTCCTCCTTCTACATCTTCTGGGTTAAATTACATTTCTTAGTTTAATCTTTGACTTCTAGAAAGAGCCATGATGTCATTTTATCTATTAGGCTTTTTATTAGTAGGCAATAAAAGATTTTATTGAGCTTCTATTATGCAGCCCTCATTTCTTACATTAATTTCATAATTAATTTCAGTAAGTCGATTGAAAATTGATGCTCTCGTTAACTAATTATTTCAAGTACTAGTCATTTGGGAGCATTATGGGCAGTCTCACAAACATATATGTATATATATGCATGTGTATATTATATATATATTTTAATGTTTATTTATTTTTGAGAGAGAGAGAGAGAGAGAGAGAGACAGAGCGTGAGAGAAGGAGCGGCAGAGAGAGAGGAAGACACAGAATTTGAAGCAGACTCCAGGTTCTGAGCTGTCAGCACAGAGCCCAATGCGAAGCTCGAACTCATGAGCCTTGAGATCATGACCTGAGCCGAAGTCGGACGCTTAACCGGCTGAGCCACCAGACACCCCACAGACTTTTATATTTTAAGCCCTTTTTTGATCTGTTTTCAGAATTTTTCACATTTCTTCTATATTATTTTTGGTTTCATAAGTAATAGTCAGGCAATTATTTCTTCTTCCTACCATTAGTAAGAGTAACATGTTGGAGTGTTTTCCACGTTTGGCAATAGGGTTTAGTTTGAAAAAATGTTTATGTTGGATTGCTTAAATTGTAGTAGATTGCAGGATAGTTGGTACAGCAAGAACACATTTTGGTGAAAAATAATAATTCCTTTATACATATGAAACCGGAGCTGAAAGAATTTACACTTGGGGATTAAAAGTAGTTGTATACAAGGGGCACCTGGGTGGCTCAGTCGGTTGAGCCACTGACTCTTGATTTCTGCTCAGGTCATGATCCCAGAGTCATGAGATCAGGCCCCAAGTGGGGCTCCATGCTGAGTGTGGAGCCTACTTTAGATTCTCTCTTTCTCTCCCTCTAGCCCTCTACCTTACTTTCCCTCTCCCTCTTTCTAAAATATAAAATAAAATAAAATAAAATAAAATAAAATAAAATAAAATAATAAAATAAAAACAATAGTTGTATACAATTGGGCAGGTAATGAATTTTTCCTTTGGTTCTTCTGCTTGTCTGTATTTTCTGAAGAGCATCTTCATTGCTTCTGACAGACAGAAAGAAAAAATAATCATTTAATAGGGAAGTGGGCTGGGAATGGGGTTTTTGTTTTGCTTACATGTTTTTCTCATTCATTTTAGGCCAGGCTTTCCAGTTGTATTTGTCTGGTTTGCTTTTTATCTTCTTACAGAAGCATGATTGTCATTTCTATTGTTCAAACAAATCCTTATATTGGAATCTAAATGTGTTCTTATTAATCCCAAGTTACTGAATATTCAAGTTGTTTCAACTTTTTTTTTTTATCACAAATATGATAGAAGAGAAATAATTGGCCGGAAATTAAGTAAAAATATAGAAGCAAAAGAAAAAAGAAAGGGAACTATACAAATCTACCAAAGGATTAACAATGTTTTAAGGCATAATATAGAGTTGAAAATTTGCATAGAAATGCATCAGGATTAGCAATTCTTGAAAATCCAGTGGTCAGAAATAATTATTATTTTTTTTTACAAATCATCATCCTGACTAATTTGCACTTGGTTATGGCAGTGATGGGGAAGGACAGGGTTTGAGCTTTGCTTTTTATAGACCAAAACTTAGTTTCTGACTCTAATAACAGTGAGGCCCCTTTCAGGGCAACTTAATTTATAGATTCCCCAGTACAATGGAGATGTTAACAAATAACGTTACTAACCTCATGGGGTTTTGTGAGAATGTACGTAAAGTACCTGGCATGTTTAAGATTAGTATGTCCTGTCTTCCTCCCTCAATAAATGTTTACCATATTGAAGTGTATGGATAAATATGCATGGAATTCTATGGGGAGTATGTTTTAAAATAAGATATAGCTTAGATAGAACCTTCAAAGCAAATAACAAATGCACTGTAGTATAAAGAAAGAAGACCTTTGATCTTTATCACTCCTAATAGAGTAATTGAAAAAGGGACAGTTGTGTATATATATATATATATATATATATATATATATATATATATATAATTTATTATATTATAATAATTATAATTTTATATATATATATAATTTTTTAAAGGTTTATTTTTGAGAGAGAGAGTGTGTGTGCATGCAAGTGGGGGAGGGACAGAGAGAGAGAGGGATCTAAAGCAGGAGGCTCTGCTGTGACAGTGTAGAGCCTGATTTGAGACTCGAACTCACAAACTCTGATATGACCTGAGCCAAAGTCAGCTCAACCAACTGAGCCATCCAAGCTCCCGGGACAGTGATTTTTTAAATAGTCTTCCTACTCAGAACTGAAACAGCAGAGATAGAGAATACAATAGAAAAATGTAACATGGGAGACAGATTTTTGTTTTTTGTTTTTTCCCACTGATTACATTATGATCATTCAGCTCAACATTTTCCTGGGTCTGTGCAAGGACAGAGCCTTTGGTGGATTTAGGGAACTAAAGTCGGTTTGCTTCCATTGCCATCACTGCTGTAAGGGCCATCCCTTCAACAGAAGTTGCATATTTGAACATGAATGAATCAGAGACCTCCAATGTGGGTTTTGACCTGATACTCCTTTTATGAACAATACATCACAAAATTCTCATGCAATGGAGTTATACACAGCAGGTTTTTTCCCTGCCTTAGCTGAGCTTCATTTTAAGTCCTACATATGGTTTACATACTTAAAGTTGTCTTGTCTATGGCCTCTGTGGTTGGGGCCCTTTGAGCTGGGGGTAAATCCCAACAAGTGTTGGTCCCAACTCAAGAGGGCACCATGGAATGCATCTTTGCTGTTCTCTTTTTGTTTCTTATTGTTGGTGGAATGGTTGAATTTTGTAGACTAAGACTTGAAAACATGTGGATTTGGGTGAGCAAATAGGATATTTAGAGTCGAAGGATTTAGATCAATGGGATATCAGCTGTCTATTTTACAGGTGGCTGTCTCACTGATAATCTCTTTAAAAGGCATACACTTGAAATTTGTATTAAAAGAAACTTTTAAGATTTACAATAGCATCAAAAAGAATACATAAAGATAAGCCTAACCGGGGAGGTAAAAAGTTTTTACACTGAAAACTGCAAACATTACTGAAAGAAATTAAAGATGACACAAATAAATGAAAAGACATACCGTGTTCCTTGATATGGTTAAGATGTCTATACTATCCAAAGTGAACTACAGATTCAAAACAATGCTCATCAAAATTCCAAGAATATTTTCTGCAGAATCAAACAAACAAACAAAATCTTAAAATTCATATAGAATCTCAAGGGACCCTAAATAGCCAACACAATTTTGAAAAGTAGCAAACTGGGAGGACTCACACTTCCTGATTTCAAAACATATTGCAAAGTCATACTAATTGAAACAGTGTGGTACTTACATAAAGAAGGATACATAGACCATTGGATTAGAATACAGAGCCACGAGATAAGCCCCTATGTATGTGGTCAAATGATTTGCAACAAGGGTGACAAGACCACTCAACGGGGAAAGGACAATGTCTTCAACAAATGGTGTTGAGAAAACTGTATATCCATATGCAAAAGAATAAGGTTGTATCCTTACTTTATACACTACACAAAATTGACTGAAAAATGGATTGAAAGCCTGAACCAAAGACCCAAAACTACAAAATTCCTAGGAGAAAACATAGGAGAAATCCTTACAATGTTTGATTTGGCAATGGTTTCCTGGATATGACACAAAAAGCAGAGGCAACAAAAGCAAAAATAGACAAGTGAGACTCCATTAATCTAAAATACCTTTGTGCATCAGAGGACACAAACAACAGAATGGAAAAAACATCCTGTGAAATGGGAGAAAATATTTGCAGATCCTGTATCTGATAAGGAGTTAATATATAGACTATATAAAGAACTCCTACAACTCAATTACAAAAAATCAAATAAGTCAGTTAAAACTTAGGCCAAAGACTTGAACAAATATTTCTTCAAAGATGACAGACAAGTGACCAAAAAGTCTACGAAAAGATGCTCGGCATCATGAATCATCAGAGAAATGCAAACCAAAAACCACAATGAGCGATCACCCACACTCACTGGGATGACTACTATTAGAAAATAATAATAAAATAGAAAATAACAAGGGTTGGAAGGATGTGGAGAAGTTGGAACTCTTGTAGGCTATTGGCAGGATTGTGGAATGGGGCCACTGGTATGAAAAACACTAGAGAGGTTCCTCAACAAAGTAAAAATAGAACTTTTATGTTATCCAGAATTCCTATTTCTGGATCAATATCCAAAAGAACTGAAAACGTGGTCTTAAAAAGATACTTGTGCACCTGCATTCACAGCAGCACTGTTCACAATAGCCAAGAGGTGCAAGCAACCCAAATGTCCATCAATGGATGAGTAGACAGACAAAATGTAGTTTATACATACAATACAATATTATTCAGACTTAAAAAGGATAGAAATACCGTCACTGGCTACCACATGGATGCACCTTGAGGACATGGTGTTAAATGAAATAAGCCAGACATAAAATTTTATGATCGGACAAACACTGTACGATCCCACTTAAATGAGGTAATGAAAGTAATCAAATTCATAAAACCTAAAGTAGAATGGTGGTTACCAAGGTGTGGGGGAATCCAGGGAGAAGGAAAAGTCTTTACTTGTTATAGAGTTTCAGTTTTGCAAGACGAAAAAGTTCTGGAGATCTGTTTCACACCAATATGAATACAGTATACTTCAACAGAGTGAGTTGCACACTTAAAAATAGTTAAAGTGGTAAACTTTATCTTATGTGCTTTTTACCACAATAAAAAAAAAAGAACACCTAATTTAAAAGCAAAGGAAGCAGACTTTTAAGAATAGAAAAATTTGTGAAATAATTTTAAAACTTACTTGCCTCCCTCAACAGATTTAACCGTCTTTTGTGTATATTGGCATTGCCATTGGGAGGCCAGAATAATACAGCATTTCTAAGAGTTGAGATGTATCCGCCATGTTTGTCCCTCCATTGAATGATGGGCAGATTGCTGTTTCTGAATTCTTGTAACTTTTATACTGTTTGTCTCCTTCATCATGATCTCCCATGAGTGTCAGAGAAAGAGTAATTTCTTTCTTCTCATAAATCCTAGTAGCGTCTTTAGCCGCCACTTGCCACATTTTCTCCAATTTATTGCTTTCGACAACTTTGGCTATTGTCCCATATTCCTGGTTTTGTAGCCCATGAAAGGTTGGTATCGCACCCGACGTAAGGTTGATTGCCTCCGGATGAAATGTGAATAGGTTTATATAAGAGGAGGTCTAAGTATCTACTACACTAACATTTTTCTACTTATTTATTTTGCACTCCTTTGTATTTTTGTGTGCGTTCTGGATATTTGATGTTGTGTATGTAGGTGAAAACGTATTTTTATGTACACATATGCATGCATAATTATAGTTCACGCTCATGATTTGGAGAAACCAATAACGTTTTATTGCTCAAGAGGTACACATGTAAACAGATTTGGCAAGTAAGTCCCGGCTTAAAGGAAAATTATAACTTTCTACTCACTGAACTGTACTGGGAGTATGATAGATCCCTCACCCTTCTGGAGGGGACAATGCCTGCATATGCTCTCCTAGCTTGCTCTGTTTCTATCGCTCACATAGGCAGTGCTACTAAGAAGTCCATAGCAGAGCCCACAGAAGGGTGCACTCTTTTATGCTGCCCATGGTTTTTTAAAAGCTTTATCGAGGTATGGTTTACATATCATAAAATTCACCTGTTTGAATGTGCAATTCAATTTTTAGCAAATTTACAGAGTTGTGCAACGCTCAGCACAGTCCAATTTTAGAGCATCCCCATGCATATGATATTTCAAAAAAACATTACCATGCTTCTTTTTCCTGCTGTTTCTGAGTACCTGCTCTTCTCTGCAAATAGCTGTCTGCTTAAGAGGGAGTATGATCCTTACAGGTAGAATGCAAAGAGAAAGATAATTACTATTTAGATTCCAGTGGCCAAAACAAGAGTTTCAAAGGAAAACAATAGTTTTATAACTCAGGCTATTGCCTTGATATAGGGCTCCCTAAATTCCTTTATTTCCCCTTTAACATGACCTACTAGGCCTAGAAGACAAAATCGTGGAGGTATCGTACAGAGAAGATACCTTTGTGTACCTTTAAAGCTAAGATCAAAAAGGGAATATTTAAAGTAAGAAAAGTCAGTGTAGAATCTCCATTCCTGATATGAGGTGATAATGGGGAGGGAAAAAGAGATTGAAGCAAGGGAGGCAAATGTTGAAAGACATAGCATCTATTCCTTATTACTTGGGATCAAAGCCAAGGAACAGGGAGGGGCATAGATCATTTATGTGGTAGGTTTATGGAAACACGGCCAACAACAGAAATCTTTACCAACTTCTCTTGGGGAAGGCTGCCTTGCAATCTCTTCAATGCAAAAGGGATGGCTCACTGAAATTGGACAAGGAGGGAGAGGCTTGATTTAGCCTTTGAAGGGGTGGAGGTAACTCAGAAAGACCCTCTTGTCCTCAGAGGAAGGTAGTTGAATCAAGTACCCTTGATCCTCCCAAGGGTCCCTCTCTGATGAAGATGAAATCATAGGACGATCTCTGTTGGGGAGGTTATGGAGGATGTGGCATAAATCCAGAGGGTCTATACCATCATTGACAGCCAAGGCGAGGTGACCTTAGTCGTGGAGCACCTCCCCTATCTAACCAACAGAGAGAGAGAGAGAGAGAGAGACCATGAATATGCCTCAGCCATGACTGCCAGGTGAGAAAGGGTGTAGAAACTAAGATTTCCCAGAGATAAGGGTGCTAGTGGACACTATACTGATCCAAGGCCCCTACCGGTCTTCCTCCATCTTGAAGTTGGATAACTTGCTTTTCTGCTTATGTGCCTACAAGCCATCATGAAGAGTATTAGAAGGGGAAATGGAGATCTAAGAGATGGAGCATTTTTACACAGTAAAACTGAGCACTGTCTAAAGAGACTGTTGAACTTATTACATATGACCAAATTTTAACCAGATTGGGCTAAATAAGGTACATTTTGTTACCTCTTTTTGGCAATGGCGACTCAGGGGGAAGACAAAATTAATTAGAGACCAAAATATATTTATATTTTCTCAGTATACCTGTGTGTCATAAACAACCTTGGGGCCACAAACAACCTTGAACAAATGAAATTGGCTGCTTCAGCCACTGCCATTGACACCAGCCCCGTCTTTGCGGAGTGCAGTTGCCAAGGGTGAACATGCACAAAGCTGGGCCTCAGGTCTGCTGATGGAGCTCCCGTGGTAAGTGAGGCTTAGCGGCAAAGTCCTCCATTTTTTTTAAGAGGGAAAAACAATGGGTATCGAATGTCAGTCAAGTCACATTGTAATTCAAAGCTGAAGTATCACTTCATTCATTCATGCCTACAACTCGTAAAAGCAAAATAATATAGAGAGACTTTTGCCAGGAAACAGCTTTGCTGAGCCTCAAGTGGTCCCCGTGGCCCTAAAGACCACATTCTTCATCATTTCCTCCAGTGAGCCGCCATCATGGGGTCCTGACACGTTTTAAGAATTCACAGTAGTGCAGACCATTGATGAAGACTCTTAGCAATTCTGGAATGTGATTTGTGCTCATTATGTGAATGGGATTTTAACTGAAAAATGGGCTTTCGCCATAGAATCATGGACAGTTAGAGTGGCCAGGCATCTTGTAGAGGGTCATTTAACTGACGGCATCATTTAACCAGAGAGTAAAGTACTATTTGCAGTCAAAGAGCTATGTAGGGCTAGAGTCGGGGCTGGGCTCTCCCATCCCAAGTTCTATAATGTTCTGTCCGTGCCTATTGTCAGAGCAGATAATGGAAAGTAAGAAATCAACCCTGTAAAATACAGATTAAATCACCGTTAAATTTTATGTTAGTTTCCACCAGCATCTGAAGTACAGTGCTAAGAATTTCAGCATTCAGGAGCTTCTTAATGGGAAATATTATAGAGCAGCTGTCTAAATATTCAAATCTGTTTTGATGATTAAGCTGCAGCATTGGCAAATTTTAAATTTCCACACTCCAATTTTGCCTATTAAATATATTGCTAAGTCCTTTTGTTTGAGTTTCTTGCTGATAAGACTATTCCCAATTCAGCACTCTGGATATTGTGTTGTTTGATCTCCTAATGCTTTGCATTGACTTTCAAAATCAATAGAGACTTAGTTGGTATTTTATGACATATCTTATCTGTTCTTTCAAATGCTATGTGGGCCAAAAAATATATCCAGGGAACATATTTTCTTCATATGCACTTTCATCATGGTATATTCTGTTATGCCATCAGCTCAGTTTTGTTTCAGTACCTAATTTGTATGAAGCAATGATAGAGAAGAAAGAAAATCCATAAAAAATTGAATTTCCTGATACTTGTTGGTGGCCTTATTTTTCAAGTTGATGGCACAACAAAAGAGAATTTCAGAAAGTAATTGTGGAACATACATATGATGACAGTTTTGTCCAGAAGTGTTCAATACAATATGTCAGTTTAGCAGTTAATTGTTCTTTTATTGTTTCACGTGTATGCGTCCAGTCTCCCTGGTGAGAGAGGCAGCGTGGTTTAGTGAAAAGAGAAGAGACATTGCAATCAATCATAGTTTGAATATCAGCTCTGCTATTTACTATACCAGCTATGTGACCTCCCCAAAGTTAATGAACTTCTCTGATCCTCATTTTCATATTTGTACAGTTGGGCATGATAACTTGCCACACAAGATGTCATAAAGAGTTGCGTAAACACGTGTTAATGTCCAGTGCGGTGTCTGTCTGGGCCACGGGAGTTCAAAACATGGTAATCATTTGTCTTGATTTGAGTTTTTCAGAAGCAGACCTAAGTCAAGGGTAGAAGAGTAAGTAGTTACGTTGGAAGGTGGTTTTAGAGCTAGCCAACAGAGAATACATGATAAAGCAAAGTAGCCCTGTGCGTAATTGAAGCTTAATTCTACTGGGGAACTCGGGGTGTTAGTGAAGAATACACACCTCAGAGTCATCCCCTATGAAAGACAAACGAGCTGGATATTTAGACATTAATTTCTACTGGTGATTGGTGGGAGATGCTGAGGTATGGGTATTCGTTTTTCAGAACTTCAGGCTTGCCACACAAGTGGGCAGAGAAGGTTTTGCCAAGATAGGCTGCAGGCAGAGGGATAAAGACAGTTGACTTGGAAGGGATTGCTTGAGCACAGGTCTGCCCCTGAAGAACCACTCTACTCCATTTTTGTTAACTATCACTCCATTTCCTTAGTGAAGAATTTTGTTTTCCTAGTTCCCTATCGTTGGTATGCTGAAACCACTTCCTACCAGCTCGTGAGAGTGTTAAATATTCAGAAATGTTGTAAGCGAATTATCAGATTGTTAGTATCTTGAGATTAGCCCGACGGGAGTCTTTACACCAGGAAACTACACAAGTGCTGTCAGTCAGGGTCTTTTTCTTCAGAAACCAGTTTACTGGCACACCACTGTCCCCGTCCCTCTTCTCCCAGTGGATGGAGAATAGGAGTTACGTGCAGAGGCTCAGGAGTCAGACCTGAGTTCAAGTCTGAGCTCTGAAACCTTTTGGCTGTGTAGCTATGGGCAAGTTACCCAACTTCTGTGATCCTCAGCGTCCTTGCCTATAAAACAGCATGTGTGTAACTTGTATGGGTAGGGTGAAGATGAGGCACAATAACGTATTGTGCGTAAGGAGTACTCTGGCATAACGTGCTTATTATCGAAATTAAACCTTACCCAATTATGGGAGAGGCTGAGGAAGAAAAATTCCGTGAAGAGGCAAGAGGGTTTCTCTGGAAATCAGATAAAAGTCAAGTCACTAACCAGCCCCCCTGAAGCACTGGCAAGAGAGGGCAAGTTAGAGCTTATAGAGGAGCCTGGGAACGCAGGCGGGTACAGTTGCCAAAGTGTGACCGTGCACGGAGCTGGAGAAAGAAAGCTGTTTCTCTGTGTAGCTTCCATCCCTGAGAATCAAGAAGCAAGCACTCAGACGAGAATAGAAGAGAAGAGACAAGGACAAGCCAATATGTGCTGGGATGTCGGCAACCACTCACCACGGTATCTGACATCAAAGACTGTCCGAGAGGCCGGGCCACTGCTTCTCTTCTGTCTGAGCGCAGATCCAAGAGCCGCAGAGAATAATGGATTAGGAGACCACCCCAGCATGCAGAATCAGCACCCTGGGCAACAGGCGCAATATGTCCTTGGCTAGATTTCAGAACTGCTGTGGACCAGTGGCTGGATCTGCGCCTTCTGTCCTTTCCTGGGAGTGTCTATGGTGGTAATCGTATTCTTGCTATTTCATGTTGAGTGTGGTGTCTGAGACTCTGTGTGTTTAGTTTATGGGTCCCTGAACCAAGAGCAGCTGCAACTGAATAGCCTTTTATGTTTGTAGACTTGACACAAATCAGAAGCGATCCTGGACTACAAGCCTGTTTCTATAATAGGACAAGGTTTGGGCAGGTTTGGGGATGGGAATAAGTGTATTTTGTGGGTGGAAGGAATATGAATAATTTTTGGTAAGAAGGTAGACTCTATTAGGTTGAAAAAAAAATGGCTTCACATTCCTTTATTCCTTCCTAGCATTTGTATCACTTTGCAATGTGACATTGCCTTCTGTCGTCAAGAGGTGAGCTTTTTTTCTCTATCTTTGAATCCGCTTCTTCTGGTGACTTGCTTTGATCAACACAGTGTGGCAGAGGTGATGTTGTGTGACATACAGTCCAAGGCCTCACGAGGCTTTGTAGCTTTTGCTTTCACTATCTTCAAACCTACTGTCACCTTATGAGGAATATCAGTCTAATCTCTTTGAAAATGAAAGCCCATGTCGAGAGAGAGAGGTCCGGCTCTCCTGGGCTTTCCAGATGGGCTCAACTCCCAGCCAATGCACAAGCTGATCCAGTTGTGTGAGTCAGCCCAGGCAAGACCAGCAGAATCACCCAGACAAGCCACAGCATCTCGAGAAACAATACATCATTGTTGTTTTAAACTTATAAGGCTTGGGGTCATTTGTCACACAACTGTAGATAACTGATACCTCCTCCCAATAAATTATTTTTGTGTTTCACTTAACCAGAGTTTTAGTTGTTTGTATCTTCACAGGTTTGCTGTGTGGGATAAATATGCTATTATTTGTAAAGGGCTTAACCCAAACCTGGCACATAGGAAGTGCTAGATAAATGGTAGCTACTATTCTATGAAATAAGTTCCAGATGTTTATGAGAGGTGAAGTATGGACAGCCCTTACAGGCTCTGGTAGACCTATAGAAGGGGGTACATGACCATCAAACAATATGTGTGCCCCTAAGTCTCAATTTTCTCAAAGTCAAAATGAGGATATTTGCTAAATGATCTATAAGTGATGGTCAGGCTCTAAGATCCCATGTTCCTATGCAAGATTGGCCCCAAACCCACTTTGGCACATATTCTAGATGGACCCAAATTCAAGCCTTACTGGGTCTCAGCTGTGGACGCACCCATGCCAATGTCTTTATGATCTGTTATGCAGTGTCCTCCGGGCACTTCATTTGTCAACATCAGAGCAGCGATGAGATGTGTGGGCATCCCCCTGGGCAGCCATGTTTGCCACTTCAGGGGCACCATCTACAATGTAGTTTATGTGACTGTGGTGGCTCCCAAGAAGGTTAAATTTTTTAGAATATTTTCTCTTATTTTATATGGGGTAAGGCTGATTCTGTGTAGCATAAAGGATGAGAAGGAAGGTGCTGGGGGCAGCCTCACCTTCTTTTCTACTTCACTGAGCAGTTCAACTCTGTCCCTACGTTTGCATACTCTGCTCGGCAATGCGTTCGCCCTGCAAGGGCCAGAGTCCTCTCTCCTTAGGAGGCAGCTTAGATCATCTGATTTTCCTTAAAGATGCTTCTTGGAAAGGTCTTACTGCCATTCCAACAGCTTCGTGGTATGTTCCTTCCAATCACTTGTAATAGCCTCCATAAAGGAGTTTTGCTAAGTACAGTTTTCTGCATTTGAGGTTGGCCTCATGTGAATGTCACAGCATGTGTGTTGAGGTGCTAAGGAGCTGAGAGTTACTGTCTCTGCTCATCTAGAAGATGATCTGCCAAAGGCCTAGGCTAGAAGGCAGAACCCTGGGCACAGATGAGCTTCACCTCGGAGTTAATCAACAGATCATGCAAATGAGGCACCCATTTATAGCATTTATTTAAATTTTCATTTAAATTGCTGGTTAAATGGAATACATTTAAAATTCTGAAGTCAACACTTGAGCAAATTGGTTTTAAAACTATATATTAAATTGCCGCACATTGCAATTTAATGCATAGTTCCAAGATAATTGCTTATTGCTTTAGGAGTACAAAATATATGTCCAAATTGTTTAGTGTGGCTGATGAGACACAAGAAGCAATATCTTCTCGTTGGCCTTTTCTTAAAAAAAAGAAAGGTAGAGTGTGGTAATTATAAACGTTATGTCAGACTGAACTCAGGGTATCTGGCTTTGAATTCTGCCTCTACCACTTATTAGCTGTCTGATTTGGGCAGTCCTCTTAATTCCCTCTGGCCTCAGTTACTCTATCTGTGAAATGGAGTTAATAAAGATATTTTCATCATAGGCTTATTGGGAGGATTACATGAAGTGATCTGTACAAGGTGCCTGGCTCAGTACCTGATCCGTTATAAATATCCAGTGAATCTTAACTTCTGTTTTTTTTTTAAATAAGGGCCATTATATTTTTATTTCCTGTATGGCATCTACTACTAGAAAAGATAAATCACACAGGTGATATCATCTGTGGCTTGCGTTATATTTCTTTTTGGCAGTATCGTTCTGAACTCTTTGCAAAGACAGTACTCTACTTGTTGACCTCAATCATCCAGACTTGTTCTTGAGAGGGATATTTTTAAAAAGAGAAAAAAAAAAACCCACCATATTTGCTTTCTGACAGTATCTGGGTGATCCCTAAATTTTGGAGAAAAAGATAAAAAGAGATGAGGAACTCTGAGGGTCCGTAGAGTGCCTAAGGTGTGCCTAATTGGATTTAACTTTCCTTACTTGGAAATGGCTACAGAAACCAAATTATTCAGAGTATTAGTTATGGTTCTCTGGTGTCACAGAAAACAGGATGAGTCTAGATCACTTTTAGGGGGAATTCAGTGGAAGGATCTTGGAATTCACTGATTTGGAGAGAGAGGTAAATAATTAGACCTTTGAAAAGATAGGAGCCCAGACAACTCTGGAGATTGGAAATACTTGGTACCTGGAGATATCCACCAAAGAGCATAACCTTAATTGACAATCATGCCAAGACTGTGTCTGGGGGTGGGTGGGAGGGTCGTTCCAGTTGGGGTGCTGGTTAAGCCCCAAATGCCCTAAACAAACAAGGAAGCTAAAAATGGGCATTCTCCCTACTTAGCCTTATGTCAACAAGGCTAATTTACAGACACAGCAGTGAGTTAAATCTCAGGTTTCACAAATATGTGTAGACAATAAGCAACATGGAGAGTCAGGGAGGACAAAGAGCCAAAATGGCACAGGGTGAAAAATGACTACAAGGGTGGCAGTGGCTAATGAAGGAGAGGGACACACAGTGAGTAGTGTTCCTAGTGTACATATTGCACCTTGGTCCCAGAGTTCCCACTGAGCCAAATGAAAGCGTCTCTTCCATAGCCAAGTTCTCCAGTCTGGGGCTGGAGGATGGGGCTGAAATGTACTATGTGGATATAATAGATTCAATTTTCTCATAGAGCCTGACTACCTTCAAATCCTTGCAAGCTGAAATTGTACCCATCAGAAAAGTTCATAAGGCTTAGAGGTGGGATGGTGGGTGGGTGTGGGTGGTTTTTAGAGCTGCTTATCAATATGAGAAGCTAAGATATACAGTAGCAGCACATATAGCTTGTCAAGTAATGTTTACTCAAGCGATAGAAATAAATGACTCTGGAAAACCTACTCTCTTGAAAATCTCAGAAGGTTACCTAATTCCTGGCCTCATGTCCAGTGAAAAAGGAAGGCATTTTTGAAATTAAAGTAAATTATCAATATCCATTATCAAAAAAATGGGTATAGAGATCATATACCTCAACATCATACAAGCCATAAATGACAAGCCCACAGCTAATATCATCCTCAATGGTAAAAAGCTAAAAGTCTTTCTCCTAAGATCAGGAACAAGACAAGGATGCCCACTCTCACTGCTCTTAGTCAACATAGTATTGGAAATCCTAGCCAGACCAATTAGGCAAGAAAAAGAAATTAAAGGCATCCAAATTGAAAAAGAAGTCAAACTGTCACTATTTACAAATGACATGATATTATAAATAGAAAACCCTAAGGGCTCCATCAAAAAATTGAGTTGTTACAACAAATCAACAAATTTAGTAAAGTTGTAGAATACAAAATCAATACATAAAAATCTGCTGCATTTCTATACACTAATAATGTCCTCTCAGGAAGAGAAACAAAATAATTCTATTTGTTTTTATTTTGTTTAAAATTTTTTTTAATGTTTATTTTTGAGAGACAGAGACAGAGTGTGAGTGGGGGAGGGGCATAGAGAGAGAGAAAGACACAGAATCTGAAGAGGCTCCAGGCTCTGAGCTGTCAGCACAGAGCCCAATGCCAGGCTCGAACTCACAAGCCATGAGATCATGACCTGAGCCGAAGTCGGACGTTTAACTGGCTGAGCCACCCAGGCGCCCCAAGACAATTCTGTTTGTAATTTCATCAAAAAGAATAAAAAACCAGGGATAAATTCAATCAAGCAGGTGAACGACATATACATTGAAAACTACAAGACATGAAGGCAAGAAATTGAAGAAGACACAGAAAAATGGAAAGGTATTCCATGATCCTGGATTGGAAGAATTAATATTGTTAAAATGTCCATGCTACCCAAGCCAATGTACAAATTCAATGCAATCACTATCAAAATCCAGTGGCATATCTCCAAAGAAATAGAACAAATAATTCTAAAATCTATGTGGAACCCCCCCCCCACCCCATAACGCCAAAGCAACTTGGAGAAAGAAGAAGTTGGAGGCATCACACTCCATGATTTCAAACTATATTTCAAAGCTATAGTAATCAATATAGTATACCATTGGCATTAAAACAGACACATAGATCAATGTAACAGAATAAAGCCCGTAAATAAACACATATGTGGTCTATTAATTTATGACGAAGGCATGAAGAATATACATTGGGGAAAGGACAGTCTATCTAATGAATGGTGTTGGGAAAACTGAATAACCACATGCAAAAGAATGAGACTGGACTATCTTACACCATACACAAAAATTAACTCAAAATGGATTAAAAACCTGAACACAAGACCTGAAACCAGAAAGCTCCTAGAAGAAAACAAAGGCAGTAAGCTCCTTGATATAAGTCTTAGAGATGATTTTTTTTTAGTCATCTGAAACCAAAAAGCAAGAGCAACAAAGTAAATATAAATAACTGGGACTACATCATACAAGCTTCTGCATAGCAAAGAAAACCATCAACAAAATGAAAGAATAACCCACTGAATAGGAGACAATATTTGCCAGTCATATGTCTGATAAAGAACTAATATCCAAAATACATAAAGAACTCATAGCTCATGCAGAAGAACTCAAACAATCTAATTAAAAAATGGGTAGGAGATCTGAGTAGACATTTTCCCAAAGAAGACATGTAGATGTACATGAAAAGTACTTGTACATGTACAAGTACATGAAAAGGAGCTCAATGTCATTAATCATCAGAGAAATGCAAATGACAATCACAGAGAGATACCACCTCATACGTGTTAGAATGGCTACTATCAAAAAGACTAGAAATAACAAATGTTGGCAAAGATGTGGAGAAAAGGAAATGTTTGTGCACTGTTGGTGGGAATGTAAATTGGTGCAGCCACTGGGGAAAACAGTATGAAGATATCTCAAAAAATTAAAAATAGAATTATCATATGATCCAGCAGTTCCACTTTTGGGTATTTATCTGAAGAAAATGAAAAAGATTCGCATCCCTATGTTTATTGCAGCATTATTTATAGTAGTCAAGATATGGAAGCAAGCCAAATGTTCATCGATGGATGACTGAATAAAGAAATTGTAGTTATGTGTGCATACATATAGAGTGGAACATCCTTCAACCCTAAAAAAGAATGAAAGCTTGCCGTTTGATGTGACATGGATGGACCTCAAGAGCATTATGCTAAGCGAAATAAGTCAGACAGAGAAAGGCAAATACTGTATGAGTTCTCTTAGATGTAGAATCTTAAGACGAAACAAAACAAAAAACCACCCATAAAGACGCAGACTCATAGATGCAGAGAACAGATGGGTGGTTGCCAGAGATGGGGAGTCAGGGTAGGAGAAATGGACGAAGGGGGTCAAAAGGCAAAAAGAAAACAAACCGAAACAAATAAATAACAACAACTAAGGCCTGTCTGAGTAGCCGAACAGCCTGGGCTGCTATTTACAGTTGTGCAGGTTGTACCCTGCACACTCTATGGGGCACCATTTATACCACTGTCTAGAAGAAAAATAAAATTATAAGTGAATAAATAAATAAATAGGGTTTATGGGACACCATGCATTTATTGGCTATTGGTGGGGCTCTGACAGCTATTTTTTGGGGGGTGCTTTAGACTCCCTTGTGAGGAACTTGTCCTCTCAGAAAATGGATGGTGTTTAAGCACCCACCTCTTTTGTTGAAGGGGATGCCTTTGTGTTTCAACAGAATCTGAATCATTTGACTAGCATCCGAGATGCTAACACAACAGGATCTCATAAAACAAAACCCTAGGTGATGGGAACATGTCACCTCCAAAAAATGTTATATGTTCGCCAGTGCTTTGCAAGAGAGGAACTGATGCATGGATGCACAAAATGATTTTTTCTCGCCTTATTCTGTCACCTTCTCATCCAAAGATCATTAGAACACAGATTTCCTGGAGAATAGGAAACTATCCTGTCTTTGGACAGCTTTAGGACTCATTAGAAAGACACAGGATTCCTGGCTTCAAGTTTACAGCAGCACTATTATGGGGAGACGTTAAAATAAATACAAACCTACCATTCTGTCCACTGCCTAGTTCATGTTCTCCCTCTCCCTGGCCTGGATTATCACCATCCTATCTCCCCACCTCCAATTCTTGATCTGCCATCTGACCTCTACACCTGTTAAATCTTTCTAAAGCCCTCTTCTTATCCCGTCGTACATAAGGCTTCTTACTGCCCACCAAGTAACACCTAAATTCTTTCTATTCAAGTTACTGCAAGATCAGTCCCCATGCCACCCTCCCAACACTCACTTCTCCCATTTATAGATCTTGCCTCTTGGACAAACAAATTGTTGGGATTTCCTGGACACCAACATACACATTCATTGTTTTTTGTTTTTTGTTTTTTACCTGGTTCACATTGCCTTTTTATCGTGAATGTTTTTGCCATGACGTTTGTTTCTACCCCCATCACAACCAATTCGTACTCATGAGAAATAAATCTTGATTCCCTAAGCCTGCCCCGCCACATTCTTGACTAACTTGCCATTTTCCAGTGGTCTCCATATCAGCGCAGGGCTCCACCGTTTACCTGGTGGCACAGGTGCCAAACCCAAGAGTCACCTTAGATCCTATTGTTTTATTTACCCCCTACGTTCAATTCACCAGCACGTCCTCTTGGCTTTCCCACCAAAATGTCTCCCGTAGCGCAGCACTTCTCTGCATCTCCACTGCTACCTTCACATCAAAGCTTCAGTTCTCTGTTGCCTGGACCTTCCACAGGATTTCCTCAGTAATCTACGTCCACATGCGCCTCTGCGTGAAATCAGACTAATCTTCTATAAATGTAAATCCCATCATGTTACTCCTCTGTTTAAAACCCTTAAGTGGCTTCGTGTCGCTTTTAGAATAAAATACCTTACCTGATCTGCTCCCTGTCGGTCTTTCCAAAGCTCACTTGGTTCCTTCTTTTCCCTTTTCCTCCCACTTAGGCTGCACAGTCCTTTTCTGTTTCTTTCAGGGGCCAATTTACAGATTATTTGCATTTTCTGTTCCTTCCTGCTAGGCTGTTCTCTTTCCACATCTTTTTTACATCTGGTTCCCTAAAACACGTCAATACGAATGTCTCTGCCTTAGAAATAGTTTCCCAGGACCAGATCTAAAATAGCTTCTTCTTCTTATTCTATTGAGTCATTCAAGTAATTTCCTTCAGAGCATTTATTAGAGCCTGCAATTATTTTAATTGGCTATCTGTTTGCCTTTTTATTGACTACATCTCCTGTCTACCCGAGTAAATGTAAATTTGTGTCTTCTTGTTCATCTTGAACATGACGGGCACTAAGTAAGTATTTGCTGAATGGTTGAATGAACGGTCATCCTAACTACCGTCTAATCCAGGTGGCCTTTCTGCTTCGCACATTCAGAAGCTCTTCTCTGGAATTTCAGTGTGTTTTGTCTGACCTCAA
The DNA here is from genome assembly GCF_022837055.1 of Prionailurus viverrinus. Taxonomy (NCBI): domain Eukaryota; kingdom Metazoa; phylum Chordata; class Mammalia; order Carnivora; family Felidae; genus Prionailurus; species Prionailurus viverrinus. The sequence goes on from NC_062569.1 coordinate 12,098,085, forward strand.
GCTTCATACTTTACACCCTCTGGATGGGATTCTAGGTATTCATAAACATGTCTAATTTTCCTTACGAGATTTTGTGGTTACCATCTGTGTGTCTGATTCATCTCTGAGTTCCCCCACCGTGCCTATCCCAATGTCTTGCACACAATATTCAGTAAATATTTCACCAAGTGTAAATATAAGCAATATTGATTCACTGTGGATTTCAGCTAATTTCTTAATTTCTTTCTTTCTCTCTGCCTATGGGTAGCCACCCCTCTTTAGCTGAATAATATTGTAAGCATAGTTTTGCCTTTTACTCCTATGTCGTCATATTTGTGGGTTGCACTGTGGAAATCATTCAGTTCCTAAAAAGGCTCTGTGATTCTGCAGCATCGCAGAGGTAGATTCAGAAGCTAAATCCCTACATTCGTTACTATTACCCAAATCTCCAGAGGTTTTGTGGCCAATGCCTTGTATTGTTGTTATTTATTAATCTTTGTTTATTTTCTATAGTCTTTTTAATTGTAGGTTGCCCATAGTTACCCTCTCATTGATATGTTGTTTTAAGACAACAAAATGGCTTAAAAACGGGCATGAAATTTGAAAGGGATGCAAACAATTTACGAGCCCAGCAGTACCACCCAGGTACATCAAGTAAATTAGGCATCCGCTCTTTTTTTTAAATTTTTTTTTTTCAACATTTTTATTTATTTTTGGGACAGAGAAAGACAGAGCATGAACGGGGGAGGGGCAGAGAGAGAGGGAGACACAGAATCAGAAACAGGCTCCAGGCTCCGAGCCATCAGCCCAGAGCCCGACGCGGGGCTCGAACTCACAGACCGCGAGATCGTGACCTGGCTGAAGTCGGACGCTTAACCGACTGCGCCACCCAGGCGCCCCAGGCATCCGCTCTTTTAAGATTAGAAGAGACACCGGACGTAGAAAACTCCAGAACAGAAGGGTATTTCTTCAACTTGCTCTTTCAGCCGTATTTTCCTTCATTCTGTCTCCCTAAATATTCTCTTTTCAGATGTTTAGCAACTTGAGGACAGAAACTGTGTTTCTTATCTCTGTATCCCTAGGCACCAAGTTGGGTGCTTGGTAATTATCCCTTATTAATTTATTAATTAATGCTATCCTCTTTTGCGGGCGTTGATTTTCATGCCCATCTTGGACTGGCCTATTGGGCTTTCCAGGTCCCAACTCTCAGACCTCCCTTGGTCCCCATTGTCTTTTGCACAAGTTTTTGGAAGTGTTCCTTGGCTCCCACCCAGATGCCTGGATTCCTCTTTTGATCTATTGTTCCTCCTTCCTATCCTTTGGAAGCAAGCATTATTTTCCTATTGCTAATTTTCTCTTAACGATTAAAGAGTCTTGGATGGGACTCTTGGCTCTAACTGGCAGACCTTCTGATAAAGACCTAAGGCTATTAATTCTAACTTTTACCTGAGCCAACAGTGGAATGTGGGTGCCAAAAAAGAGTTCATATAGACTCAGTCACATTAATAGTTACTATTTCTTGTTCTCTTTAGACTGTTCCTGGCACTTTGCTCAGCACCTTACATGCTTTGCCACATTTAACCCTTCCAGTGACTCCTTAAAATAGACATGGCTATTTCCTCCCTTCACCAGATAAAAAATCTGAATCACATGGAATGTAAATAAGATGGATGAAGTCACAGCAGCACAATTAGAATTTGGACCAGGATCTGCCTGGTTTCAAAGCTTAAGCTTTGGTATCAGCTAGGGTGCTCATGGGAGCCTTACTAATGGGATCATGGTGACCAGAGCACGGGAAATATGAATTCACTCTATTTAAATTAAAAAAAATTAATGTTTATTTATTTTTGAGAGAGAGATAGAGAGAGACAGAGCATGAGTGGGGGAGGGGCAGAGAGAGAGGCAGATACAGAATCTGAAGCAGGCTCTAGGCTCTGAGCTGTCGCACAGAGCCCAGTGTGGGGCTCGATCTCACAAACTGCGAGATCATGACCTGAACCAAAGTCGGATGCTTAACCAACTCAGCCACCCAGGCACCCCTGAATTCACTGTATTCTAGAGCTGGGGATACCACACCTGGATTTTTGTGCTATGCCTCCTTTTATAAGATAGAAATAAACTGACCCAGACTTGTGACCATCGTCACCATCGTGACCATCATCACCATCGTGACCATCTTCAGAAACCATCGAAGAAACTGGAGTAGTTCTAACTAGAAAAGAGAGAGAAAGAGAGAGAGAGAGAGAGAGAGAGAGAGAGAGAGATTTAGATGATAGCTGAAAGAAGTCTCCCCGTATTTGGCTCAGAGCCCTGTGGAAGAGAAATTAGACATGTACCCACTTACTGCCAAAGCCTGTGGAAATGACACAAATGCGTACGTGAAGTCACGCTGAGAGGAATTTTTGTGACCCTTCCAGCTGTCAGTGGGGTGCTACTCTACGTGATGCAGTTTTAAAATTATGATTATTCATTATACCGATATTCAAGGAGAAGACACGTCCTCTAATTCAGAAGTTTCCCCCGATACCTCGACTTCTCTTACAACCCTGAGCCTTAACCACGAATGTCGGCATAGTTTATATTCAAAACATCTTATGAGGGTCCTTCTCATGCCATCGGACACCTACTGTCCTCTGGTTGGTTATTCAGTACTCTGAGGCTCTCGGTTAACTGAGGACAGGAATTGAGTCTACTTTATCTTGCTGTCATTACTACCTCCCTGACATGGCCTTACAAACTGTAGATGCTGTGGAACAGAATCTTGTTGGTCCTCCCCAGAGCTTCAGTATGTTATTTACCCTGGTTTCACCATGTACTAGCTCTGTGACGCTGGGCAAGCCGGTTAAACCGTCTGTGTCTCAGTTTCCTCAGCCATAACACGGAATACATAACTGGAGTTTTTGCGACCGTTAAATTTGTTAAATCTGTACAACTTCGAGAACAGAGCTGGACACATAGCCTGTAGACATGTCTCGTGTGGCTGTACATTTTGAGGACCTAATCTCCCCGTGAGACTTGGAGGTCCTTGAGGAAATGATCCACTTCGCGTGTTTGGCCCCTAAACTGGTTGGTGGCCTGTGTGGCAGGTGATGGCTACATGCTTGTTGAAATGAATGCCTAAGTATTAAAGTTTAGAGAGAGCCTAGACAACTAAAGCTGTTAGATTTTGGGAGGACCTTAGCGGTCACCAGAACAGTGAATCGTAAGTCCAGCTGGACATTAGTGTGTTTCAGCAGTGTTAGTATAAGTTAGAGCGCTTGCCGAATTCCAGATTTTGAACACAGCCTAGAACAAAATCGTTTGAGTGGCGACTTAGGCATCTGAATCTTACTCAGCTTTTCTGGTAGCCAGCCCAGCACTTTCCTTTGTGTCCTATTTTGTGGATAAGGAAACTGAGACACAAAGAGGTTGTACTCTCCCAGGATCGGGGAGCTTGGGAGAGAGATCGAGACTAGAACTCAGCTAACTTGACATTGTGGCCACTGGGTTGTGCAGGGGATCTTTGGATTGTATGAAGGGATTGCGTAAGATGACTTCCCAGACGTCTCTGCCGTTAGCCAGGCGGTCCTCAGAGTTACTGAGTGCCTACCCGTGCTAGCTGCTGAACGGGTTTCTGACGTGACCAGGAAAATGAGACACGCATCCTTTTCCTGTAGGATTTTACAGTCTGGTGCAAGAAACCAAACCGCTGCACAGAAACCACAGTGCGAGCTGGAGAGTGACAAGGCAGGAGGTGTGGAGAGCTACCTGCTCAGTGGGGGCTGAACTGCATGACCGCCATCTTGTGTCCTGAACATTCTGGCAGGAAGTACTGTGTTTACGGGGCAACCTCCCACTCTGTGGCCCCTCTTTCTACTCTTCCACTGTGGCCCCTTGGTCTAGAGTTCATTACCTTGTCATTTGACCACGCTGAGGAGATTTTCCCTTTCTACTACTGTAGCTTACTGTCGCATGGAGTTTCACTTCTCCTCCGTGCACTTATGTATTTAATAAGTATTATTGGTTGCCTGTTACCGTTAGCTAAAATTTATTGAGCCAGCTAATATTAATGACTTTTTTTTTTTGCGTGCCCACTACGTAGCAGGCACTGTTTTAAGTGTTCGTCTGTGTTAATTTACTTAATCCTGCGTCAAAGGAAGAGGCCACTGCTCAATAACTGAAACAATATTTGAAGTTGAATGTATTGTTTGCTCACCAGGGAAATCTGCGCATCTCTTTGAACAAAGCAAACATTGATCTCATACAGAGCTTTGGGAGGCATGGGATTGGAGAGCCGGTGGACATTCACAAGTCAGAGTTTAAGGGGTCAACTGCCTTTCACATTTGGAAGTGTGGTTCCTAGGGTGAGGCTGGATGGACTGACTTTCAGAAGTAAAATTCCTACAAGAAAAGGAAGGAGAGAGCATAGAAAGAGAGAGGCTGCAGCAAAAAGTATGTAGAGGAGAGGAAAGTGAGAACCTCCGTGTGCAGTTTCCTTTCACAGTCCAGAGGCTACAGCTCAGTTTTCCTGTTGAACCTGTTCCCTGTTCTTCTTCCTGTTCCTCCCGTGGCTTCTGTAGGCCATGGATTGTATGAATTGTATTCTATATCTACCCCATCCCCAGCCAAAGTTGTCTCCCGCTCAGTTAGTCAGGTAACTTACAATGGCGTCGCAGAGAAGGGGACATTATCATTGGTTGGTTGAAGGGTCAAGGAGAGTTTCTTCTATTTAATAGCCAACAAAGGCTTATCAGACTCCTATAAATTGCCAGGTACTTTCTAGGTGCTACAGAAACACAAGTGAAACCAACAGACAGAAGCTTATACAGCCAAACCTCTATCGGAGAGACAGATACTTAGACAAATAAGTAAATAAGTTTATATTATATGTCACATCATGGTCACTAATTTTGAGTCAAATAAAGCAAAGAAAGAAGGTGGAGGTGAGAAGTGGCTACAGTTTGAAATCAGGTCGTCAAGAAGGCCTCTTTGAGAAGCTCATGTTTAAGAAAAGAGTGAAGAATAGTGAAGAGGCCAAGGTGGATGGAACTTGGTGAGCTTGGAGGACAGTAGTAATAGATGAGGTTTGAAGTCCAGGAGATGATGGGGACAGGAGATCATTTAGGGCCTTAGAGCTCATTATAAGGACTTTGACTTTTTGGTTGATGAGATACAGAGCCATTGGATGGTTTAAGTCAGCCTTGATCTGACATATCGATTCAAGGGAACATAAGAGCTACTATGTTGAGCACAGTCCATACAACATGCAGGACAAGGGTGAGAGCCAAGGGTTAGCTGGGAGGCTACTGCACTAATCCAAGCTTTTGATGGTGGTTTGGACTAAGGTGGTAGGGGAAGGGGTGATGAAAAACAGTCATATTTTGGACTTATTCTTCATGGAAGATTCTTCCCATTGAAAGACTTCATTATTAACCACTATAAACACTAGCAGTTAGATTGGAAATCCTGGGTACATATCCCAGAAAATCACAGTTTGACCTACTTACACAACCTGGGAAAAAGCATGGGGAAGAAGAGGCACATTGTCACATCTGGCAATAGAATTAGAATGTATATATCAAGAAAAGAAGCATAATCTGTCTCCAGTTCTTTATAGTTTTTATAGATTTTCTCACAGATAATTGCATGAAATATGGGGATTTCTTTGCTGTGGAGACAAAGATGACTTTAGTTTCAATTTCACTGCTTTTCTGGTTGCAAGTGGGTGTTTGACATTTTGTGTGTGTGTGTGTGTGAGAGAGAGAGAGACAGAGAGAGGAGAGAGAGAGAGAGAGAGAGAGAGAGAGAGATTGATTCTGAGAGAGCTACAGAGTGACTGCTATTCCCTGAACGATAAAAACCTGAAATCCTACTAATGAGGTTAAAAAAACTAACTTTTTCTCTCTGCCTAATAATAGCCCTGCCTACTGACATAACCAGGGTTCCCTGAATAATCGCCCTCTTTTCCAGTTTATTTTTAGAACCTAAAATTGGGAGGGAGGAAAGTGCCTTTAGGTGTTACAGGCTTCCCTTCTGAAAGCTCAAACCCTGGGCTTCCACATTTGGCCCTGAGCTGTGTTGAATGCACCCTTCCAAGTGAAAGATAAGTCAAAGTGAAGGGTGGAACTGAAATCTGGCCTTGGAGCTCTGGATGGTTTACCCTTCAGCGTGAGGTTAAAAGATTGATCCTTTGCTGCAGAACCCGGCTTTCCCAAATTGGGGAATCTGCCTGTGCCATTTTTATCTGCCTCCATGGACACCAATTGGGTTTGCCAGTGACAGAAGTAAAGCCACAGAATTTTACCAAAATAAACTACTTTGAGGAAAAGACGGACTTTAAGGCATAATAAATGTTAATACTGTTATGCTTTTTATGCTTTAGTAAGCATAAACATATTTGAAACGCTTATGGGCCACTGGCATATGTTTCTGGAAATTTCCACAATGTACATTACAGGAGGAAAGAGAGACACTGATTAGAGAGAGAATAAAATTGAATCAAAGCTTGTGGCAGATATTGGTGGAATATTTGGATGAAGTTGCCAGAATTATTTTTGTGGAGGGCTATTTTGGGTAGGCAGTAACCTTTATTCTCAGATATAGATTTCCATGTTGACTTTTAACCTTTAGTCACTGACTGGCAGTTGTACCTTCCTAAAAATGTTCTGTTCCATCCTTCTGCCTGTGCCCAAACTGAAAGTTTGAAAAATTTAAGGGTATCAAATGTGGGTTTACACCAACCATCATGCATCTCACTTTCCTTTTCTTCTTGTTCCATAAAGAAGTGGCTGAGTACATGTAAGGAGGGGCCCTCAGGGACAAAAGCAGTGTCTTTAATATAGAGGGTCATTTAAGCATGAGCTTCAAATGTAAAGTTAAGAGAGGTGACCTAGAGATCATTTTTTCTTCAGGAATGACTCATTCCTACAAAAGGAATATATGGCAGTCCTTAACACATTGCAGAAGAGTGTATGTGCACAAAAGAGACATGGGCTTGTGTCTACAATCATCTTTTTGTACATGTGTTTGAAAGGTGTTTGCAAGAGTGAGTAAAGTAGGTTGAATTTACATTTCTTGAGCTCCTCCGCACTCCCTGATGCTAAACAAGATGCTGCAGGAATGGAAAATAGAACTTTCTTTCCTTAACTCTATTATGCCATTGGGAACTATAAAAAAACTGTCAGCTTCAATGCCCCACATGTATTAAAAGAGATATGGGGCGCCTGGGTGGCTCAGTCGGTTGAGCATCTAACTTTGGCTCAGGTCATGTTCTCGCGGTTCATGGGTTCGAGCCCCGCTTCGGGCTCTGTGCTGACAGCTCAGAGCCTGGAGCCTGCTTCCGATTCTGTGTCTCCCTCTCTCTCTGCCCCTCCCCCCACGCACATTCTGTCTTTCTCAAAAATAAATAAAAACATTGAAAAAAAGAGATACACCATTCGAAGCTGGGGTAGTGACCCATTTTTCCCCTTGTGTTTTGTTGTGATCTGATTAGATTCCATCTCAGACATGATCTGTTTGTGTGCTTGCAGGAGACCCCCATCAACAAGAGATGGTTCCAAGTAAGAAGAGTGCCGTTCTCGTGGATGGGGTTGTACTGAACGGCCCCACAACAGACGCCAAAGCAGGAGAAAAATTTGTGGAAGAGGCCTGTAGGCTAATCATGGAAGAGGTGGTTTTGAAGGCTACGGATGTCAGTGAGAAGGTAAAAATAAAAGACACCTGTCAGAAATCTGAATGGGAAAGATAGGTTCTTTCCCAATCTGGTGGTTCGAGGTAAGGGAAAATGGGAAGCTCATGCTATTATCTCCTTCCTACCTTTGTTTCAAGGGGATCCCTGGAAACAAAGTGTGAGCCCCACCCCCTTCCCCCCAGCATCTACTTTCCTAGGAGGGTTGGCGCCTAACTTTGGCAGCCATCTTTTCTTGGGAGACTGGCTGAGACCTCAGACCTTGACCATGAGGGCATGAAACACAGGAATGAAGCTTCTGCGCTGTAACCGTGTGGATTATAACTAACCTGATGATCTGATTTATACACGCCCTAAAAAATACTCTGCTCTCCATTGTCATGGGCACATTCTTTTTGTTACTGGTAAAACACAAGCGGAATGGGGAAAAGGGTATGAAAAGTTTTAAAATTTATCTAAAGGTCCTTCTCAGGAGTTTGTCTGAGCTCAACTGGAAATCTTGGTTAAGTCTGACTTCTGACTGGCACCGGTTACTGGTCCTGGGTTTCAAATTCAGGCTCCAATTCAGATTCAAATTGATACTTCAATTATTACTAATAACATCTACTCTTAGGAGTATTTTCTGTGTGCCAGGTGATGTTCTCAGGACTATTCCATGTGAATTTGTGCATTTAATCCTTAGAAAAACACTAAGAAGCAGGGGCTATATGTTAACTCTCTTTTAAGGATGAGGAAAAAAGTGAGGCACAGGAGGTCAAGTCCTCTGCCCAAGATCACGTGTTAGTAGGTATTAGCGGTGGCACGAAAATCCACGAAGCCTGGCTTGAGTCTGTGCTTTGAACTTCTCCTCTGTGTGTCTCTTATAATTGCTCAATAATCCTTTATCACATTGATTATCTTTCATATTGGAGTTGAAGTATCAACGAATAGATGTATAGGAGGGATTCTTATTCCAATTCTATTAGTCAAAAATAAATATCGTTTAAAAAAGATTTTGAATGTGGAACGGTATTTATTCTGAATTTTTGATCACACGCATTTGGGAAAACTAATACGAGTAAAGACGAAAGTGTCTCGTGAACTTAGAATAGCTACATTCCAGGCAAAATCACTGATGGTATTTCTTGCTTACATATTTATAACTGCATATTTTCTGGTCTTATCTGTACTTGTGAAATATTTTGGACCGGCTTCACTTTGGAGCACACTGCTTTGCTGGTAAGCTTTTTTCCTTTTTAATTGGCCTCTATTCAGTCATTAAATATTAACTGAGTATTAGCTACGGGTAAGCCATTATATTTGGCCCTGGGGGATAAAAAGACAAATAAGATAAAAGCTCAGCTTTGAACAGAATTTATAGTCTAATTGGAAGGATAAGTTTTCACTGGACAAGAGAACAGGGGGTCCCAGTAAGAATGTGATAAATGTGTGTGATTGGGGCTGACTTCGGGGATTTCACAGAGGAGTGGGCAGTCTGAGCTTTGATGTGGGTTGTGAAGGTCAAGTAAGATTTTGAAGGGCAGAGAGAAGCCGACCCATGTGTGCTGAAGAAAGCGGGAAGGCAAAGAATGGAAAGAGCATTGCAAAAGGGAAATTTTGCCCAGAAAGAAGGGCTCATGTAGGGGACTAATGGGAGATAAGACAAGAAGGGGAGACTTAAGATCTTAAGTTATCAGTTAAGGAACCACAAGTTGATTGCAGTACAGTCACCGTGTCTCTCCATGTGAAGTTGGGTTGAAAGCTATGTTGAATTTGGGAGAAGGAGGTGGAATTTTTATGTCGTGAATATAGTCTACTTTCTCAGAGATCCAACAGGGCACCTTTGAAAGGTGACCTTCAGATACATCCCCACACTTTGTGAGTTGATTACTTCTAGTGCCTTCTCTTACAGACATTAAAAAAAAATTGAGTTACAGGGACGCCTGGGTGGCTCAGTCAGCTAAGCACCCAGCTCTTGACTTCAGCTTGCATCATGATCTCACAGTTTATGGGTTCAAGCCCTACACCAGGCTCTGTGCTGACAGTGTGGAGCCTGCTTGGGATTCTGTCTCCCTCTCTCTCTGCCCCTCCCCTGCTTGCTCTCTATCTCTGTCTCACAGTAAATAAAAGTTAACAAAAAAACTTAAAAAATTAAGTTATAATTTACTTTTAGTAACATTTGCTCCTTTCGGTGTGTGGTTATGTGAGTTTGATAAGTCATGTAACTATACCGCAATCAAGATATAGAACAGTTCCATCACCCCCTCTACAATCAACCCTGGGACCATCTATAGTCAACCCTGCCCCTCGCCTTAGCTCCTGACAGCTGCTGACCTGTTTTCTGTGCCCGTATTTTTTATTTTTTGCCTTTTCCAGAATGTCAGATAGGTGGGATTCTATCACAAGAGGCCTTTTGAGGCTTGCAATTTTCCCTCAGCAAAATGCATCTGAGATTTATTCATGTTGTTGTGTATACAGGGATGCCTCATTTCACTTTAGTGTCCTTTGCACATATTATGTTTTCTACAAGTTGGGGGGCCTGTGGCAACCCTCCATCTACTAGGTCTATTGGTGCCATTTTCCAACAGCATTTGCTCACTTCGTGTCTCTGTGTTGCATTTTGGTAATTCTCACATTATTTCAAACTTTTTCATTATTACATCTGTTATATCTTTTAACAAATTCTAAAATATTGTAATATTTTTTATATTTCTCACGATCAGGGATCTCTGATGTTTCTGTTGTAATTGTGTTGAGGCACCACAAACCACACCCATATGACAGTGAATTTAACTGTGTTTATTCTGACTGTTCTGCCCTTTGGCAGTCAGTTCCCCGGTTTCTCCACCCTGTCCTTGGGCCTCCCTATTTGGAGACACAAGAGTATTGAAATAAGACCACTGAATAACCCTGAAATGGCCTCTGGGTGTTCACATGAAAGGAACAGGTGCATGTCTCTCACTTTAAATCAAAAGCTAGGGGGCGCCTGGGTGGCTCAGTCGGTTAAGCGTCCGACTTCAGCTCCGGTCATGATCTCACGGTTCGTGGGTTTGAGCCCCACGTCAGGCTCTGTGCTGATAGCCCAGAGCCTGGAGCCTGCTTCCGATTCTGTGTCTCCCTCTTGCTCTCTGCCCCTCTCCCGCTTGTGCTCTGTCTCTCTGTGTCTCTCCAAAATAAATAAAAATGTTAAAAAAAATTTTGAATCAAAAGCTAGGCATGATTCAGCTTAGTGAGGAAGGCATTTTGAAGGCCAAGATAGGCCAAAAGCTAGGCACTTTGCATCCGTCAGCCGCATCGTGGCTCCAAAAGGAAAAGTTCTCGAAGAAAATGAAAAAGTGCTACTCCAGTGAACACATGAATGATGAGATAGTAAAACAACCTTACTGCTGATATGGAGAAAGCATTAGTGGTCTGGGTAGAAGACCAAACCAGCCACAATGTTATCTCTTAAGCCAAAGGCTGATCCGGAGCAAGGCCCTAACTCTCCTCCATTCTAGGAAGGCTGAGAGAGGTGAGGGAGCTGCAGAAGAAAAGTTTGAAGCTAGCAGAGAGTGGTTCGTGAGGTGTAAGGGAAGAAGCCGTCTCTGTAAAAAAAAGTTCAGGGTGAAGCAGCCAGTGCTGACACAGAAACTACAGCAGGTTATCCAAAAGACCTACACTAGGGGCGCCTGGGTGGCGCAGTCGGTTAAGCGTCCGACTTCAGCCAGGTCACGATCTCGCGGTCCGGGAGTTCGAGCCCCGCGTCGGGCTCTGGGCTGATGGCTCGGAGCCTGGAGCCTGTTTCCGATTCTGTGTCTCCCTCTCTCTCTGCCCCTCCCCCGTTCATGCTCTGTCTCCTCTGTCCCAAAAATAAAAAAAAATAAAAAAATAAAAAAAGACCTACACTAAACACAGATTTTCAATGCAGATGAAACAGCCTTCTATTGGAAGATGCCACCTAGGACTTTTAAGCTGGAGAGGAGAGGCAGGCTGACTGTCTTGTTAGGGGCTAATACAGCTGGTGACTTGAAGCCAGTGCTCACTGACCATTCTGAAAATCCCAGGGCCCTTAAGGACGTTGCTAAATCTCCCGTGCCTGTGCTCCGTAAATGGAACAACAAAGCCTGGATGACAGCACCTCTGTTTATAACATAGTTTACTCGATAATTTCAGCCCAAAGTTGAGACCTACTCCTCAGAAGAGAGATTCCTTTCAAGATATCACTGCTCATTCATAATGCACATAATGTCACCCAAGAGCTCTGATAGAGATGTGCAGGATGAATGGTCCCATGCCTGCTAACATAACACCCATTCTGCAGTCTGTGGATCAAGGAGTGATTTCAACTTTCAGGTATTATTATTTAAGAAATATATTTTGTAAGGTTATAGCTACCACAGAGAGTGATTCTTCTGATAGATATGGGCAAAATAATTAAAAAAAAAAAGCATTCTGGAAAGGATTTGCCGTTCCAGATGCCATAAATAACATTTGTGAAACATGGGAAGAAGTCAAAATATCAACCTTAAGAGGAGTTTGAAAGAAGTTGATTCCAACCGTCATGGATGGCTTGGATGGTTTAAGTCTTTGGTGGGGTTAGTAACTGCAGATGTGGAAACAGCAAGAGAACCAGAATTAGAAGCAGAGCCTGAAGAGGGGACTGCATGGCTGCAATCTCATGATACAACTTGCACGGATGAGGAGTTGCTTCTTATGAATGGGCAGAGAAAGTGGTTTCTTGAGATGAATATACTGCTGGGGAAGATGCTGTGAAGGCTGTTAAAACGGCAACAAAGGATTTAGAATAAGACATTAGCTTCGTTGACAAAGACGTGGCAAGGGTTTGTGAGGATTGACCTTGATTCTGAAAAAGGTCCTACCGTGGGCAAGATGCTGAGAGCATCACATGCTACCGAGAAACCGTTCATGGAAGGAAGAGCTGGTTGATGCAGCAAACTTTATTGTTGTCTTACTTTAAGAAATTGCCACACAGCCGCCCCAGCCTTAGGCAGCCACCGTCTCGATCAGACAGCAGCCATCAACGCTGAGGCAAGGCCCTGTGCCCCATGATGGTTTGCGTCTTTTAGCAATAAAGTAGTGTTGCTCCATAATCTCCTCAGGGGCTTCCTGGGGTGAAATCTGAAACTGGCTCCTGGCAGAGGGCAGGGAGAGACCAAAGAAACTAACAGGCCACTCCAGGTTGGTGGTGGCAGTTTTAATGAGCAAAGGGAACTTACATAGGAGACTTGTCTTGGGTAGCAGCAAGATGGGTGGATCCCTGAGCCTGCCTGCCTCATCTAGAAAGTTTATATACATAGAGATAGATAGAGGCCTCAACTGGGTTCAGCCAAATACACTATGCGACTGTTCTCAACACCACATCATCTCAAGACTGTGTCCTCAGAGCCGGAAATGCGACTTGAACCCACATTCCAAGGACGGGGAGGGGGTGAGTAGCCTCCAAGTGCCCGGGTCCAGCTTGTGGGTCACCTGTGTGGTCACCTCTTCTCAATGACCTCCCCCAACAAGTGTTTTTTAATTACGGTATGGACATTTTTTGGAGACATGATGCTATTGCACACTATATATAGGACAGTGTAAACATCCCTTTTATAGGCACTGGGAAACCAAAAGTGTGTTGGACTCACTTTATTCTGATAGTCACTTTATTGAGGTGGTCTGGAGCCAAACCTGCAGTGTCTCTGAGATACGCTTGTATCAATAGTCATTCCTTTCGATGGTCTCACTTTTGATTGAACTCTGCCTATTATGGTTCTCACATCAGACTTTAATTTCATACCTCTTGTACAGCTTAGTATTTCCTCCTTCTTTCCCCAACCTCCCACCTCCCAGTCTCCTGACTTCCTGGCTACTCCCTTGTCTCTCTCCTCCTCTCCACAGCCTAACTTTTTAAAGAGTGTCTACACTCCCTTCCTCCCTCTCTTTCCTCACCTCCCACACCCTCACTCCATGGCAATCTGGCCTTCACTCCCACCTCTCTAAGCCAAACTGGTATTGCCAAGAACACCTCCTTGTTGATAAATCCCATGAGCACTTCTCAATCTTTATCAAATTCGGCCTCGCAGTAGGATTCGATAGTGATGACCATCTTCTCCTCAAAACATTCTTTTTTTCTTTGTTTTAGCAGCACTAAACTCTTCTCAGATTGTCCCTGCTTCTCTGGTTTGTCTTCCACCTCACGAGTGAGCTTCTCTCCCTTTGCCTGTATCTTAAGTGTTGTTGGTGCCCAGGTGAGATCCCGTGCCTTTCTTCTTAGCGGTAGGTTCTCTCTGAGCCATGTTATCCATATTGTATTTTCATAGTATATGCCTAGAACTGCGTTTCTTGTCTTTCACAAGAGCTTCAGGTCAACTGCTGCACCCCCTTTGGAGGTCCTGAGAGGCCTCAGACTAAATACGCTCAAACCTCATCATCCCCACCCCACATCCCACCAGATTCTCCACCCGCCTCCCCCACCCCACCATCACCACCTTCAACCCATGCACGCAAGCTACAGACCTGAGGGTTGTCCTTGGCCCATTCTTCTCCCTCATCCTTACTGTGTAATTGACTTCTGGGTTCTATTGATTCTGCATTTTAAATATCTGTGGAAATACTTCATTCCACTGGTATCCACCTCATCCAGAATACCACCTTCTCTTGCCTGGTTTAATACAGTAACCCCTCATTTCCAATTTCACTTGGAGTCGTCACATAGCAACTAAAGCTATTGTCCAAAACACAGATATGTTCATAGCATTCCCCTGTCCCAAACATTTCAGCATCTGCCTTCGAGCCAAGTTCGAACTCTGTGACATGCCAGAGAAAATCTGTCATGATCAGGGTCTTGTTTATCCCATTCAGTCATTCATTAATCCTTCTGTTCATCACGTCTTTATGGAGCACTTCTTACGTGGTGGGCACTGTGTTAGCTACTTGGGAGCAGCAAGCACAGATGGACATCTCTGCTCTTGTGGACATTATGTGGGACATAATAAATGAAAGGTGGCAAGTGCTATGGAAAAAGGAAGAGGCGAAAAAGTTGGGGGGGGGGGGCTGACAGAGATGGGACAGGGTGCAGCTCGTGATGTGAAATAAGGAAATTGGGATTGCTATCATTGAGAAAGTGACTTTGAGCAAAGCTCTGAAAGAACAGAGGAGGTTAGCCGTGAGGACATTTGGGACATGAGCATCCAGGCAGAGGGCACAGCCAGTGGGAAGACTCCAAGGTGGGGGGGTTCTTGGTCTTATTTAAGGAAGAGCACGTTAGCAGGGCAGAGCCAACCAGGAGGGAAGCAGATCATACAGGATCATTTTAAGTCATTGTGAGGACTTTGGCTTTACCTTGAAGGAAGTGAACCGCTGAGATATGTCAGCAGAGGAACGACCATAGCTTCGATTCAAGAGGATCATTCTGGATTCTGGCTGCTAGGCTGATGGACTGTATGGGACAAGGATAGGGGCACAAGCAGAGAGACTAGGAAGTTATCGTGGCGTGCCAGCTTCCCTTCTTGGCCTGTCCTTCCTCAAACCCCATGCTCTAGCCACACCAAACTAACTTCACTCTTGAGATGTGCCCCTTATCTTTTAGCCTTTATGACTTCCATTACTTCCGCCTAGAGTGCCCCTTGCCTCACCCCGCGGCCTAATCTTTGCTTGGTTATATATCGGTTTCTCCAGGAAGTCTTTGACCTTCCAAATCCAAGATGGGGCCCCTCATTTGTTCCAATGACATCTGGGCCACTCTCACAGCCTTTTCACGCTGAACTGTGGTGGCACATTTAAATCTCGGTCTCCCCCACCTGTCTGGGAGCTGCAGGAGGGTAGGGTCCATGATGGTAACATCCTGTTTGTACCTGGCTCCGGTGGGTGCTCAGTTAACTGCCATTGCTGAATGTCTAGGTTTGCGAGTGGCGGCCTCCTGAACAGCTGAAACAGCTTCTTGATTTGGACATGAGAAACACAGGAGAGCCACACCACAGGCTGTTGGAGCTCTGCCGGGATGTCATCCGCTACAGCGTCAAAACTAGTAAGACCTTTCATTTGCTTCCCTCGTCCGTACCCCTGATAAGTTCTTATATTTTCTTAAGCACGTATTTACCTCACAGTAAAGCTGAGGATGACAATGTTTATGAGATAAGAAAGCTAGATCCAAAAAGAGTGGTTCTGATATGTTTGCGATGGGCCATTTAATCCCTAAGACAGATTTTTTTTTTTTTTGTCAAGGCCAAAGACAAATCGATGGAAAAACTGTTGGTGTTAGTGATCATATAGAAATATCATCTGTTCCTTGGCCATCCCATCCCCCGTTTATAATCATTGCTTATGTTGGTCCAAACTGCCAAAGGTCAGTTTGATATTAGAATGTGTGAAGGGGTTTTAAATCCGAAAGGCCCAGAATATGCAAAAAGAAAAAAAAATGCTAAGGAGGGTGTCCTTGCTATAAACAGGAATAGACGTGGAAGATACTGATGAACTCTTGGCAATTGGTACTTGCCCAATTATTTCATCAAATCTAGCAGGATCAAAACATGAAAACCCTTAGGATGGTGTAAAAAAAAAAAAAAAACAACGAACACATGGTAAGTTTCTGCTGTGATAGCTTCACAAGAAGACTTAACAACTACGATCTTTTGTAAATGCAGTAGCATGGTATTCGTCTTGTGCAGAAGTGCGATTCTAACTGTTAATATCCCATACACCCAGGGAGCAAGTTCCAAAGGTAAGAAAGTAACTTTCCCAAATATGCATTTCTCCGTGTGCCGTAAAGGTAATCTAGTGCTTAGGACCATACAGGCATTATGCTTGGTGAATTCTGACACTGAACTAAATTTAGTGGAAAGAACATAATAAAATCCTGGCTAAAAATAATTGCTTTATATTCCCTTGGGAAAGTCTGGTGTATGTATCAAAAACCCAGTTAGCATTTCAAAAGAAGAGATACATATCTTATTATTATAGTGCCTGTCAGAAGTGGAGAATGACATTTAATGCAGTAGATTTTTCAGTTTACTGGATATTTTCCCTAATGTTACCATGGAAATCAATCATAAATTAACACGGAACTAAAAAAAAAATCTTATTAAAATTACTTGTAGCAATGTCTGGTTTCCTCTGCCAGATTAGAGGAAGTTTTCCACATATTATTTTTAAAAAACCATTTTCTTGGACTTTTGTTTTTTATCGAACCCCCAGTTTAAAGAGGAAAAAAAAAAAGAAAACCTAAAACCAAACGCCGAGCGTCGTAATGAGAAGCCACTAACTAAAAAGGTTCCCAAATACTCAAATTTAGAAATAGACCTCCTGCCTCTTTGTTGTTTGTCATGCTGGGCTTCCTATGATTAAGAATGTCAAGTCAGTTAGCCTGGTGTTTGGTGTGAATATTCACACTGTGTAAAGCCAAGAACCTTTATGAGACCTTTTATAGGAGGGGGAAAAAAAAAGAAAGTTGGAACTGGAGTTGAGTCTTAAAGGCTACTGCCTTTGAAGTAAGTTGAATTAGAAAGTTTATGTAAGCCGCATGATGAGTCACATCTTACTCCATCTACATAAGCCAGTTGCACTACGAAAAACGGTCTAATCTGAAAAATGAAAAGTCACTCCCCACCGGTAGCCCAGCGTGAACCCTGTTGGCGAGTGAAATGCGTTTAAAGATGCGGAAGTTAATATCAATATTTTCAGAAGACAAAGGCAGCAGGCTTTGATACCTGGACAAAGAGTTCAAATAATCCAGTGCTCCAGGGTTCTGGTTTGGATCTGGGTTGTTAGACAAAAGGGAGCAGATAAACCAGAGGTCTCAAGGTAGTGCCCAAGTTTTGCTTAGAAACATATTATTGTTCGGTAGAAACGGTTATGAGGTGGGTCTTCAACATGTGTTTCCCTTGTACACAATTAGAATTTGAATTCTTTTTAAAGCTGTTGCATGATTTACATTCAGTAAAGTAGACAAATCTGAAGTGCTTAGCTTCATGTATTTGTACCTATCTGTGCATGAGTAACTATCACCCAGAGCAAGATAGAGACCATTTCTGGCACTCCAGGGGCTCCCTCAAGCCCCTTCCTCGACAGTATAACCTTCGCAAAGGTACCCAGAATTCTAACCTCAGTCTCCGTAGATTCGCTTTGTCTGATGTTGAATGACATCTAAGTGGAATCATGCAGTATATATTCTTTTGTATCTGGCTGCTTTTCTTGTCTGAAAGATTCATTTATGTTACTGCTGTATAGATAGTACTGGTCTTTTTTATCGCTGTGTAGATGAATACTCTGTTTAAATTTACAGACCATCCCAGATTTTTCAACCAGTTGTATGCTGGACTTGATTACTACTCCTTGGTGGCCCGATTTATGACAGAAGCCTTAAACCCAAGTGTGTAAGTGCCATTTTACTGAACTCTTACACAGAGCATGCATTAGAGATGTTTTTTAAGTAGGTGAAGTTTTATTTTGTGAATTTCTATTTAATGGTTTCATTTGTACAGTGTCATCATAAATAATGGAATGATACTTAGCAGTATTTTAAAGAGCCGTTTGATTTGATAGTGGGACTGTGACATGGTTAACGCAGGCATGGTTATCTCCACCTACCAAATGAGAAAATTGATAAAGCAACTTGTCATTCATTCCTGCATGAAACGTCATGTCTCTGCCAAGTGCGGGAGGGATACGCTGAATAAAAACAAACCTTGACTTGGCCTTCACGAGGCAAAAAGTCTAGTGAGATAGAGATGCTCCATGCAAATTGATCAAAATTATCCACACAAATTGATCTAAACCTTTAATTCACATATGAAGAAGACGTGCATGATGCGATAAATATAAGTGGACAATTTTCTTAGTTGGGAGCTCGGGAAAGTCTTCTCTGAGGAATTGACGACACGGAGTTGAAGGATGAGTATAAGTTAACTAGGTGAAAAGAGGAAGGATGAATTTCAAACAGAGGAGCAGCATGTACAAAGGCCCTGTGGCAAGAGACAGCGTGGTGTACCTTATAAACTGAAAGATCAGTGCAGGTATAGCTGAATAAGCTATGGGGAGTGTGATGGAGGATGTGATTGGAGAAATGGATGGAAACCAGATATGCAGGACTCAGTGGGCCATGTTTGTGAGACATCCTAAGTACAAAGGAAAGGCTGTAAAGGTTTCTAAATCATGAGGCACCATTGGCTTATTGAAAAGATCACTCGAAATATGGAGAGTGGATTGAGGGGACCAATCCGGAGGGCATTATCGTAGGCGAGAGAGGACAGTAGCTTGGACTTAGACAGAAGTGATAAGAATAGAGAGAAAAACATGTGCTTAGAAGATAAAACAGAAAGGCCTGGGTAATATACCGGAACTTGGGAATGAGGACAAGAAGGAGGTTTATAAAATGTTGCCTGGGTTTCTGGCTTTTGTAGCTGGGTTGACTGTCATTTTATTCATTGACGCAAGAAGCATTAGAAGAGGGGACTGGTTTTCAAAGATATGCTAAAAAAAAAAAAAAAGGCAAGAGCAAGAATTTAATTTTCAGTTGTGAGCAACTGAGTTTACAGTGACTTTGAGATATCCAAGAGTGTGTATCAACCAAGCTGATATCTCTATGAAAAGTATCAGTTTAGAAGTTGTGGTGAATGATGATAATTGAAATGGTAGGCGTGGATGGGATTCCTGAAGTCAGTAAAGCTCAACTCTTTCTGTTCATTAGAATCAACCTGGGACATTTCCAAAAAATGTATTGAGGCCCAGGTCCCAACCCAGACCAATTACATCTGAATTTCTGTGGCTATGTCCCAAGCACCGGTATATTTTCAAAGCCAAACGAATGATTTTGATGAGCAGGATGAAAACACTTTGAATAAAAACAAATCAGGAGATGGAGAAGCAGTGTCTGCAGGACAGAGTGTAGAGTGAGGATAGAAGCCCAGGACTGAGCCTTGAGGACATCTAATATTTTACCATCGGGAGGAGGAAGGCTAGCCTACCATGGAGAGAGAGAGAGAGAGAGGGGAAGGAGAAAATCAAACAGGAAGGCATGGAAGCCATGGAGGAGAGTGTGTCTAGAATCATATGCTGTTGAGTATTGACTGAAGACAGAGGTTCAAAATTGCCCCCAGAACTGGCAGCATGGATGTCATTGGTGACTTCAGTTAGAGAAGGTTTTGTGCGTAATGTGAGATGATACCAGCTCACAGTGAGTACAACAGTTAAGTAAGTGCTAGATAGGCCAGAAGAGAGAGTTAAATTACCCAACTCTGTGAACCTTTCCTTGTGGATCTTGGGTTTTCTACCTTCCTTCCTGGGTTCTTTTAGTTGAAACACTGAGAGGTTTACAAAACGTTCAATTGCTGCTAAGCTGAACAATCCCCTCGAAATGGGAGGTCCTGAGAGCATCCCATGATGTCCTCTTCTCCTCTTCCATGCCTGTTCTCAGGTTCAAAGTTTGGCTGGCTTTCAAAGGCAGCCTTAAAATTAATTTTTTTTAAAAAAGCGGATGATTATCTCACCATTTTTCAGGTACACATAAACGTATATACTTTTCCCCACACTTTTGCTATGTGTAAACTGGTTGCCTAGCATGGTTGGAAATAGAACTTGGACTGTTTGCAAGATGACATGATGTCTGGAGAGTGCTTGGCACATAGGGAGGTGATACACTGTGGTGTTCTATTTTGTTGTTTCGTTTCATTTCGTGTTTTTGTTTTGCCCTGTTTCCAACGTTTTCCCTTCCAGATGTTAAAATATTTGCATTAAATCCTGTGACTGTAAGTCTAAGTGTGTCTGTTTAACGTACCTATTTAGAGTACTCATTTATTCAGATACACTTTAATGCACTGGCCCGATTGTCAGAGAAGGAGAATATAGACAGTTAGTCTCCGTCAGGTTATCTGGAGAAAGAAATGACTCAAACATCACAAAACAAGACATGGTCACCTTCCCAGGTTGGTTCTCGGGGAAACTGCTCTAGATGGAATTGAGCGAGCAGGATGTGTATTAAGGAATGCCTTTGGGATCAACATGGGTGAGGGGAGGGGAAGGCAGCAGGAGTGGAGGGAGACAGGAGTCCAGCTGTCATGCAGGCTCAGTGACGATCTTGGCCGACTCCATGGAGATCTCTGGAGCTACAATGGCCCTTTAGAGTGGTCTGGAGTTGGGTCCACATGACCGTTACACCTCCAGCTAGCCCAGTCATAAGAGGAAAGGTTGTGACCTTGGGAAAGGTGGCTCCCTGAAGCTGACGCAATTCCCAAGGGGCTAACTTCGTTTCTCTGGCAATAGCAGCTCAGCCCAGAGCAACAAACCCTTCAGTGACAGGGGATTTGGGTAGTGCTTTGCAATAAAATCATCACCTAATAAGAGATGCCCCGCAGAGGACTTCCCATTTGCACAAACACAGGAATGTAATAGAGGAAACCCTAGTTGAGGATTCGTAGTTTCCATGTAGAATATCTAGAGCTGACTGTTAGGGTACTCATGGTTGTAATCTAGTAACACCTGGTTACCATGACAATGGTTTTTCTTTAACCAGCATCCAAAGCAGCATCCAGAGAATAAAGTGGCCACTGCTCATAGCTAATGTAAAAACTCTAGATGCACTGCCTTTATCTCTCCCTTGCCGTAAATTAAGACTTCTGAAGTAGCTTGCATATCCCTAAGGCCACCAGCTATTGGCATTTATCAAATCATGACCAGCGCTATCACTGACTGCACATGTCTCTATTTCCAATTGGATAAATGGCCCAAGACTCTACAGAGGCTCCACCCACAGGTCCATAGCCACTTGGTTTAATAAAACTCTGTGTGCATTTCTCGGGACACCAAAGGGATGGTTTGACTCTAGTCATAGAAGTGAAGTGTTTTTTATATCTATCTAGTTATACGTATGAGGTGTCCCCAGTGTTTCTGTTAGTGGAAGAAGCGGTTCTGAAGAAAATGATTGAATTTATTGGCTGGAAAGAAGGGGATGGAATATTTAACCCAGGTAAGTACAGCTAGTTATTGCCATCTCCTTTCCATTGCAAACATGTAAACATTTATTTATGTATTACGTGAGGAACAACTCCTTGAAGATTTACATATTCCAAAAGGTTGGATATTAATAATGCTATTTGTTGAGAATCTGGCGTGTTCCTCTTCCCGGAGTGACAACATTTTGCATAAATGCTAAATAACTGACGTAAATTTTAAACAAATAAGATATCTACCATTTAGGATTTATATCTAACAAATGAATTTATCTGCTCCTGGGAATTTGGAAGGGCTAGAAGTTTTTCAGTCAATTTTACTTGAGGAGATTTCTGAATCACATTTTGTTTATCCTACGGTCCTTTATTGGGACCATAGATGAGCATGTATTATCATTTTATTAATCAGGTGACAGAATATTATTAACTATGAAGACTTGGGTACTGGCCCATGTCCTTAGATTGCAACTCTTAGTTTGGAAAAACTCTGGCATGAGAGAATAGAGCCAAACGCCAGTCTTTGCTGAGGTTGGAAATTGCTGGAACTGGAGGTTAGGAAGTGTGTAGGAGTGATGTGTGGGACGCGGCACTCAGAAGACTCTTCCGGAGATTTGTCATTAGACTAGAACAGCTACGGCCATTCATGTCTTGCACGGTGGTTGGCACTTAGGGAACTATACTTTCATGCTATAAATATGCCATTTCAATTTTGTTTTTGCAGGTGGTTCAGTGTCCAATATGTATGCAATGAATTTAGCTAGATACAAATACTGTCCCGATATTAAGGAAAAGGGGCTGTCTGGGTTGCCAAGATTAATCCTTTTCACGTCGGCAGAGGTAAAAAAATTATTTTTGATATCAGATACAGATTTTTCTGAGAATGCATTATTTAAGAGGGTTTGGTGTGTTTGGGGCGTCTGATATGCTTTTATCCTATCCATGTGTGACTAATATGCCTAAGTCTAACATCATATTTTCTTCCAAAGGAAATTCTGATGGGTTTGATATTGTAACCCCTGGCCACTCAGTTTTGTACATCACCTTGATTTAAAATGTATAGTCTATCACATTTTTCTTTGAGAAAAGGGAACACTCAATTTGAAAGTGCTATCTCTTTCTGTGAATCTCTCCTTCGAGTGTCTTATTTATTAGAACTTATCAACTATGTCAGAAGACTCACGTCTCCTCGTAAAACTGATGGCTTTGAATGGCTAACACAAAGGCTTTTCAAGAGGATGGGGAGGTATTCAGAAACAGTGACCATCACGCGCGCACACACACACACACACACACACACACACGCGCGCGCGCGCGCGCTTTCGTGTTGCCACAATCCCCTATTTCCTTTTACTCTCCGCCAAAGTAGGAGGTCCGATTTTAAGTAAGTGCTTTGGCTTTGAGCTAAGCTGCCTGGATTCAATTCCTGTCTCCACTACTAACTATCCGAGTGACCTTGGTAAGTTGATTAACTCCTCCATGCCTCAGTCTCCTAATTTGTTAAAATAAGTATCAGTTAGCTGTTGTATGCACCGAATTATCCCAAAGTCCAGTGGTGTAGAACTATAGCTATCTCTCAGTGCTTATGAGCCTTGAGATAGGCCAGTTCTGCAGCTCTTCGCTGAGCTCTCTTATCTGTCTGCGGGCTGGCTGCCCAATGGCTGATCCAGGAGTGGGCTTGACAGGGGCAACTCCAGTGAGTTCTCTCTGCTCCACGTGTCTCATCCTCCAGCAGGCTAGTCCAGGTGTGTTGTCACGACCGGGGCGCAGGTGAAGACAGCCTGGAACCCCACCAGGCCTCTTGAGTCCAGGCTCAGAACCGGCACATTTTCGTTGGTATAACTATGTGACGGGAAGGAACCCAGATCCGAGAAGTGGAAAAACAGACTCTGTCTCTTAAGGGGCCTCGATGCAAAGTCATCTGGCAAAGGGCATGAGTACGGGGAGAGGTGAACAATCTGGGGCCATCATAGCAAGCCAGCAGGCACAGGAGCTCAGCAGTCACAGATGAGTGGGGTGTTCCAGGGACCGAATGAGTTAATGCATGTGAAGTAGGGTCTGGCACATCACAGATACACAGAGGTGCTAGATTTATTAGTAGGAGGAGAATTACCTAGCTACAGTGATGTGGGTAGAAGTACCACCCACAAGCTGAAGTCCCATCGTATCTGAAAGGGATTCCTATTTTCCTTTTCTCTTTTTGTGCGATTCCAGTGGGTGCCTCTGTCCATCCCACCACTGCCTCTTCCCCACATCCCTGGCCGGAAGAGTTTAGCTTCTGTTCCTTCTGTGATAATCCAAGGTCTCTTGTCAACCACACGAGGCGGGCAAAACCTATGAGTTCTCTGTTATTTCCGGCTGGGCTTTCCCGTATCTGTTATTTTCTTCTGAGAGCATGAGTTATTAGGGTAGGAGAACCCCCATGTTGTCCTCCGTCTCTGTCTAACCTTTGTTCTGATTGGTTCGGTGCAAAGTGGGCAGCAAGTGTGGGAAGTGTCTGGAAGGAATCATCTAATCTGAGATTCTTAACTCAGCCACCTGAGGCCCTTCTTCCCGAAACCTTCTTGCGGTGAAGCCAGTGAAGAATGTTTGGGAATATAGTCATCTGGGGGAAATACTTGGTTCTTTGGGATTATTATGGAGTAGACTTCCCCTCTCTGGGTTCCAAACTTCGGTATTTCCGTTGAAGGAAGCCAGCATATCGGAAATGCAAAGTCCATTCTGCGTTTGAATGGCCACTTCCACGCCTGTGAAAGCGGATTCAGTAGCGCCCCTGCTATCAGCTCAGGGCTTTTACTCTTGCCTTCTTCATTCTTTGGTTTTACCAGAGGTCTTTTCTGGAATAATTGTTCTGGAAAAGGGGAAGGAATTCTACTGTGGAAGCCTAGAATAGAGATCATACCTGCAAGAGGTCAGTGACACAGGTGTAGCTAGCAGATTGGGAGTGAAAAGGTAGTGAAACCTCATGCAGCTGGGAAATCAGAACTAGTATGTTTTTAAAAATCTCTGGTGGAGCTCTATATGCAAAAAGAGGTAAGACATATGCCCTGGCTAACATGCCAGCAGAAGATGGAACCAGAAACCCAAGAACTAGGGCCACGTCTTAGTTTACTCCGGCTGCTGTAACAAAATATCATAGACCAGGTGGCTTCAACAAGAGACGTTTATTGCTCACAGTTCTGGAGGCTGGGAAGGCCAAGATCAAAGTGGTGGTAGATTTAGTGTCTGGTGAGAGCCTGCTTCCTGGTTTGGGGACCATCGTGTGCTCACGTGGCCTTTCTTCAGCTTATGCTTGTGGACAGAGGGAGATGTCTCTGTCTTCTCTTCCTATGAGAGTCTCACGCTTGTGATTTCATCCAAACCTAATCCCATCACAATGGGGGTTAGGGATTAAACACATGAATTTTGAGGGGACGCAAACACTCAGCTCACAACCATGTGAATTCTACAGGAAAACTCCATAGCTTTGAACGCACCGTAGCTCCAAATGTGTATTTTCATTCCATCCATCCAGACCCTGCCTTGTTGCTCATTCCTTTCCCTGTTTCTGCCAGAGAGCCTGAAGTCATAGTATTGCATTATTTTAATTCATGTTTTGGTGATCACCTTCAAAGCAATCCATTAGTTAAAAAAAAAAACACAAGAATTAAAGAAGGCTGTGTTTCCTCAATGGTCTTAAACCCCGTGTTAGTCTTTTTGCTATATCCCTCTTGCTTCCTTTTAGGTGTTGGCCCTTGGCCCTGTGATTATTTTGATTATTTGATTATTTGTGAGTATAAACAATATTAGGTGGTCTTCTTTTTCCAGTTTTTACGAGGCCTTCAGGGTAACCACTCCATCTCTGTCTTGCACCATCGGATGTAGATTATAGGCACGCTCCACTGAAGGTGTTTTTGCATACCGGAGGTTTTGACTGCAATCCAATTGTTGGTGCGGACCTGGAACATCATAACAGAGACACCTGCACTGTCAGTGTATCCACAGCAGCCTATGCAGGCTGAACAGGAGCCAAAGAGAGGGGACATTTGGAGAAAAGTAACAAAGGTCATAAATCTATGGCTTGATTAGCAGTTAGATATGAATTCCCCTGAAATTATAGAAATCATAGGTTTGGAATTCAAGTCATCGTGGGAATCAGCATAAAGCAGCGATCATTGTCTGCTACTAAAAAGTGAGGGGAGGAAAGAAACTCTCCCCTCCCAGCCCAGCCAGCCGTTGGCCTAGGTCCTCTCTGGCAGGATGGAGACTGGGATGGGGTGAGAGAGGCCAGGTGCGCTTCTCAGGGTCGTGCCTCCTCACCACCTCATTCACTGCCCTCTCCGTGGCCCTTCTCTCTAGGCAAGTGTGACCTGAGTTTGAATGTCATTTCAGGTGTTCTCTACGGGCCAGCAGGTGCTTCCTACGATGTCAGGCTGGGTTCCGACCCTGCTTTAGGAATTGAGCCAGCTGTGTGCTCTTGGAGACGTCCTTGTACGACATCCCTCTCCCTCATTCCCCAACACATGACCTGCACAGACCCCACCGCCTGGAGCTCATTTGAGCATCGGATTAGTCAGCACCAGGAGGGAGTCCCATTGTCCGGAACACCGTCTATGGGAGGGGAAAGCGGTGCTTCACCGAGAAGCCCAAGGTCACAGAAAAAATCCTTTCTGCAATCAGAAAGGAAAACGTCAGTGCAATCCTGTCTTTCATGTAGACACTTGCTGTTTTATCTTGATAGAAATAAAAGCCCACTGAGATTTTTGTGTCTTCTGTAGGACGAATGAAACCTGAGGGCAGATTGGGTCTTAGAATGGCTGACTGCCTTCTTTTGCCGGAGATGGGAGCAGCCGCCATTTGTTTCTAAATGCAGCCGTTACTTCTGAACTCCAACCTTCTAGGTTTTTCCTTTCCTTGAAACTACTGAGCACGTCTGAAGCATTGCCTTCCCTTTTTTTCCCCCCTTCCAGGGCTCTTTGCTTCCTCTGATGCTTTCAGATGTTTAGACTTCAGTTTCGCAGACACTTTTTTTTTTCAATCTGTCCCTATCCATCCGAGATTGACATTGGACTATACTTTGCCCCGAAGTACCTAAAGATAGCTCCACTGAAGCTATTCTTGCTCTGATTACCAGTTTTTTTACTCAGCAGATCCAATACTTTGGGACATTTTGCTATTTCTTAGGCCAAAGCTATGGGATTTTCCTTATTGGCAGATGTCCGTGGGATAGGCTACACTTTATTATTACGAGATCAATAATTGTTTGGTTGCCAGAGCCCAAGTCTCTGGTGAGAAATAATTCACCTTGGCTGTGTCACCTTAGCTGTGGTGGGCTGATGTAGCAAGTAGAGAATTAATTACATTTTCATATACATTATTACTCCTCAATATGCATATGTTCTTGTAACAATTTGAAATGAATGCATCCTACAGGCACTTGGCTGTGTCCTATTTGATACTTGGAAATTAATTATTTAGGCTGGTTTCATTTTTCCTGATGGTGTTACTTCTGCATTTATTTTTACAGAGTTAAAAAAAAAAAAAGAGCTTCCAATAAAACTCTCTTGACAAAGGAAGAAAAAAATTACCACATTTGAGGGAATATATCAAGTTAAGTGTGAAGGCATGACTACTCTTTTAATGTATTCATACCTACAAATTAAATTACTAAGGGTTTTTGGTACAATAATGTCCTTTCGCACCTTCATTTTTTCTGGCATGAGACAGAATTAATTGACCACCTGTCCACACTAATGTATAAAGAGTGACATCCCCAATGTTTGAATGCTAATTATTTTAGAGGCTTTATGTAGTAAGAAAAAAAGTCCCAACAATCTAAAGCAAATACTACCATTTCCAGTAGGAAATAGGTCAGACCTAATATTAGAGCCACATTTGAGCCTCATTCACACCAGGGCTGCAGAAAGTAGTGTGTCCATAAATTACTATTACTTTCGTTATTGTGGTTTTAGCCGCATTCCTGAATGCCTAATTTTGATCTTACGTTTGATACTGAGCCAGATTCGTCAAGTGTCTGATCTGCAGTTTATAAGCCATTGTTTGCTTTTGAGAACAATTAAATTCTGCTGTGGTTTGTGCTTGTAGTTATCGAAGCAGAGTCTTGCTCCCTCCTTGGAGGGTTTTGAGTCAGCAGTGGACTAGATTCTGTTTCCATTAATGTTGAGTCTTATTATAGCGTCAAGAGAAACTTCTCTCGATGTTATGGAAAAACAACAGCCTCCAGTGACCAAGTCTGTGCCATATGTCAGGTTCTGTGTTAAGCCCTTTACATGTATTTATTTCTATGAAAAACAAATGAATTCGCATTGACACACCCACTTTAAATTAGCAAACTGAGGCTTGGAGAGTGTACATTATTTTCTCAAGATTCCATAGCTGTAACTGGAATTAAATCCTAGTCTCTCTGATCCCAACCAAAGTCGATGTTTTCAACCACTGTATTAAGTGACTACTTTCTTTTTTCTTTTATGGAATCATGTTCCAAGGATTGGGCTCAGCCATATGACTTGAGATAATAGGCAATAGTTTTTTCATGCTGTGTATTCATGTTTTCCTTTTTCTCCCTTGTCCCTTTTAATTTAGTGTCATTACTCTATGAAGAAAGCAGCCTCCTTTCTTGGGATTGGTACAGAGAATGTTTGCTTTGTGGAAACAGATGGAAGGTAATGGGGACAGGATCCGGAAGCCTGGTGGGCGGAGGGGGAATTCATACTTTTTTAAAAAGCAGTACCAATGTCTGTTCACTACTAAACATAACTGAACATCTCAAATCTGTGTCTCTTAGAGGTAAAATGATACCTGAGGAACTGGAGAAGCAAATCTGGCAAGCCAGAAAAGAGGTGAGAGGGGAGAAAAAGAGGGAAGGAGAACGTAGGCATGTGTCTGGATACAAAGGAGAGAATTGCAGCAGCCGGACCCGTTTCTGTGTGTGGGAGAGAGAAGAGAGCTGGTTCTGGATAGCACTAAAATAGGGAAACTCATTTACAGATGTTCTATTTCCAGGTGCTTGGCTGTCCATGTTCTGTGCAGCTTCTCAGATGTTCTCATTCCCAGGTGGCTGGAGCCTATTAAAACACTGACATCACCATATTCTGGATTCTTGCCTCGAATAGCCTTCAAAGAAGAGCCCAGCCTCTCCAGCAGGACCCCTGTAGCCACTCTCCTACCTAACTACTGCCTGAGAATTCTATAGGCCAGACCAGTTGTCTCTGGGTTGCAGTCAATGATTTTGATTTCTTGAGCAATCTGCCCTCCCAGGTTGCTTCCACACAAAGCCATGGCATACCCATCACCTTATTTGGGGTATGGGCCTAGTATTTCAGCTCTGGCAGAATGCCCTCCCTTCCTTAGCTGCCAGAATATGTTAAAGCTGACATACCCATTGCTGGGAAGGCAAGGCCTGCCCCCCTCACCTGCCATATTCCAGCCAAGGCTGGCCCTGACACCTGCTTTTTGGGGGCGTGGTTGTCTTGGTGGCCGCCATCTTGCTTCTTGGACCCAAAGCCTGCTGGGTTAGGTGCACCTGCTTCATTGCTTCCCTCCCATCCCACCACAGCTCTCGCTGCTCTTGGAGCTTCAGACTATTCCCCTGTGTTTCCAGAATGTAGCGACGGCATCAGGTTTGCAACTGCTGTAGCTGCTGAAAACCAGAAAGCCCAGCCTTGAGCTGGGATAGAAGGATCTCCTCATACGAGTTCACACTCTAGGAAGGATAGGCTCTTTATTTGTATTTTTTATTTTAATCCTTTTCTGTTATTTTACTCTTCACATTTTTTTTAATTTTTTTTTCAACGTTTATTTATTTTTGGGACAGAGAGAGAACAGAGCATGAACAGGGGAGGGGCAGAGAGAGAGGGAGACACAGAATCGGAAACAGGCTCCAGGCTCTGAGCCATCAGCCCAGAGCCCGACGCGGGATTCGAACTCACGGACCGCGAGATCGTGACCTGGCTGAAGCCGGACGCTTAACCAACTGCGCCACCCAGGCGCCCCCACATTTTAAATTTTTCCTAAAAACCACCTTATCACCAGAGCATACTTGCTCATTGCATTTGGGTTGAAATTCTGTACTTAAAAATTCTGCCTTTACTACAGGTGTACTGGCTTTAGTTGTGTGTCCTTAGATCTATATTTATCTTTTTGTTTAACATTTTGATGACAAGTGGGCTTGATAGCTGTCTGGTGAGACAGATTATCAGATTTCATTCACTCTCAGGTAAAATTCTATATGACAACCTGCTTGTTCTTCTGTGAGCCACAGATATTGTGTTCTAATTTTATCCTTTTCCCCCTAGTTTTATCTTTTTCTACATACGTTCCTATCAAAGAGAACTTTGTTTATGTCGTTAATGCTTGTCTGGGGGCGGGGGGGGGGGCACGGAAGATCGATTGTGCTTTCCGTATGGTTCATAGAATTCCTTCCTTCCTCCTTCCCCACTCTCTTTTCACTCTTTCTTTCTTTCTTGAATTTTAAACTTTTTATTATGGAAAATTGCAAATATATAAAACCTAATATAATGAGCCTCTCTATACCCGTCATGCAACTTTGAAATTGTTAGCTTCTGCTCTGTTCTGTCTACACCCCACCCCCTTCCACTACCGCTAGATTAGTTTGAAGCCCGTCTCACACATCGTATCATTTGATCTAGAAATAGTTCAGTATATCTGTAAAAGGTATATACTCTCTCTTTATTAAAAAAGAACACACACACCATTACAAGAAATAATTTCTTAATATTATCAAATTTTCACTCTATATTAAAATTTCTCCTATTGCATTTTTTAAATAGTTGGCATGTTTGAATAAGGATTCAAAGTCCATATGTTGCATTTGGTTGATTCATCACACAAATCTTTTCTAATCTGTAGCTTACCCCTCCTCCTTTTTTCTCTCCCTGCAATTGATCTGTTGAAGAAACCAAGTTTTTTATCCTGTAGGGTTTTCCACGTTGTGGTTTTTGTCGATCACATCAAGAATTTGAGAATCTAAGTGTTCCCTTCCCTATACAATCCATCTGTTCTCTATATTCCCTGTAACTTGACAGTGAGATTTTGAGAGTCAGTGAGACTTAGGTTGGAATTTTTACCAGGAAGGCTTCTTCACAGGTGGGGTTTTGTCCTTGAGTCGGGACACATCTCCTGTCTCTTTTTGTGCTGCCATTGATCCGTGGGTTCTGGTATTATTGGTCCATCAGTTACAGACGTCTGCTTCGGCTTCTCACCCCATGAATTTTGCTGCCATGGATGATCTCTGTCCACACCCATTATTTCCTTAGGTGATGTTCTAATTCATTCCCTTGTTCCTCCTTCATTTAATGGCAGGCTTACTACCATAAAGAAAACCTTCCCTCACTCCTCTTTGGTTTCCCAAGAGGAACCGTTGGCACAGTGAGGGCAGGATAAAGGTTTTATTCTTTCTCCTTGTTTACCGGTTTTCATATTAATGAGTTAGTTGCCTAGCATCCCCTAAAGATAGCCAAAGCGACTTTTCTTCTTTAATATCATGAAGGATGCATGCTCTAGCATATTTGATGGGTTTTATTCTGCTTCAGTCATTAGTACTTTCATTGTTCAAATTTTTGCTTGTTTCGACAATGAAAGTACATGAAAATTGACATATCCTGAAGTTGAGAACTTGAAAAGACGAGTTTTGAAAAAGTGAAAATCGCTTTAGGGACATTTAAGAGTAGGGCGATGGGGTGAGAGTGGGTATGTTTCCTCAGTTTTCTTTCAAGTTAGTTAAAACTTGAGTCTGGATTCACCGAGGACAAACCTTGTGTCTGTTCTGAGATAATACCTGGCGATTAGCTTCTTTTTCCAGTAGCTTCAGACCTTGCTCTTCTGTTTCAAGCTTTTAACTTGTGTTGCTACAGATGTGGGGCCAGCGCGTCAATTTTTTTTCTGCTGGGATTCAGTTCCCCGGCCCACCACAATCCATTAAAAATCTGTTGAGCAGTGACCTTTATTTGACGCCATTACAAAGATGCTGAAAACCACAGGAGCATCAGAAGTTCTTATGAAAAGATCAAACTCGTATAACCACTGGATATTCGAAAGTGCTTTTGTGTACGAGTGTTTTCAGTGACAAACTTTCGTAGGGAATACACCTCATCAGCAGCACGCAATCAACCCTGTTCCCACTGAATTTTCTCACTGATAGCTTGAGATATGAGAAAGGGGGAAAAAAATGGAAGGTTAAATCCAGATTGCAAAAGTTTAATTTCTGGGCCTGATATTTATAGCTAGATTGTTAAAAAGGTGAGGAAAACTCATTAATAGGCTATAATAGCCTGCAAAGGTATTTTTTCACAACTGTTCAGGGTGTCATAGGGTTTATAAGGAACAGTCCAAACATGAAAGGCACCTTAAGTGCTTTTAGGAAATTACTTTTTCTCTTAATGATTGATGTAAATCTGGTCTCATTTTATTTAGGTCACCGACATGATAAAGACATAATCTGTTGGTAGTTGATCACAGGGAAGAATTCCTAAAGCCTATGGTTCCCCAGGGTCTCTATCCCCTACTGGCCCTGCTCTAACAGGTTTGGATGCACTGGATTCCGTGTGTCACCAGTGTCTCCCCCGATGGCAAATGGAGTCATTGTGTACCATCACTTTGTTTCCCGTGCATCTCAATTTAAAGAGGTGGACCAAGTGTCTTTGCTCTGCTTCTCTTTCCACTGAGAAGTAACGTCCTTCTGTCGAAGGTCAGCTAAATGGGAATGAGTCAGGTTCAGCCGGAACACCACCTGACATTAAATGGGACGTAAGAACAACTGAACTTCAAGATAAAACAGAGAAAACTATGACTCCATCCTAAATGGAGGTAAAATTACTTTTATAGGCAGTAAACGTTCTTGTCACTTGTTCCTCAGGAGCTCTAGAATCTTCGGATTCTCCCTGCTTCCTCCACCCCTACTTCTGTCTGCAAATTTTCCCTCCCAAGCCACTTCCACAGTGAGCAGAGCCTCTTTGCTGACATACGGGGATGAATCTATGAGGTAGACAACCTCATGTGCTTCCCTCTATCTGGCTGCTCTGAAGTTCCTTTATGGGGCCAGGGCATCTGGCTTGCTTGGCTGCAATCGCCATTCATCTCTGCGTGTGTTCCCACAGTCTCCCTCCCCCACCCCATTTCCCTCGGGCACCTGTTCGCTCTACACGATGTAGCCACGGGCTGTATGAAGAGGCATAATCACGGTAGGAGTGATGCAGGTTCTCTTTTCTAGCACTTTCTAATGGGTTTCTCTGTGGGGCACCCATCTTGGCAAGTGTCTCCCAGTGAGGTTACTTTATCCCCTCGGATACCACTTTGTACCCGAGCACACACTCCTTGTTTTGTAGCTCTGCTTACCCTACAAAGTGACAGGCAGACAGGCCTCCACGGTTTGCCCCTGGAGCTGCCTGTTTTCCAGTCGTCCTCCTGGTTATTTTGTGGAGGCGCAACAACGCGGGCACCCAGGCCCCAGTGACATGCCCCCAAAAGGGGTTAGCGATCGCACAGAATGCCAGCCTGCCACCGGGCAGAGCATCCTCACTTTCCGTGTGGGAAATCTGAGAGCGTAAAATACTACGGAAAGAAAATGAGAATAAAAAGGGTTACGATGAGTATCAAGTTGGGACCAAGGACGCCTGCTGTCACAGCGTTGTCCCAGTTTCCCTGACCTCTCTGGGACGAGGTTGCGGAGAAGTTGAAACGCACGCTGCGGGAGTGGTCACCTCCGACGGGACCCCGTAGATCTCTGGATGTATAACCATTCTGTTTACCAACCTGCTACAGGACAAACGTAGTGGTGATGGTGACAGTTCTTGTCTGTGGGTCCTCCTCACAGGGAGCAGCTCCGTTTCTCGTCTGTGCCACCTCTGGGACCACCGTGCTGGGAGCCTTTGATCCTCTGGATGAAATAGCGGACATCTGTGAGAGGCACGGCCTCTGGCTTCACGTGGATGTAAGTGCATGTGTCTGTACCCGTTGGTTCAACCTCCTCGTCTGTTTGCCGCTGCGGTGGGATGTCTTTTATGTTCTCAGAAACTAGACGTGAGGTCCCAGCTACTTTCATTTGTGCATTTCTTTCTTTAAAAAAGTTTTTTTTAATGTTTATTTATTTTTGAGAGAGAGAGAGAGAGAGAGACAGAGTGTGAGCGGAGGAGCGGGGGGAGCAGAGAGAGAGAGAGAGAGGGAGACACAGAATCCGAAGCAGGCTCCAGGCTCTGAGCCGTCAGCCCAGAGCCCGACGCGGGGCTCGAACTCATGAACCGCGAGATCCTGACCTGAGCCGAAGTCGGACGCTTAACCGACTGAGCCCCCCAGGTGCCCCAAGCGTATATTTCTAAGTAGGGGAAATATATATGTCATTTTCCATAAGGTAATAAAGGAGAAGATGCCAAGACTTGGTGTAAATTTTGGTTTTGCTTTCCAGATTCTATTTTCTTTCCTCTTCTCCCATGAACCATTTCCTCTGGTCCCTTCAATCTAGTACTGTCGTGATGCAGGTGTGGTATGAGGGGCACATTGAACTACAGAATCAAGAGACTTTGACTTTGGGTTCTAACTGGTCTCTTCTTCATTGTGACCTCCCCCGTTTGGGCTTTGGTTTCATTTATAAAGAGGGAGATAGCTGATGTGGTCTGTGAGGTATCTTCTAGCTCTGAAATGACATGATTCCAATCAGCCGGAAAATGCAAAAAGCTGCATTACATAATTGCCTGCTATAATTACAGCGGGTTTTGTCTGGATCCCTCGTAGATAATTATTTGAGAGGGACTGAGATAACTTGCATTCTTCATAATTTTCTAACTTAAAGAATGGACTTTTTTCCCCCTAATTAATTTTGTAAGTCCTGGGGCTCTTCATAATACATTTTCCCTTAATTAAAGGTAACTCTTCAAATTCTACTAATCCAGGGTTAATCATTTGAATTCAGCCGGTTCTGAATGCTTGTCGAGCTTTTGGTTTTCCTTTTCTTTTTATAAAACGAGGAGTTAATTAGTTTGATTCAACCTAATAGAAGTGATGGTTGAACATACTGATGACACCATAGGGAACTTTCTTCTGGCAAGTGAGTGATTCATATCCTCCTTAGCAGAAAAATAAAGAACGCTATTTTTGACTTTCTGAACGGAAGGTAACTAAGCATTTGGGGGATATACCTACACACAATTTTATAGTTTGCATGATTTTATGCTTTCAAAGTACAGTGCCTGTGTTACAGAGAGAATTTTTCAGCAGCTCAAGGCTTTCATTAAGCATACGCTAATATTTGCTAAGCAGCAGTAATGTAAATCTCGCTAGAGTCACCGGCTCTATTAGTATGCCGATGGCAATGCTTCAGGTAGATTATTTGTGACTTTAAGTGGGATTGTCGCATTTGTCCTTGTTCACATTTCAGCTTTTATCTTATTGATTTTCATAGACTTAGGAGCATAATAATACATTCCGTCCTAAAAGATAATATGAAGTGAGTACTTTGTGACTGTGGAAATGCGGGGGAAAAATCAAGTATATCAGCAGTTATACTTAAAAATTCCGTTCTCATAAAAGAAACATCAAATATGGATTATGTAGTTTAGGGAAAGCAGAGCAAGTACAGCAGTTTCTAAATTGGGAGTGAGATTAAAGACTTAAGAGAGGCTCAGAGAGAATTGTGATTTATAAGTATGAATGAAAACCTCCCTAGATTTTCAAAAAAAAGAAAAAAAGAAAAAAAAAGAAGGTTGACATTTTTTAAGGAAACACTCTTATAAGAGTCTTTAAGCCACACAAATTACTTGATTTGCACCTAGTAGACATCTAGTAATATTAGACAAGTTGGACTACGGTTTATCTGGCCTGTTAACGAGATTAGCTCCCGCACTGACACAGTGTTCACTCATGCTTTAATATCCCAGGCTGGGAGTACCCCGGGTGGTCAGTGGGTTAAGCGTCCCACTCTTGGTTTCAGCTCAGGCTGTGATCTTGCGGGTCATGAGTTTGAGTCCTGCACCGGGCTCTGTGCTGACAGTGCAGAGCCTGCTTGGGATTCTCTCTTTCCCTCTCTCTCTGCCCCTTCCCCAGTATCACTGTTTTTCTCTCTCTCTCTCTCAAAATAAATAAATAAACTTTAAAAATATCACAGGCTGGATGTAATGGAATACTACATTATATCGTTATAATAATCATATTGAATCTGTTGATAAAATTTTATAAAGGGGGGGGGTGCCTGGTTAGCTCAGTCTGTTAAGCATCTGACTCTCGATTTCAACTAAGGTCGTGATCTCATGGTTTGTAGGATTGAGCCCCGCATCGAGCTCTGCACTGACAGCACGGTGCCTGCTTGGGATTCTCTCTCTTTCTGCCCCTCTCCCTCTCTCTCTCTCTCTCTCTCTCTCTCTCTCTCTCTTTCAAAATAAATAAGGTTTAAAAAAAAACTGAAAAAGAACTGTAAAGAATTTTTGCATTTTTTAAATGTTTGTTTATTTTTGAGAGTGGGGGGAGGGGCAGAGAGAGAGGGGGGACAGAATCTGAAGCAGGCTCCAGGCTCTGAGCTGTCAGCACAGAGCCTGACACGGGGCTTGAACTCCCAAATGGTGAGATCATGACCTGAGCGGAGGTCAGATGCCCAACCGACTGAGCCACCCAGGTGCCCCTAAAACAAATTTTTTTTTTAAATAAAGGAGCATGTAGCTGATCTCGAAGAAACTTCATATACCATGGATAGTTTATTAACTTTAAAGATAAAAATTAGCAGTAACTTTTTAGATAAAAATTGCAGTAATTACTTCGGCCTGTCTGAAATTTTCTGTAAAATATTTTTTTAAACCCTAGAAAATACTAAAAACAGTCACCCTCTCTCTTTCTTTTTTACAAATGCAATCATTGCCCTTGAGGGTGTTCTATACAACCTCCTTGCCCTGCATAGATGACATATGTTGTTAATTCCAAGATCCACTTACTTTGTTTCCGTTTTAATGCGTCGGAAGTTGGTATGTTGATGTCATTTTTTTCTTTTCTTTCCTGGTGGCACACAAAAGGTGGTGACTCTTCCCTTTGGTAGTGCCTTACATTTGGTTAATTATAGTGTATTTTTACACAACTGCTTAAGGAAAACTTCCGTGTTTTGGCAGTTGGTATCTCTGGCACTATCCTTCCTCCAGGACGGCAAATGCTGCTGTACCCTCTGCCTCAGACTAGAAGAACCGTCTGGTCTGGCCCTTCTCTGAAACAGAGGCCCTGGATACTGCATGATTTCCCATCCCAGCCAAGCGTGCTGGGGTGTCTTACCCACTCTTCATTCTCAATCCCAGGGGAGGTAGTAAACACTGCACCTATTTAACATCAGGGGCTTTAGAAGCTGCCGGATCTCAATTCCGCCCTTGCCTCCACCTCCCTGTCCAGATTGGTCTTGCTATTAATTTCTTAACCAATTAATCAAAGGGAATAACATACACGAATGCCGATGCCTAGGGGCACATATACCACAATGTTTATAGCAGTGCTTTCAACAATAGCCAAACTATGGAAAGAGCCTGAGTGTCCATCCACTGATAAATGGATAAAGAAGATGGGGTTTATATATACAATGGAATACTACTTGGCGATGAGAAAGGGTGAAATCCTGCCATTTGCAGCCACGTGGATGGAACTGGAGGGTATTATGCTAAGTGAAATAAGTCAGAGAAAGGCAGGTATCATATGTTTTCACTCATGTGGAACTTGAGAAACTTAACAGAAGACCATGGGGGAAAGGAAGGGGTAAAAATAGTTTCAAACAGAGAGGGAGGCCAACCATAAAAGACTCTTAAATACAGAGGACAAACTGACGGGGGGGGGGGGGGGGTAGGGGAGAGGGGAAATTGGGTGATGGGCATTGAGGAGGGCACTTGCTGGGATGAGCACTGGGTGTTTCATGTAAGTGATGAACCACAGGAATCTACCCGCGAAACCGAGAGCACACTGTATGTTCACTGTATGTTAGCTAATCTGACGATAAATTATATATAAAAAGGTAAAGAGAAAAATATTAAGTAACATGGTAACTGTGGAGCCTAACATGTAGTAATAGCTCAGTAAATGACGGTCCTCACTTAGATGCAAAACCGTCATCATTTAGGCAGTTGGTTTGATGTTTTTGCAAGTTTGGGGTTGGGAGTTCAGAAAGTGAAGCAAATAAAAGCAGGACAGTGCCCGGAGGGGTGTTGTTCTTCTCCCGTCAGCTCTTTTGAGGACTAAGCCTGAGGAGGAGCTGTTCCCGGCCCTGCCAAGCCACTCTGAACCATGGAGCTAACGCCTTGAAAGAGTTCATGTGATTTTATTTTTATTTATTTTGAGGATAGCAGAGAGAGAGCACAAGTGGGGGAGGGACAGAGAGGGAGGGAGAGAGAGAGAGAGAGAGAGAGAGAGCGAGCAGTCTTCACACCGTCAGCACAGAGCCCAACATGGGGCTCAAACTCACGAACTGTGAGATCATGACCTGAGCTGAAATCCGATGCTTAGCTGACTGAGCCACCCAGGTGCTCGAAGTTGATGTGATTTCAAAACTTCCTCGCCCCTCACTAGGATTGTGAGAATTTGTTTAATTTGGGGGGAGGAAAAGGAGGCAGAGGGTGGTGCAGGAGACGGGAAGGTGTTCGAATGTGGTGTGTGAGGCTCCTGAACTCACCTCCTTCCATCACTCTCCGCTCCGCACACTGTCTTCTACCATTTGGCCCTAAGCTAGGATGTTATCCTGAAGCAGGAATGGGCTTTGGCTCCCGGATCTCACCTACCACCTCTGAACCTTAGTTTTTCCATTAAAAATTTTGAGGAAATAATGGCTCCATTCTCAATGCAGTGTGGTGTGGTCTAGATAACCATGGAGGGCAGTCAACATGGCCCAAGTTGGTGCCCTCATATTCCCTCACAACCATTACCCTTCCATACTCTGCAAATTAAAACTTAGCAGTCTGCTCAATTTCAAGGACCAGACTGACTTCATTATTTCTCATGTGGATTCTTCCTCCCCCCGCCCCCCCACCGGCCCTCAGCAGCCCCCCCCCCCACTCCTGGCTCCAGACTTCCTGTCTGTGGGGTTTCCTTCCATTTCCTAGTCTCAGCTGTCTTCTCCTTTGCTCATAATGTTTACGTCTCCTGTGGACATCTTCCCTAAGTCCCAGGCTTCCTTTCTCCCACCCTTCAAACATTTTTGATTTGCAAATACTTCTGAAAACTGTTTGGCTGAAAAGATCTAATGAATGGGATCCACCTAGCCCTTCCTAGTTGGCTTTGAGTTCCTGTGTACCCCTCTACCCACCCTGTCAACTGTGCTCTTTATTATTCAGAATGCCAGCCGTCAGCCCGTACCTCATTATCAACCCTGGCATGTTGTGTGTGGGAGAATGCCAGCATTGCAAAGGATATTGTCTCTTTTCCTCTTAAATACAGAGGACGAAACTGTGGTTGCCAGACGGGAGGTGGAGAGGGGCGGGTGGGGGTGAAATGGGTGAAGGGAATTAAGAGGCACAAAATTCCAGTTATAAAATAAATAAATCACAGAGATGAAAAGTACAGCATCAGGAATATAGTCAATAATACTGTAATAACGACGTATGGTGACAGATGGTAACTATAGTTGTCGTGGTAATCACTGAGAAATACATAGAATTGTCGAATCACTGTGTTGTACCCCTGAAACGAATGTAACATGGTGTGGCAACTATGCTTCAATAATGGCACTAAAGAATAAAAACATTTCTTCACTGGATTATTTGTTTTTTGGGTGTTGAGTTTGGTACGTTCTTCATAGATTTTGGATACTAACCCTTTATCTGATATGTCATTTGCAAGTGTATGTTATTTGCAAGTATTTTCCCATTTCGTTGGTTGCCTTTTAGTTTTGTTGATTGTTTCTTTTGCTGTGTAGAAGCTTTTTATCTTTTTTTAAATTTTTAAACCTTTATTATGGAGAGAGAGAGAGAGAGAGAGAAAGAGAGCAAGAGAGCAAGAGAGGGGGAGGGGCAGAGAGAGAGGGAGGCATAGGATCTGAAGCAGGATCCAGGCTCTGAGCTGTGAGCACAGCTGTGGGGCTCGAACTCACAAACTGCAAGATCATGACCTGAGCCAGAGTCGGATGCTTAACCGACTGAGCCACCAGGCGCCCCATAGAAACGTTTTCTCTTGAAGAGGTTCCAATAGTTCATTTTTTGCTTTTAATTCCCTTGCCTTTGGAGATGTGTGGTGGGGGTGAGGGGAAAATGGGTGATGGGCATTGAGGAGGGCACTTGTTGGGATGAGCACTGGATGTTGTATGGAAACCATACAGGTTGTCACTCAGGGTTTTCTGTGACAGCGGACTGACAGGCGAATG
The DNA here is from genome assembly GCF_022837055.1 of Prionailurus viverrinus. Classification (NCBI taxonomy): domain Eukaryota; kingdom Metazoa; phylum Chordata; class Mammalia; order Carnivora; family Felidae; genus Prionailurus; species Prionailurus viverrinus. The sequence goes on from NC_062569.1 coordinate 12,137,947, forward strand.
GCATTGAAATGTTGTTGTGGTTCTATAAATATCTCCACAGGCTTCCTGGGGCGGTTCAGCTTTGATGTCAAGGAAGCACCGCAAGCTCCTGAGAGGCATCCACAGGTAAATGTGGCTTTTCCAGGCCCCGGGCCCCTCGGGTTCAGACAAGGGCATCTGCCTGGATCTTGCACACTCAAGGGACTATGAAAACAGAGACAAAGTCACCGCTTTACTGGAAAGGAAACCAACCCAAACCCCAAACTCCCCCAACTGCTCCAACAAGGCAGCCTGTTGAACACCTGGGTGTGAGTATCACGTGCTACTAATGATCGTAATCTTGCCTCCAGAAGCTACTTATTCCCTCCTTCCCTGTCCGTTTGGTTTTCCGCAACAGAGCCGACTCTGTGGCCTGGAACCCCCACAAGATGCTGATGGCTGGAATTCAGTGCTGCGCTCTCCTCGTGAAAGACAAATCCGTGAGTTTTCCTTTTCCCTCTTCGGGTCTTGGGGCATTACGGAAGGTGAAACCACCGTGTTTTCGGAGGCCTCGCTTTTGCTTACGTTTCGGTGCCTTGACCCAGATACAGTGGAAGGTCTTTGGGAAATGGTGGTGGCGTGAAAAGGAAGACTACAGAGGCTCAGATTTAAAACACACACACACAAAAATCGAGTGTTTCTGCTCAGGTGATTTTGGGGCTTAGCTTTAGGTGTCACATAATCTCATTAGTCACAGCAAAACGGTCTCTCTTGCCCTCATTTGGATTATATTTTAAAACCTCAGTTTTAAACATGGCCAAGATTTTGTTCTCCTTGATTAAGCCTGGGATTGAAGTTATCTTGAAACTTCTGCTCGCTGAGAAAGCGGGACAGATGTGTGTCATACATTAAATTGAATGCTTAATATGCTTAGCTAGGGTTTAACAGCGCATGCATTCGGGAAGATGTTAGTTCCGGGCTGATCACCGAACACTGATTTATTATGGTCTTTGGGAACATTTTGCGTGCGTGTGGGTGTCGGTGTGGCGGGGGGGGGGGGGGGGGGTAGTTAGACACTAGTCTGGATCCCAGCGGGCCAGGTCGCAACGGCGCTGCGGAGGTTCCCCCCTGGCCACCCGTATAAACCCTGTGTTTTTCCGCGGGTAAGACAAGGATTCTTGTGGGAAGTGGCCCAGGCTGGGAAATGCCGCTTCGTTCTTAGAAATGCCTCCTCAAGATATGTGTGCAGCATGTGGGTGATCTTTCTCAGCCATCTGTTTACATTTTTTTTTCCCTTAGGGGGACTCCCTTTGCCAATGCTAAAGTCATTTTCTCTTTTTAAGGAATTTTATTTCAAAGGAAAACCATATTTAAAGTTGAAACCCAGTCTTGCTTGTGCAGACAGTTACACCTCTCTTTCAAGATGAACTGTGACATTTGTATGTCCGCACTCTTTGTGTTTTGAGATGACCGAACAGAATACTGTAGTAGGGGCCAAGGGCAGGCCCACCTAAAATGTGCCCCAGTGGCATATTGATTATTTTGAATGGAAGCCACTTGGGAGTCAGTCAGGGCAAGGACACTCAGGTCCCCTCTGGCCTCCTGAAAACCGAAGACAAATCTCCCACCTGAGAGGTGCCCTCCCTGTAGAAAGAAGTAACAAGACATCCTGACCACCAGAGACAGGAATTGTAAAGCGGAGAAAGCTGTACAAACAAATTGTTACTTTTCTGTTTACTAATCTACTACTCCAACTCAAATTCCACTTAGAATTCCTAACCAGTTAAAATTTCCAAACACGTTTTCTTTATCGTGTCAAGGCTTCACAAATGTATTGTCTCATTGTCTAAAATGTGTAAAAACCGCCTTCGTCATTTGTTTGGGTCGCGATCCCATTCTTCGGCCTCCATGTGCCCATAATAAAACTTTGGTTTTTCTCTCTTGTTAATCTGTCTTCATGGAAATTTAATTCTTTTTTTAAAAAAAATTTTAACGTTTATTTATTTTTGAGAGTGTGAGAGAGAAACAGTACACAGCAAGGGAGGGGCAGAGAGACAAGGAGACAGAATCCGTAGCAGGCTCCAGGCTCTGAGCTGTCGGCACAGAGCCTGACGTGGGGCTTAACCTCACGAACTGTGATATCATGACCTGAGCCAAAGTCGGACCCTTAACCGACTGAGCCACTAGGCGCCCCTAAATGGGAAATGTAATTTAGAGTCCAGTTAGAAGAACCTAGGACTAAGTACAATTTCTTCCTCCCTTTCAGTATCCATCAGAAGCTGCAAAAACCGATTCTGCATGTGGAAATAGAGATACTCTCAGAACTATGAATTTATTGCCTCCTATTTTATTAGGTTGTCTACTGTCGGTTGTATTTCACACCATTCTTTTTTTTGCATGTAACTTCTCAAGTTGTTATTTCGTTTTATAACTGAAAGGTAGTTTAATATTATCATTCATGAACTAAGGAACATCCTCGGCTTGCCTGTGGTACGTATTTAGGACATGACAGAGTTAGGAATAAGCCCAGGTTTTCCTTTGCTCTAGACATAAGAACAAAAATATATTAAGCATCCTTTCTGTGCCTGGCATTCTACATCTGCCTTCTCCCCAGTCCGCCAATCTGAATGACATCCTTATCTGTTGGCGTGACACTTTCAGGAGTGGAAAAGTTAGACCAAAAATTTGATGACGGCTCTTTTAAATAACTTTCTGGCTTTTATACATTTTTCTTGTCGAATGATATTTTAGCCAAGAATTGATTTGCATTTATGTACTTGATGCAATTCAAAATTTTCTGCATCGTCTAACTCTATTAAAGGGGTGACAATTTTATTTTATTTTTGTAAAGAATTCATTCCTGTATCTCAATAAAAAACAATACCCAGGTCGACTTCCATGGCAGGAATTAAAAAGTTGCAGAAATTGTATTTGTTGTGCAAAGAATTGAACGTTATTAAAAGTTGCCTTTTTTTACTGATTTTTTAAAGTTTATTTATTTACTTGGGAGAGGGAGAAGGAGAGAAAGAGAGAACGAACAAGCAGGGGAGGGGCAGAGAGAGAGGAAGACACAGGATCTGAAGTCGGCTCCAGGTTCTGAGCTGTCAGCACAGAGCCTGATGGCAGGGCTTGAACTCAAGAACCTCGAGATCATGACCTGGGCCAAAGTCAGACACATAACCGACTGAGCCACCCAGGTGCCCCAAAAGTTTTAAGCTTCTCTTAAAAATAAAAGATTGTTTTTATGATTTTATTATTATTATTATTACTATTATTTTTTGAGAGAGAGAGAGAACACCAGTTGGGGAGGGGCAAAGGGAGAGGGAGAGAGACTTTTAAGCAGGGTCCATGCTCAGTGGAGACCCCAACACGGGGCTCAATTCCACAACCCTGAGATCACAACCTGAGCCAAAATCAAGAGTCAGACATTCAGCTGAGCCACACTGGCGCCCCTTCACATAAAGGATTGTTTTTAAATTAACTGGAATGGAGAGCGGAACCATGAGAGCTGAGAGAGGACAGTCAGCGTAAGCAAGTTTTGCGTTGGCAGTTTTCTGTCCCTTTTGCACCTATTTTCTGCCTCTGTTCTCTTTTGTATTTATTCATTCATTATTCAGCCAATGCTAACTGACTTCCTGGGTAGGCCAGGTGCTGTGCTAATTTGGGGCTTATAAAACAGGCACATTCCCTGTAGTCAAAGAGCTTATAATCTTACCGAGGAGACGATGAACAAAATGTTCATATTTAATTCTTTTATTATTATTTTAGTAAGCGCTCCGAAGAATGTGTCAGACACTGTTGATCATATATACTCTAGCCATTCCAACCGCCTTCCTTTCTCCTTCCCGAACTATCTAAGCAGTCTCCCTTGCAGTATGAGCTACAATACGACACAGCTGTGGTCGGTACAGGATAGAGGAAGTGTGAGGACTGTTGAGAAGTGTTTTACCTGCAGCTGGGGGTGATACACGCAAGAGGAAAGCATCCTTTCCCCTTTACTACCTTGAATGAAGTTGAGTCAGGGCATGATGTGTGGAGTTCTGATAGCCGCCTTGCAGCCGTACGACGATGACCCTCCATCAAAAAGTGGGCATGCACAGAATGGCAGAGCAGAAAGGGGAAAAGTCTCCATCTTGAATAATGATTTTGAAATGTTGTGCTGATGCTGGAAGTGATTACTTTGCAACCGTTTTGTGATGTGAGGTCATTTATTGTCCTTATTGCTGAAATCCCTTCCACTGGGTGATCTGTCCCTTGTAGCCAAATGCACTCCTATCTGATACAGAAAAGAGTATGGCACTCAGAGAATGTGTAGCAGGGAGACCTGAGATGTTTCGGCTGGAAGAAACAGAACATACCCATTTTTTTTTTTAAGAAAGGAAGGAATTGTAAGAAGGGAACCCAAGCAGGCTCCATGCTGTCAGCACAGAGCCCGACACGGGGATCGATTTCACAAACTGTGAGATCATGACCTGAGCCAAAATCAAGAGTCATATGCTCAACCGACTGAGCCACCCAGGTGTCCCCAGAACAGAGAAAGAATTTTAAAACCAGAAAGTAATCTGAATAAATTTTCATTTAAGACCGTGGATTGGAGGTAGGCAAGAGTGGAGGCAAGAATATGAAGCTTGCGGTGTCCAAGGAAGAGTTGATGGCAGGGGAGATGGAAAAATGTGATGAAATTTAAGATATACTTTATCTGTCCACCAACCAGATAGGGTTGAATCACCAGTTATATGAGGGAGATGAAGAACAGGTGTCATGGTTGACTCTCTTGACTGGTGATGCAGCAACTGAGTGAAGGTTCATGTGTAGGCAGATGGAGATTGCTAGAGGATGAGAAGATTTGAGAGTGAAGTATCTTGATTTTTAGCATTGGCTACATTAAATTTGGGATTCCTATGAAGTTTTCGAGTGAAGATGTCACGTAGGCAGTTGACGTGTAGATGCAGAGCTAGGATGAGGGGTCTGGGCAGGAAAAGTATATTGGGAATTGCTGCTATGTAGATGTTCTCCAAGGTCACGGGAGTGGAATGAATTGTCTTGGGAGGAACTTGGAAGTGAGAAGAGAAGAAGATGTAGAATTTAGCCCTGAGGAACTTCAGAGTCCGTGAAAGCTGAAGTTGGAATGGCTGGGGAGATAGGAGGAACATCAGGAAAGCGGGATGCTAATACAATACTCTTTGAGAGAAGCGTATTATGAGGAATGTTCATGACCTCCCATCCTTTGTGTTGAAGCTTAAATGTAACTTCCTTAAAGAAGAGATCCCAGACTCACCAGGTGGACCAGCATCTTCCTATTATTCTTTCTCAGACCCCGTCCCCTTCCTGTAAGTGCTCATCATGATGGGTAATTAAGATTTCTCATGTATTCACTTTCCCTCCCTCTAGAACATAAGCTGTGTGAGGATATAGACTATGTCATTGTATTTGCCACTGTATTCCCAGTGCCTAGCAAGTACACACTAAACAAGGATGAAATTAGAATTCACTGAAAAATTGACTGCTTAAATATATTAAAAATCCTCAAAAATACTTGCTATCATGTCAGCAATAACGAGGAGTTTCCAGTTTCTCCCCTACCCCAAATCGTTCCTTTCGAACGCTCTGAGATAACAATGATGAAAATGGCAGTTGATGAGTTTTATTGCCTAGGTCCTAACACGAGGCTGGAGTGTGCCTCCAGCAGTAATTGATGAATAGCGATTTTAATTTGGACTCACTCCTCCAGTTAATGGAAGGGGATAACTCTAGTTAAAAGAAAGCAAATTACTTAGTGAATATACTTCTGTTAAGGGAAAAACGAATTTCCTAATTTGTACCCTCCGAGCCCTGACATTCACAACGCTGTTTTCCTGATTGACTAGCTGTGGTGTTTGCATTTTTAATGTCCTGTATTAGTAAAGAAAATGGCTTCCAAAACAAAGCAGAGCTGCTGTTCTCTGGATTGTACTATCACTAGTCGCCTTTGTATCATAGGGATAAAAAGAAAATCAGATGTTAAAAAAAAAAAAAAAGAACCCTGTGATTATAAATAGGTTGACTTCAGATGTAAATGCTGGCACTACATGGCTGTTTTGGATCAAAGGCAATTTTGATGCTTTGATCTAAAAGAAAAGGCAATATATTCTAAGAATCAGTTGCATAGATGGAAAAAATCTCAATATTGGCTTTTTAATTTTTAGTGCTTATTAGAAGGACTGTTTAGTTTAAAGCGGGGGGGAACCCTAACAGATACATGAAATGAGAAAATACCAATCAGATGAATTTTTGAGTATGGATGTTTTCTCTCCATTTCTACCTACCATTATCAACCGATATTAACTCACAGGGATTTCCTGTTTCATCAAAAAATTTAAGGGGCACTTTTTTTTTTATTTAATTGTCTTCAGAAAGACTATGTTGGTCTTGTGGATTTTTTTATTATGTCTGTTTTTATATGTTTATTTCAGAAACAATTAATATGCATCATAGACAAATCAGAAAATTCAGATATGGAGAAAAATGAAGAAAAGAGACAATTCAGATAACTGCATGCCCACTTATGTATTTTCTTCTGCATATATGCATTTAAATAAATAAATGTGTGTGTATACACACACACACACACACACACACACACACACACACACAGGTGCACATACCTAATCTAAAAAGATTATAACAGGGATGCCTACGTGGCCTGAGTTGGTTAAGCATCTGACTCTTGATTTTGGCTCAGGTCATGATCTCCATGATCTCATGGTTGTGAGATAAAGACCTGCATCAGGCTGCATAAGATTCTCTCTCCCTCTCCCTCTACTCCTCCTCTGCTCACGTGCACACATTCTCTCACTCTCTCTCAAAAAAATAAAAATAAATCAAAATAAATAAATTATAACATATTTTTCTTTTAGCATACTATTTTCGCTCAACCAATTGCTTTTTAGTTAAGCAATGTTCATTCGGTACATTTTTAACAGCTGCATAGTATTCTATCATTTTGATATATTATAATTAACTTGACCATCTCGTTATTGCTGACCAGTTAGGTTGTTTTCGTATACGTGCTGCTGATGCAAGCACTCAATTAGGTTGTTTTAATGTTTGGCTGTTAGAGATTTGGCTGCCATCTTTGAGGGCTAAATCTTTATGTAAATCTTATACTCTTTCCTTATAAAAAATTCCTAGAAGTAGAAGAGCCATGATGATCTTTCATGATGTTTTTTTATACTTCTGTCCTAATTTTCCTTCTAAAATATTGCTTACCTTGTCACTAGTGGAGTATGAGTGTGTGTGTGTGTGTGTGTGTGTGTGTGTGTTAACCTTTGACATCACAGGGGTTTTTAGCTTTGTCAATTTAGCAGGTAAGCCATGTGTATACCCACACTTACAGACACGTTTTCCTTCTAGTGTTATTTATTGACATAGCTCTTTCTGAGGGATCTTTTTTAGACAGAGGTATTGACATGCAACTGTGGGCTATACCTAGGTTTCAAATGTGAGGCCGATAAGTTTGCAGTTCTTCATTCTAGAGGAAGATCAGAATCCTCCTCTATTCTTTCGGAGAATAGTTATTCTCTTTACACTCTTTAGGAGTCCTGGTTATTCATTAGGAGAAGGAGTAGCAAGAAGAAGAGTATAGGAAATTCATTCAATACACACTCACCAAAGGTCCATTACGGGCCCAGTCCTACGATGCAAAGAGAAAACAAGAAAAAGGATCCCAATATCATCTCCCAATATGGTCCCCCAGAAGAAGGCAGAGATTTTCACTGGAATACTATACCTGAGAAATGTGTTACCTTTTCTTTTTTTTTTTTTTTTTTACAGTTTTTAAAAATGTTTATTCATTTTTGAGAGACAGAGAGACAGAGTACGAGTGAGGGAGGGGCAGAGAGAGAGGGAGACACAGAATCCGAAGCAGGCTCCAGGCTCCGAGCTGTCAGCACAGAGCCCGACGCAGGGCTCAAACTCACAAACCACGAGATCATGACCTGAGCTGAAGTCGGACGCTCAACTGACTGAGCCACCGAGGTGCCCCAGAAATGTGTTACCTTTTAGCCCCATTTAGATTTTTATTCTGGGTGGTAACTGATATTGCAAATGACAATTACTATATGCCATTTTTTACACAAAATTGTGCAAGAAAAGAAAGAAGGAAGGGAAAGTAGATTTATTAGAGAAACTGGAACACACGGTGTCAGATTTGTGAGGATTTCTTTGGTAGCCCTTGTTTTTCTTCATGGAGTTCCTATGGAAGTGCCATTAGATGGTTTGAAAATACTAAACAATCTGATGATCAAAGAAATTCTTATTTTCACGCCAGGGAACACTCACACTTCCCCCTACACAGGCACATTGTAAGTTTCCTTGGAATGACAGCCTCCTGAGTAATGTGGCAGAAAAAGAGGAAGGTAGGTGTTTCAAACTGATGAGAAAAAAGAAGCATTTTGCTTGTAGGAGAGACATCAGTCTCCTGTGCTTCGTGCTGCCAAAATTACTCTCCATGTCTTAGATGTTCCTGCACGAACAGAGAAAATTTTTAGAGTTTTTAGCAAGGTTGAGATTGCCTAAAACTGGCAGAACTCATCAAATTCATGGTTGCTAAATCGCCCTTTCCTTTTTAAATTCTTGGCTTTTTTTTTTAATTGTAATAAACAAAAATTGATTTTCTTTTCATGAGGCTTTTGGAAATTTGTGCATGTGCACGTATATATGTGTGCATCACATCAAAAATTAAAAAAGGCTCACATGCTTTCAGTCAGTCGTGACAAGCCCCTGTATCATGTCTGCTTTCCTTTTCCCTGAGGTAAAGGGAGATAGTGATTAATGTTCAAGTTGCACATTCTCAAAATCCATTATGTCTGTTTCTACTGAATAAACCAGTAATTGGGTTTTAGGGTTTATGGTTGGTACTGCATTTGTCATTAGTTTTAACCAAGGATTTGCACTTTGTTTTGGATCTGTGCTCCTTTTAGCCTAATATATGAATGCCTTTGTGAACTGTGGCTCCAAGGGATAAGTTATTGCATCATTGTGGTTATCCTACCTGATTTCCGCCAGTAGTTACCAACTTGTCGTAAATGGGCCCTAGTCCCAACGCAGAACCCTTTTCGTGGTTTTTGGAATCAGTATACAGCGGACTGAACTACCGGAGGGCAGAAGGGATCTTATTCATTGCTATGGTCCCACTGCTTAGTACAAAGCTTGACATTCAATGCTCAGTGAAATGTTTCCTGAAGTGAACTTACTTTGTGCCTTTTTCCAATACCATCGAATGGTGATGTGTTTTAAATCTGTTACCTGCAGTGTGAAGTAGTATGTCCTTTATCATCACCACCTGATCTCTTTCAAGTCTTAAAAAGTGCCCCTTCCTGCCAATATGTTGCAATTTTGACGGGGTGTAGAAACTGTTTGCCTTATCCATATGGCTTGATATATCCATTACCTCCTCGCATCCCCTTTCATGTTGGCACTTGAAAAAAAGTCTTTACTCTCAACTGTGCCAACATTTGGCCTTTTATCTACATGCCTCAGAGACCAATAATAAATCAGTGACTCATGCTTTCCTTTTTCAGAAACCATATTGTCTTTCCCCTAGGAAGTTATTTTCGTTTTAGTGTCTAATGATGCTGTTCTTTATTGGCGACTGGACAAGCGGAAGAGATACTTGCTTTTCTAAGGCTCCCTGGGTCCTCTCTTGACCCCTTCTAATGAACAGAATGACATTCACAATCTGCCTGTTTGCAGTGTGGGATCCAGTATCTTGGCCAACAGCTTCCCAATTTCATCCTTGAGTTCCTTCAGACCTTTGGGTGACTGCCACCTGGTCCTACTGATTAAGCTACATTAATTTCGTCCGTTTGACTTAGATGAGTTGGGGTGTTGGCCACTATTGGACTTAATACCTTCTGCCTGTCTATTTCTGGAGAAGCCTCAGAGTGTGGGAATCTCTCTGATACCCTTCCAGGTAAAGACTTCATTCTTCATAACAGCCATCCCGTTTCAGTAGGGGACCCCAACCTTTGGTTCTCTGCCAGCCATCATAGAAGACTTTCAGATTTGCTAAAAGGATAAAAAGTGGGGGCAGGAGTGGGGGAGAAATTCTACCCTTGTGTCCCAGCAGTTGAAAATATCCCGGAAGGAGGATTCTATTTACAGATTGGTTTTTTTTTGTATCCTACCTTACAACAAAACTGATGAGGGTCTCATTATATGGGAGGGTTCTGTAAGCTCAAATCTAAGAAAAATGAGATACCTAGAGTAAAAGGGCACAAAAGGAAACATGGAATGAAGCTAATGAAAAAATTCTTGCCGTAATTAGCATGCTGGATCTGCCTCAGGTGCATAGAATTTGGTTTTCACATTTTTAAAGGATTCCAAGCATCTGCCATTTTTTTTTTGCCTTTTATTTTTTATGAACTCACCGCAACAGGCTTTCTCTTTTATTTCTACTCCCTGGTATGACACGGGAGGCCCTTTTGACTTCTTAGAAAAAATTGTTCCGTTTGTTTTCCTTTGCACAATTCTAATTGTCATATGTGTTGTTTTCCAAGGAAGATATTTGAAAACATACCTGACATTCCTAGTTGGGCTTTCCAGCTTTGTTGTTTCAAGGACAGAAAATTTCAGGGAGTCAGTTTTGTTCTGGGTTCTTCTTCCATGGCCATTCCAAATGTTAATACGAGTACATGTGAACAGAATTATTCTGATTTTGTAGAAACTCAGGGGTGGCAAATGTAGATTTATTTTTCGTAGGCTTTTAGGAATTGTATGTAAACCCTAATTTGTAGGAAAATTGTTAACAGCAATAATAAATTAATTGTAGAATTAACTAATTTCCCTGAATAGAAAAAGGCAAACTCTGTAAAACAGTCACCATATCTTTAAATTCAAGGTGTATATAACTTATGTATGCAAGCACTTATGCATACACGTTCACACAGCAAATATACCTGCCCTTAAGTCATTTTGATATAGATGAACAGTTATAATTTAGGGAGTTTTGTTAATTGCAAAAGTAACTCAATAACCTCTCTGATAGTTCATTCTGAGGGCTTTTGGTGGGGGGGGGTGGTTGGAAGATGTTGGTCGTTTTTTCTTTTTTAAAGTTTTTTTTTTTTAAAGATACGTTCAAAGAATATAACTAGAAGCACAGAAGTCCCCCATGTACTCTTTCTTGTTATTGGCTTTTGCTTTGTTTTTAGTTCTTCTCTGTAGTATGGATCCTCAAATAATATAGTTTATTTTTACCTTTCTGAAGGAATAATATATATTTTTTTGGCTTGGCTTTGTTGGTGTTGTTCAGATTTACCTTATGTCTGTAAGATTCATCTGTGTTTTGACGCAGTCTGATGATTAGTCATTTTCACTGCTGTATAGTTTTCCATATGATTATAGCACAATTTGTTTATCTTTGCTCCAGTGATGGACACTTGGGTTATTACAACTTTGGACTTTTACAAAAATTGGCTGTGAACATTTTTGTGCACATATCTTCATTGCTTGCTATATCTCCAAGATTCCATCTGGCCTAATTTTCCTTTTTCTTGAAGACCTAATTTAGGAATTTCTTAGTGGATCCAAAGGCAGCATGTTCTGTTAGGCTTTGCTTCTTTGAAAATGGCTTTATTTCCTTTTTTTCCTGGAAGTAGAATTCTGACAGTAATTTGCTTTTGGTACTTTAATGATTTTTTCCCTTTTCTTTCCCCCTTTTGTGTGTTAGAAAGTTAACTAACTCATTTTTTTGATGACAAAATTACTTTTTATTTTGGCTTCCTTGAAGATTTTCAAGTATTCTTTAATTTTCCGTTTATCTATGGTGTTGTAAATACCATAGATTCTGTGTGGTTTATCTTGCTTTGGCTTTATTGGGCTTATTAAATCTTTGGAATGATATTTTTCCAAATTTTGAAGACTATTCACTTAATTATTAACTCCCTCCTTTTCTTCCTCTTTCTGATGGACAGTCCAATTAAATGTATTTGATATCTTCTCACTGTTTCTTTCTCTATTTTGTATGTTTCATAATTTTTTCTTTCCACGCTTTGTTGTGGATAATTTTGATAATCTTTGTTGAAATTCATGAATTCTGTCTTCAGGTATATCTAATCCAGTTTTCTTTTAAATGAACCTTTTTCACATATATAATGCCTCTAGATTCTTGCTGACGTTTGTTAAGATCAGCCTCTATCTCCATGACCATTGCACGCCTAGATTTACACCTAGTCTACCTCTGTTAACTCTGGTATCTAAATTCCCTTGAGCGCTATTCCCATTGATTCTTGTATCTGTGATTCCTGGCTCTCTATCTAGAGAGACACCTTATAATGTTTGATGGTTTACGGAATATTTTGTTTGAAAGATTACCTTTAGGAATAATTTAAAATATGGAGTGGAGTTACCTACCTTGGGAGAGAAGATTTTATTTTCATTCTTCTGGGCATCCGGGGGAATTAGCAGCCCAGGACCAAAGCTTGAAGTTTTTCTCGATCTCTAGAGTATATACCCTACCGCCATTTCAGGGTGGAGATCTTTGAATCCTAAACAAGAGGAAGAATTGCTTTACTGCCCTTAGTGATGCTGAACACCTTTGAACTCTGTTTCCTGAAGTATTTGGAGTGCCTGTTTCCACACATGGTGGCCACTATCTCTGTTCCCTCACTTTACCCTTCTGGCTCCTGTATTAGCTATCCTCCCTCAGTCTGAAAATGTCCCTCGGGTAGAGACATTTCTGGCTGAACTTCTTGAGCTCCCTTCCTCTCCTTGGACCTTCCAGAAGTTTATTTCTGTCTTGGTAGGTCTGTGATGCTTTTCTTTAGATGAAGTTTTTATGCTTTGTTTCAGCATATTTTGTTTCTTACAGGAGGAGCATTTCCAATTGATCTAGTCCTTTATTATTAGAATTTGGCTTTTTAATAATCAGCTGCTATTCAGCACCGCCGGCAGGAATAAGCATTTGTTAGTTTATTCATCCTTTCATTCAACCCGCAAAAATGTACTGCCTCCTATGTTTTAGATGAGTAAGGCATCATGCCTACCCTATGTGAACTCAAAGGCTAGTACGGGAAACAGATTTTAAGCAAATAACTGAAATATAATACATAATGTATGTAATAGAGTGATGTAATGGAGTAAAAAGCAGATGTTTAGGGAATGCAGATCAGGTAAGAGAACAACCCCTGCTGAAAAGGCTGGTGTAGAAAAGTTAGTTGCAGCAGACATGACTTAACAGTTATTGGTATTTTCTTTCCATTTTTATTTTTATTTATTTTTTTTTTTTTTTCAAAATTTTTTTTTCAACGTTTATTTATTTTTGGGACAGAGAGAGACAGAGCATGAACGGGGGAGGGGCAGAGAGAGAGGGAGACACAGAATCGGAAACAGGCTCCAGGCTCTGAGCCATCAGCCCAGAGCCCGACGCGGGGCTCGAACTCACGGATCGCGAGATCGTGACCTGGCTGAAGTCGGACGCTTAACCGACTGCGCCACCCAGGCGCCCCTTTCTTTCCATTTTTAAAGCAATCTAGATCATGCTAGCACAGTCAGGCATAATGAGGAACATAAAAATTACTTAGAACCCACTAGCCAAAGTTAAATCATTAAAATTTTTTTTGATAGATGAATTTTATGTATTCATATCTATGTCGATGCTGATGGAGATGAATTTATTTTGCTTCTGTAACCAGCATCTTCCTTTCTTTGCCCATCCCTACCCCTTTCTTTGATAGAAGAAACAGAGGCGGTTAGGCTTATCGAGTCTTAAGAAAATTTGCTTCTTAAAGGATGGTTACCATGATTGTGGAAGCAGCTAATTTGGCATCTTAAGTCCAGCTCAGAAGTGTGCATTTATGAACTTCTGTATAAGTCTTAAGAAGATTCTCTTCCATTGCAGAATATATAGTATCCCTTCCCCCCCATCCCATCCACACACCTCTTGTAATCACAACTGCTTATGTTATCAGTGACTTTGTTGGGAAGACAGGGAAGCTAAACTTGCTGGTGTTACCATCTTCTTCCACGGGGTGATGTTGGTATTTGGAAAGCTCCTTCAGCCACCTATTCTTTTGATACTCTGTTGACAACTTTTTGTGACACTCAGCATCTGTTCATTGACAGAAAAAAGTTGTCAGAGAAACCAGATTTTCATGAGAGCAGGTCACCCCATTGGAGGCACCAGATGAAACCCAATGCTGGACAAAGCCTACTTATCAAGTAGGGGAACTGGGAAGTTGTCCCAGCTGAAAACAAAGTCTTTAAAACATAAGGAATTGCAGAATTATACCAGTGCATAAACTGGAGAGGAAAGGCAGAAAATGTTAATTAAAGGTCTGAAAGATAGGATGAAGCAAGGGTTTAACTTGATCCCATTTCTGGAGGAACCCATTTATTGGATCGAACTGTTATTGTTTGCCAAGTCCGTATTGCTATAATTATTATAACTTAAAAATATGTTTCGTCTAGTGGGGCAGGTCTTCATTCACTCTGTAAGAAAATGATCTATTCTCATCTGTTTATTCTTCCAAATGGATTTTGGAAACACTTTTTTAATGTAAAAACCTTCCACTGGGACTTTATTTAGGATTATATTAAACCTATGGATTAATTTGAGATTTAACATCTTTGCAAAATTTTAGCCTTTCCATCTAGGAACATGGTACATCTTTCCATTTAACCACATTTCTTTTATTTCACACCCAGATTCTTTTTTAAATTTTTACTATGGAAAATTTCAAACATATACAAGAGCAGAGATGAACCCATATGTACTGATTGCATGACTTTAATAAGGATCAATTCATGGCTAATTTAGTTTCATACTCAACACTTCCTACTCTTTTCTATATAGTTGGGGGGAAAAAAACAACTATAGATATTATATCATAGAATTTTGATGGATTTTCTCATAGAGGACTTGAATATGTTTTCCTATTAATGTTATTTGTAAATTTTTATATTTGTTAATATATATAAAATTAAAAAAAATCTTCTAACTGCAAATGCTGCTATGAAGGCAGACTTTTAAGTATTTGTTACTACTTTACCATATTTCTTATTACTTCTGAAGGAGTTAAAGTTATTCTCATGTATTCTCTAAATATATTATTATATCAGTATATAACTGTAATTTTGCTTTTTTTCTAATATGTAAGCTTCATATCAGTTATCAGCAATTATAATGTACTGATAGAATTTCTGAAAATATATTCAGTAATATCAGTAAATAGAAGGCATTTTTGTCTTCTTTGTGATTTTGTTAAAGATGTCTTAAAATATACATTCTTTGTAAATCCTCTTGAGAAATAATGTAAAAATGAGTATTGAATTTTACCATTTTCTCTTTTATTATCTAATAAGGTAGTTCTATCATGTTACTCCTTAAACAAAATTAAATGTGCCTTAATAGATTTTCTACATTACTAATTTAACTCATTCTACTGTGGTCATTTGCTTTAATGTATTGATGGATTTGTATATTTAGATTTTTGGTTCTGTCTACATATGATTGATCTACTCTATGTGTGCATGTGTGTGAGATCTTGGTTAGATCGTTTTTTTGAGTGGATTTTAAACTGTCTTCATTTTAGAATAATTACAATAACACGGACATCAGTTTTTAAGAAGTGTTCAGAAAAGTCAATCATAAAACTTTTCAGAAATTTTGAGGGAGGTAAGTCTTTGATCTAATGTTAATTTTTCCCATTTTTATTGAACTACTAAGAATTTCCTGCTCTCCTGATCAATTTCAAGAACTTACATTAAAAAAAATATATTTACTACATTTTATTGAGCTTTTCATATATGTTAGCAGAATATATGCCATCCGTTTACATTTATCATTTTCATTTAAATTTTGCCTTATATTCTTATCTGAAATCTTAATTTAAAAATTTTTTTTCTTTCATTAATTTTTTTTTCAACGTTTATTTATTTTTGGGACAGAAAGAGACAGAGCATGAACGGGGGAGGGGCAGAGAGAGAGGGAGACACAGAATCGGAAACAGGCTCCAGGCTCTGAGCCATCAGCCCAGAGCCCGACGCGGGGCTCGAACTCACGGACCGCGAGATCGTGACCTGGCTGAAGTCAGACGCTTAACCGACTGCACCACCCAGGCGCCCCCACCCCCCAAAAAAATTTTTTTTCTTGATTTAGTTTATCTTCTCTCCATAAGGAATGACTAATTGCATTTATTTTTTTTTTAATTTTTTTTTAACGTTTATTTTATTTTTGAGACAGAGAGAGACAGAGCATGAATGGGGGAGGGTCAGAGAGAGAGGGAGACACAGAATCTGAAACAGGCTCCAGGCTCCGAGCTGTCAGCACAGAGCCTGACATGGGGCTCGAACCCACAGACCGCGAGATCATGACCTTAGCCGAGGTCAGACGCTTAACCGACTGAGCCACCCAGGCGCCCCTAATTGCATTTATTTTTTGATTCACATATTTATTAAATTTATTCAATTATTCACTTAATTGTTACACATTTTCTCCTGCTTCTTTACACTTTTGTTCTATAAGAATGTTATTTTACATTTGAGGGCAATGTCGCTTCTGTTCCTTAAGTTTTGTTTTGGAGTGTTCTCATTTAAATTATTTTCTAATTAATCCATAGTAACTGTGGATTTACTCTTCTAGCCCAGAATGGTTTGTGAAAGAGATTTTAACCTCCCAAGTGCTTAAGATATGTTATGAAATTCTGATTTGTTTTACTGTAGTCAGACAATGACCAAAATGAAAGCAGAGATCAAGAGTGACAAATTTTTACCTTTTCAACTTCAAAAGTTACTCTTTTTTTCTTTTGACTTTGAATTTGAGAGCAAGCGCAAGTGAGAGAGAGAAAGAGATCATGAGCAGGGGAGAGAAGAAGGGGCAGAGAGAGAATCTTAATCTTAGTGCGGAGCCTGATGTGGGGCTCCGTCCCACAACTGTAGGATCATGACCTAAGCTGAAACCAAGAGTTGGACACCTAACCAACTGGGCCACCCAAGCACCCGTCAATAATTAGTCTTGCAAGGATGTCTTATCACCCAGAATCCATTTTTAGTTTGTACTTTCTTTCTCAAGTAGACAGACAGTCCTCAGGGCTTGGGGTGGGGAGAAAAGTGTTTGAAGAGGAACCAAGTATTAAATATGAATATGCAAACCCAAGAGGACCAAGGAAGAATAGAACTTCTCTATAAATACAGGATATATAAGGGCCTTTCCTCTCTTGGCTCAAGTTCTTGGTGAGAGATAGAGAGTTGGGAAGCCTTTCCTCTCCTCTGTTCCTCACGTCAGTCTGGAAAGCAGAAATTAAGTAGACATGATGGGGGTACATATTAAGGTATAAGAGTACCTAAGATAGCCCCCTATAAGTTTCGGAGTAGCTGGCAAGGAGCTCATCCAAAAATGACTAAAAATGAAGAAGAAGGTGCAAGGAAGTCTGGAAATAAGGGCAAGAGCAAGGAGCATGACTGCGATCTGACAGCTGGAGGCCATGGCCGGTCTTTGGATGGAAGCAGGAAGATGGGAAAGATCATCTGGGGATAAGTTAGAGATGGGGCAAGTGGTCCGCACAAGGACAGCAGTGACCACGCTGGGGAGCCAGGTTCACTCCCCAGCTTCAGTATAGGGTTGCCAGATTTAGCAAATGAAAATTCAGGATGCTCAGTTAAGTTGGAATCTCAGATAAACAACAGATAATATTTTAGTATAAGTATATCCCAAATATTGCATGGGATATACTTTTACTGAAAATTTTGGTTGTTATGAATTTAAGTGAGATTTTTACCTAATTCCAATTTAGTAGGATGTTTTGTATTTTATCTGGCAAGCATCCTCAGTGGCATTTGTGAATGTCCCAACAATGTTGAATAAACAGCAAGAGGAAGAAAACTCTCAGAGGGAGAAGTCTTGATTGCTCATATTTTGTGTCAGAATGGTCTGAGAAATCACTCGGAGTTTTGAGGTTTTCTGGAAGTGACCATATTAAATGTTCTGCATTAGAAATAAATATAGGTCCAAATCAAAAACGTGTTCAGTTAAAGAAAAATAAATTACCGTTTTTGCACATCTAAAGTGATGCAATTTTGAAATTCATAACAATGTCGTTTTTGAGTTCCAATGCCAGGTGAAATATGGTACTTCACAGTAGGATGCTTCTATCTCAGTCCAAGAGACCAGCATGAGCTAAATTAGGATCTTTCTCAGCGTTAATTCCATACACCTAGTCTTCTCCATCTCTGGTCCAATCAGCTAGGACCAGGGCGGGAATGGTGTGGTGTGACCATCTCAATGGGTGAGAAAGGAAGTAAGGGGTCATTATGGACTGAACAAAGAACCTACATTGTGTCTATGATAAATGTCTCCCATCTCTAACTGTGACAACTTACTAATGGATTGTTGACCTCTAAACCTGGTCCTGAAACTGAAAAGAAAAAAGGAAGATGGATTGTATCTTCCCCATTTCTGGCTCCGCAGCCGTTGTCAGAAAAAAGTTCCTGGCTTCTTTTTTATTTTTTTTATTTTGTTTGTTTTATTTATTTTTGGGACAGAGAGAGACAGAGCATGAACGGGGGAGGGGCAGAGAGAGAGGGAGACACAGAATCGGAAACAGGCTCCAGGCTCCGAGCCATCAGCCCAGAGCCCGACGCGGGGCTCGAACTCCTGGACCGCGAGATCGTGACCTGGCTGAAGTCGGACGCTTAACCGACTGCGCCACCCAGGCGCCCCTAGGCTTCTTTTTTATAAGGCTACTCTCTTCTCAGTACATTTCATTATGCCCTTGTCACGGAGTAGCACATGTCACTATTATATGTCCTTTGGATCTTATCTTGACATATTATTCCTCTGTTTTATTACCAGTTTTAGACAGCACCATAGTGCAGATTAAACCCTCGACATCCAGTTACAGAAATACCGATGCATTCATTTAGAGGACTGTCAGAATCTTTCTGCCATTTCAATATCCACCTTGCCAGAGATGTAGTGAAATGCAATGAAATACATAGCTTTTTTTGGAGCTAGTGAGAACCAGGAATTTATATGTAATAAGGAAAAGATTGTTTTCTACTTGTGAGGTAGCATCAGCAAGCGTTAGAAGGTTGGTCTCTCTAAGAGGTTTTCTTTCCCAGTTATGAAAATTATAGGGCCCCCTTCACTTAAAGGTTTCAGTTGAAATCCAAGGGGAAAATCACCAGGGGCGTGCAGTTATCTATCAGTCTCCTTAATTTAACAAGATTGTGATTGGGGAAACGACTCACTCATGATTGGTGGTGAGGTTAATTTCATGGAGCCATGAGTCTTAAGTGTACTCTCGAGCCCGGTATTGGGTTTCCAGCTTAACAATGAATTAATGTGAACCCGTGGGTTTATCTTTCCCTGTACGGGATTCCCCCCGCAATGCCTCTATTGCTGCAAGCATTCTTGGGAAAGGCCATCACTTATATTCAAGGCATTTATCATAATTATTTAGAATGAAAAACGATATTCATCAGTGCCAGCTAGATGAGATCATAGGGAAGACATATTGTTTCTTACCGCTGTGCCAGTTTTATGGGTTTTGAGAAGCAGGAGAGGAGGAACATAGCTGTGGTTTATTTTAGGTCACTGTGCACCTGGGGCACTGTCCCTGTCAGCCCACAGGGCCCTTCTAGAGGGTACCCTGAGCAGTGTTAGGTTTGAGGGGTGTGATAGGATATGGGGCGGGAGGATGGGTGAAGCCTTCCCTCATGATGCTGTTCACTCACAGTTACTCTCTGATTTCTGACAAGTTCTAAATAGGCAGAAAGTGCAAACGCGTGGTCTGGAGTCGAGCGAGGCAATGTCCTGGCAGTGACAGGTGTCTGAGACGGAGGAGGGACGTGTTGAGAGATGGGGGCTCGGGAACAATATCAAGTTTGGATGGCTTTGGACATCACGTTAAGAATACATTCATTTTCCCACTGTGTGGCAACCACTCTGTTCTCTGCTGCCCTGAGTCCTGTGTTTTCTCTCACAACATTCTGCTCAAGCATCAACTTTCCCAGGGGGGCTTCTTGCTTTACTGTCTGCTTAAAGGTCTCTCCTCTATCCCAGCATTTGTTCAGCGTGTATTGCAAGGTCCTCTGTGATCTAACCACGAGCTTGTCACCCACACTGAACTGGAGGCTCCTTAACTGTTCTCATGCCCCAGATAGGCCTGGGCAAGTGTGATGGAGAGATAGATGAGTAGATAAATTTAATCCCCATAGCAATCCCACGAGGTAGGGACTGTCATTCTGACCACTGGACAGATTAGGAAACTGAGTACGGAAAGCATAAATATCATGCCCAAGGCTACCAAGCTGATAAGGGATGGCACCAGGATTCAGAACCAGTCAGGCTCATCCCACAATCCATGGTTTTAATCACACGGCCTCTATGTTCCTCAATCGAGATGACAGGTGATGGATCAACCTCATACCCTGCCTGAAACTGATTTTTTAAAGCCACAATGATGTAAAGAAATAGAAAATATTGATTTGGGAAGATAAGATTTGCCTGTTTAATCCTCTTAGAACCAATACAAAGTGAAATACTATTGCTAATGATTTTGCTTATTCTAACTCTGTTCACATGACCAGGCAGGCTGGTTAAGCTGACCTGTAAATCACTTCCTAAGTCTGTTTGGTGCCCAGACCCGGCATGTAGGTTTTTCTCATTTACTTTTTCTGTTTCAGCGTAGGGCTCTGTAGATAGAGTCACTCTCCCCTAGGATTTGCAGTCACCGCTGTTCTAAATGCCCCAGTCCAAACCCCTTCGAGACACTTGCAGTTTATCAAACAAGGATTGGGTTTGGAAAATATAATTCTCCTACCTAGAGACCCATTGAGCCAGAGAATCCTAGAAGTCATCTCATCTCCCTGCTTCTGTCCCAGCAGAGAGCCCTTCTCTCTGTCTTCCATCCCTCTCTCCTTTCCTGTTCTTTGACCAATTGTAGTTTCTACTTGCTGTTTGCATATGAGTTGCCAGTTTGATATTTATAGATCTTCCTGCTGCATTATTTCAGGAAAGACCTATTATAAATGACAAAATACAACCTTAAAATAGAAAATGAACCCAGATGTAACCAGTTTTATCACAGAATATATATATTTTTTCTTCTCGAGGCGTGGGGGAAACAAAAGAAATTGTCAATTGTAAGCCAATATGAGTCTGGATCATCAAATGCCATTCCTTATGGAAATTGCATGAAACGTTTCTCCAAAGCAAAAGGGAAAATAAACCATGACAGTTTTGATTTATTTTAAATTAAATATTCTTTTTTTAGAAGTTATGTATCCTCTGTTTGTTATAAAACAGATGAAAAACTTGCCTCAGTGAAAATGAAAGACAATGGATTGGAGCTTTCATATAAATGTTTAGCTCTTTTTACGTTTACACATTGGAAATGGTCGCCTTATTGAGTGTATCTCCTCATTGGTTATGTCTTAAAACAAGGGTCTGCCGATTATGGCCCTTGGGCTAAATCCAGCTTGACGCCTGTTTTTATAAATAAAGTTTTCTTGGAACACAACCATACCCATTTATTTTAGTACCCTATATGGCTTCTTTTGTGCTACAACTTGCCGATGTTGAGTAGTTGTGGCAGAGATTGTGTGTCTTACAAAGCTGAGAATATTTACGCTCTGGCCCTTTACAGAAATTGTTTGCCGACCCCTGTTTTAGAATACCCAAAAGAGAGGGCTCTGCCTTCCTTAGTGTCTGAGACCACAGTCTGAACTAGGGAATTCTGGGATTGAATACGATTTCTCCGTGGGAAAATCCATTTATAGACCTTGAAACTCAGTAAGATCTGTGTTCAAATTCTGCCTTTGTTTGGGACTGCCCTGCATGCCTTTGACAAGTCGCTTAGCTTTTCTGAACCTCAATTATGTTATCTATAAAATGGAGACACTTTTTCTCTCATGAAGAACAACTCTACCATTAAATGGGGTAATATTCCGGCAGGGTGCAGTGTGTTGCCGGCCATACAGTGGACAGTCAGCGAATACAGTTTTTTTTCCCTAGTTACATCCAAATTGAGGAGTGAGCTACATGGAACACACTGATTCTTCTGTCTGGACAAACGTCCATTCGTGCAGTGAAAACATTCTTATTTTCTTTTAATTTTTTAAATGTTTTATTATCTGTATTCGAGAGAGAGGGAGACGGCATGAGCAGGGGAGGGGCAGAGAGGGACGACAGGGGGAGACACAGAATTCGAAGCAGGCTCCAGCCTCCAAATGTCAGCACAGAACCCGATGTGGGGCTTAAACCCACGATCTGTGAGGTCATGACCTGAGCTGAAGTCAGATGCTTAACTCACTGAGCCACCCAGGCGCCCCAATTCTTTGTTATCTTAGCACATTTCTCTCTTTTATCATGTCTTTGGGGGGAAAACATGCTTTTGTCCGCTAGATCTTGCGTCCTACTAGAAGGTTTTGCCAAGCACTTCCTGATTCCTTTTAAACTATGATTTAAGGCCAGTTTTGAGTAGGATTGCCCATGGTCATGGTAATTACCAATGATTTCCAACAACAGTTTGATGGGATTTATGCAATGCAGAGCAGGAAACTTGTGTTTCAGAAATTGCCTTGCCGCACCGCACTTCTCCACTGTATAACATCAATTTCTTACCTACACTCCAGGCCTCAGAGGCCAGATCTCTCGAGAATGTTCCAACTCCAAGAAATGTAGGCCGGCGGCCTTGCCGCTGAACGTGTAAAAATTCCACCTGAGAAGGAACCGGGCCCTCGTTAACAGCATCACAATCAGCTGGAGACACAGATCGATTTTTATTTATTTAGTTTTATTTTTTGCTAAATACCGCGCTCCTGGTGTGGAGTACTTTTCTAGCCTCGGCCCCCAGGAGCACACTTGCTTTAGATCCATTTTGGCCGAAATGAAAGACACCATTTCTCTACGTACCCGACCACCTATCTGGGAGAGATGCCAAGCCAGCCATCCAGACTGAAGAAACAGGTCTTGTGTTAATAAGTGTTTTTCCGGACCTTCACTTACCCATTATGGCACCAATACTTATCCCCAGGAGGAGGGCTGCCTTGCAATATCATTATCCTCAATTTTTGGTGAATGAAAATGTGATCTGATGGAGCAAAGTGGAGTACCTGCCAGTTAGAGTAAATACTCGGCGCTCAGACGCAGCATTTGACCACTGGGCACTCTTGCGGTGTGCACATGACCGGGCGGGCTGAGAAACCGGCGGGGAGTCTCTGCCCTTCACCCTCCGTCCAGCATGACTTCTGTGTACAGATACCACGGCAGTTGCACTGTGCTTCCCCACGGCGTTTCCCCTGGCCTTGACTTCTCTCTTCCTCCTTTCCCTTCCCCACTCCCTCATCCCTCTTTTTCTCCTCTTCTTCCCTCTCTCCTTAACCTACCACGTTGTGTTTTCATAAGCTGCCTTGTTCCCCCTCCTCTGCTTTAAGAGTCCAGTATTATTCATATCCACCTATGTTTTCTTAGGTGCCTAGAATAAAGCCATTCCTCATTTGTATTCACACAGAAATACAACTGTGATAATGGACACGATTAGCATGAAAAGTAGTCAGATAATCATCTGGGTTGGGGCGCCTGGGTGGCGCAGTCGGTTAAGCGCCCGACTTCAGCCAGGTCACGATCTCGTGGTCCGTGAGTTCGAGCCCCGCGTCGGGCTCTGGGCTGGTGGCTCAGAGCCTGGAGCCTGTTTCCGATTCTGTGTCTCCCTCTCTCTCTGCCCCTCCCCCATTCATGCTCTGTCTCTCTCTGTCCCAAAAATAAATAAACGTTGAAAAAAAAAATTAAAAAAAAAAAATCATCTGGGTTGATACAACCTTATAAAAACTCAACACCTCAGAGTTCTCTGGACTCTATATCAATGTAATGCTGACTGAATATTCCAGATCAAGAGTTTTCAACATAAGGTCCAGACCCATCAGAACCATGGTTTTTCATCCTGGCTGCACATTAGGATCATCTGAGAAGCTTTAAAAAATATGCCATCACCCTTACCCCACACCAGAAATTCTGACTTTTTGGTCTGGAGTAAGGATCTTGCATTGGTATTAAAAAAAAAAAAAATCTCTTCAGATAATTCTAATATTAGCTACGGTTAAGGACCACTGTGGGCTATAATCAGAGTTTGAAAACCACTGCTTTAGATTATATTTAACAGAAAAGTATGTTGATAGCTGCCCGGGGAAGATCAGAAAATCTTCATCTGTCCTAAGAGAGAAGCCCGATTGCACTATTTTTAAATGCTTGTAGGGCATGCAGAGGTATTGCCAAGTTATCTCTGGACTATCAAATGTTTCTTACCTATTTATAGAAGCACTTACACATTCTCTAAGACACTGAGCCCAACTTTCTGCTCTCCTGTAGTCACCCTCGCTGCTTAAAATTGTTAAGTTGCATTTCTTTAAAAAAAAAATGTTTTAGCTCAGTCTTTCCTCATTTTTAAACCAGCTCATTCCGACCCTTAGTTAGGGATATTTACAAAAGAGTTACAGCTCATTAGCAAATATAGACTCTTCAATCTGCCACTGAAGTACTCTTATCAGTTCTCTGAAAAATGCCCATCAGGCCTGCAGGCCTAGCACTTAACGAAACTTTCCGGAATCTTCCAGGAGGCTTTCTGGAAGGAGAAGTGGCCTTTGGTATTAACACTTAGTGCCCAAACATTCCAGGGTAATCAGTGGTTTTCGCATATGATATCAAAGTGATTTGGCCCCGCTGGTCTTACAGAGTTCACATGATAATAATGTAGGAGTCTGTCAAGAAAAGTAGGGAGTTCCTGGCCTCACCGGCCCCGCTCATGTGTGAATGGACACCCTTGTGGTTGGCAGGACAGCAGGCTCAAATGTGTCACCACGTGGCAGAAGGGGGGGCAGGTTGTTCACCAGATCTTCGGGAATTCAAGCACAAGCATCTGAAATATGAGCGAACTTCCATACCTAACATCTTCCAGAAATCACACGTGACAGAGGGGAGTAAGAATTGGAGAATTAACTGAAGACCTAAGCAGAGGTTATTGTGGGGGTGATACTAACGTTTGGGAATGGATAAGAAAGAGGGTTGAGTCAATTGATCAAAAAATGACTCAGAGCTGCCAAGAGAGGCCCCTAAGTTGGGGTGTGAACCTTCTGCAACGACTGAGGTGGCCAGTGAAGCACAACGTGTCTGAAACTAACCACTAAATGGCAAAAGAAAACGCAAATAAGAACTCTGATCTGGTGGGGAATTTTGTGATGGCTGCTCATTAAGTAGAGTAAGTTTTCTCTCAAGCAAGATGCAGCACCAGATGATTTTAACAATTTTCTGCTCTGACAGCCAGCGAAAAAGCTACAGGTAACAGAAAGACAATGAAGTAAATAAATCCCAAAAAAGAGGGACCCAAGGCATACCATGAGAAAAATGAAAGCTGTCTATCCAAAGAATCTGCGAAGAAAAGGGTACCTGCTTTGGATTATAGATGAACGTGAATGGGGCAAAATGCAGAAATACTGTATGTAGAAGCCCAGAAAGTGGAGGCCTAGCGGATTAAAGTTCAAGGCCAATTTCCAATAATGCACAGATCTTACAGCAGAGCTGAGCATGTGAAACACACTGCCTGTCAGTCAGTAACTGCCCGAGACTGGGGGAATCTGATGGACGGTGCGCAGAGGGACAGAGTCAGGACTCCAGTGACGGTAAATGCACGATTTTCACGTTGCCAGTGATTTTGATGGCCAGGTCTCATTCCTACCATAAAGACTGGCAAAATGCTCTATACCCGTGAAAGTCAGAAAGGGGATATTTGTGGGATTGAAGAACAAACAGAGAAAGTCAAAAGTAGTGGACGGACATTGCATTGAAAGATGTGAAGATAAAGGGTTATGGTCTCACTTTCCTACATGGTACATCAAAAACTAAACAAAAATGTCAAAGATTCCTGAAAGTGCTGTGCCAGTACAAGAACCTTGGTGCATTAGAGGAGAAACTTAATGGTCTTCTGGTTTCCATGGGTTTTAAACACACCTGTATAAACATAACATAAACATAAAGTATAGGTTGACCTATACTTTAAGACGCGAAAACTCATTTCGAAATAATATCCTTATATTATTCTTCTCCCTTCCTTCCTTGCTTCCTACCTCCCTTCCTTCCTCCCCCCTCCACTCCCTTATGTTTCTTTTTCACTTGTAAAGATCCACAGCATCTATGAGAGCCATCAAGAGTCCTAGCTTAAGCAAGGTCAAGCTTACCTCCACTTGGAGGTAATTCTTCCTATTACTCTAACATTTCTTTTAATAGCCTTAACATAGTCTGTCACTTGGTTTTCTATATCTGCTGGCCGAGACCTACCATTAAACACGAGAGGTGGGTGAGAGGTATAATATGCTCATTTCATAAGCAGCGATACTGTCTAGAGCTGGCATGTTGCTCTTCAACTTGCTTGGGGCGAGAAGTAAATCAAAGGACAGTCGGAAAGGGTTGGGGGTATGGGAATATGTAGGAAGAAGGGAGTGATGAGCAGGATTTTTGGCCAAAAGATTGAGAGGTGTCCCCAGTTAACATTATTTCATCAGATTTTCATAATATTCCTGTAAGGTGGGCAGAGCAAGTATCATTATCTCCATTACATTGATGGGAAAAATGAAGCCCAAAATGTTAAGTGACTTGCTTTGAGCGCTGACACCCAAGTGACTAAATCAAAAGCGGACTCTACATCTGCTGATTCTCACTTTATTCTGCCAGATCAATAATGAGGTTTAGGTTGAAGTATCTGTATAAGCCCATGAAAATTCTGTGACCAGTCATTCTTACTGTGGCACTTATGATCCGTGGTGACTTGGCTACTCTGTACCTTTCCAGCCTTACTAACTCTGCCCTACCCCATTAATTAGCCCCAGTCAGACTGAATTCATTCCATCTTCTTTTCTACCCAGCTCCTCCCCATCTTTCAGCTCTCAGTGACCTATTTCTTCTCACAAAGAGCCCTAACATCTCTGAGTTAGTGAAAGTTGACCATCCTTCATGCTCTGTAGACTTTGTTCTTACCCCTCTTCCGGCCCCATTCTGTAACTGCCTGTTTTTCTATTCCTATCTCCATCTTCAGCTTCTTAGGGATAGTGGTTTTCTCCCATCCGAGTACTAACCAGGCCCGACTCTGCTTAGCTTCTGAGATCAGACGAGATCGGGGGCATTCAGGGTGGTATGGCCATAGACTAGGGATAGTGGTTTTCTTACTTACCATTACATCCCCAGTGCCTAGCATAGCTTTTGGCATATACTAAGCCTCTCAAATGTTTGTTCACTCAAGCCATAAAGCTAAGATGAGAAGATATGATCATTTTTAAAATTCACCATTACGTTTTAGTTTACAACCAAACCTTTCTGCTATTCATAACCTAAATTTAGTTTTGCATATCCAGTCAACAAATGTTAGCCAAGATGCTTAGTACCTCCATGGGGTTGTATGCCCAGGCTTCTCATAGTGCTTGTTAGGCAACAAGTACTCAGTACATAATTTCATAATGAATTAGTACAGAAATTATTAATATGCCGATTTCCTAAGGCATTTAGTCGATGTCTTGCATGTAAATAATATGGGACAGAATATGGAAAGAGCCATACGGGAAGAATTTGGGGTAGTTTTCGTTGGCTGAGCTGAAAAACATGATTGCAAGGAGTGAGGACATAAGTAGGCCCATGTGGTCATTGACTTCTGGGAAAGAGACAACAGCATTTGATCTAGCCTGTGGAAATAAAAAATGGTTTGACTCAGCTCGACAAGAAAAATGTGTCGATTCATTATGTATTTGTAGTGATGCCCTTAAACATCACCAGCGTCACAAGTATTTAGATGAACACCAGAATGCCTTATAGACAAACACCACCATTAGTAAGACAGAAGTCATATTTATGGGAAAAAAGCAAAGGTCTGAAATGGGATTATAGTTGTTTTGATCTCCATTTCCGTGTGTTCTCGATGGGCCATTTTCCTTTTCACCAGCCTCTTCAGGACTTTTGTTTTTAGTTTATTTGTTTATTTTGAGAGAGCACAAACCAGGAGGGGCAGAGGGAGAGAGAGAATCCCTAGCAGCCTCCACACTCAGCATGGAGCCCAGGGCGGGGCTCTACCCCACACCATGAGATCACGATCTGAGCCAATATCAAGAGTCGGATGCTTAACTGACTGGGTCGCTCGGGTGCCCTCTTTCAGGACTTTCAATGAACATTTATGGGCCACTCTCTTGCACATGTATTTAAGGGCCCACTGTAGAAAGACTAGAGTGTAATGGATGCAGCGTTCAGGCCCTTAATCCCAGAAGCCTTGGTTTGACATCCAGCCTCACTACCTGGTAGCTATATGATCTTAGGTAATTAACTGAACCTCGCCACGTTAGAGTTTTGTCACAGGTACATGGCATTGACAAAAATAATAGAACTTACATCATTGGACTGTTCTGAGACATCAATGAGTTCATGCATATCCAGTGGCTGACCCATAGTAAGAACTCCATTAATGCTGGCTCTGGTCAGTACTATTACGTACTAGGTTCTGTACAGTGAAAAGGCAAGATGTGGTTTCTGTACTCATGCAGCGTGCTTGTCATTTGCTTGTTTCTCTTTACTGCATAATTCATTCTTCAGCCTTCTTCTTTGTAGGGGCGTGCCTCCTACAAATCACATTTCCCAGGCTCCCTCGCCAATTGGCTTCCTGTTAAGTTTGGGCAACGGGACGTTCAGACAAGAGATTGAGATTGAGGGGGAGGGCAGCAGTCCCTCTCTGCTTTAGGGGCATCACCAGCAGAGGCTGTCTCTTCTCCATTCTCTCCCAACAGAGCCTCCCTGGGCACTCACAGGTCCTACTGGAAGCCCCCATTCCCAGGCTTCCTCCCAGCTTTCTGCCAGGGAGTGAGACCAGTACAAAAGAGAATAAGAAGAGAAAGACAGATTCCAGATTTGATCCTGGATCCACCTGTGCCTGAAGATTATATGTGCCTGGAGTTTTAAATATATGAGCCTATAAAAAATTCTCCTTTTTGTTTAAGCTACTTTGCTTGCATTTCTTGTACCTACCACTGTGTGAGTGCTAGTACAATATCTACTAATTCCTGAGAACTGTTTGAGATGATATCACAATATAAAGCAATTGGTATTCTCATTGCCTCTGTGTCTCTGGAAATCATAGAACTAGTATTTATTGTCCTGCTAGTGTTAGGATTATAAAGATGAGCAAGATAAACAGGGTGCTTCTCTTTGATAGCACAATAATGACTAATTAAGTGTTTTCAAAAACACTAACTTTTACTCTACTTGTTCTAAAACGTTCTTTTCTCTGGAGGTCTGAAACATCTTGCCTTAGTAGATGTGTATCTTAAAACTAAATGCATCACATCCATTGTAACACAAGGATATAAACTAAAATGCAAAGCAGGAACTTCGTGGTGAAAGTTTTCATTTATTTTCGATAAAGGAAATCCCAAGCCTCCAGTTGTGCTTTATGAAACCTTTCCAGGGCAGGAGGATTTTTCAGTGCAATGAAATTAATGGTGTCATGGCTGTAGGACACTCACTCATTCTGGTGTGTGATGTTTTTGGCTCTTCTCTTCTCCATTTGCCTATGATGATGCAATTTGTCTCCTGATAATGGATGGGCTTCCTCTCCCTTCCAGTCACCAGTGTTAGGCACTGAAACTTGCCCAAGACATGTCCAAAGTTGATCTGCTTGGGGGATTTCTTGGAGTCTTTCATGGTTGATGAAAGCAAATTTATAGTCATGATGTAAGTACAAGAGTGTGTGTGCATGCTTTGTCCTTAAAATGTATGCAGTGGCCTTTTAATGTTAGAATATATGGTCAGGCTGCAGTTGCTATGGAAACAACAATCAAATTTTCTGACCTTTGAGGGTAGGGAGATACAGTGGTAAGGGCTGTGATCAAAGCTGAGGATTGCTGAGAGAATTAAAGTAAAGAATAAAAAGCAAGGGGCCCTTTATACCTTAATGTACAGATCAGAGCAAACTGTTCTTCTTCTGTGTCTCCCAACAGTATCCACCAGAGCGAGACTGAAGACGTCCTAGTATTCTTTTAGTTATTATTTTATGTTGTTTATTTTGGATAATAACAACAATTTTGGTTGAGTGGGAATTTTGGAGTTCTTGATTATAGTTGGTCTAGAATTTTTTACATAACATAAAATCATGGTTTCTGGTAATGGAACACCTATATCCAGATCAGTGGCCACGCAATACAACGTTACCATTGTAACATGGAAATGCATGGTTTTGTTTGGAATGTACCAAGTTGATTAGTCAAACGAATATACTCTCTGTTCAGAAGAGATCATTTCTAGGACCAGTGGGGTGTTTCTCTGTAGCTTCCTGTACAGCATTGATCCTTTTGTATTATTAAGATTTAGAAGATGTGCCTGCCAAATGAGAAGCTCATGTATCTGGGTTTATTCTGTTTATACTACCTGTCAGGGGAATGTGAGGGAAATATGGAATATGGGAGGGGCATCATCACCCTAATTGCTTAGGGAGGGTCTTCTATGCCCAATACAGTGTTAAACTCTGTGGATGTGGGCATGAATAGGAAATGATTCCTTCCCTCCAGAACGTGCTTGGCCACACAAGGAGAGAATACATGCAGACTGCATATTGAGTAGGGGCACCGTAGGAGCAAAGCCAGCAACCAGAGCTAAACATAAAAGCAAGAAGTGAGTCCAATGGGATGGGCAGAAAAGAAGCTGAAGGGAAAGCATAACTTGAGATGGGACCCAAAGGAAGGGCAGACCTAGATAAAGAGGAAAGACTATGTTCGGTGTTAGTAAACTTCAGAACTTGTAAATACGCTGAATGTATTTTTGAATGTGTCAAATACTATGTTAAAATAGAGATAGGGTCAAGCAAGCGATGGGAGCAAAGACACAGATGAGGCATGATCTAATGGTCAAAGGACATTGAGTAGTTTGGCTATGTTGGGGAAGCAGAGGGTTTTACTAAGTATTCTGTAAGAATGAAGATGCTCAGAGATGCATAGGGCATGGTGAAGGGATGGGTTAGGAAATCTGGGATTCTGTGGACACCAGATGACTTGGAGGGTAACCAGGATTAAACTCTAAAAATTTGAGGTCAGGGCGAAGAATTTAGAATGGTAGTAAATAGGGTAAATTGTTACCCACTGCTTAAAGAGAAGTAACCAGTCAGTAAATGCAGATCGAATTTGGTTGCAAAATAAAACCCATGCAGGACCAACCCCCCAAAACCCTTTGCAATTGCAGCTGATATTGGTGATAGTTATAACTTGCTGGCTGCCGTTGAACTCTCCCATAGCTCCTTCATCAGGTTTTTTATCCCTGGGTTGTTGTCAATTTTGGCCTTGTCAATATGAATATGACGTTAAAGGAAGAGGCTATAAATGCTTGTTTGTTTTGCCTATGATATTATACAAAGTATACACAATATGTTAGGTATTTTTTCCCAGTATGGAGCTTTGAGTGAGTTACCAACTGATATTTTTCATCTTGAGAACTTGACCCACTTTGATATTGTACGATGATTACTTGGTCATTGCCAAGCTTCCCCGTAATCATCAGTGAGATTGTGAAGATGGACTGAGCAATTCTCAACTCTGAGGGTTTTTTTTTTCCCAAACAAAATAGGTAACCTGTGTCTCAAAGTTAATACACACATAGACTGCTTCCCACGCAGGGCGGTCACAGAGCAAGAACAAATGCCTTTGGCACAAGGTAGTAGAATATCACACAGGTTTTGTTTGTGGGTGTGTGTTTTTGAAATAAAGTGTATTCTAAAAATTGACAGTCTTACAGTCTTTTCTTTCTTCTTTCTTTCTTTCTTTCTTTCTTTCTTTCTTTTTCTTTCTTCCTTTTTTTTTTAAAAGGACCTTCTCAAGAAATGCTACTCTGCCAAGGCATCTTACCTCTTCCAGCAGGATAAATTCTATGATGTCAGCTATGACACAGGAGACAAGTCTATCCAATGCAGCAGGAGACCAGATGCATTCAAGTTCTGGATGACTTGGAAGGCCCTGGGAACATTAGGCCTTGAGGAAAGAGTTAATCGTGCACTTGCTTTATCTAGGTACTTGCCCGTGTGTGTGTGTGTGTGTGTGTGTGTGTGTGCGCGCGCGCCCACGCATGTCTGTAAAAAAGACTCTATGGAAATGACATTTGTGAGATTTACACATGGTCTTTCTTCTGTGCATTTCTTCTTTCATATAATGGCCATTTTTTCAGTACCTACTGTGTTTTAGGAATTGTGAACAAAACCGTCCTACTCCTGCCCTCTGGGGTCCTAGCCTAGTAACAGATACCTTTAAGTGACAAACCTGACCAAATAAAGGTGAACCTGCTTTTCGGTAAGGAGAGGTATGTGGTGCTCCAAGAGCCTTCAGGTGGCTTCCCTAGTGTTCTTGAGGGGCTTTGGCAGAGGTTTCCTGGAGGAAGTGACATTTAACTAAGACCCGGTGAAGAAAGCGAAGGAGAATGGTGCAGGCAGAGTGGAGGATCAAGCCCCAATCATGGTGACCTGAAAGACCTGAACAGCAGGTCTGTGAGAACGTGGGGCTGGAGTAGAGGCAAGAAGGTAAAGGTAATCTGGAAGTGCTGTGGTTACCTGTCTCGTCGTAACGTCAGAGACAAAGCTTTTGAAGACACTTCCAAAGGCATTAGACAAGCTCTCGAGAGACAGGTGGTGGACATTTGCCACTCAAGACTCTTCTGCTAAGCTTGGATCAGTGGGTGCAAATGGGCAGGCCACAGCCAAATTTAGTTTTAAATGTGATTGGTTGAGCCCCAACTGCATAGACTTAATCTTCTTGGTGTTAAAAAAAAATTCAAACATTTAAAGACTTAAAATATTTAAAAATAGGGAGATTTGTCAAAAATCTGGATTTTTGGCTTCTCTCGAAAGATCTGAATGCTCTCAGTCCCACATGGTGACAAACCACTGAACATGTTGATGCCTGTCTAGAGACCCACATTCCCCCTACTTCCTTCTGTGTTTTTGCAGACAACCTGGACTCAAAACCTAGGTCTACCATTTACAAGCTAGGTGACCTGGGCAGGTTTCTTAACCTCTCTGTGCCTCGGTTCACCCCACTAAAATGGAGATAACAGTCGTATGTAGTTCAAATAGTTGTTGTGATGATTAAATGAATTGACATATGTTAAACCCTTAGAATGTGCCTGGCATAAGCTACAGGCTATATGAGTTTTGGTTATTTATACCTGCTTGACCACTACAGGCACTGGAGTTTGTGATCTCTGGTTTGGATGATCTCTCCTTCATATTTCTTGCTACATTTCACATGCAAAATCCAGAAGTCTCACTTAGAGATATAAAACAGTTTCTTCTTTCTTTTTTTTTTTTTAATTTTTAGCATTTATTTATTTTTGAGAAACACAGAGACAGAGCATGAGACAGGGAGGGGCAGAAAGAGAGGGAGACACAGAATCCGAAACAGGCTCCAGGCTCCGAGCTGTCAGCACAGACCCCTATGCGAGGCTTGAACCCCTGAAGGGTGAGATCATGACCTGAGCCAAAGTCGGATGCTTAATTGACTGAGGCCCCCAGGCATCAAACAGTTTCCTCTTTCTATACTGGGATTGTATGGGTGCTCTGTGCAATAACTGTCTGAAAAATCAGTGTCTTAAAACAGCCATTATTTTGTCAAGTTTATTTTTATTTATTTTGAGAGAGAGATAAAGAACAACAGGGGGAGGGACAGAGAGAGAAGGAGACAGAATTCCATGCAGGCTCCGCCCTATCAGCACAGATCCCCATGTGGGGCTTGAACACAAACCATGAAATCATGGCCTGAGCCAAAATCAAGACTCGGAGGCTTAACGGACTGATCCAGATGCCCCCAAACAGCAATTATTTATTCTCATACATCTGCAGTTGGCTGGAGTGGCTTTATCTCATACTATGGTGGCTGTGGGGGTTGGTGGAGGGTCTCAGTCTACTCCCTACATGCTTTGCAGCCTCCTTGGATTAACAGGTGAGCCAGAGTGTGTTCAGAGTGTCATCTGATGGAGATGACCGAAGGCCAAGAAGGCCCCATTATGCAAGCTGACTTCAAAGTTCCATTTATATCCTCTCTACTGGCATTCCAATGGCCAAAGTAAATCACATGGCCAAACTCGATGTTGAGAGTCAGGGAATACAATCTGCCTTTTAGCAGGAAGAACTGCAAAGTTACATGGTGTTGACCTCGAAAATAAAACAGCCAGTTTTTTACCAGAAAAATAGTCTATTTGGGAATGACAGAGGAATTGCAATTCAGGACATGCAAACCATGGCAAAACATAGGCAAGTTTGGAGAACAAAGGGGAGAAGTTTGCATATATAGAGGAAAGGGGGAAGTTGAGAGGGGTTGCTTTGGACATGGGTCCATTGGAGGAGACAGGAAGTGATGGTTTCTCATTGGCTGAGTAGTATGGCTTCTCACTGGCTGGGGCTGTTGCTAGACAAGGAGAAAATCTTCCTCCTATTTGCCGTGGTAGTAAAATAGGCTTCTTCCTGTTGGAAAACGCAAGGTAGCCTTTTCCTGTTGAAGTCTTCAATTGATGTCTAGTTTGTAGGGCATGAGAGCCCCATCTGCAGGGCTTCCTGACTCCATTTCAAATGAGATTTCCTTTATACTCTTTCATAATGGCTTGGTTATAAGGACAGATAAAGTGATGGCTTTGGCACTTTCAGAAGACTGTTAGAAGTCAGAAAATCTAGTGATTATGGTTTAAGAAGTAGTTTGAAAATCTATAAATATTGTATCATTTAGGACTCTGGTGGTGGTAAGCAACAGAAACCATAATTCAAGATATTATAAACAAAGAAAGGTCATTTATTATCTCATGTACCTTATGAGGTAGTGTAATGATGACTTCTGGAATGACTTTATCTAGGAGCTTAAACAATATCACCTTAATCATTCTCCATCTTCCAGATTTGCAGTCTTTTATGTTGGTTTATTCCTATGTTGGAAGGTGGCTGCCAGGAGTGTAAGATCTGTGTCCTCCCCGGTTCAAGTTCAAGGTCAAAAGGAGAGTGTGCTCCTCTCTTAACAATCCCAAAGGAAGTTTTCTCTATATCTGAATGAGGCAAACGTCCATCCCTAATCCGTTGCTGTCGCCAGGGAAATGTGATACTCTCACTGGTCATGCCCTCCCTTGGCACTGGAGAGACGTCATTTCCTTCTATAAAATATGTGCTGAAACTAGGTGAAGAATATGCCTTTATTAGAAGTAGGGTTAGGGGCACCTGGGTGGCTCAGTCGATTAAGTGTCTGACTCTTGATTTCAGCTCAGGTCATGATCTCATGGCCATGCGTTTGAGCCCTACATCAGGCTCTGCACTGGCAGTGTGGAGCCTGCTTGGGATTCTCTCTTTCCCTCTCTCTGTGCCCTCCTCTGCTCATGCTCTCTCTCTCTCAAAATAAATAAACATTAAAAAAAAGTAGGGTTAATGTACCTCTATCAGAGTTAGTGAGATAACTACCCAATGGTGAAAAAAAAATGAAAACGTCTACCATAAATATTCATAGTTTCTGTTCACTTAAAAGTTCAGAAAGCTCTATTTCCTTTTTTGTTTTTGTATTTTCTCAACTAAATTGTGGTAGAATCTCTGCATTATTCCATCTGAGCTGCTAAGGAATTCATTGACAGGTGTCTTGAAAGAAGGCTAGATATAAATATTTGATGATCATATTTGTTATAAAGTTAACATTCAGCTCAGGGTGGAATTTAATTTATAGTCTAAGGATACTTTCTAATTTTTGCAGAGAAATATCACAGGAGGATAAATGTTAACACTTCAATTCAATTCAACAAACACTTATTGTTTGTAAATGTTTGTCAAGTTGAATTGAATTGAATTAACATTTCAGTGAGCATCACTGCAGACGCTGTGACCTGTATCTAAATATTTGAGAAATAATCCCTCCTCTATCATGCTGCTATTCATCATAGTTTTTTTTTTCTTTTTTTGCCTTAACATTCCACATTCTTCATAAATCCAACCCTCTATTCCCGGGGTGGGCAGAAGTCATCCTGTTCTACCCCCAATGCTGAGCAAACACTGAGTCCTTCTATTTTTAATGAATTTTTCACTGAGTTCTTTTAGATGTGTCACTTGTAGTGAATAGGAAATTATGGAGAGTTTCTTTAGGATGAAGAATTATATTAAGTTGGCAATGTAAGTCTTTATTTCTATGATTTTATTTGTTTTCAGATTGGCTAATTGGTTTGTGGTTCTGCTCCTGAGGAAAGAAGGGACTTTATCTCCGTTCTGGGGTCCGTTCTGTTTGAGCCCACATACAGCGGTATACCGGGAACCTGGCTCTCAGCAGGAGCAAACACAAGCCCAAGTCTAAAATGCCGGCAGTTCCCATGGTGTAAATGTTCCCATGGTGTCAAATTGCGAGCTGTCAACAATTCGTGAATATTTAACAATTGGCTCTTAACAGCCAGTCCATCCTAGCCCTAGAACACCATCGATTAAGTAAGCCAGTATAATCAGTTCAAAGCACCGACTCTTGAGAGTTAAAACATCATTTATGGTCAAGCTCACTGACCCTAGGCCACTTGCTTTAGAGTTTACCTAATAAAAACCATTCTTACCCGTGTCCAGAAGGCCATAGCCTGGCATAATTTCTATAATTTCAGAACAACATTGTTTTGTTTCCAAGAAGTACAATTTCCTTCAGCAGATAAGAATTAGCAAAGTAAAGCTGCAGATGAGGATTGTGTTACTATTTGGTGTGCATACCTATTATCAGTAGCCCGTTGTAGCCAAGATACCCGTTTCCCTAGATCCTTGGTCAGGTCTCTCACATACTGGCAAGGCTAGGCAACTCTTTCCCCCTGACATGTTGCAGGAAAGGCTACTTCAACTCCATAGAAGCAATATTTCCACGTTCCTGAATCTAAATGGAGCTTAGTTTTGAAATTTGTATATTGACCTCAAGATTTAAGGACCGGAGTTTGATGGAACAATGGATTGCCATTACCCTGATGAGATAGCTTGCTTTCGCTTCCCTTGGGAAAGCAAGAGCAAACATTTTCCAGAGGACGATGATTCTTACTTAATGAGTTGTCAGAAGGTGGGAAAAAGGGAAAAATTAGCGCCTGGAAGATTTCTAAGGCCTTTCCTAATTTCCATTTGACCCTTGTCATTCCAGTTGACAAGAGAACTCTTATCTCAAGAAATATTAATGACTAAAAACCTGCTTTCTCCTTGGATTGTTTGAAAAGCAGTGACATTGGGAACCTACAGTAATGTGCGATTATTAGGCCTCACTGAGACCCAGAGGGCTGAGGTTTAAAATCACCACCTCAGGCACAAGGCAGGTGACTGTGCATCCCTGATATTTGCCTAGAAGAGCTGAAAATGTTTCACAATACCCAGGGCTACCCGTTGCTGAGGGCACCTTCCAGGCCTTTGTTAAGGCCCTCAGTTTAAATGGATATTCAGTAAGAGGTAATTTTTAAAGCGAGTCTAGAAAAGTCATGTGCGTAAATCTTTTCAACAACAACAAACAGCCCAAGAATTCCCATTCGGCTCCTTTGTTAGATCTCCAGTGTATCATTTATCTATTCCCTTGACACACAATCTCTGTAATCTCTCAGATGGCATTCGTTTCACTGACTTGCATGAATACTGAGGGATTTATTGTTTTCAGTATGGAAAAGGTGAGCAGTTACACAATGGCACCTCTGTGCTGGTGTATTTCTCTAGGTGATGAGAGGGTGACAGTCTACAAGGCTATAGAAGGGCCAGCGTTTTCATCTTTTTCTTTATATTGGTAATTTTTTTAAAAATCACAATTGCAGTAGAACGTAGCATGTATGTAGGTGTCTGTGATGAATCACACAAGCCATGCAATATGTTCTAATATATGCAGAGCATATAGAGAGCAGATGGGGAACCTCTCGGGAGTTCTGGGAGACTCGGTGCATCGGAAAAAAAAAAATTTCAAATGAGGAGGTGAGACTGGGAGAGAAAGTTGGTCCAGAGTGTTCCAGGGAGACTGAGTAGCTGAGAAAGAGACTGGAAAGGCTGTTTCTGGAAAGAATGTCCTGCGAAAGGACAAGTTCAATGCAAAAATATCAGACAGACTTATTGAACAAATCAGAGAATTGAGGGCCTTCAAATGTCGGAAGCATGTTTGTAAGGGAAGTGTTTGGGAACAAGAACATCATTAATGGATGCTTCAAAATCAAGCCAGAATATTAATACAATGAGTTTTTTTTACCCAGTAGGATTGGTGAAAATTCTTGCTGGTGTGTGTGTGTGTGTGTGTGTTTCCCCTCCCTTCTCTTTTTTTTTTTTTTTTTTTTGTTAAGATTAGTAGGAAGCACAGTGATGAGTTTTTATAAGCTATTGTTGTTTTTTGAATCCATTTACCCGGATTCCTTTTGGTGGAAGGGGTTTATGGTTCCTGCATTATGTCCCCAAACTCAATGTACAGCTTTTTTCTGGTTTGCATCAGATAAGACTAGGTTTTTTTTTTTTTTTTTGAAATGTATTTTATCTTTAGTCTGTTTCCATGTATTGAAAAGAGAAATTGTGAGGAACAAATCATCCCTATGAATGTAGGCAGAAGTGACTCAAACCTTATTTGGATTCCCTCCCAAAAACCCATTTAATTTAAGTATTTATTTAAGAAGAGGATAGAGTACCCTATAGATGAGGCACTTCTAAACTAGCATTTCTGAAACTGTACTCGGTGGAATAATAGACTTCCAGAAGATTTTAATAAATGTTCTTCCAAAAAACGTTTTCATGGTCAAATATGTTTGGGAAATGCTAACTCCTCTCTTGGAGATTCAGTGTTCATTAGTGCATTAAAGACTCTGAGGGGACCTGTAATATAGAAACATTTTTTAGCTTGACTTTTAACATTTTTAACATGCAGACACTGTTTATTGTTCACCCAACAGCCAGTCTCCCTTTTTCTTTCTTGCTAACAGAACCTTGATTTTATTTAGGTAGCAATAGTCTTGCTGGGAACATCGGTCTAACCCAATCTCCACTTCCTGTAGTTAGTTTCGGGGTTAGTTTCAGGGTATCTTCTCAGTCAAGAAGATACAGGAAGAATTCTTTGAAGGCTCCTGGGGGAAATAGTGTTAGCTAAATAGAGAGAAATGAAGAGAAAATGCTTTTGCTCCAGCCCCCTCTCTTCCCTCTTGGACACCGTTGTACAAGCATGTGACGTGTGGAGTGTGGCACACATCTTGTGGACATGAGACAATCAGCACTCTGAGCGTGGCGGGCTGAAATGATAGAAACGATACAAAACGCCTGGTTTTTGATGCCAGTATTGAACCATCCAACCAGCCCAATAAATGTCTTTATGAATTAAGCCAAGTCCCCTTCTAATTGTAGACAAAAGTAATCTAACTGGCATGCCCAGCATTGCTCACGTTTATTTGGCAATTGAACTCTTTTATGTGGGAGACGTATTTACACGGTTTGGCATGGAGCATAGTTGGGGGACTCCAGCGTGAGCCTTTGTTGATGTTTATAATAGCAACTCTTCACCCGAATCACCTGCACTCTCAACTCAGACTGTTACCCTGGGCTTTCCGGGCTCTGAGAGCAGCTGCAGTGGGGACGCTAACCCTGACACAAAGTCTGGGTCCCCACGGTTAGCAAAAAGCAGAGTTGTAACTGACATGATCCTGGTCTGTTTTAGGATGCCTTTCTCTTGAGAGCCGCTGTAGCCTGTTTGACAGACATAGCTTAAATGGAGACTTTTGTGTAAGTTTCTTATAGTCATCATGTGTTAGGGAAGGATTTTGTCCCCCTAGTCCCACACCTCCATTATATACAGGAGGACACTGAGGCAGGCTTGGGGAGGCTAAGGGATTTGCCAAAAGTCACAAAATTGATGATCTGCACAACTAGAATCTTGTAGAGTCTGTCCCGGGATTTCTAGAGATGCAAAGTTTTTCCCTAGCTTTGAGGTGTCCAGAATTAGTGGGGGCTTCCTCAGGGTGAAGTGTGGCATTGCTTCAGAGTTCCCATATTGCTTACGAACATTTGTGTCTGAGGAGCTGCAAAAAGTATGGTTCAGAAGCTTTCCTTATGTAGATAGAGATTGCATGTGTCTGTCTATACGTTTTGTACTTTACATTTTTGTTTATTAAGTTCCCTTTTAAGAATTTTACAAGTAACCACATCCAAGAAACTTTGCAAAGAAATATAAAAAGAGAGCTACTAATCTCTCTCTTCCCCATTGCATCCTGTTTGTTCCTTCCTCGAGTAAATACTAACAATATATGGTGTACCCTTTCTTTCTTTACTCTGTTAAAAACGTGTGTGTGTGTGTGTGTGTGTGTGTGTGCGCATGCATGCATGCATGCATGTGGATAGGAATTACTT
Organism: Prionailurus viverrinus; assembly: GCF_022837055.1. Classification (NCBI taxonomy): domain Eukaryota; kingdom Metazoa; phylum Chordata; class Mammalia; order Carnivora; family Felidae; genus Prionailurus; species Prionailurus viverrinus. The sequence continues at coordinate 12,178,260 of NC_062569.1, forward strand.
TTGCGTTCTTTTTATAATATCTTAAAAAGCAAAATTGTGTTATCCGTATTTCTCAGTACCTTACTTTTATCTCTTGCTAATACTTCATAAACATCCCTGTGGTTTAATTAAAGTAGATATAATCTATTCTTTTTAATGGCTGCATCATGTTCTATTGCATTGCTATAATACATTTTATTTGACCGTTTCCCAATTTCTGGATATTACTCTTGTTTCTGGTTATTTTGTATTAAATACACATATACACGTACATGTAGATTTAGACAAAATTACGTGTATGATTTTAACTTTTTTACAACAGCCTTTGAGATTCGAAAAGTAAATTGTGTTATTTCAGTTTTTTTGAGATTTAGGCCCAAGAAAAACATTTTTGTTGTCCTCAAGTATTAGTTGAATATGTGTAGTTTAGTTTAGCAACATGCTCATATTCCATACAATTGTACCATATAATTCCCTATGATGCGTGGACCGTAAGTTTCAAAGCCAGTCCTCATTGCTGGGTGTCGTGTTCTTGTTCGTTTGTTTGCTTCTTTCTTTCCTCCTTTCTTCCGCTATTACATATAAAATCACAATAAATATTCTGGCAAGTACATTTTTGTCATTCCTTACACTTTACCCCCAAATTTGAAATACTGGGACAAGGGTTACAAACTTTTCCAGACTTATAACCAAATCACTAATTTTTAAGGCCAATGATTTCAAAATGTTCCCCTTTTTATTGACAGTAGCCAAGCCCAGGGGGAGAGGTGTCTGTGTGGATTTACTCAAAGTCGTTTTTGTCTTTTCTCGGTCATACTCCATATCTCATGTATCTGTGCCCTTTGCTTATGGTCTGATAGTTCTCTTTTCCCTGACATTTGAGGTGACTTCATGGACATTCTATCAGTAGCTGCAGCCCACTAACTTTTAACATGATACTAATGATCACTTCTCCTTTCCTCGGTTCTGCCCTTGGAAAAGGTAATGTTGAGCTTCCTTAAGTTTAAATGAGCTTATAGGTGGGATTACGCACCAAAAGCCAGCTGGGTAATTTAAGTACCTATACTAAATCCCCATCTAGAATATAAATGTGTAACTCACGTGGTCAGAGATGTATCTCCGATATACTGTAGGTGGTTTTCATAGTGGGGTAAAAGTCTGATGCTGACATGTGAGATAGACATCACCTTATTAAAAAGATGTATTTTTTTGCTCGGGCCCCAGAGGCCTGCAGTAGGTTCAGGAATATGTGTTTAAATCCGTGTCTATTCCTATCCCTATGCCTTTCCTTATTTCTAAGCCTTGTCTCTGCATCAGAAATAGCAGTTTGTGCGTGTGTGTCAGTTGTGTTCATGGAGTTTTTGGATTCCAAATTATAAATATTATTGTGACTTTCATTTTTAGATACCTTGTAGAAGAAATCAAGAAAAGAGAAGGATTCAAGCTACTGCTGGAAGTAAGTGATTAGGGAATTGTGCTCGTGATTTTGTCAGTCAACAGTGATGAAGGTGGTAATTTTCTAATCTGTTATATTTCACTGGTTTTTGTGTTGCAGACTTAGAAACAAGTCATTAGCTTAATTCATGGAGTCCATTATGTTAATTTACTCTATTAGTGAGTATTTTTCCTTTGTTAGATTCACAAAGAGCACACTTGCCTTTAAGTATTGAAAATTAAAGTGCTCAATAATAATTACCAAGGATAATACTGAATAAATATATAAATTGCATGATGATTGTACTGTGAATATTCAACTGTGCCATAGTGGTGCCTGCATGTGAAAAATCAATTAAGTGAATGTACAATAATGCATTTAGTTTTGTCTTTTTATAAAAAAAGGAAAGCATATTAGCTTTGGAGCAATGGGAAAATAAGTCATTTTGTGTTGGACTGCTTGCTATATATAAGAAGTAAAGTGGTTGCAAAAGTAGAGAATATTGTTTTTTTCCTAAAACATATGGTTAGAAAATATGAAGAGTGTTATTTAATTCTGATTTTTAAGAAATAGGAAGTATAAAGTTCTCTCAGATCTTCTAATAGCACGTATTATATAGCAATTTTAACCTAATGTAAAAATCCCCTAGAGATTACAGCCTAGGAACCTGTATTATATGTAAGCAATCTGACTGCCATTGGTATTCATTTATTCAGCAAGATTTCTTGAGCAATTACTATGTGCTAGGCATAGTTCTAGGCATGGGAGGATAAAACAGGGAAATCCCTCTCTCTGAGAGTATTTATACCAAAAATGGTAAATGACAGGCAATAAACAAGCAAATTAATACCTAACAAGCATCAGGTAGTGAGATCTCTTAAGAAAACAATAAAGCAGGTTCATCAAAGATAATCCAGTATACAAATAAATAGTTACAGATGTAGCAAGTTCTGTAATAGAAACAGATGTTGGTGAGGATTGCTGAGAAAGGGAAACCCTTTCACACTGTTGGTGGGAATGCAAACTGGTTCAGCCACTCTGAAAAACAGTATGGAGTTTCCTCAAAACATTAAAAATAGAACTATCTATGACCCAGCAATTGCACTACTAGGAATTTATCCAAAGGATACAAAAATACTGATTCAAAGGGGCACATGCTCCCCAGTGTTTATAGCAGTGTTACCAACAATAGCCAAATTATGGAAGAAGCCCAAGTGTTCATTGACTGATGAATGGATAAAGAAGATTTGGTATATATGTATACACACACACACACACACACACACACACACACACACACACATGTGCGCGTGTGTGTGTGTTTGTATAATGGAATACTACCCAGTAATGAAAAAGAATGAAATCTTGCCATTTGCAACAATGTACAGAGGGTATTATGTTAAGGAAAATAAGTCAGAGAAAGATAGATATCGCATGATTTCACTCATGCGTGGAATTTGAGAAACTCAACAGATGAACACAGGGGAAGGGAAGGAAAAAAGAGAGGGAGGCAAACCATAAGAGACTCGTAACTACAGAGAACAAACTGAGGGCTGCTGGAGGGGAGGTGTGTGGAAGGATGGGTTAAGTGGATGATGGGCATTAAGGAGGGCACTTGCTGGGATGAGCACTGGGTGTCATATGTAAGAGATGAATCACTGGGTCCTACTCCTGAAGCCAAGACTATGCTGTATGTTAAGTAACTTTTTTTTTTTTTTAAGGACGGTGGAATGCTGGAATGAGGATGTCGGTGGGGGGTGGCTTGTTTGGTTTGGGTCATGCAGGTAGGGCCCTCTGAGGTCATCTTCTACCTGAGACCTGATTGATGGTAAACAGCATGCCATGCAACTAGCTGTCTGAGCGAAAAGCATTCTAGGTAGAATCAATAAACAACTACAAAGGCTTAATGCTACAAGGAGTTCGAAGTGTTTAAGGAACCAGAAGAAGGCACATTAAGAAAGAGGGGTATAGGAGGTGATACAGTTGGAGAGGTGGGCAGAGACCAGATCAGGTAGAGTCAGGTAGGGCCTGGTAAGACCTTTGGCTTTTATTCCAAGTGTAGTCGTCAGGGAAGTTTTAAGCAGACAGGAGTCTGAATTCCATTTTCTTTTCTTTTTTTTTTTTTTTTTTTAATTTTTTTTTTCAACGTTTATTTATTTTTGGGACAGAGAGAGACAGAGCATGAACGGGGGAGGGGCACAGAGAGAGGGAGACACAGAATCGGAAACAGGCTCCAGGCTCCGAGCCATCAGCCCAGAGCCCGACGTGGGACTCGAACCCGCGGACCGCGAGACCGTGACCTGGCTGAAGTCGGACGCTTAACCGACTGCGCCACCCAGGCGCCCCCTGAATTCCATTTTAAAAGATGGTGCTGGATGTCTTGGGAAGAGAGGAAGGGGGTGGGAGGGGGTGAAGGAAAGCCAAGGAAAGGATGAAGGAGACAAGTTGGGACGCCGTTGCAGTAGCAGAGGTGAGGTTTGATGACGGCCCTCCCAATAAGCTGCAGAAACACTGCTCCAGTGACTCCTGACTGTGGCTTCCGCCACTATCTGCAAGAGTTCAAAGTTCCTGAAAAATGGGGATATGAAAGACCTTGCAAAGACAGCAAGAGAATCCATAGTTAAATGGCTTTCTGGGGATACTTGAAAGAAGCAAAAAGGCAAATTTGGAATGTGGGATATTCTACAGGGCAGCTGTCCTGGTTTCCTCAACAGGTTAGTGGGGTGAAGGAAAATAAAAGGAGAAGGTAGCGATGATCACCTCAGGCTCAAAGAGACAGAAGAGGCCTGATAACCACATGCAGCAGAGGGAGCTGTTGCCTAGTTTGAACACTTGTAAAAAGTAAAGTTTCAAACAGTTGGGAAGCTTCTAATGTGAACTGGCTATTGGATAATACCAAAGAATTATCAATAATTTTGCTAGGTGTGATAATGGCATGATTACATGAGAAAACATCTATATTTTTAAGAGATGCGTATATAAGCACATAGGCGCAAAACAGCTATAGGATTGGTTGGGGGTTGAGTCTGAGTCACTTTTTTTAAAAAAAATATTCTTGAGTTTAACTTGCCTTCTTTACTTCCTTGAGGTTGAGTTTTACTCTTTATTTTTACAATTTTGAACTGCCTTCTCTATTTCTCTGGTTGTGGGAGCTCTGGTGCCTATGGAAAGTCCTGTGCACCTTGGAACTGAAGTCTTTTGATAGAGCTAAAAGAAAAAGTGAAAAAAAGACGGATTGTCTTAAACGTTATGTATATGTTCCTCCTAAAGGCTTAAAAGTTAAGGGAGGAAACTCTCACCATCATTTTAGGGAATTGCAAACATTCAACTTGTAATGCAAGTGATGGTGGGTTTTAATCATTAGGCAGCCTTCTGCCCTGAATATCTTAGCTATGGGAGCCAGATGGCCCCAGAGCAGTGAAGGTGGCTTTCTAAAAGCACTCCAGCCTTCCCACTTACAAGGGGTTTTGTATGTGAGATGCACTTGCCTCTTTTCTCTGTGTTCCATTTGGAGAAATAATGTAAAATTAGACCTTGAATCTCATATATATATAAGTGTCAAGGCAGTTATCCTTTTTGCTAACAAATGCTTAGTTGGATTGATTAGATATAACCGTACCATAGACTTAAGAGAGATGTGATTGGAGTACAGTCTGTGAAACTGAAAGTCTATCACTTTAGGAAAAATGCGAATATATATATATATATATATATATATATATATATATATATATAAAATTTTACTTACACACATATATATTCACTTTTTAGCAGATAGCAGTGAGAATGTTAAGTGGAATATTGAAAACAGTAAATGAACACAACAAAACAGAATATCCAGTATTTGAATACCTTTTCCTGAAAAGAACAAAAATAATGCATATCTTCTTGAAGATGATTTAAAGTTATCATTTCAAATGAATTCTGCATTATTCATAGGCCCCTGAAAATAATCTTTCTGTTTTTTCTGTGTTGGATCTAAGATCTAATAAGTGTTTTCCTAGAGGTATAGTCATTCATATACTATCATTCACATATTTTATTTTGATCTCTTGGGAGAGTCCTAATTATTCAACTTTTTGTTTTTCTCTTCCTGAGTTCTACATTAGGAAGAGTTATTTTGGCTCCATAGACTTTCCAGGGTGTAAAGGATCTTCAAGGACATCCAGTCAACTTCCTGCTGGAGGCAGGACACCTCTCTTGATGGTAACCAGTAGCCATAACAGGATGTCAACCTCTTCCTGAACACTTCCTGTGTCAGATAATTCACAGCTCAGTTCTCTTCCCCAGAGCTCTAATTATTCATATTCTATTATTTATTTACCCCTGCTATGTATCAAGTACATGCAATTTATAGTTATCTTCTTATATTTTTTTATTTAGATGACAGCACCCTTCTAATCGCAAAAATCTGATGCACATTGTTTAGTCTTCATCTCATTGGACTTAGGTAGCGTTTTACACCATTATCTACTCCCTCTCTCTTGAAATTCTCTTCCTTCTTGGTTTCTTTGAATCTCTCCCAGTTTTTCTCCATTACCTGTAACTTTTTCTTCTCAGTCTCTGTGTGGCAAAGGTCTCTTCATCTGGGTACCCCGTGAAATATTCTTTTCTGTTCTTCCATCTTAAGTTCTTCATTGTGTCCACTTACTCTCCCTGAAATGTTTAATCCATTTCTAGAACTTTGTTGTCAACAGCTTCAATAATGTATCCATCCTTGACTTGCCTCCTAAACTCTAGTCATTTGTACATTAGGTATGTTGTGAAATTTTCAGTTAGACTCCCACAGGCACCTCAAATCCAACATTTCTAAACCTGTAGTGTAGCCATTTTCTTTACCAAAATACTACATTCTTCTTTCAGTCATTAGAACTATGATCAGTCCGTCTCTACATGGGAGCCACACTGTGGTCTTTCTAAAATGAAATCTCCTGAAATCAAAAGTCTCCCATGATTCCACATCTCTTCTAGAATCAAGCCAAAGCCCTCCAACATGGCAGATGAGGAAGCCCTTCATGAAATGGCTCTCATTTCCATGCCCATTTTCACCTCTCTTCAGTACACCCTGTCCTCTGTTCATTCCAAGTTCTTGCCATCCCCTTGAATACACGGGCTTCTACATGTGCACTATTCCTGTTGCCAGAAATGTTTTTTGTATTACGAGAAATTTCGTCTTTTGTAATGCTCGCTCCATTGCAGTTTAATTGCCTGTATCTAGCTCCATTACTCGTCACTGAGTTCCTAGAGATAAGCATATAGTGTAGTCATTTTTCTCATCTTAATGTCTGGTTCAGTATCTAGAACATAGAAAATTCTGTTAATTGAATTAGACATTTCAGTTACCCTTCTTGGGGCAGGCTATAATTCTTTAACATTCCCCTTCAAATATTGTATGCAAAAATAGTGATGTGTCCCACCTAGTACAGATTTTAACGTGGCTACTCATCCACTTGATGAGGACATCTTGTTCTACCTATATAGCCCCAGATAATAGCCACTCTTCTAATAGAGTGCCTGGTGTATGGCCATATATAGTAGTAAATGTTGGAAATAATCTCTGTGCTATCTAACCAATTCTGTGAAGCAGACCATATGATCTCCATTTCATAGATTAGGAAGCTGAGATTAGAGTTCAACACCTGTCCAAACAAAGACCTGGTGAAGTTGAGATCCAAACCATATCCATGTAACTCTAAAACCAAGGTTGTTTGTGCTACTCAGTGCTGCCTTTGAAATTTTTCAGTAGTCTAATCAGATATTTAAAATAAAAAAGCTTGAAGTCAGTTGAAATCCACCGTGGCCCCTTTCTCCATTCTATACTTGCACGATTATTTCATTCTATCTGCTAGAGTCTGCATTTCTACTTATTAAAATGCCTAGTGCTAGCTTTGCTTTTTATTATTATTATTGTGATCTAATGACACTGTAAGCAAAGGAGATGAATTTCTTTTGACATGACTCAGTTCTAGAGGATGCAAGCTACTACATCTTGGTGACCTTCGACTTATTTCCCCAAGGGGTCTCATGTCATTTGCTCAATAATAAAGTGCCTGCTTCATTTCTTAGAATATATCTATTTTTTTCTCTTTGAAAATCAGGGTAGAATGTATCCATCTTTCCTTTAGTGACATTTCTGTACTTCTCCATGAATTTTTAAAGGTTGTGACAATGTTTTTCACTGCTACATGTGTTTTTGTACCCTTCGCTCTCATTTGTCTGGTCTAGACACTTGGATTCCCTTTTTATGTCTTCTCAATTTTATGGTGTTAGAGTACATAGACTAAAGTGTTCCTAAGACACTCGAGAGGTCAGGCTTTCCTATATATAGGCAATGAAGTGCCATGTGAATGGTTCTACTCTGAAAATACTCATTACTGCTTTGCAGCCTCTTGAAGAAAGTCACATATCAAATACAAGCTAGAAAGGCAAAGAGACAGGAAAAACTCAAATGTGTTCCTCGTGAATATTCAAAAGGATATTTTTTCCAAATCTTAATAGTTTTGGAAATGATGACAGTAAAGGTATTCCACCAAATGGAGATCAAATATCTTCCAATCAAATGAACTGTCAAAAAGGCTTCACAAGTTTTCAAATGTCATAGCACTAAAAAACACCATTATAAAAGAGACTGGCCAAAAATCACAGGTATGTCACTTCTAAAATATTTAAACAGAGGGGTGCCTGGGTAGCTCAGTTGGTTAAGTGTCCGACTCTTGATTTCAGCTCGGGTCACGATCTCATCGTTAATGAGTTCGAGCCCCGCACCTCATCAGGCTCTGCGCTGACAGTGCAGAGCCTGCTTGGGATTCTCCCTCTCTTTCTGTCCCTCCCCTGCTTGCTCTCTCTCTCTCTCTCTCTCTCAAAATAAATACATAAATTAAAAAAAAATTAAAAATACATTGAAACAGAAACTTACTAAAGGAAGCAAATTTAAAAGGTGATTTAAAAGGTCTAAGTCCTAACGTATACAACATAGAGCAGATATGGGAGCAAGTAGAAACTACCACAAAATGATTTATAATGTCTCCGTGCAAATGAAAAGCAATAACTTAATGATGTATTAGTCAGGGTCCAATAAGAAGACAAAAACTGCACAGTAATTTGAAGTGGGAAAGTGCAGTCTAAAGAATTATTGTGCTTGCTTCAGCAGCCCATATACTGAAATGGGGACGAGACAGAGATGATGAGCATGGCCCCTGTGCAAGGATGACACACGAATCTGTGAGGCATTTCATATCAGAAGGAGAAGGAGGGGGGGAGGAGGAGAATTATTATTATTATTATTATTATTATTATTAACAGGGGATTGCCTCATCAGGGAAAGAGAGAACCCTAAAAAATAAAGAAATAGCAGAGGTAGAAAACATGCACCACTCTTAGAACCCGGGATACAGCACCCAAGCAAGAGGCTGTCCCTCCCAGGGCTGAGATTCAGTGGTAGTTGGAGGAGGCACAGAGTGCTAGAGAAAGCCTCTGGGCAGCACCTTGAAGCTCACTCAGGCTTCACAGGGGGGCCTCGCTGGCAGCACTCCCCTGTGAGACCACCTGAGGGGGGTGTGTCAGAAAAAGCCATTTAGGGCCCCTACCAGTCTGCTGTGAAACCATCTGACGAGGTGGTGCCGGGGGGGGGGAGTTGGCAGGGGGTCCACTTGTGGCTGGACACCAGCGCTGCTCAAAAACCCACACGTCCTGCGGGGGATCCATGAGGTTAGCACACTGGAACCGGAAGAGATACCTCTTCCTTCTCAGCGTCCCTCCAGCACCCTCTGCTGATAAAGTCTCAGATTGGACCAGATGGCAAGGAGAAATATTTATAGAGTCCACTTCCATTGTTATAGGGTGACAGACAAAGTGTGGATTTGAGCTGAGAAGCAGGAAATTATTTCTGGGAAAAAAAATCATCATTAATGTAAAAGACATGAATTCCTAGAACCCGATGACAGATAACTATATTTTCTTTTACTTTCTGATCAACTATAGTTACTTTATTTGAAAAGATGTATTCACATTCAAGGGAGTAAAGAATTTTGAAGGACATTTCTTTCCTAGAGATACCAAATCAGTTATATCAGAAACCCAAGTATAAATTGTATGGATTTGTAAAGACTGTTGAAATCTCATGATAAATGTTTGCAGAAACTGAGTTGAATTAAATAGTACTTCATTTTGAACTACTCTATATTTTGAAGATTTGTGGCTTTTTTTTTTTTTGGTCAAATCCAATAAGCATGTTACAAATTTCAAAGGTGAAAGGGCTTAGCTTGTTGAGCTGGGGATGTTTCTGGGCATTCACTTTTGATTTAAAATCCACTAGAATCCGAACTCTCTTTAACACTGGTCTTGATCTTAAGATATAAGATGATAGCAATTCCATCTTTCTGAAATACTTGCAAACTTCATCCTGATACTAGAGTATAACTCTGATGGTTACTGAGAACTGTTACAACATTGGCTATTGCCTACAAACCGTGCTTGTGTGGAAAAATGGAAATCATTTCAAATACTGTCACTGCTAAGAGTCTGCTGGGCAGGTAGTCATGTCTTATAATCTTTCCTGAATATCTAATCTTCCCTGTGTATCTAATTTGTAAACCCCCAACATAACTTCCCACATCACCTGGTCACTGAATGCAAGTCTTGTGATTGCCATTGACATGTACTACGTTTTTGTCCTGTGAGGATGAAGTATGAAATGGAGAAGGTCTCGTCTATGTGACAAGAGCTAGACTAAAGCCTGTTCTGGCAGGTTATCCCATGTTTAACCAAAACCGATTACTGGAGATGATGATTTGGCTCTGGCCTCTCTAGTTCAGAGTTTCTCAGACCTATACCACGCACGACTTACTTCAGAATCACCTGAGATGCTTTGTAAAATACCAATTCTCCAGCCTTTTCTATGCTGGACTAAATCAGACGCTGGGCATTCTGAGCACAGGGACTGAGAATCTCTGTTTTGAAAAAGGCCGACTCCTATCCTTAAGGTACCTGGGACTGGCACTGATACTCGAGAGCCACGAGTCAAGATGATGCTCTTTTTCTCAAAGCGGTATAGGCAAGGGTCACAGCAGGGCTGGTTAAGTGAGGTCCAGGTATGTCCTATGTCATAAACTCCTAGGTAACTGGGGATTTTGCATCCGTCAGGTTTAGCAGGTAATGGAAGACAGCTTTACCTTAAATAGCTCTACCTTAAATAGAGAAGGAATTATTAGAAGGGTATGGTGGTATAAGAAATAAGTTGAGGATCAGAGTTGAAGAGGGAGGGACCAGGGCATCTCTGGGCACGTGAGTGTCAGGTGCTAACTGATGATCAGAGCTTGGTTGGAGCAGCTTCAAACTTTATTATGTTTTTTCCCAGTTTTGTGCTCATCCCTTACCTGGAGGAAAGAGCACCCTCTTTTTCTTCTCAGTTGGGTGCACCCAACTGAGAAGAAAATCTCCCAACAGGCTGTTATCAGAAGTGAGGCAGAATGATTTGATATCAACATAATACACACACGACAACTCTTAGAAGAAGTAACTAAGCTTAATTACAGTATAAGATTAATTTTAAGTTAAAATAACTTTCAAATTTTTTAAACCCCCAGCCTGAATATGCCAATATTTGCTTTTGGTACATTCCGCCGAGCCTTCGAGAGATGGAAGAAGGACCTGAGTTCTGGGAAAAACTTAATGTGGTAAGTAATACGTAAAATTGCATTTCTCCTTTTGATGAAATGATTCAATGCCCATTGTCTGTTGATCCTATAAATAATTCTGTGCTTGTAAGACCTCCTGAAGATGTAGAGAAGTAGCTCCTGGTATATTACAAGCTAATGACATACCAAACAGTATAAATGTTGTTTACGCTTAACAAATTAACATACCTGACCTACACACAAACTCGAAATAAAGTGCTGTTTGCAAGATCGTTCTAAGATTTATGAAAAGTTCTCACTCACAGTGTATTTCTGAAAGTATGATCTGATAACAGAACACAAGGTAAAATCGTATGATGAATGGCTTCTTTCCTCCAACTCTGCCAGCACATGTCTGTGTTGGCGTCACCTCTCTTGGAGATAATGTTAAAAGTCTAAATCCGGTACCCTTTGTGAGTGTGAAACCTTCTGTTCTTTCCACCAACAAAAGCATCTTATGCCCAAGGGGCTTGTGTGATAAAAAAATGAAGAGATGCCAGCAGTGGGTTTCAACTGATCATAGAACAAAATGTGCTTGAAAGTGTCTCCACACAGTTGGTGAGGGCTGACAGTCCTGAGTGAGAAGAAGCCCCCGGGCTCTAGAGAGAGACTCCTTGTGTCTCACCTGCCCCTCTCCTAGCATGGTCCTGCCGGTTAAATTCCTGCCTCCAAATTAGATTTTGAAGAACAGGGAAGTCCTGAGTCAACACTACTTGCTCCCCCTCCCGTGCTGCATAGACATCATGTATAGGGATGTGAACCAATGAGTTGCCCCGAGGCCATGACAGATAGAATAGAGTTCACAACGGGTTGCAACCATCGAGGTTGGGTAATTTGGGTGATGGTCTACCCCTGGGATCTTCTCCCTCAAGCTCAGTTACCTCCATGACCCTGGTTAGTAAAACCTCCGACTTGCAAACCCCTCCCTACCTTCAGTGGGAAAATCGGTGTTACTATTAATAGCTTTTATAGGCAATAGTGCTTCTTCTTCCCAGTCAGGCAAGCCACAAACCTTTATGGAGCACTTGCTGTGCCGTGCACTGGAGATACAAATATCAAAAAGACTTGGTTCCTGCCTTTGAGAAGTTCGGAAGTGGGGAGACAAATGAGGAAAGAGATGATCGCAAGGTAACTAGTGAGGACCCGGATGGAGATAAACCCTGTTTGCACTGAGAGCAGAGAGAGAGGATATCTTCCTCACTGGGTGACGCTAGAGCTAAGTCTTGAACAATCAGTAGAAGCCAGTTAGGGGACGGTTGTAAAGAAGCAGGTTCCAGGAAGAATCACAGCATGATGATCCAGAGACTTAAGAAGAAAAGGTGGGATTCAAGGATGACAGAGGTGCAAAGGGGCAGTCTTGGGGTACTTGTCTTTCATGACAAGGAGCTTGGAACTTGTGGCTAATGAAGAAGAGGGAGGGCCATGGCCTTTAAGCCATAACCACAGATAACCTCACCTACAGCATCTCCTCTTAGCTGCAAGTTATTCTCTGGTTTTTTTCATGGCTCATTAAACCTCCTACACTGTAGCATAATATGTACCTGATACATACATATTCTACCCCTTGTCAAACCTGAGATCAGGCAGTAGAGATGGGGAGAGAGGGGTGATGTTCTCTGTGCCTTTGCCTAGAAAAGCCCCGCCCTTAACCATTTCAGGCCGTTCACATAGTCCTTGGGCTTTGTCTTGCATTTTTGTCACACAAGGCAAATAGAAGAGTGCTAAAGAACGCATTTCAGATGCTAAGTAACCCATACAAGGAAAAGAGAACTGGACAATGTGGGAATTTAATAGTGAGGTTTCTAGGGACATTTTCTACTTTGATGGAATACAACTGACACTTCTTGGTGGTGTGGGGGAATAATTGCTCAGGGTTGAGAAAGATGTGGTTACCGTTTTCCTCACTTTTCCATTGTTAAGAAAAGCAACCAAGGATGTGATATTTGTGTTTTGCTGACTCATGACAGTTCAAGACACGGATCAGGAAAACTAAATAGCCCCATTATATTTGGGGATATTGTTGACTCACTCTTCCTTTATTTAAAGCAACAATCATATTACCTATTCTCAAAAACAGTTGAAATCAAGAATGGATATACATGCTAAAGTCAGATAATCAGCATGTAATATACTTTTAATCTTAACTGGAAATTGAATATTAATTGGGACATTCTTTTCTATACCTAATATTTTGTAGCGCTGATTCTCTTATGGTTAATATCTATGATTCTCTATTCCTTCATTTTGCAGTGTTTTTTTTTTTCTATTTAGTACCATGGTTTTCTTGCCCAGTCTAATAGCATACTATTTTAATTGGTAGGGTTGCTTCTGATTAGTAAATGTGACTAGTGCTGACACATAATCATTGGTTCACAGGTTCTTAGTTTCCTTTTATTGTCTCTCTTTGTGTGGGTGTGCATGGATTTGGCAAGGAAGGGACACACACACACACACACACACACATATATATATATGCACACTTGATCTTTGTAGTTTTCTGCTTCCTATAGTATGAGAATGCAAGTATGTGATTTATAACCTGGAGTGTACTTGAAGCACACTTAAAATTTATTTGGGGGTTTATCTTGGATGCAGAATCACAAACAAATAAATAAGCCGAATCAGGCTTTGCCCCTCCAGTTCAGGCTATTGTCAGGTTGAGCTGTCAGATCACAGAATCAGTGGTGTGATAAGTCTTTCCTTTGGCAGCAGGAGCGGGAGAGGGATTACTTGGTGATGAATCGGGAGTTTCAGAGCATGTAAGCGTGTGTCTGTGTGCGTGCTCGCAAATGTGTGTGCGTGTGTGTGAGGCTACTTTTGAGGACTCAGTCACTCTGTAGTCACTCTGACACCATATTCAATCACTGAGTTCTAGTCACTTCCTTTTTAAGATGGCTTCTGTAAAATGTTCTTCTTTCTGATGCTTGCAGGCATTGTGATATTGTAGGTGTGCGTTATTTCCCTGCCCAGATTGCGTTTGCCTCCTTTAGGGTCTCTTTGTCTCTTGCCATCTCTTTTCCCCATTTGTTTTCTTGGCTCTCTGCGGATCCATACCTCCAGCTCTGTGTCATCATGTTGCTCTCCTGCCGGAAGCCTCTAATGGCTTCCTGTGCTTTGCAGTAGCAATATTCACCCCTAGAGACCCAATGACCCCTGCTTATAATAAATATTGTCAATGTCCCCTTTGCTCTCCTAAAATGAGACCAATACCGACACCTGACTTGGTAAAAGGTAACACGAGACCTTGCGTGTAACGTGAAGGAGAGCTAATCTTCATAATACAGATACGTATTTCACTACAACATGCGTGACTAGTGCGTGACTGCACTAGAAGACAGAAGGAAGTGAGTGGTACAATTCTCACACATGCTCTTAGAATCACAGTGATTGTAAGCCATATACAAATGCAGACTTTTGTACGTAGGTGACGTTGCTGATGCAAATAGCAGGTGTGGTGTGGTATTAGTGAAATAATTTTCCAAAAACGGTGCACAACTCTTAGTAAAGCTTTGAAGAAAACCTGTTTCCCTTGATTTACCCGAGTAATAAAAAAAACTTAGCGTTTCTTAAAAATGGGCACAGAATCTTTTGCATGTGTATGTAAAACAGAGTTAGGGTATGGGCTTGGAGCCTTGTAACCGGGCTTCTCACCTGCTGCATTTCCGGGAGGACGTTTGAAAGTTGGGCAGGACACAGGACAGTGTTCCTTATTGCTCAGGACCGCTCTACACATTGTAGAGCTAAGCAGCCTCTCTGGCCCTCACTAAACACCAGTAGAAGTCTCCACCCATCTTGAAAACCAAAACATCTGCCCAGATTTCCAAAACCTTCCCTAGAAGTATACTGCCATTCCCTTGAGAGTGACTGGTCCATAGGATAAAATCTAGTCCATTCTGCTTGGCATCCGAAGGCCTTCATGTCCAAACTTCAAGTATTAAAACAAGAAATGTAAAAGAATCTAAGTATTCAACTATAGGGAATTGGTTAAATTTTAGTACCTAATTTATATGCAAATGTCTAGTATATAGACACTTAAAATTCTGTTCCAAAATAACATATTCATAATTTATTATTAACTGAAAAAAATGAGTTATACAAACAGCCACTATAGTATAATATCAATTTTGAAAAACCATGTGTTTATTATGTATATATACATAGATACTTATATACGTACAAAATGTTGTATATATGGTTAGATAAGGGGAAGATAACAGGCACCAAAATATTTTAGAGATATTTATAGGTGTTTTTTTCTCTTTAGTATTCCTCTGAAATGTCTTAATTTTCTCCATTAACATATAATTTTTGTGAAAATCATAATAAGAGTGGGGCCCTTGGGTGGCTCAGTCGGTTAGGCATCCAACTCTTGATTTTGGCTCAGGTCATGATCTGACCGTTAGGCTAGTGAGATCGAGCCCCACGTCAGGCTCTGCACTGGCAGTTTGGAGCCTGCTTGGGATTCTCTCTCTCCCTCTCTCTCTGCCCCCTCCTCTGCGATCTCTCTCAAAAATAAATAAACATGAAAAAAATTTTAAAAAAATCATAATAAGAGACAATAATAATAACCCTAAGTATAGAGTAATTGACCTAGTGAAGCCATCGGGTTCCTTGCTTGCTTACCTACACAAAGGCTATCTAGGAATTGACCGCAATCTACTAACAGTTAAAAACATCGAAAATAAACTGAGTATTCATTCACCCCAATATGTTTTTATTCTTTTAAAATCATCTACATGTATTACTTTTAAATATAGTATGCACATTTAAAAATACACATCATCATTTTTAAGGATGAATTTTAAATTTTAAATTATGAAGAGATGTTCTAATCTCTTCTTACATCACAGGGGATTGTCTTGTTTGGAGAGCATGATTATACAATATTCAGTCTATTAGTTTGCAAACTATTTTCTCTCATGACTTGTTCCCATATGTAGTATGTCATTTGTCTTCCCTTCCCATCTCTATCTCTGTCCTTACTAAGACACCCACACCATCTGCACTGATTTTAAGTTCAGGGGCATTGCCCGTGGTCTCAGTTGAGTTCTTCGAAAGGCTTTCCAGGGCTCCCCAGGAGCTTCCAGCATCGTAGCAGAGTTATACTCTGCTCTCTAAAGCGACTGCCTAAAATAAGTTTATGTCTGTTTGTTTCTTCGGAAGCTTCACCCTAGTGATCAGATGTGGAGGGCAAGGGAGTTGGGCAAGGCTGCAGAAGCCCGAGACCCAGAGAATGTAATTGAAAATCCCGTCAGTTTGCTTTGCCTCATCATTACTCAATGTTCTAATGCAGATTTCCTCTTTGGTCAACATTTCATAAATAATTCTGCATCGCGCCAGCCAAATTTACATTCTTAAAAGTAATTAAGTTGTCTTTTTGTACTCACGCATGGTCATTTCAACCTTTATTTTTGTTTGCTGACCTGCAGATTTGTGACTAATGTTAGTCATTTATTACCGGCTCCTTTCTCCTCAACAGTAGAAGAGAAATAAATCTTTTAGAACCTATTTGATGGGTGTGTTGTTTTATTGCTTATTTGGTGATACCACTTGATATGATATTCCAGATATCTTTAGAGGGAATCGAGTATTCTCCCTGGCAGGTTTCTGATGAACAACACTTGAAGGAACTGCATAGTCTGGGTGGGGTGATGTGTTTCTATGGAAGCCTCACAGTGAGACACCCCAAAGGCCACTTCCTAGGTGGGCAGGCAGGGCTTCAGGCACCCCCCTGGGTGTGCTGCATTTAATTCCTGTGTGTGTGTGTGTGTGTGTGTGTTCATGTATGTATGCATGTAAGAGTTTGTATACATTTTGAGAGCTTCTGTATATTTTTGAGGATGCTGATCCTAATTTTCTTTCCATCACCATCTATGACATTGGTATATCCAATCACTCGTTTTTAGATCATGAACTAAAAACACCCATTTCTTTAAAGATGCAACAGTGTTTTGTTTTTAATGTTCAGGATGAGTTTCTATTTTAACAATGGGATACAGAATTTACAATATATTCTTCAAAACTCCTGTTTCCTAGTGGGTATAACTCATCTTAAAGCTGCGCTTTGTTTACAATTTATATTTAAGGAGAATCTAATATAGACGTGCCCTTTAAGTGAAGTATTTCTCAATGTGACTTGAGAGACTCTCTTTCTGATAGTGGCTGGGGTGTGGATTTTGGAAAAGCTTAACTCATGAATTTCCTATGTCTTGTAGATAATGTATTCTCTTTCCCTAAACTATTAAGACCCGAGATACAATCCTGCCCTATGTATTCTCTCAGGTGGAGCTGTTTTATCTACAGTTTGTCAGATGCCCTACTAGCTGAAGTCAGATTGTTCTTGGTCATTCTGAGTTAAGGGTCAGGGCACCACAAGGTGGTGGTTAAGGGTTAGGGCATCACAAGGAGCCACGTAGATATGTTCCGCGTAAGCATGGCCTTCTTCAGAAATCAGCTGGTGAGGGTGGGGTGTCCCTTCTGCTAAAGGACGTTGGATGCTCTGAATGTTTTATGGGTTTATGCTCATTGATTTTCCCTAGTTTAAATCACAGC
The DNA here is from genome assembly GCF_022837055.1 of Prionailurus viverrinus. Classification (NCBI taxonomy): domain Eukaryota; kingdom Metazoa; phylum Chordata; class Mammalia; order Carnivora; family Felidae; genus Prionailurus; species Prionailurus viverrinus. Next base: position 12,195,900 of record NC_062569.1, read on the forward strand.
CTTTCTAGATAGCTGTACTCCACTGTATTTATAAAATTGCAACCAGCAAAAGATTGTTTTTTAATTTTTTAGTTTATTTATTTATTTTGAGAGAGAAAGCATGAGCAGGGGAGAAGCAGATTGAGGGAGAGAGAGAGAATCCAAAGCAGGCTCTACACTATTAGCGTGGAACCCGATGCGGGGCTTGACCTCACGAACTGTGAGATCATGACCCGAGCCGAAACCAAGAGTTGGACGCTTAACCGACTGAGCCACCCAGGCGCCCTCCAGCAAAAGATTCGAACAACATTCCTGTTGGATATTCTTGTGCAACAGGGGAGTTCACAGTGAGTTCTCCTTCGGAACACACAGAATTGTTGTGTTATTAATTTATATTAACTTATATTGCATTTAGATCTTGTGGACTTAAAACATTATTTTCAGACCCATCCAGAGGATTTTTCATGGATAGTAACCTGAGCTCCCCGGGAAAGCCAGACAAGTGCAGAAGACCTCATTAGAAAATTATTTTTTCTTTCCTTTTATTTTTTTGTCCGGAGTTTAGCAGGTTCCCCTCTTGTTTCTGTTGGACTCTTCTCATTTACCGTGGAAAAAGCTCTGAGCTTGGACTGTCTGTTGAAAATTAAAATTGAGCAAAATCAAGCTGGGCGTCTCTGCAGGCTGAGGCTGAGCTCATGGGCTGAGGTCAGGACAAAGATGGGTTCTGAGTGGGGAACATGCATGTGTGTGGCCTCCTGTAGCCTGTTCACACCAGTGTATGCCTGCTCACTGGGGCTGGCTGATCCACTGGGCACTCTTTTGTTTTGTTTTGTTTTTTTTAAATGTTTATTTTTGAGAAGGGGCAGAGAGGCAGAGAGAGGGAGACACAGAATCCGAAGCAGGCTCCAGGCTCCAAGCTGTCAGCCCAGAGCCTGTTGCAGGGCTCGAACTCATGAATTGCGAGATCATGACCTGAGCCCAAGTTGGACGCTCAACCGACTGAGCCACCCAGGCGCCCCTCCACTGGGCACTCTCAATAGCAGTGATGGAAACTGAGGCCCAACAGTGGAGCTAAAGCTGCATTTCCACAAGTATCTCTTTGTACCTTGGGTTTGCTGTTCCTCACACAAGCATGGGTATTCTGTGCTGTATGCCAGGGCTACCCCTGGCCTCATCTGTCCCAATTGCATAGGAACCAAGTCGGTACCTGAAATATGCCAGTGTCTTTAGTCTGTGCTCAAATCTTAAGGCTGTCTGAAATAATTCTGAATTTCCAGATAAATCAGTGTGAGCAGTGAGGAAAGGCAGACGCTTAGTCTTAATCAGTCTGGAGCACAATCCTGTATCCTGAGTATGATTGTATTTAGTTTACTCAGAGGTTAAAGCTCAAATGCTTATAGAAGCTAGACAGGTAGTATAAATAAGGGAGGCGGACTGGGCATAGTATTCTAGGGCGTGGTGGGGACTGTGATAAAGCAGAGAAGGGCGGCCTCAGCTAAGGGAGCAGCCCCTACTCCGCAAATAATGGCGGCTGCCATGCAGGAACGCAGGGCTGTGTCCCAGGCCTTATTTTTCTTTCTTTCTTTTCTTTTTTTTTTTTTAATATAATTTATTGACAAACTGGTTTCCATACAACGCTCAGTGCCCGGTCTTATTTTTCAAGAGATGCTACATATACAGGTGCTGATGTGAACTATCCTTTGCTCTTGATATTTGTAATGTTGGCCAATGACTTAAAAATTTCCAACGTACCTTTGTCAGTGGGATCTGGCCTTCTGGCTTTTAGTTTGCAACTCTTCCCTAAGTTCACCAGGTCTTAATGACCTGTTTCTGTGCATGAGACACTGGGAGCTCCTTGGAGGCGGGGGGGGACGTATCCCTTCTTTGTGTTGGTTCCTCCATGGCACCTACCATGATGGTGAATCCTCAACCCACCGTCGGCTACGAGGGCTGCCTGAGTGCTGTGTCATCTACCGGAAAAAGAACACGCACGGTCACGTGATGTCAGACTTGTAAACACGGGGGTTTTAAAAATGGTAACCTTGAGGCAAATGTGGCAGCACGCTTAGGGTATATGGGTGGCTTCTGTTCTTGTGTTCTTCTCCTTTCCTGATCCTGAGAAAGGCGTAGCACCCCTGGGGTCCATGCCTCCTTTGAGGCTTGTGTAGCCGTGATGGTATCTGTCTTCCTAGGTTTTCTGAAAGCCTCAGCTGGCCAGTGAACCCCTAGAGGAAGGCAAGAAGTTTAGAGGCAGAGATGCAGGCCTAGGAGAGCAAGGGGCTAAAAGGAGGGGTGGTGGGGGCATCCCCAGATAGGGATGACTCCCGGCTCCCCTCTGTAAGCATCCTAAGGTGGTGTGTGTGTGTGTGTGTGTGTGTGTGTGTGTGTGTTCATTCCAGATGTTGGAATGTCTGCTCATTTCTAACAGGGAAGGAAATGGCCCTGCCACAGCGTATCAGGGGATCACGTTGGTTCGGGTCGTAAGCATTTCATGTACTGGACCAGTCACCTAAGTGCTAACACTGAACCTCCGAGGGACCTCTGGGGGCTGTGGGAGCCATAATCATGACGGAGGCTGACTTTTAATCAGGCTTGTAGGATCTCCACTTGAGGCTGGATTTAATTTTATTCAAAGGATGTAAAGTACTGTGACATTTCATGCACACCTGAGTTTCTGGAGCAAAATTCATACCCACAACACAACCATTAAAGAAATTGCTCCGGACCCAATGCAGTATTTATGGTTGCAAAACAAAGAATGGACCCAGAGCTGAAAGGAAAAAAAAAAAAAATCCCCCCCCCCCCCCCCCCGGAAGATCCTTAAACTCCCTTTGCCAGACCAGACCTGCCCCCTGGTGGCAATTTTGCTCATTTTTTCCTTTACTAGCTGGGAAGTGCCACAGTAGCCCCTGACTGAAGCAATGCTTTTAACAAGACGGTACAGGATTTTTCAGCCTCCGTGGTGTCAGGGCTCCCGGAGTCTGCCAAACCCAGAAAGGCTCACCTGAAGAAGAAATTCTAGAAGGATCAAATTGATCCTTGTCTTCACTTCAAACGTGTTTCTGTTGGTCTCTCTTCACCTCGACTCCAGAGGAAGGACTTGCCTATTTGCACAGCAGACTCCTGCCTGTTTACCTTTGGGTTCTGCTTCTGGGGCGTCATCCCAGACAGTCTCTCTTCCCCGCGGCGTCCCTTCTGTTCCACCCCCTTCTCTCCCTTCTCGTTCTCTCTCCTCATATTCGCATCCTTTCTTTTTCTCTATTGTATTGCTGCCCTCCATCAATACACACGTCCAGGCTCTGACAGCCTTGGAGGAAATCATTCTATGATTTGCTTTTAGCAAATTGCTTCCCTTCAAATTACTTCCTGTCTCTTTCTCCATCCCTTTGGACTAAATTGCTGAGAAGAAAAACTTAAAGTGTCTTAGCCCATGGAACACCCTGTGTCATAGCTTATGAAACCATCCCCGCGATTTTGGGCATTCAGCTTGCCTCCAGCGCGTTGCCGTTGTAAATGATAATGGATGACCACGTCTGTGCTCGTACTGCCCGCTTTTGCTTTCATTATGTCCAGAAGATAAAGTGCCCCGTATGTAATTGCTGATTATGAAAATCAATGTGGTTTTGAGCCAGACTCTGGCTGTGTGTTGTGATACTGACTTTTAAGAAGGTTGTAACCACTTACAATGCCACCGGCAAGGAATGCGTTCCCAGGCACAATCCAACTATGGCAACATTGGAGGCTGCCGATTGTGGGGGGGGGGGGATGGAAATTCTACTCAGAGAAGGTGAGAAATAATATCTCACATTTGCTGTACCTTTTATTGTATTAATTGTTGGTGGGCTGAACCATTTTCTGGTTTTTTTTCTTCACCGATTATGCTTCCCTGTGTGTTTGTTGTTTTTTTCTCCCATATTTTCCATATTTTGAGGTCTGATGTTTTCCTTATGAATTTGAATAAGAACATGTATAGTGTGAGTTTAAGGCCCTCTTTGTCAGATAGCATGCAAATATTGTTCTCAGTATAATGTCCTTTTTATTTTAGTCTTGCTGTGTTTTCATTGTACAGAAGTTTTAAATTTTTTATGTATTCAAATCTGTCAGTCTTTTCCTTCATGATTTATTCCACTGCTTCAAAGCTGAAGTTACTGTCTTTCACAAATCTGATAAATATTCTATCCCATCTCCTGCCGGTTTTTCTGTCATTCAATTTTTTTTGCATTTAACTCCTTAATCCAGGTGGAGGTTATTTTTGTATATTGTGTAAACTATGAATCTAACTTGGAAAGTTCCCCAAATGGTTATCTACTTATTACAGTTTGACTTACTAAGTAATTCTTCTTACCATTTTTCATTACAGAAGCTTGTGTTATCAAGGGTTACGTTTTTAAAAACACTTCCTTCTATTTCTGGATTTTCCAATCTGTTGTATTGATCTGTGTTTCTGTTTTTGAGCCAGAGACAAAGGTTTTAGGTGGCATTGCTTCCTAATGGGCACCCAGAGCTGCTAAAACTCCATCCTTCTGGTTCTTGTTTAAAACAGCATTCTTCAGGGGCCCCTGGGTGCCTCAGTCGGTGAAGCGTCCGGCTCTTTGCTTAGGTTCAAGTCATGATCTCACCGTTCGTGAGTTTGAGTCCCCTGTTGGGCTCTGCACCTGCTTGACATTCTTTGTCTCCTTCTCTCTCTCTCTGCCCCTCCCCTACTCTCTCTATCTTAAAAATAAACATTTAAAACATAGCATTCTTGAATGCTGTGTTTTAAATGTTTTCATATGGGTTAAGCATCTGACTCTTGGTTTTGGCTCAGGTGACCATCTCACTGGTTGTGGGTCTGAGCCCCATATCAGGCTCTGCACTGTCAGTGCAGAATCTGCTTGGGAGCCCCCCCCCCCTCTCTCTCTCTCTCTCTCTCTCTCTCCCCCCCCCCTTCTTTCTGCCCTTCACATCTCTCTCTCTCTCAAAATAAATAAATAAACATAAAAAAGGCGGGGGACACCTGGGTGGCTCAGTCTCAGTAGGCTCAATGTTTTCATACGTATTTCAGAACTCTTTTTTAGTAAAAAAAAAAGACAGCTCGTTAGGTTTTTTATTGGAGTTTGTATCACTAGATCTGGAGCTAAATAAATAACGCCTTTGTTGCTCACTGGCCGTGTAACCACAGACAACTTACTTAAGGTCCCTTTACCTCTTATTTTCCATCGATGGCATGGGGATGATAAAAATATCCACCTTAAAGGATTTTGACAAGGATTGAATGGCATGACTCGGGTACAGTCTGGCACAGAGTAAGTGCTTATTGAACATTACTTTTCATTATTAATCCTGTTACCCCATGTTTGAAGTATGAGCCTCGAATGTCTTCTTCGTGCCTTTCTGTTTGCCCCTTTCCAAATTGCCGTCTACACTCTTATCATAATAAACTTTCTAAAATACAACTCTGATCGTCACGTCCGCTCCTTCGTGCTTTCTTTGTTCCGGAGGGAGAGGGTCCATAATCATTCGGGGACCGCAGTGATCCAATCTGTTTCAGACTCCTTGCACGGTCCCCGGCTCATCCTCCTCATGTACCCTGCTCTCCAGCCAACTGGACCACCTGCTCCTGTGTTCACTTGGGAAGCCGGCCTATATCACTGTCACTAAGCACATGGGCTCAGCACTCAAAAGCTCAGGTTCAAACCTGGCTTCATCATTCTTTGCGTGTACCTTCTGGTAGAGGACATTGCCACCCCATGCCTCAGTTTCCTCATCTATAAAATCACACTGATAATGATAGGTTATGGCTTTGCGTAGATTAAATGAGATAGTGCATGCAAGCCATTCTCACCGAGCTGAGTAGGACCGGCTACCTCATTTGCAGAGCCCAGTGCAAAATGAAAATATGAGCCCCCCCCCGACTTCTTTTTTTCCAGAAATTGTCAAGAATTTCAAGACCGTGACACTGGGGAATTAAACAAAGTATGAGGCCCTTCTCTAGTCTGGGGTACCAGGTGACTGCACGAGCCACAGAGCTTTGAAGCCAGCCAAAGTCCACAGTATTTGATGATGGCAGGGAATGTTAGCATTCTGACCGCCTTGTGTTTTCTCAAGCTGCTCCCTCTGTCCCTGGTGTCTTGTTCCTATGCCCTCCCGCCTCCCCACCCCCCACCCCGTGGCTTACTTTATGTGCAGTCTCCTCCCTGAAGCCCCCGAGATACACACTTGTTTCCTCCTTTTTTTAAAAAAAATTTTTTTTAATGTTTATTTATTTTTGAGACAGGGAGAGACAGAGCATGAACAGGGGAGGGTCAGAGAGAGAGGGAGACACAGAATCTGAAGCAGGCTCCAGGCTCTGAGCGGTCAGCCCAGAGCCCGACGCGGGGCTGGAACTCATGGACCGTGAGATCATGACCTGAGCCGAAGTCGGAGGCTCAACCAACTGAGCCACCCAGGGGCCCCTTGTTTCCTCCTCTGAGAGACTGTGGCTATGATCTAGTCTTGTGTAGGCCACTTGTAGCCTTCAGCCTGGTACACGGGGAAATTTTGTGCATGACTCCCTCTTAAGATCAGGCTGTCGGCCCCCCAGCTGGCACTGGAAGCGTTTCCTGGCACTCGAGTGTAAGTACCCTTCCCAAACACGTGGACGATGCTTGGCTATACTATCTCGGCAGTTACTCCCCGATAGAAACCTTTTCGGGGGTTGGAGGTGGTGGTGGTAAGCTTGGGAAGACAGGAGCAGGCCATGAGAAGTTACCCGCAGGGGGGAATGGCTGATGAACTTTAACATGGGGATGACGCATCGAAACCTTCCATCAGGGGCGCCGCCTGGGCGGCTCAGGCGGTTAAATGTCTGACGTCCGCTCAGGTCATGATCTCACGGTTTGTGGCTTCAAACCCAGCTCGGAGCCTGGAGCCTGCTTCAGGTTCTGTGTCTCCCTCTCTCTCTCTGCCCCTCCCCGCCTCGCTCTCCGTCGGTCTGTGTCTCTGTGTCTCTCTCAAAAATAAAAATAAGACATAAAAAAAAAAAAGAAACCCTCTGTTATCAACTAAGATTTCCTCATTTGTTTTTAATTTTTAAAAACAAATTCAATGTTTACTTAAGGCCTGGCAAGTAGAGAGCCCGGTGCAAAATAACAACGATAAGCCTCTTATTCCAAAATTATCAAGAATTCTAATGTGGTGACAGCACAATATGAAACCAAGCATGAGGCTCTTCTAAGCGCAGGGCCCCGTACAGCTGTGTAGGTTGCACACCCATCAAGCCAGCTCTGGTACTGTACTGAGTGTTAATAATGGGGGTGATTGGTTATATTCTTATTGCTTTGCATTTTTCTCACATGGCTACTATCACAGGGGGAGATGCACAATAAATGTTTGCTGAATGAACGGATCAGTGAATAAAGGCATGGACTAACGTGTCACCCTTTGGAGTGACTTCTTTCTATGCTTACAGCGGTTTGCTAGAGACATAGTTATTCTCACCTTCTTTGCCCATCGGTGAGCCCCTAGAGGATTTTAAAACATCAACTGCGTTTCCAGAGACTGTGATTGGGCTTTGTCTGGAGTCATGTCCTGGGAGCATCTTTCTTACTTGGCTTCTGATGCGCAGGAGGGACTGAGAGCCCTCAGATCTATGAATGATCCGTGTGGGGTTTTCTCAGCACAAAGGCATCGCGTCTTGATAAGGAAGACATTGCAGGGAGGGAGGAGCATTCTAGGGGAGATGAACATTTTAGTCGGTCTTCTCATTTTGTCTGGAAGTCAGCTTCTCTGGCTCCGCGGAAGTCGACAGAGTTGGTGCTGAGAGTTGCTGTCTAGTTGTGTCCTGCCAGCCAAGTCGTCATCCGTTCAGAATGCAGAGAAAGATTTTTGAGGTCCGCATTTACAGGTCTGACTGCCGATGGCGAAGCCTCTCTCGACTTCAGGTCCGACTTTTCCGACTGTCTATCTTGGCATCATGCTCTGCTTCTGATGGAAGTGTCTTCCTATCTAGGATGTCTTAGACAGGATAGCACCCCACTCTTTCGGGGGCTGGGATGGTTCCAATGCCGGAGGTACAGTAGCAGATCTTGCTTTCATCAATCGTACCATCACCTGCCTAACTCTGAATGGAGATGGTCTTTCCGTCTGCCCCCTGGGGGAGCCGATTGCCAGGTGGTACTAAGGTGGGCCAGAATATTGTAGCTGGAGAATTGGGTCCTAACCATGTCTGCTGCGGACGTTAGCCATGCGGGACTGTAAGACGACAATCAGGGAGTCAGAATTCTCATTTGAATCTGCTCATTCATTCAAAAATGGGTATTGAGCACCTACTCGGAGTCCAACCCTCATCTGGGGGCTTAGACTGCCCGCTTCTTTTTCGTTCAGTCCTTTCTGGAATTAACATGCTGATCAAGGGGTGTAGGAAAAGGATAATTAGAGACTGAGGGTTTCATGAAGGATAACAGGACAGATTAAAAAATGATTAAAACAGAAATGCTCCTCAGTTTGTACAAGAGCAAACTCAGCTTGGACTTTAGTTCCTCATGCTGTGGTCCTGCGGTTTTATTTTTCTTACACTCATACATTGTGAGTGTAAGCTAACAGAAATGTTGCAAAAGTGAGTTGTGATTTCTGTTATAGTCTAAACACCGGAATCTATCAGACCATGTCTTGGAAACTAGCTTCTGCTGTGTATCTTCTTACAGTTTGAACAGAGAAAATGCCTTGGATCTAAAAATCTCATCCATAACTCTGTTAAGATATTTTTTTTCCTCCCCTTCATATCCTTAGTTATTATGTAAGAGAACTAAATTTTGAAAATTTCTTTAAGTAGTTTATTTTTTATTTTTGGATATGAAGCTTAACTTTAAAAAAAAATTTTTTTTCAACGTTTATTTTTTTGGGACAGAGAGAGACAGAGCATGAACAGGGGAGGGGCAGAGAGAGAGGGAGACACAGAATCGGAAACAGGCTCCAGGCTCCGAGCCATCAGCCCAGAGCCTGACGCGGGGCTCGAACTCACAGACCGCGAGATCGTGACCTGGCTGAAGTCGGACGCTTAACCGACTGCGCCACCCAGGCGCCCCTGTGAAGCTTAACTTTAAAATGGCTTTACTAATTACTTTATTAAAGATAAATATGAACATATTAAATATAAATGTACATGCATATGTTAAATAGAAATTTACATCTTTGTAAAACACTTATTATATTAAAATTGTCTATGCTGTTATCATAAAAGTAATATTGAATAAAATATTTTATTGCCTGATATCTTCATTCAGGGGTTTAAAATTAACTTAATAGGAATACCCTATTAAATTTTGGTTCTTTTTATAACAAAAAAAAATAAATGGAAAGATACTTTCTTTTGTATTATTGAACTTTTTTATGAAGCTATATTTTCCAAATACAGATAGCCACATTCTACATCATTTCAAAAAAGGTATTTTCTGATACCTGCACTTTTCTTCATTTCATAGGTATATGAACTTTGTCACATTATTTAAAAATTTCTTGTCAAAAGCTGATTAAAGATTATATATATATATATTTATATATGGTTCATATATATAAGATACCACACAAACACACAGACATATAAACAAACATACACACACGTATCTAATTTGTGTATGTTCTTAAAAATTTTTTTTAATGTTTATTTATTTTTGAGAGAGAGACAGAGAGCGAGTGGGGTAAGGGCAGAGAGAGAGGGAGACACAGAATCCAAAGCAGGCTCCAGGCTCTGAGCCATCAGCCCAGAGCCCGACACGGAGCTCAAACCCACGAACTGTGTGATCACGACCTGAGCCGAAGCAAGACGCTTAACCGACTGAGCCACCCAGACGCCCCTATATGTGTATGTTTTTTAATGTAAGTCAGGGGATGGAAAGGACTCCGGGATGCTTCATGTATTTTTTTTTATGTAATGGCAATTCAGAAAAATCACATGACAACTTTGAATATTGCTTTCCAAAGGAGCCTTGTATTGAAGTACTGGGTAGAAAAAGGAGCAATTTTTTTTTAATCTTAAATATATTTAAATCACAGGAAAAAAAAACAGCTGGAACTGGTACGTTGTATTTTTTCCCTCTATTTAAACAATCAGCCAGTCAGCTTTTTTTTTTTTTTTTAACTGAACTATAGTTGGCACACATTACGTTCGTCTCAGGTGTATGACATAGTGGGTTGCACCACTCTATGTGTTAGAGTGCTATGCCATTTCTATTTCTCCCCCACCTAAACCCTTACCGAGTCCCTCAATCTTTGTATAGCACACTACAAGTATAACTACCATATGTCGCCACACAACACTCGTACAATACTATTGACTATGTTCCCTATGCTGTAACTTTCATCCCTGTACCTCCCGATCCCCCTCACCCATTTTGACCAGCCTCCACCCCCTCCTCTCTGGCAACCACTAGTTTCTTCCCTGTAATCTTTGGTCCCTTCCTGCCTTTTGGTTTTTTGTTTTGTTTTTTAGATTCCACATAGAAGTCAAATCATGTGGTATTTGTCTTTTCTCAGTCTGACTTATTTCACTTACTATAATGCCCCCTACATCCATGTCATAGACTCTTAAGTCTAAAGTTCTGTCTCGTCTAGCAAAAGAGCGGACGCAGGATTAAAGCGAGAGATGGCTAATGTCCGGGAAAAGACAAGAGCCCCGAGTAAGGGTCCTTGCCCCGTTTTTATTAGGATCAGAAGGCTTACAAATATGGCGATGGACGTGCACAGAGGGACAATGAATCTGTGAACATTAACTTGTGGACGTGAGGGAAAGGGGGGTCTTGCGGATATTTGTGGACAGCGGTGTGGGTTAATACAAAACAAAATCCCCGGGGCAACGGGGAGTTGGGAGGAAGGTTGTTTACAGAGGAAGGTTGTTTACAGAGGCAGCACCTCTGTTTGTCTCAGCCTCAGGGATAAATCTGGGGAAATAACCTCAGGATTGACAAGGCACCTTTTCTTTTGTTAATCATCTCCGCTCTGGGCTGCTTTGCCTGCAGCTCAGTGGTCCATAGTCCAATTCACCAATTTACCTAACCTGGCCCTATCCTCCTGTGAAAGCAGCTTTTCTGCCATAGGACTAAATTGGGGTGCTTCCATCCTGAACATCTAATCTTGTTAATTTCACATACCTGTGTATTGGGCACCTTTGCGCCGTTTCTATTTCAGGCCTTTGCCTCTCCCTCTCTATTCTGGGGGCCCTGCACCCCCCTATTCTTGCAATGCCAATCTGGTTTACCCAAACTCAGGTGTGAGCATTTTATGACTTTGTATCTCTTTATGCCTTGTCAACTCATTGGTGTAAGTCCGGGGGATTCCTAAGCTTAGCCCTCACACATCCATCCATGTTGTCGCAAATGGCGAGATCTCATTTTTTTCACGGCTGAGTAATATACCCTCCTACACATATACCACATCTTCTTTATCCATGCATCTGTTGATGGATGCTTAGGTTGCTTCCGTAACTTGGCTATTATAAATAATGCAATTAACAAAGGGGTGCATTTATCTTTTCCAGTTAGTGTTTTTGTATTCTTTGGGTATTCCTGGATCATATGTATTTCTATTTTTAATGTTTTGAGGAACCTCCATCCTGTCTTCCACAGTGGCTGCCCCACTTTGCATTCCCCCCAACACTGTGTGAGGGTTTCTTTTTTACCACATCCTCGCCAGTACTAATTATTTCTTACAAAAGGAAGCTATTTTAAGTGTATGTCCTCACTTCTCTGTTCTTACCTAGATGACTGCTCCAGACATCTCAGAACTATCTGCTTGCTTCTAGCATTGCCTGTACATCTCACCCTGCCCATTACCACTTGAGGGCCATAGACACAGCCCATGGATCATTTTGTTCCACTGGGTAAAGAGCTTCCCATTACCTTCTCTATAAAATGCGGGCCCCTAAGCAGGACAGTCAAGATACTTGGTGACACAGCTGTGCCTCCTTCTGCACCCACACCAGACCCCTAAGAGTGCTGTGCTCTGTCTCATCTGCCTCTTTTGTACCTTAGTTCCAGATGCTCTCTTTTCGTAGAATCTCATTCTTCCCATGGCCCCACCTTCCCCGGTATAACGTATGTATACATCTTTGGTGTATGTATGTTCATATATAAAAATTTTATATTACATATAACATAAAATACAACAATTGGTGTGCTATCCAGTTTAAATACTGCCTTAAAAACATTAACCTTAGTTTTGACCCCAATTGGTGTGTGAGGGAGGGTGCTATCTTATGGGTATAGTATAGAGTAACTGTTCCTGTATGGTTTTTCAGCTTAATGCTCATGCAGTAAAGTCATTTTCCCTCTGCCCGTTCTCCCACACCCCATATGTATTTCTGAAAATCTCCTTCCAATCCCCATCATTATGGTCTGCTAAGTATTGGTATTTTGAAATAAATAAAGTTTGGTCTTGACTCCAAGATTTTTTTGGGTAAAGAACTAGGGGCAACTAGTTAGGAAGAAAGTCAGGAAGAGGGCTTAACCAATTTCCATTTGCACAAAAGACTTGAATAGCTTAGGAGCTAAAATATACCATGCAGTAAAAATAAACATATAAAACCCCAGACTCTGCAGTTAATGGAATGTGAAAATGTGTGTGCGCGAATGACACTCAGTGCCTGGAAGAAACCGTAGCCGCTTACTTTGTCAATAAACTCCACATACGCTCCGTAAACAAGTCGTCACTCATTCCTAGAATTTGCCAAATAAATCTTCTCTGAGTCCATTTTACCCCAGCAACTTGGTAAGGGGCCCTGATAGTTTCTAGCTACCTTCTTCCTGGAGGCTGTGCTTAGAATTCTCATTGCTAACCATGACACGGCATTTCTCAGTGATGTACAACGGGATGGAAATTCAGCCAGATATGAAGGAAACCTGAAATTTTATTAAATGAGTAAATATGGCAGATGCTGCGAGACTTACACCCAGGGTCTCCTCAGAGGTCCTTCGTTAAATGCCTGGATAAAAACTGGTAGTGTGATGCTCTCTTGAAATGAAAAAGAAATCTAGTTGCAAAAATTTTATGGGCTCTGTTCTGCTTGGTGAATTTTAATCCTTGTTTGGCCAATCTGAGTTGATACTACTTACATTTTTTTCTTAGTCATTGGTTTTTGAATGGGACAGCACAGGATGGGACCGCCTTTAATTTTGATGATCAGAGTGGGAATGGCTGCAGTTTTCCTATGTGCTTTCTCCCCCACCAGAACCCTCACCGAGTCCCTCAGTCTTTGTACAGATGAGGCTCCACCACCTGTCTGTCACCGCTCTGCTCCTAATTCAAGAAAAATGCATATGATAAAAATTCTGAAATTAGAGAACACATTCAGGGCAAAGTCACGTCACCAAAGTCACTCTTTGCTTTACAAAATTATTCCCAATCTTATACCTTTACCTGAGAGCCTCCATGGATCTAAATAACTCCCTCTGAGTGCGTTTCAAAGCCGCATATATCTTACCGGCAAGGTATTTGGAGTGTGCTTCGGTGAGAGACAGATAACTATTTAAGCCCGAGGTTTTTTGTGGATGGATGGCCAGGAGACAGATGGTCAAGAAAAGAGAGGGGAAAGAGCAGAGTAAGTTAGAAGAAGTTGCTGCCCGTGGTTTTGGGAATAGCACGTGAGAGGTATTTGGGGAATGCCCACTGGACACAGCCGGCGGGCAGCTGGAACTCCGTGGCTATGACCCAAGGAAACCTTCATGACCGGGGATAGAGTGTGAGAGTTTTCCACAGGGAGTGATACAGGTCCCTGAAAATGATACTGAAAAGACAGAAGAGGACTTAATGTTAAGAGAAGCAACATTTTGAGTAGTATCTATTGATGGCACACAAGGAGAGTGAGGGTGGTAAGGTACAGTGAGAAAGTAGCTAGAGCCCTAGTAATGTATATTGTTCCGGAAATGAAGGAGGAGAGGCTTGAGAAGGGTGTTAGAGGAAGGGGATGTGTTCCAGGGAGGAATTAAACTTCATGCAAGATGCACTTTCTTTTTCTAGTGTATCCAATCGTCTTTGAAAGGGAGAATTTCCTTTTTGCCTTCCCAGGAACGTGACTTATCGCTACGAAAATACTGTGTAACAAATAATCACAGACCTTACTGATATAAAACAGTAGGCATTTCACGCATCTACAGATCAGCGGGGGCAGGGGGAGATGTTAGGTGGCTAATTTCGGCTCTCTTCAGCTGGGGCCGGCTCTGCTCCAGGAGTCTCTTATTCTCTTCCTTGCATCAGTGGATTATCTGGGGCATGTCCTTATAGCAATGACAGAGGCCCAAGAGCACAAGCCCAACTTCACAAGAACAATTTCAGGAGTCTCTGTCACATCATGTCTGCTAGCGTAGGGTTGACCAAGTCACATAACTGAACCCAATATTAAAAATGGGTTACACTCCACCTCAGTGTAAACCCGTATCAAACCATATGGCCCAAATCAGTCTCAATGGGTCAGGGAAATATGTTACTCCTATGGAAGTGAGGAGGTAAGAATAAATATTTCTTTCTTTCAAATTTTATTTAAATTCAAATCAGTTGACATTCAGTGTAATAATGGTTTCAGGACTAGACTTTAGTGATTCATCACTTACATATAGCACCCAGTGCTCCTCCCAACTAGTGCCCTCCTAAATGCCCATCACCCATTTAGCCCATCCCCCATCCAACGCCCCTCCAGCAACCCTCAGTTCGTTCTCTGTATTTAAGAGTCTCTTATGGTTTGCCTCCCTCTCTGTTTTTATCTTAGTTTTCCTTCCCTTCCCCTATGTTCATCTGTTGTGTTTCTTAAATTCCACTGATGAGTCAAGTCTTAAGATATTATGAGTAAATATTTCTGAAGAGTTACCTCATCTATCACAAACATGGATGGTTACTTTGAATTTAGCAATGTAGACATAATTTAACAAGAGATAGAATATGGAAGAATAAAATGCAGTGATCATTCAAAATCAGTCTTTTGCCCTGCCACGGTGTTATTGTGGGAACCTGCCTCAGTTCAGTTCAGCACATATTTTGCAAAGCACTACGGGAAAAATCAAAGATGAAAATGACATCACATCTTCTTTCAGGCAGCTTTCAATTGGAAGAAGAGAGAAACCTGTCTAAAAATTGCTGTAATGAAAGGTCAAGTGTAACAAGAATTACGGGCCGAGCAAAGTACTTTGGGTACAGAAAGAAGGGCAGGAAGAATTCCTCTTCTAAGTGATTGCTTAGGGGTCAAGTGCATGTCATAGAATATACTCTGGCTAATTTAACAAGAAAAGAATTTCTAGAGAATCAAAGACGTAATCACTGGAGGGCTAAAAAAGACACATGTTCAAAGCCATGCCCCAGAGCCAGGCTGCCTCGGGTGCTGCTGCCCCTGCCCCTGTCTGAAGTAGCCTGCTGAACTGTGACTCTGCCACGAGAGATGCCCCACGCTGGAACCAGCTGCCTGTACTGTGATCTGCCCGGCAAAAACGGATCCCTGTCACTAGACCACTTCTCCCACTGAAATCATGGCTCATACAGGTGCACCTGATGGGCTAACTCTCAGTCACACCAGACACCTTAGCTGCAAGGGGGCCTTGGGAATGCATCAGCCTCTGCAGTATAGGAAGGGACTTTATTTGGAAGGGTTGTATGATGCTGAGTCCCTGCTGTCTTCTACAGGAAGCGTAGGGAAGACTCCATCGAGAGGCAGGCATCTGTCCTGGTTCCTAGAAAGTGCTGCCTTAGGGCAAGGGTGGCCTAGGGTTCTACTTATGAAGTGCTTTACAATTTGTACAGCATCAAAGCATCAAAATAAATAAATAAAAACTTAAAAAACAGTTGGAAAGCAGCAAATCTAAAGAAGACGTGCTTTGTTGACATGGAATGCAGTCCTCCTGAATGGGGTCATCGTGGAGATCTTTTTTTCTCAGTAATGAGAGTCTATGAGTAGTTTCAACTCTGTCCCTCTGCCAGATCGGTGTGTTATTCGAAGGGGCTGTATTTATTATTCCGTAACATGTTTTGAGCATTTACTGTATTCCCTTACAGTGTGCTAAGCCCAGTACGTACATAATTGTATTTAGTTCTATGAAGCAGATTCTATTATTCCCCTCAGAGAGGGTCAGTTAGTTGCCCAACATCTCATGTTAATTAGCTAGCCAGTTAGTTAGTGGCAGAGCCGGTCTGATCCTTTAGAATCTTTAGCCTTTAGTTCTTAAGCCCAGGCGTTGTGGTTCTCCGTAAAGGGAAGGAAGGGGGCGGGATGAAAGGAAAAGCATAGGTAACGGAGAGCTGACAAAAGGCAGAGCTGGGAGAGGCTTCAAAGAGTGGCCAGGAGAAACATCATCAGCCTAGGAGGGGCTGTGCAGGGAGGTAGACCAAGCCCTGCCAAGGAAAGGAACTGAGAAAGGTGAGACATTTGGTCCATGTAACTGTATGTGTGACAACACTTGGCAGATTGTGACATGGTGTACAAGCAGTAGCTTCAAAAGCAAAGAATGTGGGAGGGAGCCAAATTTTAGGGTTCAGATGGTTCTTGGGTATCATCCAGACCTCGTCTTGCTCTCGGCTCTGCCAATAAGTAGCTATAACTGGCTGTTGGGACAAGTTACTGTGTCCCAGCCTCATGGGTAGAATGGATTTAATAACACCTGACTCATGGAATTGTTGAGAAGACAACTCTGAGACTGTGAATAAACACTAGGATGCACAGTATGGAAAAACACGCTCAGTAAATGATATTGCAGCATTGTTGATGGGCACTCGGCCTTCCCATCTTAAGCTCAGATGCTATTTCTTAGTTTTTGCTGATCTGCTGATAGTTTGGATAAATTTGCTGCTGGTGTATTCTGTTAATAGGAGGAAAGAAGGAAGTCTGGGCATCCAGAAGGTATACTGTAAACAGAGAACCCCTGAAGCGAGGGTGGCAATATATTTCCACAAGTTGTAGCATCCCTTCAAGTTCTCCTGTTGTGACTCTGATCTATTAGTCATGAGAAATATTTGGATGATTGGATTTCTAGGACATCATCCTGTGCTTATGCACATTCCGTGGAGGGGGTAAGCCCTGACAGAGAAACAAAATGCAAACAACAAAGCGGAAATAAAGGGAAACGTTAACGCATGAGCCTATAATTATCCTCAGAATATTCAGTAACGGTGTAACATTCGTCCTGGTTGTACATGGCAGGCGCTCTGTGAGCAGAGACTACATGGTCACAGAAGGCATTGATGGGTTACCCTTTCATTTCTTCTGCAATTATCTTTCTACTCTCTGTGCAATTTCTCCTGAGCATTTATGGTTTTTATAGACTTCTGGTGATCTAGCCTCTGATCTATTCCCTTTTCCACTTTTGCTAACTAATCCCTTCCTGCTTTCCTGCATCAGCTGATTTTTAAATGTCAGGTTGGGTAGGTTGATTTCAGAAGCTATATTTAAAAAGAGACCTGCCTGCATATTCAGCTCTTTATTGGGGCAGCATACTTAAAGAGGGATTGGATAGGATCCGGGAAGCCATTTCTGACTTTCTTTTTGGATCACGTCTTGGAAGCAGACACACAGCCGTTCACACTGTGTTCTGTGATTGAAGGGCAGTCTTTTTGCTGAGAGCAGAAGCTTTCAGCCTTCATTCTGAGGTCAGCTAGGAACTGTGGCTCCCACCACCCTGGAGATGCTGAAGGAAGCTGAAGGGAAAAGCTGAAAGATAAAATTGTCATTGATTTCCAAGACCTCATACAGCCTGCCTATGTTGCTTTTCTTTCTGCACATTTCCCCAGGGACTCTTAATTGGAGGCTACAATGCTGTGTCAGTTAGCTATTGCTACATTACACACTAGCCCCCAAACCCAGTGGTTGAAAATATTCATTTTCTTTTTATCACTCTTCATGAACCTACAGATGATCTAGATGGTTCTGCTGGTCCTGGCTGAGCTCAGGGTTATACCTACAGTGAGCTTCGGGTCAGGTAGTCAGCTCTGCTGCTCATGGTTATGTTTGCTGCCATAGGCTGGGTTGGATAACCGAGCCACGTTCTGCACGGTGTTCAGTCCTCCACCAGGCTCTTCTGGGCTCATTCTCCTGGCAGTGGTGGGGGTTCCAAGACAGCAAACAGGAATTTGAAAGACTACTTGAGGCCTTGCCTTGGAACTAGGCCACCATCCCTTCTGCTGTTTCTTATAAACCAGAGCAAATCGCAAGACCAGCCAGATCAGAGAGGAGGCATCGTAGATGAATAGACGCAGGACAGGAGGGACTTCAAAGTCCATTAAAGACTGGTAGAGGTACAGAGAATTAGTGTTATGTTTGCAATCATTCTACAAAGACACTTTTCTATCTAGCATACTTCACAGAGTGTTTTAAGGCTTGACAAGTGTTTCCACATCCACAGTCTCACCCGATTTGCCTATGAATCCTTCCTATAAAGTCAAGTTTATTCTTATGACCATCCCCATTTTAAGAAAATGGAGGCTCTGATCAGCTAATTAGGTAGCTAACTAGGTAGAGGTTGCTTAAATTTAGTTTTTATTATCACCAAGCTCCATATTGTTTTCATGGGCTACAGAAAGATGACTATGTCAGAGGATGAGGTGAAAAGCGTCCAGCTTCGGCTCAGGTCATGATCTCACAGTTCAAGAGTTGAGGCCCCAAGTCGGACTCTGTGCTGACAGCTGGGAGCCTGGAGCCTGCTGTGTCTCCCTCTCTTTCTGCCCCTCCCCCTCTCATGCTCTGTCTCTCAAAAACAAACAAACAAACAAAAAAGTTGTACTCTGTGAAAAATTGTAAATTGTTTATAGCGGTGATCTTCTTCCAAGGGCTGGATTGGAACTGTCTTCTTTTACTGTTGCTATTTAATAACGAGAAGAAACACCCAGATTCTTTAACAAACCAGGCTGGTGGTTTCAGCATGGAACATCTCTGTGTACTGCTTTCAAGTCAGTAAATAATTATTATCTCCTATTATATACAGGACAAATCTAGTTGGGATATAATTTACAGTAAGGTAAGGGCTAGTCCTTGGTATAAATATGAATCGTCAAGTTATCCGGCTAGGTCAAACAGTGTTCTTCCTGCAGGGAATCCTTTTCAGAGATGCTGTAATGTTAAAGGGGTTCCCATTTTGTCTGCTTTCTCTTGGTTTCTTGATTTTTGACCATCTTATTAGCCGCGGGAAAAAAAAAATTAATTCTTTCCAAGCATGCGAGAGACTTTTTTTTTTTTTTAGGAAAAAATATAGAAAGAAAAATAGAAAGAAAAGAAAAAGAACCCAGTGCCCCCCCCCCCCAGTGTTGCTCCTTCATAGCAGAGCTAAGATTCATTTTTAGAAAAACATGCTGGTAATTACATCTTCTACATTTGCCAGTTTATCTCTGTTAAACACAGTAAACATCTCACTGCTTAATTTGCTCTGTCAACCACGGCTTTTCAAAAAACTAGAGCTCTCAGGCAGTTGAGATTTTATGTCTGCAGTATAATTTCACAGGCAGGTTTTTTTTTTCTCCCTAATTTTGTATTCTTGGCTCATTTACAGTCAAATATCTTCCACTCCATGAAGCTTAAATATTTAGCCATTGAGGTAATACACTCTTTATCATCTGTCAGCTTAGCTGTAGAATCTGGACTTCATGTTCTTGACATTCCCAGGCTCCTGTAGAATCAAAAAGTTTGTCATTGGCATTCCTATGGAGTTATCCTTTTCCACATCCCTCTAGGATTTAGGCTTTATTATGCTTCTCATTGGGGCTGAATCTACTCTCAAAGTACAGTCACAACACCCTCTATTTTCTTTCCTGAAGGGGTCTGTCAGATGATATGATTTGATAACTTGTATTTCATTAGTTGGACAAACTTATCGTTTGTTCCCCAAAAGGCCAGCATGTAGTGCCCTCTTTACATATCTTGATAAAAACAAATGGTGGACTTTGTGCCCGTGGCACTATACTGAAATTGTCACCCAGGGAGGAAGCAAACATAGACAGAGTCCTACTTTAAAGGCAAACCCGTATACCTTCTTTTCTCTTTTTATTGAGAGGATCTTTACTTCTCTGAAGTCCGCATATCAACCTGATGGCTCGTCACAGGAACCTCTGTGTCGATAATTGAGTTTATGACTTGAAGATAGAGGGTATAGAACAAAACTGGCGATGCAGCTGTCCCTCAGTCCCCCTGGAGAAATCCTGTGGGTGGCCATGACTTTTAGTGTGCTCTAAACGGAATAATAATGTCATTTTATTTTATTATTATTATTTTTTTAAATGTTTTTATTTGTTTTTGAGACAGAGAGAGACAGAGCATGAGCAGGGGAGGGTCAGAGAGAGAGGGAGACACAGAATCTGAAGCAGGCTCCAGGCTCTGAGCTGTCAGCACAGAGCCTGATGCGGGGCTTCAACTCATGGACTGTGAGATCATGACCTGAGCTGAAGTCGGACACTCAACCAACTGAGCCACCCAGGCGCCCCTAATGTCATTTTAAATAATTGCTTCCTCTTCTCTAATTAGTCAAGGTTCTAGTTACGTTTTTCACAGGGCCCACTAAAATTAGGTGCTTTGTGAGGAACCTCATAAGTGGATTAAAATGTATAAGGAAACTTCCATTTGATGAACTAGCTAAAGCCTTTACAGGTAATTGTTAAGAAGCAAATGAGTGGGAGTTTCTATTTGGGCTACTAGATTCACATTGGTTTCCTCATAACATTACCCAAATGTCAGCTGGGGCCTTTTGTAAGCCTCATCCCACAGGTAAATATAGGGTTAGGAGGGTGCATTTAAGTATTGTCAAGGAAAAGGACTAACATGTTGTCCTTTAAGGTCTGTTGGTCTTTGGTTGTTCTGTTGGACAAGCTCAGTGGTGGTGGGTGGGCAAAAGGGTCTCCCATTAGTCACCCTTCTATAAGAAACCATCCTTTCTTGAAAGCAGTAGTTTGGTTTCTTTGCAAAAATGACGACCTGAGAGAGGATTACATTTTCTTTTCCCTTAAAATTAAAATTAAGAAAGTTTAAAAATAAACACTAAGCAACCCCCTGCCCCATGACCAAGATAAATATGCAAAATACTGTATGCAAACCTGTCACTGGTGTTTTTAAAGATGCATTTGGAACTAGGAAGGCTGCTTTTGAGGAAGGACTTCCGAATTGAAGGAATAAATGCCAGGGAAAGAAAGGCTGTTGTGTATAGAGCACGTAATGTAAATTGGGCTGTCTCCACTCACACGGTGTGAAGGCAATTTTCTTCTGTTTGCATGCAGTCATGGGCGGGGTCTTTCGAATGCGGTTAATATTCCACAAGGTAACTTAGCACATTGATATCACAGAGGCAGCAAATCGCTGTCTCACCAGTAGGATGAAATAGTGAATTTGTTGTTGGCAGCTGTTTGTAAAGGGAAGTTGGTTTAAGATGCCTATTGTACTTTACTTTAGAATCTAAATATACCTAAAATTTAATGCTTCATTAATATGTACTGATAATGGAATGTTCTTAACTGATTGAGGTTGTTGAGAATGAAGATTCTTAGTTTTCAACTGAGTTCAAGTTCAGTTCAAAGGAGTAGTTCCCAGTTTGTCGTCACCCAGTTACACTGGTTTGGCTTCCATCGACTTTTGTGAGCGGTTACTTTTTTGATACATTAGGAAATAATTATCCTATTAAAAGTTAAATAGAACAAACACTGGTATCCAAAGAGTTGGATCATTTTAAGATATCGTAGAGGAGGAAAAATGATTTTCCTTCTGCCTTTCTAGGTTCTTGGCTGAGACACCCTTACAATAAAGGCATTAATAGGACTAAAACAAGCAGAAGTTTAGTAACATGTATACCTCCTGTATATATGAGAGAGACCCAGGGAAACTGAGTAACTCCCTGCAATGGCCCAAGCCATCACTTTAAATTTTTTTTTTAATGTTTACTTATTTTTGAGACACAGAGAGACAGAGCATGAACGGGGGAGGGTCAGAGAGAGGGAGACACAGACTCTGAAACAGCTCCAGGCTCTGAGCTGTCAGCACAGAGCCCGACGCGGGGCTCGAACTCACGGACCGCGAGATCATGACCTGAGCCAAAGTCAGACGCTTAACCGACTGAGCCACCCAGGCGCCCCATCAAGCCATCACTTTAAATACCATCTTCAGCTAAAGATCAAAGGTGTTTGGGAGGCAGGGAGACCAGTTTTGGGAGGTTATCAGGAAAAGCACAGTAAACAAGGGTAAGGTTGTTATACAGATTTAAGTCCTTGCTTTACTATTGATAAGAGTTCTAGAGATTTAGAATCACCTTTCTTTTCCTGCTAAAGAGAGGGAGACATCCTTACACATGGAGATTTCCCTTTAAGCTGTAAAACATCATTTAGGGGCAGAGAGAGAGAGACACACACACACAGAATCCAAAGCAGGCTCCAGGCTCTGAGCTGTCAGCAGAGACCCTGACGCTGGGCTCAAAGTCACGAGCCGTGAGATAATGACCCGAGCCAAAGTAGGACACTTAACCAACTGAGCCACCCAGGCGCCCCAACAAAAGGTAACTTCTAAAGCCTACTGGTTTTCCTATGTCTGCTGTTTTTTGGTTTTGATTTTTAAAAAATAATCAGCCTGAACTAACTCCTATGCTAAAAGAGGCATATTTTGGGGTGGCAAATTCTACCCCCCTTCATAATTGACATCTTTTAAGCACTAACAAACCAATCTTTGGATTCCAACACTCTCTAGAAGCCCCAGGTGAATTGAGAGATGGGGGAAGTTTCTTCTAGAACAATCCATGCTGCCCTTTCACTTCGGTCGTCTTGCTGTGGCGTTTGCTCCACAGATCACTTTCCCGCAGCTGTCAGATGTTTAAGGGGAAGAGGTTGAGAGAGAGAGGACAGGGAAGGAGTCACTTAGGACTCCTCCAGGCTGGGTTTCTGAGTGGTTCTGGTGATTTAAGAAGCAAATAGTGTCCCATGTCCTCCTCATCTCCAGGGCTACGGTAAATTTATGTTAGCTATTGTAACCATTGGGTGCAGGGCATCATGTAAAAGCTGAGGTTGGCTGGGACACAGATTTCACTGTTGTGCCCGTCATCTTTTGCCACAAATTTCGACGCCTCCATGCAGAGTGCTGCACTTAAATGGATTTTGTGCTTAAACTGCAGCTTGTGACTGTCAGCCAGGCAGAGGTAGGCCCTATAGTGTCTGAAATGAAAGAAACTGAGGCTTTGTCTCATGTCAGCCTGGGCTAGTACTCAGTTTGCGAATCTGCCTCCATTGAATTTTAAAAGCAGGAAAAAAGCCATTGGTAATAACCCCGAAATTACCTGAGAAAGCCTGGTGAGCAGCGCCACATCGGGGGTGGCATCTTTGCTCAAGCTTCTCAGTGAAGTACTCAGTCAGGTCCCTTTTTGTGTGTCGAGTGAGAAACCACAACCGCGCTTTAATGAAATGGGTTTCAGCAGCCGGGCTGGGCGGCCTTTGGAAAGCCTTCTGCCTGCTGGGTTTAATTTCAGAATCTCGGCCTATCTTATTCTGACGGCCATCCGTAAGCCTCCCTTTTTTTCTCTTTTCATCCTTGGCCTCATTACCCTTTGCCATTCACTTGTTGGAAAGACAGGGGAACAAAATTGGTTGGGGATAGAGTGGAAAGCTGGATTTAGCCTTGCCACTTAATCCTACTCCAGCCTTTGACAAAAAAAAAAAAAAAAAAAAAAGCCTGTGAAAGGGTTCCATACACAGGGCTTTCCTCTAAAAGTATGAGCTGTGAAATGGTAAGACCATTGGGGGGCGCCAGTGCAACAGAAATCTAATTGAGTTTCTCAGTCCATCTGTCTGTGTCTATGGGACACGAGGGGAGTAAAAATAGACTGGGGAGGGGCAGAAGATAATCCCTCAAATCATCTGTCTTTAAGTTTTCCTATTAGCCTATAATACCGCCATTCAAAATCTGGAGGGCTTATTTATTTTTTTCCTCTCTGTTCTGCTTGGTTTATTCGGTTTGCCAAAGAAAGGTCTTTTTACTTCTTTGTCTACCAAACACACATCCTTTTACATCTGTATCTTGTATTGGAGATGATGTCCTGTGTCTTCCAGAAACACGTAAAATATATAATGTGCTGTTTATTGTAGACCCTAGCAGGTCCTGATGCGTGCTGAAAATTAAAAGAAAAACATGAGCTTCTAAGTCAGGCAAATGAATTGGCACTTATTTTGAGTCCACTGAAGAGAAATTAGTTTGAAGAAGACACTAACTTAAATCAAGCAATAAGAAACCACAGAACAAATTGCAAATATGCATGTGTACATATTTGTGTGTGTGTGTGTGTGTGTGTGTGTGTGTGTGCGCGCGCGCGCGTGCGTGTTGTTACTATTGGCAGTAGTTGTAGCAGTTGTGGCCGGTGATTGGCATCAGGGGGAAAGGGATGGAGAGGTGGGAATTTTTGTCCTTAGGCTTTTGCATCATTTGGAAGCAAATTGGGAGCTTCTCAATGGCCACTGTGACCTCTCACGCAGCATCACCTTTGGAATGTCGCTTGGGTATCTCAGTGGGCCTGGCCTTCTGGAGGCCCGAGCAGAGGGAGACAGGAGGCCGGAGCAGAGGGAGGCCAGAGCGTGCTGGTAATGCTTGTGCTCCTCCATCCACTCACACAGCATTTACGACCTAGACCTTCGGTGTGTGTCTGGTGACCAGAGAACGTATTCATATTGCCTAACTCAGGACACTTTTGAAAGCGAAGTGGATGCTATTAATAATTATACCAGGAAAAAAAAAAGACATACATAAAATCAGCACTCCTCTGAGCAAACTGGCGTCCCTAGTTATGTGCTCTTTTTTCTTGTAATTTTAACTCCTTCTTTCCCGTTCGTGAAAGCATGTCAGAGCAGGAGTCAGAGGGATGTTATATGTGGATAATCTGAAATGCTCTTAACTTGCTTTGAAGGAGAAGGAGGAAGAGGAGGATTCCTGTCCTTTACCCTGATAAATAATAGGTTGCCTACATACCACACAGCTGATTGAGTGCCAGCAGTCAATCTGGACTCTTGTCAAAAGGATGAAGAAATCTCCTACCCAAAGCCTTTTTCTCCATCATCCCTGATTGCTGGCGATAAAACACTCTGACTTAACTCCCCATCACAGTTTGTCCTTCAGTTATGGTATTTAGCCCATTTTGCTTCATGTGATAGTCATTTTCATGTTTTCTGACCCCTCCCTGAGAGGGAATATGTTTTTCTAGCCATTCACTGTAAGAGTCCCTCAGTGGCTTGTCTGCGTGAGGAGCTGACCTAGACCCAGTGACAAAGGGTGGGCTGTGCCATTGTCCTAAACCACTGAGTAGGGGCATCCCTCACTCCCCATTCTGCCTGCCCGGAGGTGCTTTTCAGGTATTGTCATGCAGATCGAGAATTTGTTGCCCTCTCAAAACCTTCCCTTCCTATTAGTTTCGGGGGCCACAAATAAATATAAGGGAAGCACAGTTTAAAGTTCAAAAAGTGCTCTGTTCTCTAAGCTCAAAGTAAGTCCAATTGGCTGAAAGTGTTGGCTTCTAGAAGAAATGTTCCCAGAGTCACCTGTTGCCCAAAATAAGCATGGGTTAGCTGGTGCATGGCTGGATTAAGATAATAGCTATTTAGCCATCTGTCAAACAGTGGAAGACCTGGAAGGGGAAAGTGAGAGAGCCATCCAGCATTCTGGACAGTCTTGTTTTCTTCTGATTAGAGAGAGAAGTCCAAGATTCTGAGCGAAGGTCCGTATCTTCCCAGTGGCCTCTCGTGGAGGCTTGGAGACCTGTCGGAGGCTTTATTTCTTCGCCTAAAAAGGAGAAGCCAACAACATGAGCAACATGAATACATTTGTTTCCACTGAGAGTAGCTAGAATCAGTTACTCCTAGAAACTGATGTCCCCC
The DNA here is from genome assembly GCF_022837055.1 of Prionailurus viverrinus. NCBI lineage: Eukaryota > Metazoa > Chordata > Mammalia > Carnivora > Felidae > Prionailurus > Prionailurus viverrinus. The sequence goes on from NC_062569.1 coordinate 12,221,676, forward strand.
TGGCGATCTGACCATGTAACTTCAGAGCAACTGCTAGAAATGAGAGAGCAAGCTTCCCGTCATGAATGGGGAATGAGGGTTTTTTTTTAAGACAGAGTATTTGAAAGAATCGTTAGTAACTATTGATAGTTATAATAAAAGTATCACACTATTGAGCTCGGGAGGTTTGTTGTTGTTTTGCTTTATTTCTCCTCCCCCACCCCCATGGGAAGCTTAGAAGCAGTGACATAACATTTATTCAATGCCAAGAGCATGGCTTTATAGAGAAGAATTCAAAATATAATAGCTGAATTATATTCAACTCTCTTCCCCGGTTAAAAATTCTAGCTGCCAATTTTAGTTATTGAACAATGTTACATTTATTGAGTGCTTTTTGTGTGCAGTGCACTGTGAAATAGGTACTGTTAGTACTGATTTTCTGGCGATAAAAGCTGTTGAGTTCTAGAAAAAAGACTTAATATTTTTGATAGCTAAAGCCTCTACATATATACTGTTTAACTGAAAAACACTGCAGGTGATAGATGCATGTTTGAAAATCTGGTGCCCTGGCATCATTCTTTCCAAACCCTTTGGGGCCATTCCCAGATGCTGACTTTCTGGCAGAAGTAGGCTATTGATTGAACTGACTCCATGAGGCATTTCTTAGGCTGTTACCTTGGTCAATGGGAAAGTGCTAAGAGAGGAAACTATCCATTGTATCTCAAGAGGCAGGTGGGATAATCAGTCGAATCTGGTCTTTGCCGCAGTCACTGGTCATTCTGTTTTGCTTTTGCCCTAACTTAAAAAAAAAATCACACCATTGTTCATTTCAGAACCATTTAAAATAGTCCGGCAGAAAGTATTTAATCAATGGAAACATAATTTGGCTTGGGATTTTTCTTTCTGTGTTCATGCACTTCCTCAAATCCTTCACTAGATGGTGTCCCAAATCAACCCATAGTCTAGACACCATTGCTTTGGTCCTGGAAGAAGGGGAAAAACACAAAGCTCTCTGCGACTGACTTAACTCCCTTCCTCTGCCTTCAAGAATGATTGGACCTTTCCCCACTATCTGATACGTGGTTAGGTCTGCGTACTGTTGAACTTCTGCAGGTACGGACCTGTCAATGTGTTGGGGGTGACTCTGACTAGAAGCATTTTCTGTGGCCCCGGAGATCTAGCTGCTACTGTGAATGAGGAACAAACTCATTTTAACTCCCTGAAGACAGTTCAAACCACAGGCCCCAATCCTGACAGGAACTGAAATCCAGATTTGATGAGTGGGTGGACAGTTGAGTAATGAAGAGAAAATACAGACTATGGTAGACCAGTGGAAACGTATAATCCTCGTGCCCTCCTATGTAAATCTTTGGTCCATGTTCCCTCAGATGTGGCTATGACTAGAGTCTTCCTTTCAAAGGAAATGATAAATTACTGTTGTTTTTTTAAAAAAAAATAAGACATTTGATTCACAAAAGATATTGGGGTCTATGTTTCAAAAAGTAACTGGATTTGAGGATTCTGTAAAAACTGTCCAATAAGCTGTAGGTGTAGATATGAATCCATCCTTCTCCAGAATTATTGTTTATTATTTTTTAAATTTAGTTATTTAAATTCAACTTAGTTAACACACAGTGTAATATTGGTTTCAGGAGTAGAACCCAGTGATTCATCACTTACATAGAACACCCAGTGCTCATCCCAACAAGTGGCCTTCTTAATGCCCATCACCCATTTAGCTCATCTCCCACCCACCTCCCCTCTAGCAACCCTCAGTTTGTTTTCTGTATTTAAGAATCTCCTATGGTTTGCCTCCCTTTCTGTTTCTATCTTATTACTGTGTTTAGTTTCAGACTCACTTAGTTCCACAGTTCTCTCCCTCCCCTTCTTCTCCTTGCTTGATTATTCAGATAGCAAAACATGCCATCATTTTGACAGCTATATAGGCAGTTGATTCACTATTGTCAGTAGTCAAGGAGACTGAATTTTTTCATAATACGTTTTGAGGTCTGAGCCAGCTCTGTGAGAAAAAAAGAACTTTTAGACAGCCCAGTAGGTTGGATGCTGAAATCCCTGGGAGGGAACAATGGCTGGGTTCCACTTGTGATCATTTGGTTGTCAACATAAACAGAGCAGAGCCCGAGTCTGACTGGTCTCATGATATGCTTTATGTGGAAGGCTTGGCGCAGGCCTACGGTAATGAATATCACCTGAGGGGCAAAGAGAAAAATGGCGGAACCTGAGAGGCGCCATGTTTTAGAGACATCCGTATATAGTTGCTGTAATGTTACACGGTGCAAAAAGGCCTGTGAGGATGAAGGATGGAAAATTCCTGACCTGAATTGCTTTCTTTCACAGAGGGATTTTTCAGTATACTTCTGCCCTTTACATTTTTATTTTATTTTATTATTTTATTTTATTTTATATTTTATTTTATATTTTATTTTATTTTATTTTATTTTATTTTATTCTTTTTTTTTTTCTTTCAACGTTTTTATTTATTTATTTTTGGGACAGAGAGAGACAGAGCATGAACGGGGGAGGGGCAGAGAGAGAGGGAGACACAGAATCGGAAACAGGCTCCAGGCTCCGAGCCATCAGCCCAGAGCCTGACGCGGGGCTCGAACTCACAGACCGCGAGATCGTGACCTGGCTGAAGTCGGACGCTTAACCGACTGCGCCACCCAGGCGCCCCTCTTTTATTTTATTCTTTTAGAGAGAGAGAGAGAAAGAGAGAGAGAGAGCAGGAGAGGGGCAGAGAGAGAGGAAGAGTGAGAATCTCAAGCAGGCTCCACACTGTCAGCACAAAGCCCCACGTGGGGCCCAAACCCACAAACCATGAGATCATGACCTGAGCTGAAATCAAGAGTCGGACTCTTAACCGACTGAGCCACCCAGGTGCCCCACTTCTGCTCTTTAAATACTCAAACACACTGTTTCAGTTTTGCTCCCCTGCATTGATTTCCCTCAGAAACACTAAAATACCACACCGATTTTGTAGAAAAGGATTTTGGTACCTGTGATAGATCTGGCTCATTTTTTCAAATACGCCGATGGTGATTTTTAAGGACGATTATATGGATGACAGGTTTTTTTTGTTTCGTATCCCCAAATTATACTTGAGTTTTATTTGTTGATGTTCCTCAGTGTGAGATGACCAATGACACAGGATTAGATGCTGTTGTCGTCTGAGAGAAAAGTACAAAGTAGGAAGAGAAAGAAGCTTCTCCGAGGGAGTGATAGCCCACCCTTCAGCTCATTGCCCAATGAGCTATGGCCCTGGTGTCATTTTCTGTGCCTCGATTTAAATACTGAGAGTGGGGACTATTTGCATTTCTCATGATCTTTCTGTTCCTTTACTTGGCTTTACATGAAAATCATAGGGAAATTTTGGTAAAAATCAGTTTTCCAGGCTCAATTGCTTTTCTTATTTTTAAACTTAAAAACTTTTTTATTTTAAAAAAAAATTTAGGGGCGCCTGGGTGGCGCAGTCGGTTAAGCGTCCAACTTCAGCCAGGTCACGATCTCGCGGTCTGTGAGTTCGAGCCCCGCGTTGGGCTCTGGGCTGATGGCTCAGAGCCTGGAGCCTGTTTCCGATTCTGTGTCTCCTTCTCTCTCTGCCCCTCCCCCGTTCATGCTCTCTCTCTGTCCCAAAAATAAATAAACGTTGAAAAAAAAAATAAAAAAAAATTTAATGTTTATTTTTGAGAGTGAGAGAGAGCATGAGCGGGGGAGGGGCAGAGAGAGAGAGACACACACACACACACACAGAATCCGAAGCTGGCTCCAGGCTCTGAGCTATCAGTACAGAGCCCCATGCGGGGCTCAAACTCACAAACTGCAAGATCACAACTTGAGGCGAAGTCGAACGCTCAAACGATTGAGCCACTCAGGCACCCCTAAACTTTCAAAAAATTGAATTTAGTTTTGTTTTAGAGAGAGAAAACATGCATGCAAGAGAGTGTGAGCGGGTCGAAGGGCAGAGGGGGAGGGAGAGAAAGAGAGAGAGAATCTTATGCAAGTTCAATGCTCAGCATGGAGCCCATCTTGGGGCTAGATCCCATGACCCTGGGATCATCACCTGAGCCAAAATCAGGAGTCTGCTGCTCAACTGACTGAACCACCCAGGTCCCCTCCAGGCTTAATTTCTTAAAGAATGGAGGTTTACTAGGTATACAGAGAGTGGTACCCTACAATCTGTATTTTTAACAAGCACCTCCAGACGATTCTGAGGCAATTTTTGCATGTTCTAGTCACACGAGGCAGGGTGATTTAGGCCCTGGTGCAAAGGCTACTGTCTCCATCCACCACTATCCTTGAATTATATTAACATCAGGAGTAAATGGATATTAAGTCATTTTCCTGTACTATGCTCCCTTCCCCATGTTTATTCAAGCATACAACTATGCTGTCAGCTCAGAGCAGTTTCATTTACCTTAAAAATTTCGCCTACTAGGGCGTCTGGGTGGCTCAGTCGGTTGAGCATGGCTCAGGTCATAATCTCGTGGTCCGTGAGTTCAGGCCCCACATTGGGCTCTCTGCTGTCAGTGCAGAGCCTGCTTCAGATCTTCTGTCCCCCTCTCTTTCTGCCCCCCCCTCAAAAATAAATAAACATTAAAAAAAATCTCCCCTACTCTGTGAATAAGGTAGAAGTCTCCATAAGCATATACCCCAATTTTACGGAAGAATATTTCTACCTTTCTTTTTTATACTGCTTCAGGAGGAAGGTGTTTATACCTGCCTTGGTGTCTTGGGAGCGACTGTGATAGATATGATACGTGTCAGGTTATCCACCTCGTGGACAGAACAGACACCGTGTAGTTGTTAATGATATTGGTCATTATTTTGGCAGTAGAAGAAGTAGAAAGAAGGGAGGAGAGGTGATTTTAGTATTTGGAAACAGGATGAACTCCAAGAGGAGAATTGGAAGATAAATTTAAAATGTTAAATCAGGCAGAAAATGTCCTTAAAAAAAAGTAATACTTTTCTCTGGTGGCATTTAAATTTATAGGGAGAAAAAGTGGTTCAATTATCTCAACACTTGTCACTATAGCCCACGTGCCAGAGATGGCAAATATTGGCCATCAGCTCCTGAGCACATTTGACTCTGATTATTTATGATTAAAGACATTTAAAGAACATAGAGAACCATATTAAGACTCATTGCTTTTTAAAAGAAAACTTGACCTCCTAGTCTGAGTTCAATAAATGATAAAATGGACTTGTTTTTATTTGAGCAGATAGCACTGAGATTTTGGTTTCTACCCTTGTAGGACAGAGCTCTAATGCAAGACGTTAGGAATTGTATGACTTTGGTATAACACAGAATTATTACCTGTCACTCAAAATATACACCTGAATTGGGAAGAAAGCGTTTCTATGTCAGGTCAATATAATTGGAAGTCTAATTAATGGACATGTAAATCACGGCATGTATTAGTAGTTATTCTTGGTTATCATAAGTTTATCTTATCAAACCAATAGCTCAGCAGATGTCTCTGTTTCACCTCATTACTGTTGGACCTCCTTCATTAACTTGGCATGCATTAAATAGCCCTTCAGTGGGAATCCACTCGGAGTGGACAAAGATGAAAAAAGAGAGATGAAAGCTGAAAGAAACTGAAATTCATTGAGTGCCTGGTCATTGGTACTTTATATGCCATCTTAATTAATTCCTACAAAAACCTTGTGAAGTGGTTATACCATCTGTCCTTTAAATATGGGAAAGCCAACAAATTATCAGTGTCCTTCAGTGACCACTGGGTAGCTTTTAGTGTTAAAACAATATAAACCTGATTGTAAAACATTAGGTTTGTTTTAACATGTTTTTATTTCTTTATATGTGTGTGGTTTTTTTTTTTAAGTTTTCTTATGCTATAGCTGGGGTTGGCCTGCAGACCAAATTCAGCCCATTGCCTATTTCTATAAATAAAGTTTCATTGGAACACAGCCACCCTCATGGGTTTTCTGTTATCCGTGGTTACTTTCACTTACAACCTGAGTAGTCATGACAGAAACTATGTAGCCTCCAAAACCTAAACTATTTACTGTCTGGCCCTTTCTGGAAAACGTTTGCCAACCCCTGTGCTGGAGATTGACGCCATCTTTCTATCTGACCAAACCACTTTAATGATGGTAGATACTCATTGAACAGTCGCTTAGAATCATCCAGCAGTTGCCTGGACTTTGCCTACGGAAATCTAAGTGCGTAGTATCCTCAGGGTGTGAGGGCTTTAGTACCCTGTCTAATGCAGGGAAAACTAGAGCCAAACAAGGATTACCTGGGTTCCTCTAAAGCGGGATTCATCCTGGATCTAACCTAATGCACCTTAGTTTGAGCTGTATTCCTTAGGTTTCACTTAGTTGCACTATAGCAATGAGTGAGCACCCCCTCCCAGTCTCTCAGTCATCCGTCCTCCTGCCCATCACTTAGGTAACTTCGTCTCCTACACGTGTGTTTCTGCTTTTCTTTCTGGGGCGAGGGCCCACGACTTGACAAATAATCAGGGGTGAGTAAGAGCAGGTCCAGTCAACGGATTTTGATTTACTTGCATCAATAGGTCTGCGCCGTTCTGAGGCACTTAAGTTATTCCACAGCCTTGCCTTCCTCCCATTTGTCGGGGTGATAAAATAGAAAGTAAAATCACCTAAAAAGCTGGCCGTGTGATAGGAGTTTCAATTTCCTGTTTAAAGAAAGCTGACCCTTTTGTGGGCCTGCAGGTGAAAGTTGCCTGTTAAATGCAGGTCGGGTCTGGCTCTTCTGCCTGGAGGTCAGCGGAGTAGAACCAGATATTAAAGATACTTCCCCAAACTGGGTCAGGACAGCGTTCAAAGACGGGAGGATTATTTCAGGTTGCTGCACAGTAATCCACTCACACAGGTTGAAGAACTTAATTTATGTCGTGGTTTTGGAGCCCCCGAACCTGTCTGATTGATTAGCCAGCCTCGCACGCGGTGTTGCCGTGCACATTCCGTTTTTACTGCTCCATTCAGCAGGACGCCCGTTGTTTCAAAAGCTAAGCAAATGCGGGCTTTAAAAAAGCAATTTCAGGGGTGCCTGGGTGGCTGTCGGTTGGGCGGCCGACTTCGGCTCAGGTCATGATCTCGCGGTCCGTGAGTTCGAGCCCCGCGTCGGGCTCTGTGCTGACAGCTTGGAGCCTGGAGCCTGTTTCGGATTCTGTGTCTCCCTCTCTCTCTGCCCCTCCCCCATTCATGCTCTGTCTCTCTGTGTCTCAAAAATAAGTAAACGTTAAAAAAAAAATTAAAAAAAAAAAGCAATTTCATCATCTTCTCCCTCTCTCTGGCCAAGTCAATTACGAAAGTATTCCAAAATTATTTCTCCCACTTAAAATGAATGAAGCAAGAGAAAAAAAAAAACAGAACACAAAAAACATAGGCTGAATGACCAAAATTAATGTTAAGCCTTGCAGGTAGTCTCACAGTTGTGTCCTTTGTTTGCTTGTATGATGTCTTCGATTAATATCTACCGAACATGAAAAGCCTTCTCGTTAGGCTCACTAACAAATTAGGAACATCTGCCCCTCGCTGCTGCGCGTCGATGTTGTTCTGGGAGCGCTAACCACTGTGACAACCAGAAAAAGACATGGGCTTTAAAATATTTCAGAGGAGAAGACTCAAATGTGTTCGTTTTAGATTGTGCGATTCTGTATCTATAACACCCAAGGACATCAAATAAAAAGCTTTGAGAAATTGGCTACCATAGGCGTACGAAGTTGAATATCTAAAAAAGCTTTTCCTTGCACAAAGAGTAAGAACCTGGGAGCTGGAGAGTTGAAATTTATATCAGAAGGGAGCCTTTAAGAATAATTTTTCTCAACCACAATAGCAAAAAATACATTAAGTCTCTGAGAGTTAAATAATTATAGTACCTATAGAAGAAAACTGCAAAAGTACGAAACTTTAAGGACACCCCCCCAAAACTTTAATGTTCCCAGTAACAATTTCTGTTTTACAAATTATGCCACATGAAGCACCTTTAAACAGCCATTTTATGATGCTCATGGCTTTCGGAGGTTAAGAATTCAGACAGAGCACAGACAGAGGGGATGGGATGTCAGGAGCCTCATCTGGGAGGACTAAAATAGCTGAGGGTGATTCGGTGGCTGGAGCTGGAATATTCTGGAAGCATATTCACTCATACTTGATGGTTAATGCCAGCCCTTGGCTGGGACCTCATTTGGGCCTGTCAACCAGAGCCCTACCTGACGCCTCTCTGGGTGGCTTGGGGTTCATCATAGGGGGTGGGCTCGGGATAGTTAGACCTCAAGAAGCCAGGGTCCCTGAGAATCAGCTGCACACTGCTGTACCTCTCCTAACCTCACCTTGGAGGTGTGCAACATCTACCACATTACTGGTGCCTAGCCTGCCACCAATCCTCTCCAGGTCGGGAAATCTCTTTGAGAGGAATGCCAAAAACCATGCAGCCATATTTTAAAAAACAAAAACAAAACTACCTCATTTAGAAGCTGAAAAACACCAAAATTCTACATAAGAAGATTGACTTTTCCCTAATTCATATGCAGCGTGAATATAATTCTAATCATAATCATGGAAAGGTTTTGTTTTTGTTTTTAACTTGTCACAGTGTTTTTCAATATCATCTAAGAGAGCAGGTGGGTAGTAATAGGTAAGAACATTTTGAGAAGGGTGAATGCTGAAAGGGGCGTTTGATATTTTATGGACTGTAATAAATAAAACAGCTTGATTATTCTAAGAATAGACATATCAATCTTACAGAATAGAAAGCTCAGACCTAAGTATTCATATGTATTCCCCAATACATGTTGGGGAAAGGCAGGCTTATTCCCTCAGTGATGTTGAGACTCCTGGTTAAATACAAGGAGTGCATCTCTAACTTATGTAAGGTGCAAATGGAACGTTCAAATGGATTAAAGGTTTTAAGCATCACAATCAAATCAGAAAACCATATTTATTTAACTGGCCTAGGGTACAATGGATGTTGGAAAAAAAATACAGATGTAGTTGATAGGTCTGACTGTATACATAATAAAACTGTACATGAAATAACCAAAACAAAATTAAAAGCAGATAAACAACTTGCACCATGTGAAGCAATCAGATAGTTGATGTTCTTAGTAATAAAGCGTTCTTCTAAATCAGTGAAAGACGATCACACAAAACGGTCAAGGAACATGAACAAGTGGTTTACAAATGGAAGCCATTCAAATGGCAAATGGATAAGCTGAAACTCTGGGGTGATTATGAGAGAGTAAAAACACAGGAATGGAATGATGATCACGTGGGAGAAACAAACCGGCCCTTAGATGGGAGGTGATACAGCTCCGTAGTGCAGCTATACTAGGATATACTTGAGGTTCAGCTATGTGAAACGGCCAATAATTATTCATTGTTGCTACATTTGGACATAGTTTGGCCGTGTGTGACATATCCTCAACTCTGCAACCTGTTTCTCTGTGACTTTCCTCAGTTTCCCCAACTTGGTCAAGAATGTCAACCAAGAGCCCCCCTCGCCCCTTAGACTCAGCATGTAACGAGGCATCCATTTAGCTAACATCTTGAGGGGTATTTTTTGGATATCTTAAAATGGTCAGTCTTGAATAATAATAACAAATACATTGCCAATCAAGTTCAAACTTGTTTTTTTGTTTTTGTTTTTGTTTTTGTTTTTTACCTGACGGAGCCCTTGTTGTCCCACAAACTCTCACATAGAACTCTAATATATTAAAGACAGCTAAGGTGGGGCTTGCTTTAGGCCAAGAAGGGCCCTGTCTGCTCTGGGCCTTCTTCCTGCCCCTCTGGCATCCCTGCTCCCCTTCTGCAGCCCTCTCTATCCTGTAGCCCCCTGGAACCAACCGGACCACCATGACTTTGAGGAAGAGGCAATGTCCAATTTTAAGCACTTAAAGAGTGTTGAGTGAGCTCCATAAGGAAGAATGCATAATCGCTTTTGTTAATTTGCACAAAATGTGCAAACCTAAAGCATTTTGCTACTTAAGTAAGCGGACTGGGTTGCTGTTAAAAGCTGTTGCTTGCTATTTACAGCACTAATTGTAAAAAAAAAAATCCTTTATGAGCATTTATAAAGATTTCAGCAAGGAACATAACACTTATTTTCTCAATATTTTTATGAGTAATACAGGAACAATAATTATTTTTAAATACCCTCATGGTAGCTCTCTTTGATTTAGTAAAGAAAGAAAGAAAGAAAGAAAGAAAAGTGAGGTACATAAAACATCTGTCTTTAAAAGTTCGGGTTTTGCCTCTGAGGTCGAAACACCAGGCATTTTAGGATACACTAGAGCTCGGTAAATTAAGTGCAGTGAAATGATATGCAAAGCACTTATAAATAGACATGCAAAGACAAGCCATAGGAAGAGGTGAGAGTGTATCTTGTGTGTGTAGCTAACTTGGGGGTGGTCAGTGGACAGCTGTGTTCTACCAAACCAGAAAAGGTCAAAAAGACAATTTGGACTTCAGTTTACTCCAGAAGCAATTATCAGTGCAAACAAAACAAAACAACCTCTAAGCGAGATGAGGATACAGGGGAGTGGCTGCAGGTAGGTGGGTTCGGGCCAGTGAGCACCTCACCGAGGCATAATCGGACGTGTCGGCAGGCTGGGCAGAGTAAGATGTCTCTCAGTTCAGAGCAGCGTAACATCATGGGATCACTTCCTGTTTTACTCCCTGCCTGTCAGGCCCAGAATCTACTCTAAAAGCCCATAATTCTGCAATTCAGGAAGCTTAGCCCCCTGAGCCTAAATGCAGGTTCTGCACCTTAAAATTATTGCTGTGCCAACACAGGACCGCCTCCCACATCTGTGCCTGCGCTGCCGCTGGGTAGGGGTTTGGCATTTATGCCTCAAACAGCCTCACTGGCAGTTAGAGGCTTGTTGGTAATGGCTGAGTCAGAAGACAGAATTTCAGCTGCCAGTTGCCCTTTGCCAGTTGTCCAAGGGGAAAAGACTTCTCAGGGAAAGTTACCCTGGGAAAACCTGTCGGGAAAGGAATCAGACTCTCATCCACTTTAGAAGGCGTACTGGGTACTCCTTACCTCATGAGTGTGTGGGAAGGATAGGAATATACCTCCCTGTCGCAAAAAGCTGGTGAGTCTGAGCCCCTGGCTCTAGAAGGCAGTCGTGCTGGAACTAGCTGGAGGCTTCCAAGCTGTGTCCCTGCCCTGCCAGATGCAGCATTTAGAAATATGGACCACCGCCCAGAGGACCTAGGGAGAAACCTGGACGATACTCACTTTATCCTTTCGCATGGGGTGATACTCTTGGAGTATGTTAAGAATCTTTGAGCCATCCCTTCACAATGTATATGTACAGCAAAAAGTCACATTGTACACTGTAATTACACACAGTTTTTCGTTGTCAATTATACCTCAGTAAAGCAGGAAAAAATTAAAAAGGGCCTAAGGGAGCCAACAGAAAGTACTGTTGGCCTCTGAAGATCCCATTCCCTTTGCCGAGTCATCAGTTGAGTCCTGTGTTCTGGACCAAAGCAAGGGTCAGAACTCTTGAGAGAAACCAAAAGGACCCGGAGGTGTCCCTGGAGCACAAGGGGCTCATGATCCATGTTTCTCAACAGGGGCATCGTTGGCATTTTGGGCAACGTGACTCTTCCTTGGGCAGGTTTAGTTGAAGCACTGGGAGGTGTTGAGCACCCTTGACCTTCAGACGTGAAATGCAGAGAGTCTTGGCAAGCAATCCAAAACACTTAGACACAAAAGCCCCTAGCGAGGTGATAGGACCCCAGGGCGGCTGCCATTTTAAGGAAAGAATTACCGAATAACTTGTCAAATTAAGGAACGAGACAGGGATCTCCCAAAATGGGCGAAAAGTTGGGGGTTGGCCCACAACAGTTACCGAGCAGCTATTAGCTCACATGGCTCCTGTGACACAATTGAGGATTAAGTTTTTGCTTTATAGAGTGTGTAAAACGTTTATTGTGTCCACTCTTCAGCTAACGCTTTCAGTTCAGTTTGGTTTATTTTTATGACTGTTCATTTCAGCTGCCTTGAATATATGACTGACATTAGGTTTATTGGAATTGCTGTCATTGTCATTTCCACGTTGTAAACACCAAATGTGAATCTAACTGTGTCCTTCGGCCTTTCCAGGATTCTAAACTCTGTTTTCGTGGCTTAGCTCCTCTGTATTGGAAAGGGCATGAACAGGACAGTGCTTTGAAGTCGAAACACTTTTTCATTTTGTGCGCGTCTGATTTTGAGATATACTCTGGAGGAAAATATGGATAAAAATCCCTATTTGAAAAGAGGTATGTCCACTCTGAGTGTGGCCTATTTCTCCATGTTCTGCCAAGCTGAAATGATCCTTTAGATGCATCTGATTTTATGGGCTATAGACCACCAATTTTACATAATTTAAGCTCGGGAGATTTATACCAATGTAACTCAGATCTAAATTACAGGGGGGCAGATACCAGGGGAATGAGTGAGCGTTGTGTGCAGGAGTAAGAAGAGAATTGGACAGGTAAGGAATGGCAGAAAATATATGGAAAGACGCAAACTGATTCTCCTAGCAATCAAGACAAAGAGCTTTATTGTTTCCTGGGCCACGGTTAAGTGTTTTGAACACTTTATCAGGTTTTGCGATTCATAGAAAAGTTGGCCAGCAATTTCTTTGAAGGTGACTGGCTTATTATTTCTTTATTTTTTTATTTTTCAGGATCACAGTATCTCCTGCCAGCTAAGTCTTATTTTATTATAAAATTGACATAAGAAATTCAGGAAGGGGAGATTCCCAATCTCCTCTCCCCTCCTCTCTTAAAGTTGTTTTTCTGGTCCCAAAGATCTCTCACCTCTCATCCCATCGTCACCTGTCCCAGGGTCTTAGGTAAAGGACTGTCATTCGCCGTGTTCTCAAACTTGCGTCATGATAACAAGCATTTGAAGTGCCTGGTAAATATGAAGACGACCAGGTCTAACACACTGAGATTCAAATTCAGATGCTCTGGATTGGGACCCCCTGATCCAGTTGATTTGTATCTCCAGACACATTTGGGGAACACCTAATACTTCTCTTTGGTCTTCCTTTGATAAAAATATAAGTGGTGGGACAGCACAAGGAGACTGTACAATTTTGGGCACAAGTTCATGGATATGGGGACAGATGACCTTTTCAGTTTACGACTTTTCCACGTGTCCAAAGAAGAAGTAAATTTTTACTTAGAAAGTATTTCTGCTTCCTGCAAAATACTTATACGACACGCGGAAATTTCTAACATACGATAGAAACTCATCCCTGCCCACAATACATTTCAGTGGAAAGCTTCTTTCCCTGCCCACTGCCCACTCCCACCGCCAAACTGCCAAGATGCTCAACTACTGTCTTCCTTTTTAAAGGAAAAAGAAGTTTACTTTGCTAAATGTTGGGAAAAACTTGGAACTTAAATGGAAGATTAATACAGAAGTGGCATACATGAGGTGCGAGATTTAATTTCTAAAACTCCTAACTCACAACATCTCAGAATTATTTAAATACAGTTTAGATGCTTTGGGGAGAAAGAATAAATTACAAATCGTGTTTTCACATAACTTTCAAATGCTCATCTCTCAAGAGATGATAATGAAAGAATGTGATAAAAGACCAGGTATGAATGTAAATTGATTAAAAACAAATTCATTTTAAGAAACTTAATAATACTAGTGTCTAGAAGGTGCCGGATTGTATTCTTGGTGCATTCATATGTATTATTTCATTCAGTCCACCTGACAATCCTACAAGGGATTATCAGGTCTTGACAGAAGAAGGTGAGTCCCAGAGGAGTTAAATGTTGGTCCAAAGCCACATCGAATTTCAGGAATTAGGTCCCAGGTCAGTCTAAACTAGCCTCTTGGTTTATGTATGGTTATTCTAAACCTATAACTCAGCATCTAGACTCACTTATAATAATGAAAGGCACATATTGATAATTACAGGTATAAATTGATCTGTCCTGAGGAAACAGGAAAATTGGTCACTCAGTAAACTCCAGTTTATTTAGCCATCAGGAAAAATTAGGGCGGGGACAGAGGAATTGTACAGGGATATATAAAAATATTTGCTGTTTTTTAAAAATCGCCTCAAAATGCAAAAGAGAAAGTGGAAAATCAGACATCAAACAAAAATTTATGTTAGCTTAGTCACCCACAACTCACCTGAAATCTTCCATTATCATGTGTGAATCACATTTAATAAGCACAGTGGGTACATTTAAATGTTTGATGTAATGTGCTGTAGAGCCTCTATAAAAACTTTGAGCCAGTCAATTTCCACTAGGCCGCACCGCTCACCATGAAGAAAAACTTCAAGTGCCACTGCGTCCAAAATAGTTTTATCTTGTGCACCCAAAAGTGGCTACCATGACCCTTCTCATTTCAGGGCTATGGGGAAATTATGTGATTTGCTTAAGGACATGCGGTGAGTGACAGAACTGGAAAGAAACATCCCAATTTAGACCTCCGTTTCCTTTCTAGAGTTTGTGCTCTAGACTTTGTTTGAATAAGAATATTAATCTTCATCAAGTACCATCTGTTCGCATCACATGCTGCACTATAGTATCATATTCCATATTTTATCAGTTGAATGAAGGGGCACTATCCTATTATCATCTCCTGCCTAGAGATGAGGAAACTGGGCTTTGGGAATTAAAGTTATTTGCCTAATCTCTTAAAGCTCCGTGTCTCCTTAGAGCCTCTCTTATTTTTATTTTATTTATTTATTTTATTTTTTTTTTTTTTAACTTATTTTTGACAGAGACAGAGTGCGAGCTGGGGAGGGGCAGAGAGAGAGGGAGACACAGAATCCGAAGCAGGCTCCAGGCTCTGAGCTGTCAGCACAGAGCCTGACACAGGGCTCGAACTCACGAACCGTGAGATCATGACCTGGGCCGAAGTCGGACGCTCAACCGACTGAGCCACCCAGGCGCCCCGAGCCTCTTTTATTTTTAAAGGAATTCATTTATTAATTTAAAAGTTTACATACAGATAGAGCTCACCTCTGAAAGTATATAGTTCTATGGGTTTTGACAAGTGTATAACGTTAGTTACTGGCAAGGCTTTGTATTGGAAATCAGATTATTTGAGAAGAAAATATAAAGCAAGTTACTTTTCGGGATTGGTCAGGGATAACTGCTGGAAGAAAGTCAGAGTGACAAAGCCTGTCCACCCATCTGTGGTACCGGTTTCATGCTCTGCTGGAGAAGGACAGTCAAGAAGACTGTTGGCATTTCCTGACTCAATGTAGAATTTCTGAAAACAAAACAAAGCACAAAGAAAAAAACCAATGAATATAAGTTTCTATGCGCTTTTTCCTTTGAAAGGGTAGATTTTACATATCATCGCGTATCTTTCCATTTTGACCAGGGAGTCGGTTCATATGTCCACAACCAAATCTAGCTCATCACCTATTGATTTATAGCCCAGGAACTACGAATGGCTTTAACATTTTGAACTGGTTTAAAGGTCATCACGAGCAGCTTAGTATTTCCTGATATGTGAAAACCATATGTTCAATTTCATTGTCCCTACATAAAGTTTTAACAGAACACAGCGTTGCTCATTTATATTGTCTAGAGCTGCTTCCATGCTAGTGATGGGGGAGTTGAGTATTTGCAACAGAGATTGCATGGCTAACAAAACCTAAAATAGTTACTAGCTAACCCTTTAAAGAAAAAAGTTCGTCTCTCAGATCTAAAATAACTAACATTCAAGTATAGCCGCTGAACATTAGCCTCCATTTTATTCCTTTCTTCGTGTTTCTTTGCTTAACCATGTATGGAGACGTGTGGTCTCGGTATGTCCATAAACTGTTGTGGGGAATACAGAAGAGGCCAAGGAGGTATGGAGTTTAGTGTAGATAGAGGCAAATTTAAAACTCTTTCAAGTGACTTTTTCTTTCTTTCTTTTTTTTTTTTAATGTCTATTTCTGAGAGAGAGAGACACTAATGTCTATTTTAATGTCTATTTTTTAATGTCTATTTCTCAGCATGAGCGAGGGAGGGGCTGGGAGGGAGGGAGACACAGAATCCAAAGCAGGCTCCAGGCTCTGAGCTGTCAGCACAGAGCCTGATGCGGAGCTCGAACCCACAAACCATGAGATCATGACCTGAGCCAAAGTCGGACGCCCAACGGCCTGAGCTACCCAGGTGCCCCTCAAGTGACTTTTTATAGAGAGAAAAATATTGTAGATAATTTTCCGCATTTGACATAAGTTTCTTTCAGGCAAGGTAATCTTAGAACAAGATGTTAATTACAATACTAGTCTCGTAATTTACTCTTCAGTTTATTAGCTTGCCTGCCCACTATATGTTCTACCCACAATATCTGCAAATTATTGTGAGTTTAGCCTCCTACCTCCAAAGAATCTTTGCTTCCTTGGAGAAAATGGAATGTAGGTTAATTAAATTGAAATTGAGACAAGAGCTCTAAAAATCTGGAGTTTGAGGAGCATTGATTTGTTCATGGTTTGTGGGAGAATTTAGCAAAACTACAAGTCTGTCTGGATTTATTAGAAGCTCTGGGTCGTATTGTTGTCTAGAGTCAGAGTAGAAGCTTATATAGTATTTGTCCCTCATATTAGCTGCAAAAGCATCATCTCTTTTAATTATGGATTTGTCTTCACGGCCACCCTAGGTGTTGTGATGCTGTGTATTCTACAGGTGAAAAAAATGTGACTTGATTTCACCTGCACAGCAGATAATGGGAATAGGCGTACGTGAGTCCTGAAGTTTAGACCATTTTGAGCCATTTACTATTATAATCTTTGCACGAGTTTTTGAAACACTGATGTAGAGGTTTCACGATTGGGTCCATGGTTTCACTGAAATGCCATCATGACTGAAGCAGGCCCAAGATTTAACAACTGGGAAATGATTTAGGTAAACTAAGGCATAGTGTTGTGATGGAATACAAGACAGCATTCAAAATGGCACGGGGACCATGGCAAGAGGCGTAAATAAACATGCAAAATAACATGAAGATTCATAACTAGCATAATCTATACCCACAAGGAGCCAAGGGAGTTAGAGCAGCAGAGACTTCAAAAGGTCATCTCTAGCCCTTTGCAGATCCATGAACTGAATATTCCCAGTCTGCGATAAGAAAAATATGGAACTCAAGAGCTCCTGCTTAGAAACTTTGACGACACGTTAACAGATTAACTTTACTGTTGAATTAAAAATTTTTTTTTAATGGGGCTTGTAGTTTTCTGTCTTTTACCACATTTTTATTTAGTAATTCATTTTCAATCAATAGTTCGCATTTGTTGCATTTCACAAAAGTATTTCTGCAATGCATTGGAAAAAATAAACCTCCTCCTCACAGTTTGAGAGACACTTTGTGTATCGAAAATGTGTTACCGTCAACCTTAAATATGTTACAAATTTTTAAGACGAAATACCACTTAATGGACATGAAATTTTATTTTCTTGAAAGGCTATGCTAGTGTCTGGTCAGTTACTTGTTATCAAATGACTGTAGTTGGCCAGAATGAGAGTTTCGTTTTCTATTTTTCCCTTGGGTTTAAGCAACTTTTAAATATCAAATGCTATTTTATGCTGCAGGACTGTGACAACAGAATTCTGTTTAAATGACTAAATCATTGCTGGAACATAATTTAAGGTGGCGGGGGTGGGGGGACAGCAATCCTACAGAAACGTGTCGATTAAGTTTCTGTGCAACCAAATAGAAATGTCAGGATCTTCCTCCACTTAAGATGCAGGGACCAGGGCACTGAGGCATGCGAAAAGAATTTGATTTACAATTTGAAGGAAAACCAGCAGTAAAATAATTGAGAGCTGGAAAGCAATCTCACTCCTACCAAATTGCTTTCCTCCATGCATGCTCCATTTAGGGGCGATATTCAGATACTTACATTTAGTTTGTGCATATTTTCTTTCCCCTGTGAATATCCCATCCTGTCGGATTAGGACTATTTCTCTGCTTCGATCAGCAAAAGAGAATATCCAGGTTATCCAGCATTGGGTTGTGCGTGGAGTTCTATAAATAGAAAATAGGTGATTTTTTTTTTAGGTGCAAATATGATAAGCTGGCCGTTAATGAGACCATTCTTGGTCTCTAAATTGCAAAACACGGGTTCCTTTCAAATAAGCTTTAATGTGAGTTCGTGGGAATCAGATATGTGAAAGCACATTGGAGATTGTGAAGAGTTGGTAAAATATTTGTTGGCAACAAGGGTAAACCAGTCCCACTGCTACAATTATAATTTGTGACAGAGATTTAGTGAGTATCAGCCCTGGTGTGGCTTATGGCTTGCTTTTCCCCGCAAAGCGTTCATAGATAAAGGAGATCTTCCCTTCTTGCCTAGGAGTGATTAATCACCTCTAGGAATTAATCATATATGCATGGGCACATAAATAAAATAAGTGTTGTACTGCTAAACCCTTGCTTAGTTTGTTCTGAGTCACATAGATATTTAGTCATTTATTTATAATTTTTTGAACATCAGTGGCAAAAGGTGGCTTAGAAGTTTGGTTCCCATGTATATGTGTATTTAGCCGCGGAGGCCCATTCTACAATGACAAGAATTGTAAAGACCCAAAATATCTTTATATTGAAAGAGCCGACGGGTCCTCTTTTATCTTTCTTGCACACATTCGAGAATATTTTTGGTTTGCTCACAAGAAAGGCAAAACTGACAGATTCATTTTGATAATTGCCTCGTGTGAGCCTCTGACACTTTGTGAGCTGGGATCCAAATTCTAATGCTCTCCAAAGGGAAGGCATAAAATATTACTGGGAAGGGGGAAATAGGGTTATTCAAAAGTAAACAGGAATAGACAATGAAGACTAGGCTTGAGCCAAGAACATGCCTGTTTTAAATTTAAAATTGGCTATAGTCCAGAGCCTGTTATATGCCCCTGGGTACCAAGAGGAAGAAAGAGATGAATATGAAAGGAATTTTTGTTTTAAAAAAAGTCAGCAGAACCACAACCCATAAGCTCTAAAACTGATAGTCTGTGACTCTCCTGGCCAGATATGTGTGTTATGTGACCCACGTTATAGTTATCAGCAATGGTGCTATTGTATTTTTCCCTCATACCTTCCATTTACATCAAGAGGCCACTTGTTTGAAATAAAACTAAATGTACCTTTGTCATGAACCTGAGTCAAACCATGGTTCCTCGTTGCTTTGTGACAAAACAGGAAGGTTTTTGAGAGCACTAAATGACAAACGGTGGGTTAAAAAGTGTAATGTACATGTGCTTGTGCACAGACATGTGCACACACACACATACCTACATGCACACGCACACATTCACATCCATAGTCACACAAGAAACCCTCCTACCCAAGGTGGTGAGGATTGGTCAGTTACAGCAAATACTCCTAGAAGAAAATGTGATGCATACGTGACTTAAACATTTTAACTTAAAATATATCTATGTGTATTTATTTCCCCCATCTTTCGGTGGGAGGCTGCTGTTTTCTTTTCCCTGTCAAATGAGGATTTTTTCTAAAAGCTTTCCAAAAGTAAGTGAGGTTTTTCTTGAGTGGGGATCCGATGATCAAAGGGCCTTTACCGTTCTTACGTTAACTACAGGAGTCATCTGTCCCGTCCAGCCCCTGTTTCTGTAAGCAGAGTGAGGGTGTGGCAGCTGTGTGGCCATCTGTGTGCAGAATCAGTCTAGACTCTAGATTCTGCTTGAAGGCTTTTCCAGTTCTGTTCCTGCACCTGACTTGCGGGGATGTTTAGCAACCCACCCACCCCCCCCCCGCCCGACTTCATCCAGCCTTTCCAAAGGCTTCAAATTAGTTTTTATGGAAAGCACTCTCTTTTTTTGCATTCACCTTTCATTTGCTTATATATCATTTCACAAGATTTTTATAATTCCAATAACAAATGATACTTAAATACAGAGCTTGGCAAGAAAACTCAGTGGATGCTTGGAGCATTCATATTTAAGAGTTTCAAACAGATATACGTAGAGCATAGGTATGTAGAGTGTTCCCTACTTGCTTCCTTTTAGCATCCACTGAACATTTGTCACTAAATTTTGCAGAGATTGGAGATGATGTTTATTTAACCCTGCTTTCCTAATCTCTAAAGAGCTCAGGTAAAATTTGTGACATACTTCCAGCAATCTGTAGAACTTGATCGTTCATATTTTTTCACTAACTTGACCTCTGACTTCATCTTCTTTTTCTATATTTTTTTTTCTTTCATGCTCATAGATTTTCTTTTCATGTCTCATTATACAGTGAGAGAACACCAATACTTTGCTAGAATGGCAATGTGGTTGTGCTTAATGGATGTTTGTTTTTGCTGTCGTAGGCTTAGAGTAGTCCACGTTATGCAAGATTTAGGTTCTAAAATTAGCACATATGGGGAAAAAGTACTTAGTTAAAATTATCCTTACACACCCCTGGAAGGCTCTGTGGGTGAGTCTAACACATCCTGCCAATAGAGGTCTAAAACCCCCAATTTTTCCACAAGCTTTGCAATAGCTCAAGAGGAATGTCAGAGAAAGTAGTTTGGCTTGTTTTCAGGGGGATATCTGACAAAACATAGGTATGTTTAAAGACTAGAACGGTGTGGGATGGTCACACCCTGAAATAGGCTCGCGGGAACAGAGAATTTTGCCCCTAATGTAAGGAATTTCAAAGCACATCATGCTTGGTGTTATTTATGTATGCTTTCTTCCCTTCTGAATTAAGTAAGACTCATCTTTCTGAGGAGATGAGAACATAAACTCATTATATTTTCATCATATGTTCATGTAGGCGCACTCAAATTTTGAAACAGTTAAAAGGAAAATGGAAAACCTTTGCTTGCCTTTCCAAGCCAGGAAGAGTGCGCTCTTTTAAATTGTTTGACTTGGTATTTCAAAGAGCAGCTTTGCTCTTTTAAAAGTTTATAACCTAGTTCTTGGGTGGTCACACTACCGATATGAAAATGGGCTGATTTTTCCATTTTGTTCTTAAATTGGACTAATTTCTTCAAACATTAAACTTTTAGAAAAATTTGTACAGTTGGATTATCAGGTCCCATTTTCCCTGTGTTACCTGGAAATCTTTAAAATAGGGGCTTCCTGTTTTATTCCTGCCTTTACACCTCTTAATAAAAGAGTGTTTATGTTTCACACATACTATTAATAAACTAATAAAATATTAGTCTTCAAAGCAGAACCGTGCATAATATCTGTATTCATGTTTTCCTTTGTAGACTATCGATGCAAGACTGTTATTGTGTGTGTGTGTGTGTGTGTGTGTGTGTGTGTGTGTGTGTGTGTGTTCCCACCCAAGGCTAATTTTCTTTATTTAAGATGCCTGAACTGGAGGGGCATTTGGGTGGCTCAGTCAGTTAAGCATCCCAAACTTGATTTCGGCTCAGGTCATGATCTCAGGGTTTATGAGTTTGAGCCCCTCATCAGGCTCCACACTGACAGTCTGTAGCCTGCTTGGGATTCTTTCTCTCTCCTCCTCCCCCCTCACTCTCTTTCTCTCTCTCTCAAACTTAAGTAAAACTTAAAAAAATAAAAACATGCTTGAACTGGAAGAGTTTTTAGTTCAAAGTTGGGAATGTGACATCTGATACTTTTAAATCTGTGCTCTCTGGGGACACTGGGTTGTTTTGAAAGAGACAGCAGTGCCTAATGATTTAGGGTTCAGAGTGTGGGCTTAGGTGAGGCTGCCTTCTCTTTCACTGACTTTTTCTGAACATGGGACCTCAGACTGATCACCTTGTACCTCAATTTCCTCATCCAAAAATGGGGATATCTGTATCTCCCTCATGAAGTCACTGTGAAGGTTAAATGAATTAACTGATCTAAAGCCATTGGATCAGCCTTCATATGCTGCAGGTTCTCAGTAGATTATTATGAACGTTGACCTTGTTGTGCGCAAGGGAACGGGGTCCACAGTGGATGCCAGCGAGTATCAGATGCCTGGTTGGAATGCAGCAGGAATGCGCTCTGTCTTTCACCGCCTCCCTCCTCTCGCCCGTGCAGGTGGCCCCAACCATTAAGGAGCGGATGATGAAGAAGGGAAGCCTGATGCTGGGCTACCAGCCCCACCGGGGGAAGGTCAACTTCTTCCGCCAGGTGGTGATCAGCCCTCAAGTGAGCCGGGAGGACATGGACTTCCTCCTGGACGAGATAGACCTACTGGGGAGAGACATGTAGCTGTGGCTTTTGGTTCCCCAGAGGCACGGGTCCTGTCCTGGGGATCTGGGGACATGGAGACTGTGGCCCTTCTGGTGAGAAATAGGAAAGGTGCCCTGGTCTGGCCTGTCAAAGCGGAAATGCTAAGCAAATAGTGTTAAGGACTCTTTAGCTGCCTGGGCACTAGTGTTGCTAGAAAGGAGGAAGTGAAAAAATGGACTTGCTCAAAAATTGTCTTTAGGACACAGCCTCGAAGAGAGTTTATTTAGTAAGTACCACACAGGGCCTGGGTTCTAAGCTTCGATTGCCCTTTTCAAGAACATGTAAATTAATAGTTGAAAGCAGTGGTTCTCGAGTTGGTGGTCCCTCCACTAGGAGCATCAACATTGCCATGGAACTTGTTAGAAATACAGGTTCTCAGCCCTGCCCAGACCTACCGAACCAGACCCTTTGTATTTCAAGTGCGACTCAACATTCTGTATTTGAAGTAGCTTTCCAGGTGATTCTGAGGCAAGGCAAAATCTGAAACCAGTGGCTTAGTGCAACCTTGTGAAGACTGAGTAATAACTCCGATGTTTTGCCAGCAAAGAGATAGCTAATATTTCAGCGACCCGAGTCAGTTTGAAAATACGGCCATGGCATCTGTAGCACAAGTGTTTAGGGGCATCAGAAGTATATATATTTTTGAACAGAGGAACTGTTTAAGATGTTTACTTTACAAAGATGTATCTTTTGTGCAGCTGAATGTTTATTCTCAAAAGTTAAAATTAACCGTGATCTATTCTAAATAACTTAAATTAGAGATAAGGATAAGGACACTTTGTAGCATGGCCTTTTTAATGAAAGCAATGGTACTCATTCACTTCCCAAAGCGCTTGTGCCATTAGCTTGGAGTAGACATTAGATACAGATGTCTCCAGCTATGTATCTCTCTCGGCGTGAGGGGCCCATTTCTTATCTTATTCTCTGCGTATAGGAAATAACCAGAATGAAGTCCAGGGTTATACAACATTCCCTTTATCAAGCTTTGAAACGTCAGTGTAGACTATTAAGTGGTTTATATTAGGCAGAGAATCTGGGAATTGGAGGCCTTTTCAGTGCAGACACCTCCCCTGTTCCTCTTGGGAGCGGGTGATTGTAATTCTGTCTCTGATCCTGGTCCTGGGTTTCTAGGAGAATTCTATTTGACTAAGAAATAAACAGAATTCAGAGGTGTGGGTGCGGAGTTCCACAGGTAAGGTTGTGAATCTGATTAGAACTCTGATTTGGGAGGCAAAAAAGATTGAAGAGTATTAGACTTCGCATATTCAATAAGCTTCCATACGATATCGTCAACTGTGTTGATTACATTTTGAAGAGTAAAAAGCAGATGTGTACTATTGCTCTATTCCATGTTTTCACTTCAGGTGTGTGCTTTCTCAATATCTCCATCAGTCAAAGAATATTTTAATCTTTCTCTGAATCACTTTATTCTCTGGTGATAACTATTTGTGTGTGTGTGTGTGTGTGTGTGTGTGTGTGTGCATGTGTGTTTTACATATCTTGTTGCTTCTTTGTTTTAATGTCTACATAAAATGTTCCTGAAATTGATATTTGCAATAACTCAGGTTTCATGAAATAAAAAGCAACATTAGCGCCCACTGAATGTTACCGACTTTTCTATTCCTGTCATCTCCTCTTTACTGGGTTTTCTCAATGCATTTTAGAAGTGAATTGAGTTCCGCTGGGATTTTAGCTAAATGATTGAATGAGTCGGTTGGAAGCTGTCTGTTTTTTAGCCAACACCTTGAGTAAAATGGAAAAAGCAGTTATAGCAAAGTGGGGATTTGTCTCTTGTTTTGTCTTCTATCGGGAACCCGATAGCCATGGCTCAGCTCCCGTTGGACCTTTTCTTGAGAGATGATAGTTCCTTGATCAATGAAAAGAATAACTGTTACCAGATACTTTAAAAAGTCCATTCTTTGATCCTTCACATATTCAGATACACCACCCCCAATCATGTATTTGGCTGAATGGTCAAGAATAATTTTCCAACAAAAGGTTAATTGTAATTCATTCACTCCTTGAACATATAGATGGTGTGCCTAGTACATCCTGGGCAACTATCTAGGTGCCAGGGATATGCAGTGAATGAGACAAAGTGCCCGCTCCTCTGAGGCTTTCAGTCTAGTTGAGGCAGACAACAAGTAAATATGTAACAAATCAGGTGGTAATAAGAATTTTGAAGAAAAATTAGGGAGAATAGAGGGGAAGAGTATGGAGAGGAGAGAAGCGTGTGCTATTGGAGAAAAGTTGGTTGGGGTAGGGCCTCTCTAATAAGGTGACATTTGAGGGGAGACTAAGGAAGTGAGGGAGGGGACCATCTGGGTGTCTGGGGGAAGCGTATTCTAGATTGAGGATATGGTCAGTGAAAGGCCTGAGGAGCAACATTCTTAGTATGTTCAAGGACCACTGTGGAGGTAAGCAAGGCTGAAGCAGAGGGAATCATGGAGTGAGTGGTAGATGATTACATCACAGAAGTATCTGGGAGTCAGTACACTGGGCCCTGTGGGTGGGGACTTAGATTCAGGCAGAAATAACATTGGACAATCTGAACAGGGTATTGATGTGATTCAACTTCTATTTTAGAAGGGTCACTTTTTTTTTTTAATTAGAGAGAGAGAGAGAGAGAGATGGGGAGGGAAGGGCAGAGGGAGAGTGAGAGAGAGACAGAGAGAATCTTAAGCAGGCTCCACTGTCAGCATGGAGCCTGATCCGGGGCTTGATCCCATGACCCTGGGATCATGAACTGAGCTGAAATCGAGAGTCAGAGATTCAACCAACTGAGCCACCCTAGGTGCCCCTAGAAGGATCACTTTGATTACCGTTTGGAGAATAGGATGTCTGTGGTCAGGCGTGGATTCAGGGAGACCAAACAGGAGGCAACCACAAGAGTTCAAACAAGAAATGATAGTTTATACTAGTCGCAATGAGGGAAGTGACGAAAAGGGGTCTGACCCTGGAGGCATTTGCAGGTAGAATTGATAAGGTTGGCTGATGGAGTGGAGTATTCCAGGAGAAATGGGGGATTCGGGAGAGTTTCATACACTTTTAGTCTGGGCAACTGTAAGAAAGGAATTGCCATCTGCTGAGAGAAGGACTCTGAGGAGAGTAGTTTAACCTGTTTGGGGTCACGTAAAATTTGAGGTGTCTATGCCAGACAACCAGGTCTGATGTAAGGAATTACTTTTGAGTCTCAGTTTCAGGGGGGAAGTTGGGGCTAAAGCTACAAGTTTAAGAACCACCAGCATAGGGATGTTAATTCAAATTATGGGACTGGGTGAGATCATCTAAAGGTCTAGATCAGAGATATAAAAGGAGAGGCAGGGCAAGGACTGAGCCCTGGGACTTGAGCACAAGATGGAGAGGACCAGCGATGAAGACTGAAAAGGAGCAGCCAGTGAGGCAGAGGAAGAACGAAGAGAGTGGTCACCCACAGGCCAAGTAAAGAAGCATTTTGGGGGGAGGAGGGAATGCCCAACCATATCAAATGCTGGGGATGGGTCAAGTGAAAACAGATTTCCTTTAGAATTGGCAATCTATTCATTATTACCGGCCATCGTTAAAATGTCTCACTGAAATTTTATTTTCTAAAAATAAACATTTAAAATATAATTTTCAGTATTTCCTTTAGCAGTTAGTAGACTTGATTCAGTTGGTTGAAAACTGTTCAACTGGTTGGCATAGACACTTTAAAATTCCTGTTTTGGCTTTTGACATTTAACAATAGTTCTTTATTAAAAAAAAGATCTGGTAACATAAAGGGATTTGAACTTCAAGAAGTATCTCGTTGCTAACTGCATCAAAGAGGATGAGATTTAGTAGCATGCACATGAAACCCCAATTAATTGTGGTTTCATTGGAAGGGTTTATTTTTCTCTATTCAAAGGAGGTTCCAACATAGATAACCTGGAGTTGGTATCTTACCTTGGGTTACCCAGTAAGAAGACACAGGTAAGGATTTGAGAGCAAGAAGCCTGATCACTTGGTGAGCCCAGAAAGCACTGTTTGGGAGCCAGTGGAGTGAAGAAGGAAACCAGTATAGTGAATGTTAGTGAGCAAATTAATGCTGTGACGACTGTCCATGACCTCTGGGAAAGAGTGTAGAATGTACCTCACAGGTGTTCCATCTGAGGGGCAAAGAAGAGGGGGTATTTAATGCATTGGGGAATTAACTGAATGAGAGCTGATCCCAGGAGTATTAGCTCCCTGACCATCCTGATCATACTTCCATGGCCCTAAGAGGTTTACAAGCAGAGAATACAGGTGCTTACCACCCAAGCCTTGAGCGGGACTGGTGAATGTTGGGGAGACTTGGGAGGGGTGCTGACCGCTGGATGGTACCTCCACCCTATTGTCAGGGACCCCAGATCCTTCCATATTTTCACCCTGCCATCCTTAGAGATGGATTCATTCATCAAGTTTTACTCATGGGTGTAATTTGTGCACTGTGGTTCCAGCCATCTTCTCCAACTTTCAAGTTGGAGCAGCAAGAAGCAGAAAGAAACTTTCCCAGGAGCTACCCACCCCCCTCCCCTCTTCATGTGACACACTTTCTCTTCGGGAAAGAATGGGAAATACAGTATTTTTCGTCTGCTTGTTTTTGTGGGTGTTTTAAAGCTCTACATATGTTGATGCCCACAACCATATAAGTAGTTCTGTTAGTAGTGAAGAAAAATATGAGGACGGGTACTGACAGGCAACTTGTGGTTTTTGCCACTGTGACAATGCATTGAGTGGCACCAGTTCTGAAAGCATTATTTTTCCAGAGAGCTCGGAAATAACCTAGGTTGATAAGGTTTGATTCCATTTTAACTGGAATCTGGTCTGGTTGGTCCAAGCTAAGCAGCGTCAGCCTTGCCCCGCTCACATTTACCTAATCCAACCGGAAATGGATTGATACAACTTGAAATGTCCTAATCCCCTTAACTCAATTAGAGCCAATTTTGAACAGGGAAAAAAAAAAATTTTTTTTAGATTCAATTTAACCTCTTCAGGACCAGTTTTATTTCTCTTAATCTAAACCGGTCTGAACTCACCTAATATAATCAGAGCTGGCCTGATTCCAGTTTGAAGCAATTTTACGTCTCTCTACCTTGATCACATTCCATTTGAGCTAGCTTGATCTTGTGGGAATTCATTCCAGCAAATTAGAAATGGTTTGATTTTGTTTTGATTTGTTTGAGATTTATTTTATATGGTTTAGTTCAAGAAAAATTGGATTACACTTGCTTAATCCAACAGGATGCATTAAAACCCCCTTTTCAGGAAGCCCCTGGCTTTAGGGAACCCATTCAAATAGCAGCATTACAGTAAGCGACACCTGACCAGCTCTTCAGAGAAAAATAATCTCACAGCACAAAGGACAACCCCAGGTTCAATTGGAATCACACATGGGGAAAAATGAGACCTCTCCGTCTCTATTCTATTTTCCACTCCCTTCTTTCTTGGCATGAGACTGGTTACATGAAGCACCCTGACCCTGAAAATGAAGGCCCATGTGGGGACAGGTGTAGGTGGAGCGCCGTAGCTAAAAATTAGAAAAAAATGTCTTCACTTTCTGTAGCTATATGGAGAGGAAAGAGTCATCGTGGACCAATCCTAGCAATCTGACTATGTCTGGCATCCCACAGTTACTTGGCGAACAAAAGCACTGAGAACCAGCTTGGTCTCAGAGGGCAATAATTATTTCATACTGTCATGGCACCTTTCTCAAATTAGGAATTTTTATTTTTTTTTTAGATTAGGAATTTTCCTGTCTCCTTTTTGCCTTGGAAGTTGGAGGGCAGCAGTAGAGAGGGTCTTTTGACCTGAAATATTAAGAAATGTTTAGGGGCTTCTGAGTGGCTCAGTTGGTCAAGTGTCCGACTTTGGCTCAGGTCGTGATCTCGTGGTTCGTGAGCTTGAGCCCCGCATCAGGCTCTGTGCTGATAGCTCGGAGCCTGGAGCCTGCTTCAGATTCTGTGTCTCCCTCTCTCTGTCCCTCTCCCACTCACGCTCTGTCTCTCAAAAATGAATAAATGTTAAAAAAAAATTCAAAAATAAGAAATGTTTATAGGGACCAGAGTGGAGGTGAAAATAAATATTTTCTGAGTATTTGGTCATTGCTTTGTTTCTCGGACCTTTTTGAGTTCCTGGACCACTGTGCTAATGCTTAGTCGACAACTCCACTAGGGTGTCTCACTCAAACTCAGCAAGCCCAAAACTGACTCATGATTTCCTACCCCAACCCTACATTCATCTTCAAACCTGTTTTTTCGTCTGTGTTTCCATTTCAGTGAATGACACAACTTCCTATCTAGTGTAGCAAACCAAAATGTATAATTCAGGCTTGATACCTTGTGGGTCTCTCTCTCCCCCCACTGTCCAATGACTTAGCAAGCCTTCTTGGGTTTCCCTCCAAGACATGTCCCCAATCCATCCGTTTATCCAAGATGTCCAAATTCCAGACATTTTTCACCTCTCCTCCAGACTATAGCAATAACCTCCTTGGTGTTATCCATGCATTGGTTCCGGGCTCTGTCTAATCTACTTAACCAAACTGCAACTAGATTAGAACACGGAACTGGTCCTATCTCTCACTTTCTGTTTGGTCTTAGGATTGACAACTACCAACTCTGCCAAAGACCTTTAGAAAACCTGTTGATCAAGCAAAGCTAAGTTTATTGGCTCTGTCGAGTACAGGGAACACTGCCTTGCAAGAGTCTTAGTGGTGTCTCAGAAGGGAGAAGTTGGAGGATGGTATTTACAAGCTTCAGGTCTGTGCTCCGATGGCTCTTCCAAGGCAAACTGATTGGGATACAGTTAATCATGGGATCATTTAGGCTTGGTGGGCACAGCAAGGTGAGATACTTGATGTAAGTCTTGATAAATACACTGTTGTGTGATAAGCAAGCTGTTTCTGCAGGGAGCACTCTTTTGTCCTAATGGGAGAGATGGCTCAAATGTTTGTCTGGATAAATTAGTTGGCAGGGTTTCCTAAAGCAAACGGGGAAGTTATTCTCTGATTTACAACCTTAGCTTTCTGAGCGAGAATCTCCTGAAACGAACATTTAAATCATGCTGACGATAGTCATCTTGGTTCTCGGTCCTGGTGGTTAAGCTACACGGAAGCAAGTGATTTCAGTTCTCAGGATAAAGATCAAGTTCTGGCAGTGGCTGCCAAGACTCTTACTCCTTCCAATTCCCATACAGTTTCAACTTTGCGTTGCGTTGCCTCCATCCTGCTGAGAGCCAGAAAAGTCAGTGTTCTTCCAGATCCTTCATGTCAAAACTTTGGGATGTAGTACTTTCTCTTCCTAAAATGCTGTTCCCCCCTTCTCCTAACTGAATTTCTGCACACAGTTCAGATCTCAGCTTGATTCTCAGTTTCTTAGAATAACGTCTCTCCCTGCCCAAAAGGGGATCTGCATCAATATAAATAATTTTCTTTTTTTTAATTTTTAATGTTTATTTATTAGAGAGAGAGAGAGAGAGAGAGAGAGAGAGAGAGATCATGAGTTGGGGAGGAGCAGAGAGAGACAGAGAAACAGAATCCAGAGCAGGCTCCAGGCTCTGAGCTGTCAGCACAGAGCCTGATGCAGGGCTCAAACTCATGAACTGAGAGATCATGACCTGAGCTGAAGTCAGACACCCAAACAACTGAGCCACCTAGGCTCCCCTTCTCTATAATTTTCTTAAACTGAATGTATCACTATTTGTAATCATGTATTTCTGTATACTTTAAAAATTAGACTATGATATACAGAGGGGGATTGGGACATAGTAATTGCTCAATAAATTATTGTGGCAGTGAGGAAGGTTGGCAGGTAAGTGCAATAATATGCTTTCAGAGATAACTTTTTTATTTAGAGGAGGTTTGGATACCTAAGTATAAAACAATTAACCTATGCCTTAGAGAAAACTCTTAAGTCACCCGTTAATCTTAAAACACATTGCTTTGAGGGACACCTGGGTGGCTCAGTTGAACGTCCTGCTTTGGCTCAGGTCATGATCTCGAGGTTTGTGAGTTTGAGCCCCACATCGGGCTCCCTGCTGTCAGCACAGAGCCCGCTTTACATCCTCTGTCCTCCTCTCTCTTTTCCTCCTCCCCAGCTTGTGTGCACACACTCTCTCCCTCAAAAATAAATAAACATTTTAAAAGATTTAAAAATAAAAAAAACCCCACATGCTATGAATTGAAATGTCAGTGTGTTACTGACACACACAGCGTATAACCGAAATGTGTTAGCGTATGTGCTCCTGCAGAAAAGGAGCCAAGTTTCCTCTTAAAAATAAACTTAGATTTGACTTATCTCAGAAAAACTTTCTTATTGGAATAAGAATAGTTTTGATTTCTAGATATTTTCTCACGAGAGTGAGGGACTAAAGCCACATCTACCTTAAGGCATCACAAGTTATGGTTTGGTTAATATTTCCCTAATGCTGCCTAATACCAGCTCACGTTAGCAATATTCTGCAATTCTGCCCGATTGCCGAGAACAATGTAGGATACAAAGAGTTACCAACTGTCCCTCAAGTGAATGGTGAGTCCCGAACAATTTTTATTCTGTTATCTGGATGGAGGCTTTAAGGTTTCTTGGGGTAGATCGTATTCTGCTGGAGACCAAAGGGCCAGAAGGGTGTTACGCCATTCTGGAAACACAGCTGTTCTCTCTGCAAGGGGGGCGTCTCTTGCTGCTGGTAGGCTGGATGAGGAAGAAGATGAGCGATGGGGGTTGAGCTTTGGGGGGCACTTTATTACCTCCTCCTTTCCCTGCTTTTAGAATAGGACCCTATTATCACAGTGGGGAACCCATGCTAATTATAAAAATATACCTTTCATATCATACCTAAATCAACATGTGAGTTGGGGTTTTAGGTGAATGATTAGGTCAAGTGTTCAAAAACCCAAACACATGGTTCCCTAAGGTCTCTCGGACTTGGGTCCACTAGAGAGGAATCTTCTTATCCTGAGACCTACAGCCACAACTGAGTGTTTACTGCCTGTTGCCCTGGAATCTGTGGATCAATTCTGGTATTTCTCATATCCTTAGGGAAGAAAGACACATCCCAACCTGCAGGGCTTCCAGGGAGGTTGTGCACACATGTTATAGACACTTGCTGGTCTACCAGGCAAGAGCACTCAGGTTCCTCTTATTCTTGTGTGCAAATTGTAAAAATTCTTCGGTATCTGTAAGGTCTGGATGCCCATTATAGTTGTAGCCACATAGTAAAGTCTAGGTAGGGGCGCCTGGGGGGCTCAGTGGGTTAAGTGTCTGACTCCTGATTTTGGCTCCGGTCATGATCTCAGGAACCGTGAGATCAGACTCTGCACTGATTGCACAAGAGCCTGCTTGGGATTCCTTCTCTCCCTCTCTCTCTGCCCCTCCCCTGTTCGTGCCTGCTTGCTTTCTCTCTCTCTCTGTCTCTCTCTCCCTCAAAAATAGATAAACTTAAAAATATAAAAATAAAGTCTAGGTGGGAATTTCTGCATCACATCTCCTAATGGGAGCAATCAAGGACGAAGAGCTAGATGATCCTGGAGACTACCCATAAGACCGTGTGTGTGTGTGTGTGTGTGTGTGTGTGTGTGTGTGTGGTTATAGATTAGGGCTCAGTTTTAGGTTGAAGGCATGTGGTTATAGGGCCGGGACTGGCTTGACCAGGATGCTGGTCAGCTGCTGTCAGCAGGTCTGGGTTATCTAAAGCCACAAAGGGAATCGGATATTTTTAACTGGAATGCAGTGATTTAGCAGAATCCCCATGCTCTACACCTTGGGGAAAGCATGGATTGAATCCTGGAGAGGTCAAGCCTAAATAACAAAATCCAGATACCAATGACGGGGAGTAAGGTAGACTTAACAGAGCCTGACAGAGCTGTGAAAGCCTGACTTCTAAATGAGATCAAATTGGTACCAACGTTCCTGACTGAATACTAGCTGATGTTTGAATTGCACCCTTCCAAGTCAGTGGTTCCGCATATGTGATGTGTATGCAGATCACACTACCCTGAAGGGCCAAAGTCAGGGTGCACTATTATGAATGAAGGCATTTGTGGAAGATTAACACAAGTCTTTGATTTTGAGTAGGTGCTTGAATGGTTGTCGTTACCAGGGAAATTTGAAGAGGGGCTAGTTTGGCAGACAAGTGGGTGAATCTGATTTTTGATACGTAGCTTGCAATAACAGGGATGTATTACAATTCAGAAAATGGAAACAAGCTAGCCATCATAAATTGCCATTATTTGTGAAAACTGAAGAAAAACTGGGTTACCAGCCCCTGTGTCAACCCACCTTCTAAAAAGTGCCTGGTAATTAGAGACCAAGGACTGGCATTTGTGCTGCTGTGGCCGATCTCAAATTCCATGCTGAGTGTTGTGTAATGCTGCTTGCTGTAGTGATCATTGAATGGCTTCACGTCTTGGGCCTCATCCTATCTAAATGGATTGCCTTTGGTTCTTATTTTCAAAAGAAGAAAAGATCCAATGAATATTCATCGAAGATTTTGCTGAATTGAGAACAGGAGCTGTGTGTTTGGATGACTTTGGACTCCATTGTGAGTTTGATTGAGTGCTGATGACTTTCCCTAATTTGAAGAGTAATTATCCCTGAAATCTCTTGTCTGTCTTTTCTGTCTAAAATAACCATTAAATCCCGAAAATAAAACAAATACTCAGCAACAGTTACTCTCAATGATAGGAGTCAAGTGTATTCTAGACTTAGTTAGATTCCATATCAATTTCCTTCTTGGTGAAAAGTCGATCCCGGTGAGTTTCGGTGCTGAAGTGCAGCATCAGGTTCACCTGGTTCAAGGAACCAGATATACTCGTCCATAAGGAACAACCAAACAACTGAACAAAACACAACTGAGCAAAACATACGAGAGGGAGACAGAATCCAAGCAGGCTCTGCACTGTTAGTGCAGAGTCCGATGTGGGGCTTGAGCTCATGAACCACAAGATCATGACCTGAGCCGAGATCAAGAGTCAGATGCTTAACTGACTGAGCCACCTAGGTGCCTGGAGAGTGAGCTCTTTGAAGAGATACTTGTCCAGCCCAGCCTGGGGGCCAGCCAACCTACAGCGGTTAATCACATGGTTGCCATCTTCTTGATGAGTTTCACCTGCTCATCTAAGAAGTGGTTCTCCAGGAAGTCCCAGAGATGCAGGTCTTTGTGGGCAGAACCCAGGGCAGGCAGATCCAAAAGGGTCCAGATTCTTCTCCAGGCCCATGGTGACCTCCATGGCATCCAAAGTTTTATGCCACTTATTCTGGGACAGCTTCTGCATGTCCTGAAAGAGAGGGTACAGCAGCTGTGCTGGTTTTGCATCTTTAAGACCCCATGCCCTCATGCTTCTTTTCTCCAAACTCAAGGAAGAGGCTAACACCCTCCTGAGCCACATCGTGGCAGATGAAATAGAAGGCCAGAGAGAGGTAGGTGTAGAAAGCTTTCAGATGGAGGCTGACCAAGCAGTCGATAGGGATGGTCTCCACCTCAGTGGATTAATTCTGAGCAATCTGGGAATTCACGGTTGATTGGCAATAAGGAGCTAAGCTCAAAAACTGGTGTTGACTGGTCTGGAGGGTAGAGGATGGCTCAGAAGATGGTCCCCGGAGATTGTGACTAGAAAAGAGGCTAGAGAATGGTAGGACATTGCTAGAAGGGGTGTCCCTGGGTCTGTTCTGTCCAAACACCATGGAAACAAGAGGCAGATCCATGGGACCACTGGGCACACTGCCCATACAGAGATTTTTTTTTTTTACAGTATGGTACTGTAAATGTATTTTCTCTTCCTTATGATTTTTTTTAAACTTATTTTTAACGTGTATTTTTGAGACAGAGACAGAGTGTGAATGGGGGAAGAGTAGAAAGAGAGGGAAACACAGAATCCGAAGCAGACTCCAAGCTCTGAGCTGTCAGCACAGAACCCAATGTGGGGCTCAAACTCAAAAACTGTGAGATCATGACCTGAGCCGAAGCTGGATGCTTACCCGACTGAGCCACCCAGGTGCCCCTTCCTTATGATTTTCTTAACATTTTCTTTTCTCCACCTCACTTTTTTGTAAGAATACAGTCTATAATGCATATACAAAGTGTGTATTAATTGTTATGGGTAAGGCTTCTGATCCGCCGTAAGCTCTTACTAGCTAGGTTTTAGGGGATTCAGACGTTATAGGGGGATTTTTGACTGCGGGGTTTGGCAGGTCTAATCCCTGTGTTGTTCAAGGGTCAAGCATATTGAATAGGCAAGAGCTGCAGAGATAGAAAATTCTGGAGATCCACAAAGGTTTTGTCTCCCTTGGATATTTTAACAGAGTACCGATCAGCATGTGTCTGTGAAGAAATGACCTGTGGCTGGAAGCAGAACCCTCTTAAGGGACTGGAGGAAACAGTAACCAGTGCTTTGACAGGGCCTGGAATAATAATGCCTTCTCCTATCAGCCACACTGGAAAACCTTACGACTCATAGGACACCGAGTAAAATACTCAGAAGGGCCTTGCCTCAATGATGGAACAAAATTAGTCCTACATTCAGACATCCGGATTGTCTCCTGCTTTCTTTGTAGTCTTTTTAACGTTTTTAACCTTTAACCTACCAGGCTTCTCCACCACGAAGTTACTCTTTTCTTCCTTTTCATATACTATTCTTTAAAAGTGAGTTACTTAATCCAAGCCACTCTCAAATGGAAGAGAATTAACTCTGATTTCTGGAAAAAGGCGTGTCAAAGAATTTGTAGATACATGTTAAAGACACCCGCGGTAATTACTAAATATTGGGGGGGGGGGGGAGATATGTTAAGGCTATGTAAATATCTTAGATATCTTTCTCCTTAAAGTTTTACCCACAGGTTTGATCATTCATTAGAGCATATTGCCTTATGGGAATTATTACTTTGGTGTTCTAACAGTGATTTTCTATTTCCCTCATGCCTTCTATATTTACTAAGTGGGATTATTTTGTAAGAAAGTCTTGTCTCTTTTCCTCCTTACGTATTTATTTAGTCACTTACTTATGTCAGCATGGACTCACAGATACTCATTTTCTCTTAGTCAGAATCTAGCACCATTGCTATTTATTTTGGTGCTCAGATTGATCCAGTTTAGACCATTGGGAGCTTTTACAGGTTGGTTCCTATGTCCTTTTGACATGTTCCCATCTCTTTTTCTTAAGCACTTTATTCCCTTCAGCACAACCAGATGCCATAGGCTTATCTTTCATTGCTCATATCTAGAGATAGCCATTTCTCCATGAAGTCCTACCTCCTTTCTTTGGAAAATGGTAGAAGCCAATGTGTAGACGCTAAGGGTGCTGGTTGTAATTGGGCTGTCATTGCATCTAGGCCATCTCAGAAGACAGAGCTAGGAAATATATGCATGTACCCACCCTAACCCAAGTACACGCACACGCACACACACACACACACACACAATTTATATATATTACCTATACACACATGCATAATGCATATGCGTACGTGTGTGTGTGTGTGTGTGAACATGAATTCACACTGTTATCACCAATTCTAATCCAACACTGCAGGGTTCTTTCTAGCATTCCCTGACGTGCTTATTTATACCTATTTCTCTAACAGTAAGACATCTGGCTCTCTTTATTTATAATATATTTACTTATTTGTTCAACTGTACTCTACACATAAATTAATCTCAAGATTGCTAACCTGCATTATTGTGCCCCTGAGAGAAACAAACGTACCAACTGGAGTACGGTATTTGTGGACTGTTTTCTTTTTTTCTTTAGCTTTACAGTATCCAGCCAAAAAATTATTCTTCAAAGTCACTTAAGTTGGCTCCTTTTTTCTCCATTTCCTCCCGTGAGGTTATGTTGCATAGTTGCAAGACTGTTAGATTTATTTGTCATAGTCGACATTCCCTTCACGTTGCTGCAAAAAAAAACCTCTCTTTGCCCAAACTTTCGATAGACACTCTAAGCCCCTCAAGTAGGCTTTGACTTTGGACTTAGGTTTACAGAGAATTCCCCAACTTGATAGCTGACCAAGTTCTTCATCCCCTACCTTTGATATCTAAGTCTTGATCTGCTGTTAGCAAGAATTTTGTTAGGCCAGGAGGCAAGAATCATGCTACCCTTGATGTCTGCACTTAGTAATTTTCTGTCCACTGACCCCCCTCACTCTGTTCATTGGCTATAAATCCATAGCTACCTTTCAATTCAAAGTTGAACCTAATATTTCCCCTTTTGAAATATTCTTATTGCCATAGTCTTGAATAAAGTCTTCCTTACCATTTTAACAAGGATCAGAATAATTTTTTCTTTAATGTTATCCTGACATCCTACTTGAGTTTAAAATTTGCATATTGTAAATTTCTCCCTTTGTAGTTTACTTTTCTATGGGTTTTGAAAAAATAAATATAGTCAAATATCTGAAACTATAATAGAATTCCACTACCCTAAAAATTTATTTGTGTAGCCCCCTTCTTATCAGTTCCTCTACCTTCAAATTTCAGCAACCAGTAATCTCATATTCTTCCCTTTTCCATGATGTTATATAAATGGAATTATATGAATGTTGCGTTTAGAGTCTAGCAACTTTTATCTGGCAAAATGCACTGAAGATTCACTCATGTTGTTATGTTAACCAATAGCTCATGCATTTTTATTGCTGAGTAGTAGTCCTTGGTATGCATATACCATGGTTCCTTAACCTGTTTATCTGTTGAAAGATCTCTGGGTTCTTTCCAGTTTGGGGAAATTATGAATAAAGCCTCTATAAATGTTGTGTCCAGGTTTTTGTGTGAACATAAATTTTCCATTTACTTGAGTAAATGCTTAGGAGGGGATTGCTGGGTAATATGCTAAGTATATGTTTAGCTTTACAAGAAACTCCTAAATGATTTTCCAAACATTCCACTAGCAATGTGTACAACTTTCTGTTCTCAATAGTCTTACTAGCACTTAGTGATATCAGTTTTGTATTTGTGTAAAGGAGGGGAAAAATATTTCCCCTACCCTCTTATGTTCAGTACTGGAACCTGTGAATTAAATTGAAAAGAGATTAGCAGGAGAAAGGTTTATTTTGCATGCATGTGGAGGCTTCATAGAAAAGAAGTAGTTTGACCCAGAGGTCTATATACAATTTTAACAAAGGGTGATAAAGTGTGGAGAAGAGATTAGACAAAAGGAAAAGGAAGTTTGGACTTCCTGGGGAGGGAAGGGTAAATGGCTAGAAGGCGACTACAAAATGTACAGTAAATAAGGATTATTCAGTGAGTTTTGTTACACAGACTCAAATCTTTTCAGTTGATATATTTCCTTTACAAAAGGGAAAATTATGCCCTTCTTCTGGCAGAAAGTAAAAGGTCGGAGAATTCCCCCTATGTTTGCTATTTCTTAATTGCCTTCAGCTCAAAATTACCCTTATGCCAAAGTGGCATATTTTGGGGTGGCATATTTTGATCCCTTGAGTTAGCTATTTCAATGCTTATATAGTGATGTCTCTTTGAGGTTTTAATTTGCATTTCCCTAATGACTGATAATGTTGAGCTTTTTTATATGCTTATATATCATCCATCTATTCTATTTGGTGAATTTCCGATTCAGTTTTTTGCCCAGTTTTTAGAGTGTTTTATAGTTGTTGTTGTTTTGTTTGTTTTCTTATTGTTGAGTGTTAAGTATTCTTTATATGTTCTGAATACAAGTTGTCTCTCATAAATATGATTTAAAAATATTTTCTCCATACTCTGTTTATCTTTTCATTTTCTTACCAATAACTTTCAGAAAACAAAAGTTTAAATTCTGACCAACTGCAATTTGTCCATTTTTCTTTTATGGGTCATGCCTTTGGTATCACGTCTAAAGAAATTCAGTGTCAAACTTAAAGTCACACAGATTTTTTTCTCCTAGAACTTTTATAATTTTACTTTTACATTTATGATCCATTTTGAGTTAATTTTTCTATAACCTGTGTGGTATATATTGAAGTTTATTTATGTTGCATAACGACATCCAGTCTTTCTAATACCATTTGTGGAAAGGACTATCTTTTCTCCATTGAATTGCCTTTGTACATTTGTTAGGGCAAATACGAATATAAATAAATAAATCCTCCCTCATACCAAAAGGGGAAGAGAACTTGTTGTTCTCCTTTCTCTTTAGCCTTTCCTTTAGAAAATATGAAATTATAAATGCTCTCTCTGTTTTCTTTGAAATGCATTTTAGTCCT
Source organism: Prionailurus viverrinus (assembly GCF_022837055.1). Lineage (NCBI taxonomy): Eukaryota > Metazoa > Chordata > Mammalia > Carnivora > Felidae > Prionailurus > Prionailurus viverrinus. The sequence goes on from NC_062569.1 coordinate 12,260,003, forward strand.
TTTAAAAGCTAAATGAGCCTCTTGCCAGTTTTATGTTCCAGAGATTTCTTTCTTGAGAAACATGGGCTATCTCTTTGAAATGCAAAGATCAAGAAGGATGACCTTGTCTCCCTGCCTCTGTGGGAGTTTCAGCTTCAGTGCTTGACTTCAAGTTGTAAATTTCTGTTTGTCACAGAGATATGAGAAGTTTTATTTTTCCTTTTTGATAAAGACAATTAACATGTATGTAACGAATTGTATCTGCTTTGCTATATAAAGAGATGTGATTTCTTTCTGTCTTTATAATCTCTTTAGATGTGTCTTACACTCTGAGTTAATGCTTATTCAATAATAAACCTTTTTTTTTTTTCCCTCTTCTCCCTTGTGGATAGGTTTGTATGGGCTGGCAAGAGATTTTATTTATATTATTAGATTTCCCCACCAATTATCAAGAATCAGTTGCCTGTATTTGTGTAGTCTATTTCTGGGCTGTTTATTCTGATGACAATAGCTTTATAGTATGTCTTCAAAATAGATAGTCTACCCTTCAACCTAGTTTGTTTTCACAATTGTTTGGGTTGTCCTGGTTCCTTTGCATTGCTATATAAATTTTAGAATCTTCTTGCTGATGTTTACTGAAAAGGGGAGGGGGGGCACTAGGATTTTGATTGGATTGTGTGGAATCTACAGATCAAATTGGGGAGTACTGATGTCTTAATGATATTGAGTCTGCCGATTCATGATCCCAGCATAGTGCTCCAATTATTTTTGTCTTGTAGGGAGCAAATGTTGGTATTTCAAGATATACCTCTTTGGCATATTGATTATTTTTAGCTGGTTATTTTTAAGCAATTGTAGACACAAGCAAAGCTCTGGGAACCAAATAGAAGGTACATTTTTTTATAAGAGACATTTACATGGATAAGGGAAATCTTCATTTGTAAGAGTGTCTCCCTCTGTACCAGGAAGAGGGGGATGACTCTACATCTAGAAACCCTGATCTGTGGGAAAGGCAAGGACTTAATCTGCACAGTATCCTTACCTGTGTTTACTGTGCTTCTCTTGGTGACCTCTCATAACTGACTTCCCACCCCCAACATCGTCATCTTTTGTCTTTAGCTGGAGATGGTATTTAAGGTGATTGTCTCAGTCATTTTGAGGGGTTATTCAGTTTTCCTGGGTCTTTCCTGTGAATACAGGCGATATCAATGTTGTTAAACTTTTGTTTGATTTTCCCGTTAGTCCGTTTTGTGTCCATTTGATTCTTAGACCAGCTAGAGGAATGTTGAAGGACAGAGTAAAATGTTTTCCTCCTCACCAGTCTTCTATATTCCTTTTATCAATTTATTACAGTTTTTAGCATACAGATCCTGCACGTATGTTGTTAGCATTTAAACTGGTAGACCTTTTCTCACCTTGGGGGAGGGGGTCATAATTACGCTAATTTCTCCTTATTCTATTTCTCACTAGTTATGCTCAGTCTGTATATTTTCTGATGAATTTCATACTTTAAATTATTTCACGTCTTTTAATTAATTTTGTTATCATTTCTAATAAAAATAGATCAATACTGTCTACTCAGCCTTTTGTAATTGGAAAAAAATTGGAAAAAAAAAACCCCAAAACCCAGGGTATTTGAGCAAGGTAAATGAAAAGATTGCGGTATATTTATGTGTATTAAACGATAAACTGAAGCACATTAAAATTTTGAAGTTTATTTGAACAAGTATCATTTTGAACTGGGCAGCACCAAATAAAAAGTAGTTAGGAGTGCTCTACCAACGAGGGCTAGAGGTAAGATTTTTATAGAGAAGACACAGAAGCAGAAAAGGAAATTATTTGATTGGCTACAGCTTAAGTGATTGCATTATTTAGGAAAGACTGGTTTGCTGTTTATGATTGGTTGTTCTTTTTAACCTTGAGGCATTTATAGTAATTAACTCTGGGTTAAGTTTTGGTTTGCCTACTAGACTCCCAAGGCATTTCAGCCACCTCAATCTGATGGCATCTTTGTTTGATTACTTTAACATGTGATAAGCACTACAAGATTGATATGTATCCACATAGATGGATTTCAAAAACATAATCTTAAGTAAAGAAAATAAGGAAGTAGAACAACATGTATATAGTGCCACTTCTGGAAAGTAAAAATTATACACAGAAGATAACACTCGATTACAGGTACATGCATAGATGGGAAAGATCCACATTTAAGCCGTAACAGAGGGGGACATGGGAAGATCAGTAGGAACAGGGATTAGGAACTAAGGACAGCTACCAAGATTGTGGTGACGTTTATAGTATTTTGTTTCTTTTTCAAATGAAAGGCTAAGTTCTGAATCAAATTCAGAACCAGTGCATTTATGAAGTCTGGATATATGGTATAGGCCTGGGTATATGCTGAATTATTAATATTTTCCTAATAAAAAAATGAATGAGAACAAAAACAGCATGAAGAAAACACCACCAACAACAAATAACAAGCCATAATGTTGACAAAAATTCTGGGAATTGAGAAGTATTAACATTAATTAGAAGTAACATTATCTATAGCAACCTTGCACTGAAACTTGGATAATGGAGCAAAATAGTACAGAAGTAGTTTCTATTACAAGGACAAATATACTGGATCCTGATGGAAATAACACAAATCAATCATAAATGAGTTTCTTGCCCTCATCTCCACATTAAATGATCTTGGGGTATCTCTTGAGCAATTAGAAAAAATATGATCTTTCCGGAGCACCTGAGTGGCTATCAGTTAAGCGTCTGACTCTTGGTTTCGGCTCAGGTCATGATCTCATAGTTTGTGAGTTTGAGCCCCACATCAGGCTCTTTGCTGACAGCCTGTTTGGGATTCTCTGTCTCCCTGTCTTTCTGTCCCTTCCCCCACTTGTGCGCTCTCTCTCTCTCTCTCTCTCAAATAAATAAACATTAAAAAAATTTTAAGGGAAAATATAAATAATCTTCCCTCAAGCCCACACCATACACCTAAATACATTCTAGAGAAAATAAATAATTACTAAAAGATAATGTCACAGAAAATCTTTAAGAAAATAGCGTTGGTTCTTTATTGGCTGTTTGGAAAGACGGTTGCTTTCTAAATATGAAGGCAGGAGAATTCATAAGGAAATAGAGTGAATGATTTAACTCTATACAAATTTTAAAATTTGTATATATTAAATACACATTAGCAAAATGAAGAGGGAAATAAAAGCTGGAAAAGTATGGCAAATACTATAATTTTTAAAATCATTTAGGTGTAATAGATAAATATGTAAAGGGCATGACATAATTTTCTCTTTTTTTTTTTTTTGGATTTGTCCCTTAGTTTTTTTGTTTGTTTTGTTTTGTTTTTAATTTACACCCAAGTTAGTTAGCATATAGTGCAACAGAGATTTCAGGAGTAGATTCCTTAATGCCCCTGACCCACTTAGCCCATCCCCCTTCCCATAATACCTCCAATAACCCTCTGTTTGTTCTCCACATTTAAGAGTCTCTCATGTTTTGTTTCCCTCCCCATGACAGATAATTGTCAATGATAAAAGTATAATCTCTAAACAGACATATGAAAAAAATTCAACCTTTTATCAAAGAAATGCAAATATCAATGATGATGTATAATCACAGAATATTAAATTAACAAAAAATGATAATATGTAAAGCTGGTGCATGTGCTGTTAAACACATGTTCTTGTGTACTGTTGGTGGGAATATAAACAGACACAATTACTCTGGGAAATATTTTCGACAGAGATGACAAGACCCATGAAAATACTCATAACTTCTTATAATCTATTTTATTTTTATTAAAAAACTTTTTTAACATTTATTTATTTTTGAGAGACAGAGACAGAGCATGAGCAGGGGAGGGGGAGAAAGAGAGAGAGATACAGAATCTGAAGCAGGCTCCAGGCTCTGAACTATTTGTTAGCACAGAGCCTGACGCGGGGCTTGAATTCACGAACCACAAGACCATGAACTGAGCAGAAGTCAGATGCTCAACCGACTGAGCCACCCAGGTGCCCCAGTTCTTATCATCTATTTTAAAGAAATGGAAAATATACGAATGCTAACTTATATAAAGATATTCATTGCACCAATATTCACAATGCTGAAAAATGGCAATGCAAGAATGGGAAATTCATGAGTACAGGTAGATGTGAAAGACACACAAAAAAATTTAAAACAGGGTAAAAGTATGTTTTCCATGATTCTTTTCCACTTCACATTAGGTCATGCATAGCAGTCTACATAACATGATTCTCCTCTGACTGTAATTTACTCAATCACTTCTATAATATTGACTGTTAAATTTTGAATGTCCAATGTTTGAATTTAGACTGAGGATTAGCCTTTTAAGAAATCACATTTAGTATCAATTACTGAAGATTTAGAACTTGTGAATGATTTAATGTCTTTACACAGTGCTAGAGTATGAATGATTTAATTTCCTAACACAGAATCTTTATTGTTAATACAATACTTGTCTCCTAAAACAAAACCACAAGGTATTGCCTGCATTAACAGCTTTTTCCTGTCCTGTGTGTGCCAACAGCAATGATATTCCTTCCAGTCATCATGACTCAGCATAGTCCACCGGGAAGCTAGAGTGAGGAGGCATTCTAACCAAACCAGTTGTGTTCCAGAAGTAGGGTCTTATCTAATATCCCAACCAGGAAAAGCGGAAGAAAGTATATTGCTTCCCGAGTTTGGAAGATTCTCAGCGGATTCCATTCAGTCCCAAACAAGTTCAAGTGTGGAGGCTGAGAAGCTGGGATTTCAGCTAAATACCACCACCATTATCTTTCTAGGTATCCAGTGCCTTCCACTCCAACCTGAAGGGCTCCTGAGTGCCCTGGGAGTTGTAGTCTGTACTTGACTTTAAAATACTTTAGTACGTACATTCGAGATACATATATTACATAAATTAACTTGAACATATATTCCTAGGATGGATGGCTGCTCCAATCTCAATAAATATTACAAGGATGATTAATTCATATGTAATTAAATGGCACACTTCACAGACTGACTACAAGCATTTCCCCTACCGTTATTTCACGAGAGCAGAGGTTTTGTTAGTTATCATAATGGATGCACAAATGAGGGTTCGTTGGTGAAATGGTGGTGTTCAAGATGTGTGAACAGACTAAAAAAGTTCTGAAGCTTCTCCCTGTCTTCCTGTGAACAAAAATCCAACTGGCTTATAAGTCTAGCTCCTTCAGACTGTTATTTGAGGTAGGCTTCTAAAACAGTGTTCAGGTACTGATTTTGAAAATTCTGGTTGTTGGGTATCATTATAAAGGTGCTACACCCGCGCCCCCCGCCCCCAACACACACCTCTGGAATGTCGCCAAGTATGGCGACAGCACTAAGAAGAGAGATCTGGGACTTTTTTTTTTGAGGCCATGGAGCAGTTTGTGACTCCTTTTGTGCCATCTGAGACTTGCTTTCATTAAAATCTGCTGGTAAGATTGTTGGGGAAACCTGTAGCCTCAATAAGCTGTTAACCATCAGAAGCTACTGATAGCCAACAGAGTCTGGTAATTATGGCTGGCAAAATTACTCAGGTTAACTCGCAACAAATGAGGCCTAGGAAAAAGCTCTTGGGGGCCCTGGGGCCACTCCTTGTTGACGTTCAGAGGCCAACAGACTGCTATGGATAGGAGCTTCTCACCAGATTCTTAATGTGAAAGACTATTGATATAATTCCTTGGTACAGAAGGCATGAAGTACTCACTAGAGTAGACCCTAGAGGTTCTAGAATTTCTGACTCTGTATCCATGGTGTTCCATAGGCGGACAAAATGTCACACTAATGGGGACTGGGTGTCTTTAAATCATTCAGTCTCTCAACTTCAGTCTGTGTGGTTCCTCCAAGATCTCTAGCACACTGGTCCCAGGCCCGGACATTTATTCTCCTCATTGTTCTTTTGTCTCCCCTAGACTGGGGAATTTTGACTACACTTGGTGGTATAATGACAAGAAGTTTTGTTCTGCTGATACCTGTCTTCCTCTTTGCTTTGAGTCCACCGTAAGCTTTTGAAATTTGAAATTGCCTTTTCTTCTCTTCAGCTTTAATAATCATACCCTGAAATCATGCTTCACTATATCATGCCCACTGATCTAGTGTGAATGGGATTGGCATACAAAGAAATATCATGATTAAGAAACTTACTGGTATGTGTGTGTGTGTGTGTGTGTGTGTGTGTGTGTGTATGTATATATGGATAAGGTTTGGGAGATATCTCCCAACATATGCAAATATAGATAGATAGATCATATATATATATATATATATATATATATATATATATATATATAGTTTTTCCTCTCCCAAACTTTATCCAAAACCTCTAGAGTCAGATTGATTTAGAAATCTAGACTTTTGGGAAATTTTAGAAAGATAATAAGATGAATGTTATGTGACACCCTAAAGCATAGTACAGGTGACAGCCCCAAAATCAAACATTAATATTTCTGCCACACAACATAAATATTTACCCTACATGGGATAAATAATGACTATAAGTCAGGTTTAGAAACCAAATGAGTTAGGAAATTTATATGTTTCAGAGGTTTCAGATTTGAAATGGCAAATAAGGGATTATGGACCTGTATGGTCTCATCCCAACAGTAAACACCAAATCCACCATTTTGTTTTCTTTTTGGTATTTCTTCTATGCTATCAGCCATGAAAGAGGCTGTTGTCCCTCAGACCCAGGAGGTTTAGGAAATGGTTGCACACAGACTCAAGAAAACTATCAGATGGAAGTTTGAGTCCCTTTATTATACTGGAGGATATACAATGCATATAAATAAGGCTGATATATTCTTCTGTGTCAAGATGTGAACATCCACTCTTATGGAAAAATAATCAATTGGTTCTTCACTTTGTGTGTGTTTTTTTTCTTTCTTCTTCTTTGCTTTCTCTGAAGCATTAGAATAATGGAATGCAAATATTTTCTTCTCCAGGGAAAGTTTGAAGATTACATGAACCAGTTATTTGGTTGCTAATGATTCAGACTCCCAAGTCGATAGGCCATCAAAATCTAGTAACAAATGGGCAGGAGCGGAGCTTGGATACAGGAAACATGGAGGATAGAGAAGTCCTAGCTCCTGAAGGAATGACAGTTGTGTTAGTCTCTGGAGCTGAGGAACGGAACCTGAGGATATGGTAGGTTTTAAGGGAGTAGCCCAGGTGTACCAGGAAGCAAATCTAGACCCATGGCACTCAAGCTTTCCCAAGAAAAATGCCAAGTCCCCAGCAAGGCAAGGGACCAGAGGAAAGACAGACCTGAACAAACCCAGCAAATGGGATAATGGGCATCTTGGAAGTAAATCAGGCTTCACTGATAACTGGGAACCAGAACTAGCCAACCCCTTGCTCCTTGTTCTCATTGCAGGAAGCCTGAAACAATGGTAAATCTCCAGGAGTTAGCGGGGAGAATAGCCCCCCCCCCCCCAAAAAGGGCTGGATTTCCTGCCAGTCCAGCAGGATAGGGGCTCAGAATCAAAGTTAGGTTTCTTATTTATAGAAAAATAAGACACAGGACATGTCTGGCACACTCAAGTTTGTAATCTTGAGATTTATAACCACTACAGTTGAATTAGGAGATTAACTTTTACTACTACCTAGCATGTTTAGTTATAATGGGAACTGATGCCTCTTAAAAATAAGATTCCAGAATGTCCTTCTGGCTTGTTTAATTCTGGGGAAAAGTTTCCCCATACATAACACATACACAGACAACATAAACACCACACATAGAAAGCAACTCTAAAAATATGCAGAAGACTAGGAAGTCTATTGGAATGGAACCTTTTCTCTCTTTTCCCCCTAATTTTATGTAATATGGTTATTTTGTGACATAAAGGAAAGGAAATATTTTTGAATATATAAATATTAATGTGAGTCCATTAAGATAAATATAGGAAAGTACTTCATAAACTCTGAGAATTTTAAGAAGAATCTTAGAGATAGTGTAGTTCCATTTTACAGATGAGAGACTGAGACCCACATACAGTAAAGTACCTGTGGTAGTTTTTAGGCATTGCCTAAAATTGTCACTTCTCACATTGAGAGGTTTGAGACCCTTCCCTTGCTTTGATTTCGAGTTACTTGCAACTGCTTGGTTTAAGAGTATGGGAGAAGTGATGTTATAAGATTTCCAAGAAGATGCCATGAATGTCCATGCAGTTTCTGCCTAGTTCTCTTGGCCCATTCACCCTACAGGGAGCCGGCTGCCATGTAAGAACACTAGTGCCCTGGTATCCCCAGGTGGAAAGGCCACCTGGTGTAGGTGTGCTAGATGATGGTCCCAACTGAGCTCCCAGCCAATAACCAGCTTTAACTGCCAAGTGAGGTATCTTAGCCGTCCAGCTCAACTGAGCCATCAGATGATTCTAATGAGTCATGAGTCTAATGGGATCTAATGATCTAATGATCCCATGAGTCAACATGGGAGTTCAATGGCAGAAGAGACCCCAAGGGAGCTCTGTCCAGCCCCAGCTTTCCTCAAATTTCTGATCCACAAAATTTAAGTAAAGTGGTTGATTTAAGCCATTAGGTCTTACAGTCACTTGCTATGCTAGAATAATTACTAGAATACCCAAGCTCATGGAGGTAAGGGACTAAGAAATAGGCTAGAACCTGACTTGTCATTCTCATCCTTTCTGATTTCAAAGGAATGAGATGGGGCTTTGGAACAAGGCAACTGAATATTTTCAATTGTCACAGTTTATTTCTAAGTTTGGCACTGGTGTGAAATTCCATAATATTGTTGGAGAACCATGAATTGCTCCCTACATGGTAGCAGGGGCTGTTAAACACAGGGTGGCATCCAAGGGAGGTATAGTGGGAAAAGAGTTGCCAACTTCACCTCATTCTCATACTTCTGGAGGACAAAATTCCTAACTGCTAGAAAAATGATAGGTGTATAAAAAGGATATGAAGTCACTGAGATAAACAGTAATCCTTAAGTGATATTTTAATTACCGTACAGTATAAACATACCGTGTGTGTGTGTATGTGTGTGTGTGTGTGTGTGTGCGCACATGGCATATGTGTGTGTGTATTAAGATAGAAAATGAAACAAATGAAATTTGTGAATCTGTCAGGGTCATCTTTAGGGATGCTTCAAGTGACCAAAGGGAGAGTGTTGGACTTGAGATCTTCTCATCTTGGAAAGAATTGATATCAGAGGAATTGGCTAATGCTCTGTATTGGGTTGAATGATGGTCCCCCCCGCCCCCCTCCCCCGCAAATGTATCCATGTCCTGATCCCCAGAACCTGTGAATGTGACCTTATTTGGAACAAGGGTCTTTGCAGATGGAATTTAGTTAAGAATCACGAGATGAGATCATCCTGGATTACCTAGGTGGGCTGTAACTCAAATGAAAACTATACTTACAAGACACACACAGAGAAGCAAATAAAAAGGTAATGTGAAGATTGAGGCCCACTTGAGTGTCGTGGCCAAAAGCCAAGAACTGCCATGAAATGCCTGGAGCCAATGGGATCTGGACACATCAAGCAGTTAGTCCTAACTATTCCCTAGAGACTTCAGAGGGAACGAGGTCCTGCTGACACCTTGATTTTGGACTTCTAGACTCCAGAACTGTGGAAGAATACATTTCTGTTGGCTCAGATTGTGCTCATTTGTCACAGCAGCCCTAGGGAACTAACACAAGCTCCTTGAGAGAGAGAGTTCTAAGGGAATTGAAGGAGCAAGTCCACCCTGTCAGGGATAGCCATGGTGGCTGGAGCATTTCATACATGGCAGATAAGGGACAGCACTCAGGCTCTTGCTAAGCAGTTCTCTGCAAAATGTAGGCATTTTTGGCCTCAGGCTATTTCACTCCAACAGGCATTACCAATTAGGACCTCCTGAGCATGTGCTGTTTATTTGAATGTCTGTGTCTTCCGTCGGATTGTGAACTTCCAAAGGCCAAGAGGCTTATTTTCTTCCTTCAGTGAAAATTATTGAACAACTGTTATGTGCTCCACTCTGTGCTAGATGCTGGTATAAAACGCTGAGTAACAACACATAGTTTTTGCTTTCAAGCTGCAAGCAGACCTTGGGTGGTACGCTATTCTGCATTCAATTAACGTATGTTGAGTGAAGGAAATAAATATGGACAAAACAGCTTGCCGGAGCGGATGGTTTGCACTTGGGAGAGACTGGGTGTAAACTGTAAACTTGCATAAGATACTTATTTCCATTTCCTTAACTGCAAAATGGAAAAAAACTAATTCCTCCCTTCCAGGATTGCTGGCATGATGATCGTATACATATATAATGTTATTAACAAAAGAGAATCTAATATTCCAGCAAAATCTCAGTGTATCTCTCCATGTCCAAAAAAGGTAATAAATTCTTCCTTCTTGCATCAATGCTATCCAGTACTTTTCCCATGCATTTTTACTTATTATGTCATTTGATTTGTCTCCAGCTTTCTAATGTGGGCAGGACAGGGAAGAGCCTCAGGTGAGTGTCCAGAGCAAGAGACCAAAGTCATGGACAAACAGGGCGGTGGCTGGTGAAGCCAGACTAGACCCCAGGCTTTCCTGCCTCCCAGAGCCCTGTATTTACCACCACAGCCGTGCCAGGCTGAGTGAAAATCTCTTCAACCATGTGGGGTGGTCTGCTCATAGTTACAGATGTAAATAGGGCTCATCTTCCTCAAGAGTCCATTTTGCCCCCAAATTTGGGGCACAGCATGTCTGGGAAATATTATGACAGAGCTTCATTTTAAAGCAGAATGCAAAAAAAAAAAAAAATGATCATCATCCTAACAACTAGTTCTTATGTGCACCAGGCTCTGTTCTTTTATTATTAAATATAATTTATTGTCAAATTGGTTTCCATACAACACCCAGTGCTCATCCCAACAGGTGCCCTCCTCAATGCCCATCGCCCACTTTCCCCTCTCCCCCACCCCCCATCAACCGTCGGCTTGTTCTCAGTATTTAAGAGTCTCTTGTGGTTTGCTCCCTCCCTCTCTGTAACTCTTTTTTTCCCCCTTCCCCTACCCCCTTGTCTTCTGTTAAGTTTCTCAGGATCCACATATGAGTGAAAACATATGGTATCTGTCTTTCTCTGCCTGACTTATTTCACTTAGCATAACACTCTCCAGTTCCATCCACGTTGCTGTAAATGGCCGGATTTCATTCTTTCTCATTGCCAAGTAGTATTCCATTGTATATATAAACTACATCTTCTTTATCCATTTGTCAGTTGATGGACATTTAGGCTCTTTCCATAATTTGGCTATTGTTGAAAGTGCTGCTGTAGGGGCGCCTGGGTGGCGCAGTCGGTTAAGCGTCCGACTTCAGCCAGGTCACGATCTCGCGGTCTGGGAGTTCGAGCCCCGCGTCAGGCTCTGGGCTGATGGCTCGGAGTCTGGAGCCTGTTTCCAATTCTGTGTCTCCCTCTCTCTCTGCCCCTCCCCCGTTCATGCTCTGTCTCTCTCTGTCCCAAAAATAAATAAACGTTGAAAAAAAAAAATTAAAAAAAAAAAAAAAGTGCTGCTGTAAACATTGGGGTACAAGTGCCCCTATGCATCAGCACTCCTGTATCCCTTGGGTAGATTCCTAGCAGTGCTATTGCTGGCTCATAGGGCAGATCTATTTTTAATTTTTTTGAGGAAGCTCTACACTGTTTTCCAGAGTGGCTGCACCAGTTTGCATTCCCACCAACAGTGCAAGAGGGTTCCCGTTTCTCCACATCCTCGCCAGCATCTATAGTCTCCTGATTTGTTCATTTTAGCCACTCTGACTGGCGTGAGGTGGTATCTGAGTGTGGTTTTGATTTGTATTTCCCTGATGAGGAGCGACGTTGAGCATGTTTTCATGTGCCTGTTGACCATCCGGATGTCTTCTTTAGAGAAGTGTCTATTCATGTCTTCTGCCCATTTCTTCACTGGATTATTTGTTTTTCGGGTGTGGAGTTTGGTGAGTTCTTTATAGATTTTGGATACTAGCCCTTTATCTGATATGTCATTTGCAAATATTTTTTCCCATTCCATCGCCTTTTAGTTTTGTTGATTGTTTTCTTTGCAGTGCAGAAGCTTTCTATCTTGATGAGGTCCCAATAGTTTATTTTTGCTTTTCATTCCCTTGCCTTTGGAGATGTGTCAAGTAAGAAACTGCTGCGGCTGAAGTCAGAGAGGTTTTTTCCTGCTTTCTCCTCTAGGGTTTTGATGGTTTCCTGTGTCACATTCAGGTTCTTCATCCATTTTGAGTTTATCTTTGTGAATCGTGTAAGAAAGTGGTCTAGTTTCATTCTTCTGCATGTTGCTGTCCAGTTCTCCCAGCACCAGTTGTTAAAGAGACTGTCTTTTTTCCATTGGATATTCTTTCCTGCTTTGTCAAAGATTAGTTGGCCATACATTTGTGGGTCCACTTCTGGAGTCTCTCTTCTATTCCATTGGTCTATGTGTCTGTTTTTGTGCCAATACCATACTGTCTTGATGATTACAGCTTTGTAGTAGAGGCTAAAGTCTGGGATTGTGATGCCTCCCACTTTGGTTTTCTTCTTCAATATTACTTTGGCTATTGGGGGTCTTTTGTGGTTCCATAAAAATTTTAGGGTTGCTTGTTCTAACTTTGAGAAGAATGCTGGTGCAATTTTGATTGGGATTGCATTGAATGTGTAGATTGCTTTGGGTAGTATTGACATTTTAACAATATTTATTCTTCCAACCCATGAGCACAGAATGTTTTTCCACTTCTTTGTAACTTCTTCAATTTCCTTCATAAGCTTTCTATAGTTTTCAGCATACAGATATTTTACATCTTGGTTAGGTTTATTCCTACGTATTTTATGATTCTGGGTGCAATTGTGAATGGGATCAGTTTCTTTATTTCTCTTTCTGTTGCTTCATTATTGGTGTATAAGGATGCAACCGATTTCTGTACATTAATTTTGTATCCCACAACTTTGCTGCATTCATGTATCATTCTAGCAGACTTTTGTTGAAGTCTGTCAGGTTTTCCGTGTAGAGTATCATGTCAGCTGCAAAAAGTGAAAGTTTGACTTCACCTTTGCTAATTTTGATGCCTTTGATTTCCTTTTGTTGTCTGATTGCTGATGCTAGGACTTCCAACACTATGTTAAACAACAGCGGTGAGAGAGGACATCCCTGTCGTGTTCCTGATCTCAGGGGGGAAAGCTCTCAGTTTTTCCTCATTGAGGATGATATTAGCTGTGGGCTTTTCATAAATGGCTTTTCTGATGCTTAAGTATGTTCCTTCTATCCCGACTTTCTCGAGGGTTTTTATTAAGAAAGGATGCTGTATTTTGTCAAATGCTTTTTCTGCATCTATTGAAAGGATATGGTTCTTTTCTTTCATTCATGTGATGTATCACATTGATTGATTTGTGAATATCGAACCAGCCCTGCAACACCAGGCTCTGTTCTAACCATTTTTAAAACAGGAGCGCTACTCTCACGGCAACCCTTACTGCTCTCCCAGGAAGGTCCTATCGCCAACCCCATTTTACATGGAAAGAAGCCGAAGGAATACAGTGGTTAAGAGGCTGGCACCAAGTTGTGTAGGTGGTTGGTGGCAGAGCTAGGATTTGAACCAAGGGAGTCTGGCTCTCGAGGGCCCAATTTTAATGATTTTGTTATGAATACTTAGACAAAACATGAAAATTCAAAGGCCTTTTATCTTTTTTGATGACCCAATGGCATCAGGGCTGTAGTCATTCTGTCATTTGCTATTGTGGGCATGGGTGGAGAGAAGGCTCTGAGGACATTTGCAGAAGCTGTGTACTTCACAGGCTGCATACAGAAGAGATTTTTAAGGACCACTTTGTGTGTGTGTGTGTGTGTGCACACGCAGGTGCACTCATGTGCATAGAGTGAAAGAGAGCAAGCATTTCAGTGTGTACAATTACAGCTTAATTAGAATAGGAAGACTCTTAAGTTATTTTTAAATGCAGCAAAGATCTGGAGGTGTGCTAGAATGAAATTACACTGTGTGAGGGTGACTGGCAGGCCATGTATTATGGGAAAGTTCACAATCTTGTCTTTATCAGCACAGTTTGCAAAACAGGCCTGAAAAGCCACGGCCCCAAACCCATCGTCTGGAGCTATAATTATTCAAGTTAAAAAAAAAAAAAAAGAATTGGAAATGTGATTAGCAATGATTAGAAGGCCTATTTCAGGGAGAAAATGAACAGAATGAGAGACACCAATGGCGGTGAGTTTGGTGAAAAAGGACGGACGCACTGTTTTAAATGAAGTTTCCTGTCACCTAGGGGAGGGATTTCCCTCAGGACCATGCCGTTAGCGAGTGTCGTTTGCAAAGAGGGCTTACAACAAAGCCCCCACCCCAAAACAGAAGCTCGTGGGCTCTTGAGAGTGCCTGCATTCAAAAGCTGGGGACTGGCGCAAGAGACCATGGGTCTGCTGAGGGCGCTTGGGGACTTTCGGCCAACCAGGAAAGCGCCTGACCTTGCAGTAACAAGAACTGAAATAACCCCAGCAAAACGGAGCCTGCGAAGGGGGTCAGAGGACCTTGGCTCCTGTTTTGGCTGAAGCTCTTGAACTGGAGCCCAGAGTCCATGTGACTTTGAGGAATGGCTTTCTCTCCCTTGGCTCCCTTATGGCCAACCCCTTGCCCTCCAAATTGCACCTTACTCTTCCATAGTTTAGGCTAACGAATCAGACCTTGGAGCACGCCAGAGGCTCCCCCCTTCTCTTTTACGCCACCTCTCTTTCGTGTTCGAGATGGGAGGATGGGCTCTGGAATCTCATCGCTTCAGTTCAAATCCTGGCCTAAGAATCGCTAACTGTGGAACTCTCCGGAATACTTCACTCTCTGCCTCAGTTTCCTCATCGCTAACATGGAGGTAAGGCTCCCTCGCAGGTTTGGGGCGAAGATTAAAGCAGATAAAGAAGGTAGAAGAGAGAACAGGGTTTGGTGCTTCTGAGTACTCAATACATGTTAGTGATTAATATGGATTGATATTTGTGAAACCCGAGGCTTAAAGTGTTAATTTTTTCCGCTGACTGTATGTTAAAATAAGAACAGTACAGGGGCTCCTGGCGGTCTTAGTTGGTGAAGCGTCTGACTCTTGCTTTCGGCTCAGGTCGTGATCTCAGTTTGTCATCCGGCTACGTGCTGACAGTGCGGAGCCTGCTTGGGATTCTCTCTCTCCCCCTTTCTCTGCCCCTCCCCGGCTTCTCTTGTCTCTCAAAATAAACTTAAAAAAAATTTTTTTTAAATAAGAACAGGCCCACTAAAGCCACGTTTTTAAGGGTTGTCACAATCTAGAATCATCTGAAGTACCAGTGTCCGTGCCACACATTAGGCAACGCTGTCCACACATATTCATCCATCTTCCAGTTGTTCTCATCAAGGCTTTAGATGACATTTATCATGTGGGTGGATTACACAGATGAAGCAGCATTTTCCTTATCTCCACTGAGCAATCAACTCCACAGGCAGGGGAGATGAGAACAGTGACCATGCTGTGTACGTGGAGAACATTTCATCATGGTATGGCCCTCTTGTTCTAACGTACAAGCCAGTTCCCTCAGGAGACAGTATGACGTGGAGAAAAGAACCAAGAATTATTCCAAATTATTCCAAATTCTAAGACAACTTGGCCCGTCACCCAGATTCTACCCCTGTGAAACCCTAGCTTCTTTCTTCTGTCAGGATGATTTCTCATCTGTAAAGGGGACATACTATCTACCTCAGGGCGCGGGTCGGGGATTCAATTTGATGAGATGGGAGGTAGGGAATGGGAGCTCTCCACAGATTATCGACATATAGGCCGGGGAGCACGTGCCCAGGTCTCTTCAGTGGTGTTAATGCTCTCTAGGGTCTACCTCAAAATCTACCTCATTGGGAAAGCAGCCGTTGGCCTACTAAACCAATTTAGTATTGGCCAGTATGCACTGCAGGCTTTCCAAGTTCAAGACACAACTCCAAAAGCTTTTGCGTGTATTCCTATCACAATGGTATATTGTATAGGATGAGGTCTGTAAAATCCTATTTTACATATAATGAAGCTGAAGCATGAAGCATATAATTATGCAGGTCACAAAGCTGATAAATGGAGGAGTAGATAACCACTAAAATCGTCGAGCTACTAGTTAACATAGGACTATAACTCATGCCCACAGGACTATAGGACCACATCATCTAGTTCAGTGATTCCGAGAGTGATTTTGTTCCCTAGGGGACATTTAGCAATGTTTGGCAACATTTTTCGTTGTCACAGCTGGGAGGTGGGGGCGAGGGATGCTGTCTACAATGCACAGGACAGGCCCACTCCCCAAAGAACTATCTGATCAAAACATCAGTAGTGCTGAGGTTTAGAAACCCAACGTAGGGGGCCCAGGCACCTGGGTAGCCCTGTCTCGCGGTTCATGGGTTCGAGCCCCACATTGGGCCATGTGCTGACAGCTCAGAGCCTGGAGCCTGCTTTTGGTTGTGTCTCCCTCTCTCTCTGCCCCTCCCCTGCTCATGCTCTCTCACTCTCAAAAATAAACATTAAAAAAATAAAGAAAGCCCAATATTTAGAACTGTAACTATTTAGAACTCAGTTAATAACTTAGAAGAAGCCATTGAATCTCTGAGATTCCAAAACTGGAAGGCCAAAGGTTGAGCAGCAAATCACAGACATTGTTACCAGAAATCCTTCCAGCAAGGACCTGGAGCCAACTGCCTAAGGCATTGTCATCTGGTGATGAAGATAAACTGATTAAAAGCCCTAAGATGCTATGGATGAGTAGAAAGGAAGAGGGAGGAAGCATAAGTGACAACAGTCAAAAAGATAGTCAAGGGCCTGCTATGCGAGGGAAGGAGCCTAGAAGACAAAGTCATGTGAATGGAGGCAGTTTCTGGGACAGGCGAGATGGCAGCCAGGAGACGTAGAGACTTCACGTCCCGGCCACCAATGACATTTGGTGCATCTCTTGTGATGGAACTTTTGTGATTGCTTTTTTAAAAAAAGGACTTGAGACTGCCACTTGAAGAAGACAACAAATTGGAAAATTTGTGACTTTTCCCACAATAACCGAGTGTGGTTAAATGGCTTAATCACGATGAACAGGATCAAAAGGTAGGAAGCTGACCTGAGTATTTTTGCTTTATTCCATCTAATAAACATTTTATTTATATAAAAGACAAACGATGCATAGAATGAAAATAAGTGCTTGAGACATTTGATATAAAGAGTATATAGCATTCACATTCCTATTTTAATACATGAGTACTGAAGTGTTCCATAAAAGAATAAAACTTTCCCTTTATGTATAGTAGTAAAAAAAAAAATCAGTATTTTTAGGAACTACAGAATGTTATTCCTTGGTCTTTTTCTTGACAAGGAAAAAAAAAAAAGCCACAGTATCATCTGACACTACATTCCAGTTTATGCTGATGACCACCCAGAAGTGATAAAGCTCTTTTGAATCTTGGAAAATCCCATTAATGGACCAGTATTCTAGAAATTCACCACTAGAGGTCAATGAGCAACAGCTATTGGGACAGCATCTAAGCCCTAAGGTGCAAAGGAATTTCCGGGCACTTCCAAGGTACTGCAGACGGACTGTCCCGAACTCTCTCAGCCCACCCCCACTGAGAAGGGTGCCTACAAGGTTCATCTAATCCCAAATCTCAGCCTATCTGCTAAAACTTCAATGAGAGGAGACCTTCCAAAATCCAAATGGAACTGATTTGCTCACTGCCAGTCCTAATATTCCTATTTGGCTGAAAATAGGTAGCTTCAACAACATTAAAAAAGAGAGAGATTATTTGCAGCATTAACATTTGTTTGTGGATTAACAAATTCCTATGGAGTATTAAAGCTCATTCTTTGTTCTTGCCCATTCGGACACAGACTTCCTAAATGCAAAAGGGACTGGGTCCCACATTCAAGTCCTTGCTAGCAAATCCTGCAAAGGGCGGGGAAGGCTGGTATGGTGGAGAGACTGATAACCCTGGCTTTTAAAAGCTTCTAGGTAAGAGCTCCCCTCCATAATGCGCAGGGGAAAGCTCTTAACATATAGGCAAAATAGATTTGGCTTAACTGGGACCACTTGAGGGGGTCCCCTTCAGTCCAGAAAAACCCACCAACTTAAAATCTTAACACCAGACCAGGAAGAGAGAGGCAATCAAACTCATATGATCTAGCCAGAGAATGGCTGACGTAACGCACATTTCTTACAAGGGGCCTTGGTTACGGGCAGGTTTAATTCCTAGCCTGGGATGGGGTAGGCAGTGGAAAATGGCAACGTTTACAGCGAGAAGTAAAGCAGCTTTAAAAGTGTGTCCACACCTTTGTCTTGTGAATAATGTGGACTGGGGAGAACTGGAAACCATCTGCTATCTGTCTTCACTTGGGAGGATCCAGATTTTCTGTTTTGCAAAATCTCCAAATATTTAAAAAGTGGCTCAATTTTGTTCAACGCTGTGCTGGCCAAGCAAAACACATGTTCAGAGTGCCTGAGGAAACAGCTCTGACCATGGCAGTGTCATGCAGCTCGAATCCTTCTGACTAGGCCAACATGTACTGAAGCATCCAGGAGCCCAGAGAGATGGAAACTCTTGGCGTTTGCACAGAAAGCTGGAGACTCAAACCGAGCCTGATGAGCAAATGAACACAACGAACCCTCGACAGGAGACGTATTCCCTTTAAGGAAAGGGAATCTGGGTCGGAGGAGAGAAGAGTAACATAGATATGGCAGGGGGATTAACAAACAGAACGATCTGTCATTAGTAGAATATGCGGCCACTTCCTAAGTGGGGAAATCTGTTCTGATTTTTATGCCCGTGAAGCCTGGGAAGCTAAAAGCTCTTGGAGACGGGACAGGGTTTCTGAGCTGGTCGAGGAAGGTGACTCACAAACCGATCGTGGGCTTGAAGCTCAAGTGAGAAGTCCAGGAGACCCAGTCTCCCAGCATCTGGTCCCCAAACGGCGTGACTCTAATTAGCTC
Organism: Prionailurus viverrinus; assembly: GCF_022837055.1. Classification (NCBI taxonomy): domain Eukaryota; kingdom Metazoa; phylum Chordata; class Mammalia; order Carnivora; family Felidae; genus Prionailurus; species Prionailurus viverrinus. The sequence goes on from NC_062569.1 coordinate 12,278,945, forward strand.
CCTGGCCAGAAAAGGAGCTAATTCCACGTGCACGGAGTTATTAGTTTGCAAAAGCGAGTGCAGCGTGGCCACGGCTGGCTCGGAGCCTCGGAGCCCCTCTCCTGATGCAGAGCCCCCACCTTGTGTAGTCAGAGAACCAGCGCACGTGTGATTGTCAAATGCTAATGCTGTCACGGATCCCTTCCTTCTGTGCCTGGTTCTGGAGCGCTCCAAACAAACCAATTTCCTGGGATGTTTGATCTTTTTTCCTTGTCTCTTTCCAGAGTATGGCTGTATATATATATAGATATAGACATATATAGATATATATAAAACATAGGTATTCCATATTTATATACAGGCATTAATAAAGTGCACGTTATTGGCTATTGTAAAAATCAATCTCATTTCCTGAGGAAGTGCTAACACAGCTTATCCTATGACAATGTCAAAGGCGTAGAATGCTTCATGATACCCACTCCCTGCTGCTGGTGTTTCTGCTCACGCCCACAGCTCACGGGGAGGGGAGTGGCCCCCGGGGCCTCCAGGAAGCATTGGTTCAGAGTCAGGGGCAGCTTCCCGCTGCCTCTGTTCTTTGGTGACAGGGGCAGCTTCTTTAGATCAGCGCAGCCTGCCCCGAGAGAGCTATTTGGTAGTGTTCAACGAGCCATCTTCGGGAATCTTCTCCTCGGAGCAGCTCCTCCCCGAGAGCCTGTCCAGGTGCTGCAGTTCACTGAAGCGCTCTGCCACGCACTGGGCCGTGAGCCGGGCCTCCGGGTCATGGTCCCAGCACTCGGTCAGTGTCTCGCACACCATCTGGATGCCCTGCGGTGGGAAAGAAGTCACAAAAGTCACAGTCACGCGGAGCTGCTGGTCTGGGGGGCTCCTGCTGACCTCGCCCCTGCGGTACTGGCTGGGTGCCAGCCCCATGTCCCGACTGAGCACCCACGAGGCGGGGCCGGCCACTCGCCTGTGGAACAAAGGGGCGTGCGCTGTCCTGGAAGCCTGCTCTACCCATCCGCTCCTGCGCCATGGCATCACGACAGGTCGTGAGATGGAGAGCCGGCACGTCTGATCGCGACAAGGACTCCCCAGGAGGCCTCTGAGGTGCAGTAGCATCCCCGGTACCGGAAAATTCCCATGAAGTGGCCCCTGACACCCTGTCACGCCTTCCTATTTCTTTAGAGCAGTTTTTGGCCTTATTGTTTAGGGTGGTCTTAGGTTCATAGCAAAACTAAGCGGAAAGCACAGAGGGTTTCCGAACACCTCCTCCCCTGACACGTATAGCGTCCCCCACTACGGACATCTCGCATCGTGTGGTACGTTTATTCCAGTCAAGGAACCAACACGGACACATCGCTACCAACCAAAGTCCGTGGTTTATACCGGGGGACACGCCGGGGGTTCTGCCGAATGTACAACGGCATGGAGGCACATGGTCATAGCCCACCGAGTAAGTACCCTGCCCTTAAAGTCCTCTGTACCCCACCACCCCTCCTTCCTCTTTCCCTGAGCCCCTGGAGACCACTGATCTTCCTGCGTCTATGGTTTTGCCTTTTGAGAGCATCTTACAGTTGGAATCACAGACACCTTTCTATTTAAACAGGGTTAAATACCCCAGTCAGAGTGAAGTCCAAACCTTGGGCTGGTTTCCTCCTGTGAAGTCCCACGTTCTCTGGACAGCTTCCGGCAGCTGCCAAGGATGACCCCTCGTGCCCCGCTCCTCCCAGCGACATCAGGCTGCACCCTAGGAAGCAGCTGTCTTTGTAAGTCAGCCGTGCTAGACTCCAGGCTCTGTCAGAAGGTTTCGTCCAGCCCCATAAAGACGCCGTTCAAAAGGGCCATTCGGGGGCGCCTGGGTGGCTCAGCTGGCTAAGCGTCCGACTTGGGCTCAGATCATGATCTCACGGTCCGTGAGTTCAAGCCCCGCGTCGGGCTCTGTGCGGACAGCTCGGAGCCCGCTTCAGATTCGGTGTCTCCCTCTCTCTCTGTCCCTCCCCCACTCGCACTCTGTTATCAAAAACTTAAAAAAATTTTTTTTAAAAAAAGGAGGGGGTGGCATTCAGGAAATGCTGCCCAGTACGGTGGCAAGGGTCTTCTCTCACGGGTGTAATTTTTATTTTGCAGTGCAAACACGTTCATCATTTCAAGTCCTTTTTGGCAACCAAGCAGGCAGGGGTTAAACAGAGAGGCAGACGTAGAGTGTGCCTCCAACAGTTAGAGGCTCCCCACGGTCACTGGTGATCTTTGATACAAGTGGCCCAGGTGGGATGGATATACCCCAGCACCTGCCCCGAGAACCGGCACGTTGCTGTTGAGCATCTACCACAGGTAACTTTCCCAACACACCTAGGAGCCTCTCCTTCCCTTCCTGCCCTGTGAGTGAATTCATGATGTTGAATTAATTGTAAAATTCACCTAATTGACGGTATTGATTGATGGCCTGTTAAGAGTGCAGTGGTACTGTTGGTACACAAGTAACATTTATTTTATTCTGGCCCTGTAATTACAGGCAGTAAATTAAATTAAATATTAAGCATTAACGTGAAATCAATAGGGCAACAAATCTCATTAAAAGAAAAAATGTATTATGCAAATTCTTTCCAGAATTTTATCATCATGAATAATGGCTTCATTACAAGAACCATACAGCAGAGGCGGCAACGGGGTTTGAAAGAAATAACCCCAGTGCCTGCTGACTTCGGAAGGAACACAAAACAGCCTTGCATTTTCAGCCAAAGAGGGTTTGCCCGAAACCCCGGGGAAGCCCTGGGCTACCATGGCCTGGTTCAAGCTCTACCCCGACTTTATTAGGGACTGTCTGCTGAAGTGGCTCCGGGCCAGGATTGGCACCGACCAGGCTTCCGGCTCCATCTGTCTTCCTGATTGTGCGTGATTTGTTGTTTCTGTTGCTTATCTCAATTTGCCTTGCCCTTCAGAAAACCTACAACTTAGCCCGACCTTCACTGGATAAGGGAATTCTTCCAAAGGAGGCCATCAGAGGGTCTACCCAGGAGAAAGATCAGCTCTGTCCGTGAGACAGGAGCACACGGCTCCCTCTCGTCCTTCCTTCACGCTCTCTCCCGAGTATGTCGCACAGCTCTCTTGCCCTGGCAACCTATCACTCACTTTCTTCTTCTCTGATCACCGCTCTCGTCAAAATGCCCCCAAACAAAGAATTTGGATAGTTCACCCCGAAAGTCCAGAACGGCTGCCCTTCCACAGATGCTCTTGCCTACCATCTCTTGGAAAAAGAAAAGAAAAAGCAGCAGCCCTGAGGATGCTCCCCACAGACAGATTTCCTGTTTGTTCACTTGGACCTTCCTACGTCTCCCGGCTTTCTTTTATTGCAGAGCTGGTGTCCTTCCAAACCCAGTGTGCGTGGCCTGCACACGGCCATGAGCACACGGCACCCGCCCCCCGGTCCCACTGGGGGACAGACTCTGCTTACTTCTCACTCTTAGAGCAGAAGATTCCCAGGAGACGATATTTGGAACCCAGAAGGGAACAAAACATAAACACGCTACGTAAAGGCTTGGGGGGTGAGGGGCAGAGGCTGCAAACAAAATATTTTAACACCAGACCCAAGCGGGCTTGCGTAATGGGACGATGGCCTGCAAATGATTACTGGAGAGCCCTCTTTGAATGGCGTGTCTGCCGTGTGAGTCCACTTTAGTGACATTTTCTCTAGAAACAAAACCTAGCAGGATCGTGGAGCACCAAGTGACCCGCCTTCCGACTGAAGCCCAACATCCTAAAATTCTCTCCTCTACTAAAGGCTACTTCAGACAAATCTGCTTCTTCCTTCAAAACAGCAACTCCTTACCTGGTGGTTGAGCCAGGAGCTGGGAATTTCTGGTCGGCCTCGGTCTCTCAGCACATTGTCCTTCATGCTCTCAACACAGGGATGCTCACGCACCTTGGAACCAAATGGAGGCTCGTACTCTTTCACCTCTGTTAAAGAGAGCAGGTGAACAAGGCCGCTGAGAAGGGCGTGGGCAGCTTGGGGACAAGAACAAGGTGAGCAGCCTGGCCGAGTACCCTGAGCCACCGAGCATCAAAATATACCTGTGATTCCTCTGAGAGCAATGCTTAAAGAAGAGTGGATTAAAATAAGAAAGAAGAAGTAGTTGTGGAAAGAGCCAGAGAAATAATGGGTAATTGTTGAGCTCTTGCTACGTGCCAGGGACTGTGCTAATGGCTGCGGACAGTGAAGAATGGGACCAACAAGGTCCCTCAGCTTACATTTTCAAGCAGGCATTCTCAGGGGGACGATGTTGCCCCAAGAAGGCAACACTGGTTCTTGGGAGGTGGAGAAATCTTACACATTACGATGGTTTGTAGCCCTACAAAGGTCCCTAGGACACACACAGGTTTAATAGGTGGCGGCAAACTTCATGGGGATACCCAGCCTAAAAATGAATGAAATTCTCACACAAGTTACAAAGTGGATGAACCTCAAGCATATTATGTTAAGTGAGAGAAGGCAATCCCGAAAGGAGAAATATCATCTGATTCCATTTACATGAGGCACCTAAAATGGACTAATTCATAGAGACAGAAGGTAGACTGGTGGTTGCTGGGGACTGGGAGGGTGTGTGTGTGTGGGAGAGAGATGGAGGGTTATTGTTTAATGGGTACAGAGTTTCAGTTGGGGAAGATGAGAAAGTTCTGGAAATAGGTAATGGGGATGGTTAAACATCACTGTGAATGTACTTAACGCTAGTGAATTCTACACTTAAAAATGATTGAGATAGTGAATTTTAGATTATGTATGTTCTTCCAGGAAGGAAAATCACTGAAGCAGAGTAAGGATTAAGAAAAAAAAACTGTTGGGGCGCCTGGCTGGCCCAGTCGGTAAAGCATGCGACTCTTGATATGAGGGTCATAGTTCAAACCCCACCTTAAGTGTGGAGCCTACTTAAAATTAAAACACACACATACACAAGAGAAGAAAAGAAAAAAAATGTCTATAAAGACTCCTAAGGCCAGCAATGATGACAAAAACATTGAGCAATGCTGTTTAGTGGGATCGCAGAGGAGAGAGATTGACAACACATCAACAAACAAAATTTAAAAAGGTAGTTTTCCTTTAGCGGTACATGTGACAAAGATGATCAGAGAGGATATGCTGTACTCCTTCCCTAGGGCTTCAGATTTCAACTAAAGTGAATCTCTTTATAGAAACTTCCTTGAATATCCTTCAAGACATTCCTGGCTAGATGTCCTGGGCAGAGCTCTATGTTAGCATGTATCATATTTTGCTGTAGTCAAATTTATTGGTCTCATCTAACAAGATTGTGTGCATCGGAGAGTAGGTTCAGACTCCCTTTGGTCATCCTTGTATTCCCAGCACCCCTGGTAGGGCCTCCTCTACAAGAGGCTCTCAGTTAATACTTTGTTGAGGGATGGATGGATGGATGGATGAATCTTAGATCCCGTCCAAAGTGGCAATGCCTAAACTCTAAGTGAATACTAAAACAACACAGTAAGTGGGTGGGGATCCCCTACATGTCAGTATGGCACAGGACAGCCTAAAAGACTGAAAACACTCCGGTACTAAAACATACCTGGGGGCACCTGGGTGGCTCAGGGGGTTAAGCATCTGACTTCAGCTCAGGTCATGATCTCGTGGCCTGTGAGTTCGAGCCCTGCGTTGGGCTCTGTGCTGACAGCTCGGAGCCTGGAGGAGCCTGCTTTTGGTTCTGTGTCTCCCCCTCTCTCTGCCCCCCCCCCCGCCCACTCGTACTCTCTCTCAAAAAAATGAATAAATGCCAAAAAATAAAAATAAGTAAAACATGTCTGTGCTGGAAACGGAGGATGGGCTGGATCCAACATTTTCCCTACAGAAACCAGGACCTTGGGCTTTTAGCAAAATAATCTTGTTTAATGAGTAAAACTTTCAGTAAGTTGCCCTTCCAGGCTAAGAACTGAAGAAGCTTTTGAGGCAAATGCCATTTTGAAATGGATTGCCTGTTCTTATTTGTTTGTTTTCTCCCCTTTCCCAGAACCCCACTTGCGGATTCATCTTCTGTGGCACCCCCTCTAGCCCCCAAATAGAAGATCTTTTTTCAGGAAATTTGTGATGAAGGCTTCCCATCACATTGAGGTGAGCACGAGCACAGACCATCCTTTGGTGTGTCCACTTTTGCCCCTTCAGTGCCACAGCACTTAGCCCTTACTGCTCTCGAGGTGAGACCTGAATTTTGATCTGCATAATATTTCTTTCTTCCATTCCCTTATCTTCCTCTACAGACTGTACATTCCTAAGGCCCAAGGCAGAGGCTGAGTCTAGTGTCCTCTGATTCTCTGCTCAGTGCTAAAAATTGTGCCATATACATAGCAGGCATTCGACAGATAGGAGTTGGGTCGAATTCTAGAAGCTGAGGACTGGTAATCAGAGCTGGTTCTCAGTACAGTTTACTCTGATATAAATATTGTCTTCTATAAAAGGAAGGGGCTGAAGTGGATGACCTCCCTGTCGCCCTCCGGATTATCTTGTAATCCAACCTAGTCAAATAATATGATGCCCTCTTACTTCCATGTCTTGAGGTATGCATATTCTAATACAATATAATGGGATAGGATTTGTATATGATATAAAGTATTCCTTAGATAACGTATCAGTCCACACACTCTCCATTTCCAACTGTTTGGGCTGCCATAGCTGGCATTGTTGGCTCCCTGGCTCTATACCTTAACCAAGCCAAGAGCACCAGCCCCCAGCTGCCACAGGTGTTGAGTCCTAAGAGGCCACAACTTCACCCTCCTCTGGAGGATTGCCCTTCGCTGATGAGAGCCGCCTGGCCTAGAGTTTTCCAGAAAGCCTCACCCTGAGAGACAGCCGGTAGCCAATGATAAATTAATGTGGGAGTATTAATAGTCTAACCCTCTTGCCTCTGCAGGGAGATAACCATGGTACAGTTCATACTCTAGAGTTCCCCATGAGATGAGGCTGAGGCTAGACCTCTCCTGAAACTACAGGCTTACTAAGGTTCTCCCCTTCCCTTCCTCCCTTCTCCTGAGACCTCATCCTCAGTAAACCACTGCACAAAACTCTTTGTTTTAGATTAGTTCTAGGAAAGCCAGCCTAAGACAGCAGTCAAAGAAGTGTTTTCTCTTCAGGTCAATCTCTCAGCTAAACTGCACCACTGGACCCTGGTTGCAAAGTCACCCTGAGGAAGCCTTGACAGGGCTTCTTCCTGAGAAAGTGAACGTACTAACCCATCAACAATTCCCACAGCACAGTGCTCAGAAAGGGGCGGGGGATGACTGCAGTCAGGGAAGGAAAATGGCGGGATCAGAATCAATCCCAGGTGTTGAGCTCATGGCTAAGATTCCTAGAGAACAAAGAAAAAAAATCTCCAGAGTTGAGGTCGTTATAACCCAGGGCCAATTTATTTAATTTCCAGTTCTAATCTTCAAAGTTCCACAAACCACAGTGTCTAATTTTGTAAGTTCTGTGGGGACTAACGCAGGTTTCCATGGGGAATGGGGGCGAGCTGACGATGGCAGAGGGCATTAGGCACGGGCTTGTTTTCTGCTTAAAGAAAAAGTAATGAATGCCCCTTTGGAAAAGAAGACAAAGGCGACAGTCCTTTCCCAGAGTGAAGAGAATTTTAACTGGATTACTTCCTACTTTTCCTAAAGCCTTGGGAAGCTGTGAGATTTGTCAGATTCCCTGGTATCCCTGAGGGGTAGGAGTCTGTGACTTGTGGGAGATTAAGTAGGCAGGTGAGGTCAAGGGCAGTCTGAAATGGATTCTCTGAGCTGAACTGGGAGAGTGTGGATCTATGAATCTCCTTTTAAGTTTAAATTAGACAAGTCTGGGGGCGCCTGGGTGGCTCAGTCGGTTGAGCGTCCGACTTCAGCTCAGGTCATGATCTCACAGTCCGTGAATTTGAGCCCGCGTCGGACTCTGTGCTGACAGCTCAGAGCCTGGAGCCTGTTTCAGATTCTGTGTCTCTGTCTCTCTCTCTCCGTCTCTCCCCCGCTCATGCTCTGTCTCTGTCTCAAAAATAAATAAAAACATTTAGATAAATAAATAAATAAATAAGACAAGTCTGGGGCACCTGGGTGGCTTAGTTAAGCGTCTGACTTAGCTCTGGTCATGATCTCACAGTTTGTGAGTTCGAGCCCCGCACTAGGCTCACTGCTGTCAGCGCAGAGCCGGCTTCGTGTCCTCTGTCCCCCTCTCTCTCTGCCCCTCCCCCACTTGCACGTTCTCTCTGAAAAATAAACACTAAAAAAAAAAAATTAGACAAGTCTGGGTGACCATGCTGTGACCCACACTGGCACACCCCCATCCCTTAATAACGAGGTAGTCTTTCCAGTGAGGAAACGGGATGGAGACTTCAAGTATATGCATGTTAAAAAAAAAACTAAAGTGTATGCATATTTTCAGCTGACTTTTCTTCAACTCCCGGTGAATGTCATATTTACATAACATATATTTTTCAAAACAGCTAAGCGGGCTTTTTGTCTTGAGGATTTCTGCAATTCCTCTTTCTTTGCTTTTCGCCCTCAGTTTAAACGTACGCACTCCCACCCAGTTTTTTAAATCATGCCCTATAACATGTAAAGATGACCTGTGCTTGGCAGCACGTGTCCCTCTGCCTCTCAGTCACCGGCTTGAATCTCTGATCGTGGAGACCACTGTCTGCTAACATTCTTTTCCTTTTTTTTCCTTCTGTGGCTGTGAAGGCAATGCCTTCTCAGGTCTCTAATCAGGTTGTGGAGGATGACCGCGGACAGACATTGTAAGAGAGGCTGTTTCTTTCTTCCTGGAGGCCAGGTGCTAACTGCTCCTCAGGTCTACTCAGAGGCCCTCAGGATACCGTGCATATTTTCTTTGCTTCAGCAGGAGGAGGCGGCCACAGAGACCGAGGTGGAGGCCTAAGCCCTGGGGCAGGTGGTTGAGGGCAGGAAGCCTCTGTCAGCCAGTTGGGCACCGATGGTCCTTCCTGGGATGAAACCTCGAGCACTGAAACCCAGACGGTCGGGGGACTCGAGCAGACGTGGTGACTGGCCAAACCAGAGGTTGGTTTTCAGCTCCAACTTTCTCCCATGGTTTCAGGCAACTAGGGGCTGAGATGCTTCATCCACTCTGGCAAAATTGCTCGGTCCAGGTTACATGTCTTTTATCCCCGTCTATTTATCTTTTGTCCTTATCTGTTTTTCGTGTTGGTGCTTAAAATGCTTTTATTTTAGAAAATGCATGTGTTTAAAACTCCAAAATTACTAAGTAGATGGATACAGGCAAAAGCAAATCTTTGTCCCACTCCTCATCCTTAGTCTCACAAAAGTGGCTTAGGTGCAATGCCGGGATTAAAAGTGATTACGGGCATCTGGGTGGCTCCGTCGGTTAAGCATGTGACTCTCGATCTCGGCTCAGGTCATGACCTCACGGTGGGTGAGTTCAGGCCCTGAGTCTGGCTCCATGCTGACAGCACAGAACCTGCTTGGGATTCTCTCTCTCCCTCTCTGCCCCTCCCTGCTCACGCAAATGCTCTCTCTCTCAAAAACAAACTTCCCAAAAAAGTGATTTAAATTTGCCCCTTACTGTTTATGATGAGTGCTTCTCAATCTATCTCTTTTTGATAAAAGACTAGATAGATGTTTTGCACCCCCCCCCCCCAATTCACTGGGGACTGAAGCTTGGGTAAAACACTGTAGAAAATTACAGGAAGAAGGAATGCCATTTGGGTGTCCTGGGCAACCCCAGACTGCTATCAGAGTCACCGCACCCCCGCTCTGTCCTCATCATGTCGCAAATCTGAAACAACCCGTCCGAGGGCCAGCACCCTCTGCAGCCCATGCTCTCAGCAGGACTGTTGTACATGTTTTGCAAGGAATAGGAGTTGCGTCTTGACAGAGGAACCGAATGCAAGTTGTTAAACATACTTTCAACATTTCAAATGAGTCTGAGAATGCTGAAGAAGAGTCTTGAGAGATGTGATCCAACAGTTCATTTTCCAGTTGCGAAAACCGAGGCCAGAGAGCACGCTGGATTCCAGGAAGAACGCTCAGAATCGCGGGCTCTATTACTGTTCCTCTGATGAACTGGCTTTGCCTTTTTAGGAAGCCTGCATGCTTTCTCCTCTCTACTAAGCGTTTCGGTGAGTTCGTTCTCCCCCCTGGCCAGAACAAGCCCAGCTGGGGCAGCCCCAGGTGGGAACATGCCTGTCACAAATGTGACAAACGTGTCCCTCCCTGCCTTGGCCGGCCCCTCTGCACCGCATGGCTCCAAGAAGGGGAACCTTATGGAAATCTGTCGGACGGTTACGGTGTGTAATTGCTAAACGGGTTACACAAAAAAACAAAACAGCCAACGAGAAAACCCCTCACTGATGGCAACGAGCAGCCTTCTCCCTGCTTTTATTGACCAGCATGAAACCCAAACGCTGGTCCATTCTGGGTTTTGGTGAAACAGGTGGGCTGGTGGCGGTAGAGGTGGGGGAAGAGGACCCCATCACAACCTGTGCCACGAGCACCAGATCAGGGCAGTGTTGGCCGCGGGGTTAATGCGTGATTTTCTGGAGGTGCCGTCTGTGCATCTGAATAAACGATGCCACGGCTCAGGCCTCCCTTCTGTGAGGAACTGTCATCACGCCAGTCAAGGGGGGAGCGGGCTCTCCGCACCGTTACTCCATATACTCCCAGAAGGCCGCCGGCCACGCGGCTGTCCATGCCCGCTGGCCCAACACAGGTGGAACGCGCTGGGCAGGTTGTGTTCGCCCTTCCGACTCGCCCCGGGAGCGACCTTGAACCCACGATGGATGGGGTTTGGGAGGAAAACGGCCGGCTTGCCCGTGGGTCGGATGGTGTGCTCCCGGGGCGTGTGTGTGTCTGCTCCCGGCGTCCCCAGCAGGACTCTGTTCCAGCTGCCCACAGCGATGGCCTGCTTGATGACCTGCCATTTCCCGGCTTCCTCCCCTTTCCTGACTCGCTTCTGCCTTCGCTTACTGGCATTTCCTGGGATCTCTTCCCAAATAAACCACTCAGGCTCAATTCTTGTTCCAGGCTCTGAGGCAACCAACCCCAGCCAGACGTCCGCACGACAGAACTATTCACTCGGACCCAGTCTCTGTCCCACCCTCAGGCTGCTTCCCACGCCAGGCGCACCAGGGCCCGACACGACACCTCGGGATCTGCCCGGCTGCCTCAAACAACATCTTGTCTGCGGAACTTCTTTATCACGTACGGCTTGCTCTCCTTTCCGGCTCCCCTCTCCCAGGCTTTCCCCTGAGTCTTTCCACTGATGGAAGCCATCCCTCCCAGACCCTGGCAGCTTCCTTTCATGTCTCTCAGGAGGCTCTTAAGAGAAACCACCCTTGCCTCTCCCCCCACCCCCGCCCCCCCGGATTTTGCACACGCAGAGGGCAAGTCTCTGGGACACGATGCTCTTCCTCTGAAGTCGGCATCTGGAACACAGCTGTTGTTCTGATGCAGTTCCAACTTCACAGAGCAGGCTGACAGTGGTCCTCGAGGCAGCACCCCTGAGTTTTGTATCTGCTTCTAAATGATGCTCCCCTGAAACCCAGGAAAACTTCGAGCACCTCTTATCCTCTCTTCAGCCCTCCTCCCCCACCCCTCTTCATCGTTGTTGTTGTTTTTCTCTTTTGCCTTTCTTTTCGACTCATGTGACTTTCTGTCTTCCAGGCCTGTGGCAGGCAGACAGGATGCTTAAGAGCTACGTCTCTCCCCTTGTTAAACGCCCGCTCCTCGGGCTGCCGTGTGTCAGTTGCTATTCAAAGACCTCAGTGGCCAGGGATTTATTTGGAAGTCGGTTTTCCGGTGGGTCCGTTTTGGCTGGGGGTGATGTGCATATTGTGTCTGCTGTGCTCGCCAGAGGGGGGCTCCCGAAAGGGTCCCCGCCATCCTCCGCCTCCCACGCACCGCAAATGCTTGCATGAACACCAAATAAACCAAAAGCCGGACAGAGATTTCTTTGTAAAGCAGGGCCCGTCTCCGGGTCTGTCCTTGCTGAAGGACGATTTCACGACTTTCCTCCTTTCTAAGACAGTCACAGACCAATCACCTCCTGTGATCGGCTCCTTCAAACAACTCTGAAAGACCTGTTTTCCTGACTTCCGTGTTCTTTCAGGTGATCCGAGTGTCCGAGATGATGCGCTCTGTCATGATCTGTCCCTGACTCTTTATTTTGCTTTCTAAATTCATATCTGCCTACTCCCACCCCGGTGCTGTAATCACATATGTGTTTGTTCATTACCCCTCTTTCGACAATATGAGTTCTTCACAGACTCCTTGTCTCTGGAGGACAGAGACAGCATTTTTTCTGTTTTTTTGTTTTTTTGCCCCCCACTGCTGTGTCCTTAGCATTTGAATAATGCCTGCCCTACAACTGGTACTCAATAAATATTTGTTAAGAGAAGGAATGAACGAATAAACAGATCTTCAGAAAAATAAGGATAAAGAAGTTATCTCAGACTTTAAGGCACTGAGTCTGTAACATGCTCAGAAATTAAGAGCTTTAGGAATCTGTTAATAGAGATGCACCCAGAGGAGACGGGAAAGTCCATCCCTGGAGACTTTCACGAGTGAGGCCATCACCGAACGTTCCTCAAGTGTGACAGTCCTGCTGGCTACTTCCAGAAAGACACTGAATTAGAGGCCAGGATGCACAAGGTAGCACTGGCTGCCCAATCCGTGATGTCCTTTCTTTACGATGTCCTCCACTGGTCAGGCCAGCAGTGTCGTGGCCACACGGCTTTCCCACTTCCCGAAGCCTCAGTTTTCCCATCTGTAAAATGCAGCATTTAATACCAGTGCCCGAGAGTGCTCGGTAGGCTGGACGAGCTGACCCATGAAGCAAGTGCCCAGGGAATGGTGGCTACTACTTCTTCGTGGCTTTCTTCATGATCAGAGCTGCTTCCACCAGGACGCCTTTCCACTTGGACCACCCTCTTCAATGACTGCAGCCCACCTCTCGAGCTCCTCCGTGTGAAGGAGGCTGTACCAGTTGGCTTCGGAAGAGTGCTATGATCAACTGTTGGCATTCTGTCATCTGATAAGAAAGACTTGACTGGTCCAGTGGGGTGGTAGTGCTTTTTCTCTGTTCCCCTCGAGCCGCCTCGCAGAGAGAGGCTGAAAAAGAAGCAACTCAAGAGGACGGTCCTAAGTCTTACGCATCCTTCCAGAGCCCTCCCTGCCCGACCCTACTGTCTCACTCCCCTCAGCTGACGTGGGCTTTTGGGGCCCCATGTCCTTGCCTTACCTTCGTGCAGCATTGGTCACAACTGACCTGCACTTGCGTGTTTAGAAGTCTATTTTGGTCCCAGTCAATAGCACAGGACAAAGCCTAGGGTTGAGACCTAAAAGGCATTCATAGAAGACGTGCCGTGTGGAATGACAGTGCTATGGGGCGATGAGGCTAGAAAGGCGAGCGAGGGCCAGGCTTAGCATTCACGTGAAGAGTCTGGGCTCAACCGTAAGAACAGAATGGCGTCCCTTAACGGCAGGACAGCTGGGGTTTCACATTCCCTACAAGACTGTCCTCTAATGGTTAGCATCCTCCCGCATGCAGTTAGATGCCTGCTACTCCGAATAAAACTGGATGGAATGGAATATTAGTTGACCTATGTGGCAAAATACAATCTCAATCTCTAATTCGCCATACCAAGTTAAGCTTCAGGTTCCACATTTCCTTTTTTGAAATCAGACGGTCAATAAAAGATAGTGATTACACACATTGCATTTCAAGTGAGAGAAAAGAAGGTTTAAGCTTAAGGAAAGATTTTTCTACATCCCACCCTCTTTCTTAGACCTTCAAAATTAAAGCCTAACATCAACTGGGGGGAATTATAATTGATCTTATCTCTAAGGCAAGAAATTGATGAATTTGTAAATTTTTTTTAAAGAAAAGAAGAAAAAAGTCTGTCTCATCAGTCAAGCTTCCTGAGGGCAAGACCTGTCCTTCTATCTGCCGACTCTATGCTCTTCCCATGGGACTCCTGAAACACAGAAGAAAAGTCTCTGAGAAGCACCTGGGTGGCTCAGTCAGTTGAGCATCCGACTTTGGCTCAGGTCCTCATGATCTCATGGTTTGTGAGTTCGAGCCCCGCATCGGGCTCTGTGCTGACATCACAGATCCCGCTTGAAATTCTCTCTCCCTCTCTCTGTGCCCCTCCCCTGCTCGTGCTCTCATGTTCTCTCTTTCTCTCTCTCAAAATAAGAAAACTTAAAAAATATTTTAAAAAAAAGGAAAAGTCTCTGAGATTAAGATGAAGCGAAGAATCTGTCTTTAATGTTTTCAAGATACATTCCACCCCCTTCGAAAAAAACAAAAAACCTCTAAACCAAAAAAACCCCAAAAAATCCACAATGCTTTCCAAAAGAAGGTAAAGAAAAGGGCTTAATACGTGAGTTCACACACTAAATCAAGTGAAGGGCTTTCAGCTGGATCCAAGTGAGGAGAGATAAATAACTTGAGTTTCTGCAGCCTGAGCGGAGATGAGAGACGCAGGACTGTGGGCTTAAGATCAAACAAAATGAGAACTGGGATGGCCTCTTTCCGGTTCCCCAAAACCCATCCGTTCTTATCCTAAAGGTTATGAAAGGTTTTCTGAGACTAGCTGAGCAAATGAGATCCTGTTCCTTCCTTGGGAAAACTTGTTTATACTGTATCCATTTTTAGACCTCGTAAAAGTTGGTGAACTCAGTTCTTCCCCATTAGTCCAAATTCTTCCACACTCAGCAAATATCAACAGGAAAGGGCTTCAGTCATTGATAACAATGAAAGCAGAGAGTTCACATAGGGCCTTAATAAGCTGGCTGCGCTGACAGAGGGAAAGACAGAGACACAATCTCCAGCTCATGTTTATAGAATAACGGGTTTGAAAGGATAGAAAAGATACCGAAATCTAGGTAAATTTATTCTGACGGTGACAACAGCACCGTCTCTTATACAACTCATACTGGTCGAAGGATTCGTTTTGGAACTGTCAAAGCTTTCAAGCAGAAAATTATGCTCAGTGGCTGAAACTTGGTTAAACAAATTTCACTGTGCAAGGAAAAACCAAGTTAGTTTTGGATGTGCCATGGGGGGAAGGCAGGCAGGCAGGCAAGCAGCAGAAAATAACAGGGCCGGCCAGACAGGAAGTGCCGTCCCCACACAGGGACCCAGGCAAATAGGTGATGGGTTTAAAAACCTTCAAATATAAAAACAAACAAAAATCCGATATTTTTCCTAACAACATGATCTATTTGACAAACAGGAGGAATTCTTATAAGTATTACTAGTGTTCATCTCTTGCCAGATATTTAAATATCCGTGGAGAGATGTGTCGAGAGAAAAGTAATTATACTGTAAAGAAGGGGATAGAAAGCCTTCTGCTCCAAACATGGTTTTCAGCTGAAAAATCTAGGCTTTTTAGCACAATTCTCAGTCATTCTGGAACGGCTGTGTACTAACCGATCTCAGCTAGCTCCCACTGTGGGGTTAACTCTGTCGTACCCCTGGAATCACGCTTGAAGCGAACAATGTGACATCATTTTGAAGACACGTCTACCCCCACAGTATGAGAGTGGTCCATACATACCTCCCACCGCATTACAGCGAGATGTCATTTCCCAGAGGACCAGAGCCATGGAGTAGACATCCGTCTGCTTAAAGGACTCAACATTCTCCAAATTCATCCTGGACTCTAGGACTTCTGGAGCCATGTATCTTGCAGTTCCCACCTAAAGCAAAAATAGACATTGAGGCCCATCGTGTAATCCAGCTGCATTTTTATTCTAAAAATATAACTGATGTTTGTTCTCTACACATGCAGATGATCTTTGAAAAGCACACCGCTCTTTTAAATAATGAGACTGGTACAGAAAGGGACAGCCTCTGAAATTGTTTTTAAAAATAGTTTTTCTCTCCCTGAACACACTTTTAAAAATATAAACAAAGCACGCCAAAATAAGGAAATGTCAAACCCCAGGGCTGCTTTCTCTCACTTCATGATATATGTCATTGTATTATACAATAACATCCTCACAGATAACTGGGGAGACAACATCTGTGATATGTTAGAACTTTATTTTTGCTTTTGCAAATAACTATTTTCTCATTCCTGAAACACCAAGATTTATGGTGAAAGTAAGAATAATTGCCATTAGTGTCTGTCACTTAAGGACGGCCTCAATATTCTTTGTTTACTCCGTGGTACATTCTAGTGTGCCAAGAATGTAGCGTACCTTCATAAAATCTCTACTAAACTAAGCTGTGTGAAAGTATTTCTATAGTAGAAGGCCAAATCTAGATCATTGTAGAATTGTGATGAGCATGCTATGCAGTTTTCTTTGGACAATGGCTGATAATGCAAAAACAGTGGTATACACAGGAAAAAAGGAGAAAGATATTTCTAGGGAAGCAATCACTTAAATGTCTGATTTTGCAGTATCTATAGCTTAACTAAGTAACAATGAAGTCCTTACCTTTTCAAGAATCTAGGGCAGGTCATGTGAATTGATATTACTATCCCAAGGAATGTTTCTTAATCGTATGTATCAGAGGGAATTCTTCTTTTCAATAGGTCATTGCATGACTCACTACCCTGCCATATTAATCTGTCCATGTTGCATTCCATATGTTTACCTCAACAATGGCTGTGCAGCTATGGACCCAAGAGGCCAGACCAAGGAGTAACTGAATGCTTCAGAAGCACATACCCCCACTTTCTTAGAGGAAACAACGGTGCTTTCCAGACTCTACTATAATCCACATCAAGCTTCCAGTGTGTGAAAACATGGAGTGCCGTCATTCGTGAAGGATGGCTTGGTAATTTCTAGTGACTTTCCAATACCTCCTTACCCAAAAAGGTTTCTATTTTCATCTATGAGATGCTTCAAAAAAACTGTAGAATTGTATATTCACTCAGTCTGTCAACTCACTCAATAAGTATCTATTGGTCACTTTCACCGTTCAAGGCTTTGTGCTAGATATGACCAAATGGATGTGCATTTGGGCTTCAAGGAGGTTGCCTTCTAGAATGGTAAAAAGAAAACAATGTGGCCACCAACAGTACCGAGTAGGAAGTGCTCAGTAGAAGAGTAAGAGAGGGGAAAAAATAGAGGCAAAGCACTAATGGCCTTAGAAGCAATGAAATGTACTCTGCAAACGGGAGAAAAATGAAGACCGACTCAAGGAGAAGAATGTC
Source organism: Prionailurus viverrinus (assembly GCF_022837055.1). NCBI lineage: Eukaryota > Metazoa > Chordata > Mammalia > Carnivora > Felidae > Prionailurus > Prionailurus viverrinus. The sequence continues at coordinate 12,296,092 of NC_062569.1, forward strand.
TGTCTTGAATTGGAAGAGGTCTGCAGAAACAGGAGGAGAAATGCTGTCCATTAGTAACAACACCCTGGCAGAAGACAGTGGGGCATTCCCAGGGCCAACTCCCGACCTCGGCTACATTCCCTTGACAGGTGTGCAGAGCACAGGGCCGTTGGAGACAAAAGACACGGGAGATGGATGGAGAGGTAGGGCGGGGCCCCCTACAAGTAAGGGGATCCAGGTCTAACTTACCTGCCCGCTGTTGGCCAGGTCATCCACAGACAGGGTCGGGTCCAGACGCAGGGAAAGCCCAAAGTCACACAGGCAGCAGGTCAGATCGTTCTTGACGAGGATATTGGAGCTCTTGAGGTCCCTGTGCACGATGGGCATCTTGGGCCTCCCGCACAGGGTGTGGTCGCTGTGCAGGTGGGCAATGCCCCGGGCGAGGGAGCTGCCCAGCGTGCGCAGGTCCTCCCAGCTGATGACGTGCCGCGTCAGGTACTCCTGCAGGTTGCCCTTGGCGTGGAAGGCCGTGATCAGCCAGTACTGCTTCCCCAGCTCCGTCTTGCGCTCCTCGGCTGTCAGGAACTGCAGTATGTTCTCGTGCTTCAGGTTGATGTCTGAGAAAATGTCCTTCTCCGTCTTCCAGGAGGCGTACTCCTCGTAAGGGAAGATCTTGACCGCCACGGTCTCGAACTGTTCAGAAGTGTTCTGCTTCAGCTTGGCCTTGTAGACCTCGGCGAAGCGGCCTTTCCCCACCAGGGTGTCCAGCTCAATGGGCAGCAGCTCTGTGTTGTGGTTGATGTTGTTGGCGCAGGTAGAGCTGATGTCAGAGCGGTCGTCTTCCAGAATGATGGCAAGGTGCTCGCTGAACTCCATGAGCTTTCGTGGCTTGCTGGTATCCCAGGATGGGCTCAGCTTCTGCTGCCGGTGAACACGGTAACAGTAGAAGATGATGATGACGGCTATGGCGATCCCCAGGGGGGGCAGGAGGCTGACGCCTGTCACTTGGAATATGACTAACAACAGGTCAGGGTTGTTGGTGGCGTATTCTGATGTGGAAACAAAACAAGGGAGAGAAGAAGTTGGGTTCAGCGGGTATACACGGTCAGGGAGCGGGTCCACGCCTTAGGCAACTAGAGGGTTTGACACCTGCATTATTTTTGTGGATAATATATCGTGACTTTTTGTTCCAGGGATGGGTGCACCTGCGCAGTCTTCCCCGCCTCTGGCCACCTATTCAATGTCTCCCATTCATCCCTCAAACTTCAGCTTCGATGTCACTCTCTAAAGGAAATCTAGGAAAATGTGGGAAAACGTTTTGTTTTATATACTCTCATGACGCTCTACATTTTTCCTATGCGACAACTTAGCACAATTTGAATTAAATAGCTATGACTTTGGTTACTGGTTTCACATCTGCCTTTCTCTACTTCCCCCACCCTCAGCAGACTGAGAACTCCATGCCGGCAGGGGCCGTGTCTTTCTCCGGCACTATTGTAAACAGTGCCTAGCACACGTCAGGTCCTCGGCAAGTGCTCACTACACGGACAAAGCATTTACTGAGGGTTAACTAAGCCCAAGGCTGAACAGGAGGCTTCAGTAATATAGAAAGAATGACCTTTGTTCTTTTCTAAACAAAGAATGTCTTTGTTCTTTTCTAAACTCTAGCTTGTCCTGTTCTGGCCGACACCCAGGCCACCCTTAAACATAGGTGGTGGGGAGAGGAATCGATGCAAAGGGTCTTTTTGGAAGGCAGGTACCTTATACCCACCCAACATCCCTCTTTTGAACGTGCATGTGATGTGCAGTTTCCTAGAATAGGAATTCTTACTAGCAACAGTGGAAATAGTCTTTTTAAAAAAAAAAAAATTAACGTTTATTTTGAGAGAGAAAGAGCAGGGAGGGAGGGAGAGAGAAGACCCCAAGCAGACTGGTGCTGTCATTGCAGAGCCCGATGCGGGGCTCAAACTCACGGACTGTGAGATCACGACCTGAGCCAAAATCGAGAGTTGGACCCAGGCGCCCCACAACAGTGGAAATATTACTACAAAGCTGAGAAGAGTAAAAAGAAAGGCAGCCATTTTTCTAGCTTGGACCACTGAAGCATGCCTGGGGATTGATGGAGGGGAGTCCTTAGCACCAGCTATCTGACCACATACAATGTCTTGTATGTCAAACTCTGGGTCATGTGCTAGCCTGGCCTGGCTCTGGGAAGAAGAGCATAGATGGAAACAGTCAGTGGCAGAAGACGGAGAAAGGTGGTCATGGTTCAGCGAGACCTTTGTGTCAGCTTGTCTCCACTGGACGAGACTGCCAGAATTCTACTGGTTTTATATGTCGTTCATTTCCCCTCAAAGGTACCTGTGAAGAAGCAGTCCTCATGATCAGAGACTAGATTCACTCATTGAACACAGCACTGTTGGATGCCACTGTGGGCATGGCATTGCCCTCAAAGAGGTTCTAACCCAGGAGAGGATTAGGGCACGTGTACAAATGCATAGAGATAATGCAGCAAGCAGGGACGGGGCTAAATGTGGAGAAACAGGGAACCGCGGTGGGACGGGGCTAAATGTGTGCTGCAGTCTATGTGTTGGCAGAATATAGAAAAGCTTGGAGAAACAGGGAACCGCGGTGGCAAGGACTACCTCTGAGCTGGTCAACGAACAATGGGAAAAAGTGAGTGGTGACCAGAAGAAATGTTCTGTTAAAAAGTAAGAATATATGATTTGAGGAAGAGTAGTTCTCCCAAACCAATAGCTCCACACAAGGAAACAGAAAAAAGGTTGGGTAGGTGACACGGAACCGGAGAGCACGTCAGAGAGTAGTATCGTTGTTCAAATGGCAGTTTTCACCTACTATAGGCGTTTGATGAGAATACAGTGATGAGAATACAGTCCAGGTACGAGGGAGAGAACCATCACCTTTCAAAGAGAATCCGTCACCTAAATCATGTCTGGTATCGTCAGTCAACAAAGCTCAGTGAGAAAGGAAGCTTGTAGCAAGCCAGTTTGGAGAGGTTAGGTTTCACACGATGTACCGCTGAGTCTTGAGGTCAGTTCTGACTGGGAACACCAACTTCAACTGCCTGTATGTTCTAGATGAAAACTTCAGATCTTAAGGAGATGCCACAAAACGCTGGAAGAGCAACCCCCACACATCTGAATTTCAGCAACCAAGAGGGGAAAAAAAAAGTCACTCTTTTGGGGAAAGGTCTCTTGGTGCATTTAAAACAAAAATTTTTTTTAAACATTTATTTATTTTTGAGACAATGCGACAGAGTGCAAGCATTAGAGGGGCAGACAGAGGGAGACAGAGAATCCGAAGCGGGCTCCAGGCTCTGAGCTATCAGCCCAGAGTCCGACGCGGGGCTCGAACTCATGAACTGTGAGATCATGACCTGAGCTGAAGTTGGACGCTTAACCGAGCGAGCCACGCAGGCGCCCCTAGTGCATTTTTAAAAAAAGAAGAGGTAAAGGGAAACAATATGGCAATTGACTCCTGCAAACCCAAATTCTTGCTCACACTGGAAGGCATGAATTGGACAAAGGACAGGTGAGACACCGTAAGTGACAGTGGCACAAGGCAGTGGCAGAGAGGGCTGGAACTGCAAACGAAGAGAGTTCCTGTGGAGTAAGTACAGACTGTCCCCACCTTTCAACAAAGTATGAGCCTGGAGAGCAAGGTTAAGGAGGGGGGGCAGATGAAGGAATAGAGCAGAAAACAACATTCCCTCCTGGTAACTCTGCCTCTATTATCTCAAGTATCCCATGAATGTGTCTGCTTCAAGCACCCACTTGTCTGTAACTACACGATGCCTTATGATCATAGATCGGTTTGATCCCTGCATCGCTGGTTTCCCCCAAGAGAAAGTAAGCTCTTTATGGGTAAATCTATGTATCGATCGTCGTCCTCACACCCAGTGTGCCAGGCTGAGGAAGGGGCACCTACACTACTCAGCAAGTGTTCGCTATAGAAGCTGGCTGGATGATAACTTATACAGGACAACAGCCCTCACACGTTTTCCGCTCTGCAGCAGGGGCTGGCAAACCACAGCCCAAGGCTTATTTTCGTACAGCCCTGTGGGCTACAAACATTTGTTGCTTTGTTTGTTTGTGAAAGAGTTGCTTAGAAAAAGAAAGAGACTAACAAGTGCATGCAGCGGAGATGATATCTGGCCCAGAAAGCCTAAAATACTTCCTACCTCGCTCTATATAGAGCTCTAAGTTTGCAGGCCCCTCTTGTGTGGGTGGTTTTTTTTTGTTTTTTTTTTGTTTTTTAACAACCTGTAACACATTGGCAGAATTTGGGGAGAGTTCACTTTGGTCCAAGGTGAATATATTCTGTTTCACATATGGGGCAGCAATACAATTATAAAATATATAAATATAAATTAATATATAAATTATAAAACATATAATTATATATATTAAAAATATAAAGTTTTTAGAATATTTTAGAAAATATTTTAAAATATTTTATTTTATTAAATATTTTATTAAAATATTTTAAAATATTTTAGAAAATGTAAAACATTACAAAAACAATTTTTTTAAATGTTTATTGTAGGAGAGAGATAGAGAGCAAGGGGGCACGAGCAGGGGAGGAGCAGAGAGAGAGGGAGACACAGAGTCCGAAGCAGGTTCCAGGCTCTGAACTGTCAACACACAGCCCAATGCAGGGCTCATGAACAGAGAGATCATGACCTGAGCTGAAGTCGGCACTTAACTGACTGAGCCACCCAGGTGCCCCTAAGATACTTTTTATAAAATATAAATATATAAATACTGCATATTTACTTGGCTGTGTCTTCAATTCATCAAAGTGTGCAAAACATTCAAATGAACCTTCAATTCATCAAAGTGTGCAAAGCATTCAGATGAACTATTTATTGCTGATGATTTTTTATAATTCCTGACCACAGATGAAAAGGATCTTCCTTGCTAATTTCTATTCTTTTCCAGGCTAAGGGAAACACAAAAACAGAAATCCCCTGAAATTTATGTGTGAAGAAGATTCTAGAAATCCCCAACTGCGCCCCCCCCCCCCCGCCCCCCAGTTCAGTGTCAGAAACCAAAAGTTTTACTTTCCCCTCAAATTTCCTGTGATTTCTTTTTGAAAACCTACATGTAAAAATTTGATGGGGCGGGAATTACTGAATAACATCTGTCAATCTTGAAACTTCAAAGAGGTGGTGGAAAACCCTAACAATAGCAAACAGGGTTAAAAGGGAGCTCTGGGATGTGGTTTTTTCTAAATAGGAGCCACCCACACCCTCTGGGTATTAACCCTTGGGCTGCTACAAAAGCAGATTCAGGTACAGGCACAAGCTGGCATTTCCTTTACTCCGAGACTACCAGGAGATGGTATTTCTTTTCACCAACTCTCAATTACACAAGAACTAAGATACTCAATACTTAGTATGAGCCTGGCTATGTGCTAACTTTTATTTATATGTATATGTATATATATAATGTATGTACATAATATATATGTGTATATATAATAAAAATATATAATATAAAATATATTACATATATATTATATATAATATATATATTATATATAATTTTTTTTAATGTTTATTTTTTGAGAGACAGAGCGTGAATGGGGGAGGCGGAGAAAGAGAGACACAGAATCTGAAGCAGGCTCCAGGCTCTGAGCTGTCAGCACAGAGCCCAACGCGGGGCTCGAACCCACGAACCATGAGACCATGACCTGAGCCCAAGTTGGAAGCTCAACCAACTGAGCTACCCAGGTGCCCCCATTTTATATCATTTTTTTTTTAATCTACAGAAAAACCCTAGGAGGTAGATATTACTATTATTATAAGCCCCATTATACAGATAGGGAAGCTAAGGGTTATATGGATTAAATGATTTCCCAAGATCATAAACTGAGGCAGCAGCAAAGCTACTATGTGAAACGAACGGTCTGACTGGAGCCCCGCCATGTTGTCTGTACACTTCACATTGGTGAAAGCCAACGAAGAATGAATTTATAAAACCCCTTAGCTTGATGAACTGGTTGCCTTCTATTGGGCACTAGGCGATTTTATAAACATCTATTAAGTGATATTGGCAGTTCTTAGATAACACATCCCAAACGGCATGTTCTAGGTGTGCAGGTGATTCTCTTTGGTTTTTAACTAAGAACCACAGTTGAGTAGTGTCCCCATGAATATGTGTCTTTTGCCTGCCTGGGAAGAAAAGTCTTACATGAGGGAGAACCTAAAATCTCTTTTGTCAGAGTCTACCCCAGGGCCTTTGACAACATAGGACGCTCAAGATGTAACTGCCAAACCACCAGAATTTCTACATAATAAATTGTTGCCTGGATATCAGGTAACTAGTGCCCAAGACCTGACAATCACATTACGCTCCCTTGTCACGTACCATCCAGTTAGACACAGGTGTTCTCTACTTCTTAAACGTTCCTGTTAAGTCACTGGCTTTTTACACAAGATCTACACTAGTACCTGTTTATGCTAACTGAAAGAAATCCGGGGAGTATTCTGACTTCTATGAAAGAAGGCAAAAAGAGAAAACAGCATCCAGTGTTTTGCAGTGAGCTGTTGTAGAGGAGGCACCCCCCCCCCCCCCAACCCCCACCCCAGCAGCGAGACCAGCCCTGCCAAGCCCCTTCCCTGGGAACCACACTCAGCAGCTCAGCCTCAGGCCGCCATAGCTTCGAACTCTGTGAACATCTGTGCTTTATCTCAATTTATTTTGTGCATCTGTTAGCAAGATGTGTCCCACAGTATCAGAATAGCCTAAAAAGTGATTATTTGGGGGAATGTGGGAATGCTCAAAAATGTTTCCAAATAAATTAATGGTAATTGCTTCTTTGCTTTACGTCATTTTGGCTTACGAAAGGTTTCATTGGAATGCTCTGCTTTTGGGTGGTGGAGGAAACCATATACTTCTGGGAGGGGAGGAGTACAAGTAAGAGAATTTCTTTAAGATTCATAAAAAATAAGTCTCTACACTCTAATAGAAAAGTTATCAGCCTGGGCTCCATGGATAGAATTCAGTAGATCTGCGAATTTAAATGGGCAGAAATCACATCGTTTTATTTTCTCCAACTATTGGCTAAAGTAACATTTCCTACGAGTAGCTGTAGCTATGAGTTTGTTACCAGTAGAAACCACAGGTATTTTCAGGCCATGTTGCATTTACCACAAGATGTCTTTGTATATCATTTATACTCATCACTTAATATACTTCAGTGTCTTAGATCTGATGCTAGATCTTGTTAAAGCATTATTACAGAAGCACATATTACTGTATCACAAATGTAGTTTTTAAAACATTTGATAATTATATTTCAATATCATTAATTTTCCTGGGAATCCTGCATATTATATTTTATGCATTTAAAAACATCCTTTTGAGAAGGGGTCCACTGGGTTCACCGGACTTCCAGGAAGTCTATGGACTTTTGTCCGTGGCACATGCACAAAAAAAGCGAGAAGCCCATGGCAGAGGGAAGTCACTGGAGCGCCAGTATCTGCCAGGATTTCCTAGGGCAGTGATTCTGAGATTGGGCTGTTTCTCCAGGAAGTTACTAAGGGAGAAAGCTGGTGCCAGTGACAGATCCTAACTCTGAATTCCATCAGAGCTGCTGTCTCCCTTGCCCCGCATGAAGGGAGGTCTGCAATGGGTAATGGTGGGAAGCCCTCCACTGAAATCCCAACAATAATAAAGAAAATGATCATAAAATGTGCTTTATTGGACTAGGCACTGAGCAATTCACTTTATAAGCACCATTTCACTTTATTTCTCCAACAACCAAGTCAGGTTCCCTTAATAGCCCTGTTTTACAGACGAGGTTATTGAGCCTCGGTTGGTTCTACAACATTCTTTTAGCTTACCTAGAAAACTAAGTAAAAGTTGTCCCTAGTATCAAGTTTCCTGCCAATTTTCTCTGGCACAGCCAAAGCTGAAGTATAGTTATTAACGGGACACGTTTTTTGCTCACCATCATCATGCTCACAGCCAGACACAAAGATAAGGAGACAAGTCAAGTTTGTTGAGTGAATGAATGAATGTATCTGATGAATCAACCTGATGAGGAATATTTCTGCAAAGCTGACTGCCTCTTCTCCAGAGGCCAAATTCCATGAGTGAGCCAGACCTGACTCTGCTCGCATACAGTCTCCCTGTAATTTGTGCATGGCATGTGGGCACTGTTAGCTTGAGTACCTGGAATGTGGTGTGAAAGAAGGAACACTAGATTAGAGATCAGGAGACTGAGATTATATTCCTGTATCTGTCATTAATCACCCATGAAATCCGAAGCAAGTCATTTCACCTCACAAGGACTCAGTTTCCTAGGAAAGCTATGGTTCTTGGTTCCCACTTGAGGAAAAAAGAAATGCCTCATCAATAGAAGGCTTCCAACAGAAGACATCTTGGCTTCTTGGCAAAACGGCCAATTCTAGGTCTGGGACTGGAAATAATAAGTTTGGAATATTTTGTTATACCACATAACAAGGAGGTGATCAAAGACTACTCAGGTCATGACCAAAGGACCCAGAAGCCATCATGAAGAGACTCTCTGACCAAGACAGGATAATGAAGATTTTTAAAAAGCAACACACTTGGGACTCAATTAAGTACGTTTCAACTTATGATATAAGAATGATTGACAAATTTATCAACTTCTGAGGGCAACAGGATGTCAACTCATTATACTGAAAACTAGAACATGAAGAGAAACATCAAGCATGCATCTTGCCATTTCCATCAGACCACAGCACTGGATAACCAAAGAGTTGAATAAAGCATCCCCTTGTTAAATTATTCTAGCGAATAAGTGCAAATGAGTTGGAAGAAACAGATTATCCTTTTTTTAACCCTTTATGAATTAAATGGATCTAGGCAACAAGCACCCACGCCAACCAATGTAACAAAATCAGAGATGGTCGGACATCATCACCCCTGATGGAGGAGAATAACTGTGCCTATAGACTTGCCAAAGAGATCTAAGTGGGGTCTGATGAAACCTCCAGATCCAGCTGCCAATTTTCAAACAATACAGCGAATCGAGAAATGCCGTGGATTGCACCATGAATGCCACCAGCAAAATCCGGACTGTAAAATAGTACAGGTCAACGTGGTTCTTCAATAGATACGATGTGGGGGAAAAAGGAACTGGGGAGAGCAGATTTAAAAAAAAGAACCTGTAGGTATATCAAATTACCAAAATAATAGTAATAATAATAAGAAGAAGAATAGGTAGGACTATGCTAGTGTTTGCCAGATGCAAACGTGGATGATAAAGCTATTTAAGAAAACACAAGTAAGTGATAATTATAGAAGAAAAATAGCGGTTACTTTGGAGGGAAGGAGGGATCTATGATTGAGTTGAAGAACACATAGAACTTGGAGGATATCTGGCAAAATTATTCATTTTTGGCCTGGGCAGGGGTTATAAGAATGTTAGCCCCATTTGCTAAGCAGGACATTTGTTTTATGTGCTTTTCTGTGTTTGTATTTTATTTTATTTTATTTTGCAAGATTCTTTCTCTTTTCAAAAGAGAGAAATCAGAAGAATAATTGTGGACGCCACACCTTGCTCCTGGGCTAAGTAAATTATTTTGGATGCTATTAGGGGAAAAGAAAAGGGAAGATAAAATTCTTTTTTTTTTTTTTTTTGAGCACTTACTACGTGCCAAAAATTTCAGATACGTAATCTCATTTGATATTCAGAACACCCCTTCAAGTATTCACCCCATCTTAGGGGTGAAGAAATTAAATTCCTTGTCCAAATATACCATAATATATTTATCCATTCTACCACTATTGGTCCTTTTGAGCTATGACCGATGTTGCCAGAAACATTCTTGTAATGTGGAGGGAGAGAGGGAAGGGAGGAAGGAAGGGAACTTGAGAGTTATGATGAATCACTCAAGGGCAAACAGGGGGGCTGTTTCTCTCAACTTTGAGTGACCCTAAAGCCTTTGTTCTTTCCATGCCACCAAACTGTCTCCCTAGAAATGAACCCGGAGGTCTCTTTAATAATTCTGAAAATTTCCAACCAAATGTGCCCCACATACAGAGCCCAGACTTAGTTGCAAATAAGGAACCATTTGCAAATGTCAGAGCCTTGATGATAAATATTTTTTTAAAGACAAATGTCAAAGATAAATGTTAGTATGCCATAAAAAAATACAAACTGGCAGAAAACCTCAAGGGGAAATTTCATGGTATACATTCCTTTGGAGTGATTTAAAAGTAAACAAGTTGCCTAGTAACACACACACACACACACACACACACACACACACACACACACACACCCCAATGAAAACAGGTTGTCCCAGCCTCTTTCAAGTCCTTTGTTATGCCCCAATCGAACACTGGTTACTAAAAGGAACTTAAAAGTAAACCTCTATAATTCACAGTTTCAAAAGAAAAATCAAACCATAACAGAGACAATAAATAAGACCAATATAGTAAAAAAAGCCACAGGTGGGTCAGCTAATGTGTCTTGAGAAAAGCCAAATCACCATAGACGAATTTGAGAGATGGGCTCCTATTTTAATATTTGAAGTAGTTTTGGCAATTCCTCCACTTAATGAGGGAGTTTCAGGCACAACTTTACCAAGAAACTAATTTATCCAAGCAATACAAAGGGACAAGGATGATTGTTCCACACACTCCTTGCTGCAGGGCTTACGAACGAACACCACAGGACAACCCTGAGATTCTTGAAGCTGGTGGTAGCAGTCTAACCGCTAAGCTTTCACACGCCAATACCGTCTAAAGCAACAGGATATACATGCAACTGGCCCAGATCCAAAGAAGGAAACTGCTAGAGAGAGAGAGGCCTGTGGGGGGAGGGAGAACTTCCTGTCTTAAGTCATTCTGTTCACTATAATGGTGACAAGCCCAGCACTCGTTTACTAAGCTTCTACTTAATGCCAAACACTATGTTTTATACCACAAATTATGTTGAATCCTGCAGCCGCACTGCTAGTTATGTAGTATTTATTTCCATTTCGCAGAAGTGGGAACTGGGAAAATGTACAGGAAGTGAGCTGGGATCAAAGCAGAGGAGCTCTGATGGCAGGTAGTGGTGCACATCAGAGGGGTGGGCTTCCCGAAGAGGGATGCTCCTGGCAGCTCTGGGGACCTTCAGCCAACACAGGGTTCAACACAGAGAAGAGGGCACGAGCCCTAGGAAGAGCCTAGAAACAGCATGATGTTAGTGAACCGAAGGAAAGAATAGTGAACATAATGATTGAAATCGTGAAGCAGGAATAAAAGACACAAGGGGCAGGGATCAACAACACCCTAAATTGGTTGTGGATACTGACTAATACAGTATGCAAGCCTCTGTGCAGCTGTTAAGGCAATAAGGCAAAGGCACAGAGGGGGTGTAATTACAAGCACAGCAAAGATTCAAAGGATCATGAGACCTTTTTGCTAATAAATTTAAACACTTAGACAACAATGGTCATAAGTCCTGAAATAATATATGTGTAATTTACCAAAACCGACCCAAGAAAAACTATGAGACTTGGATAATCTCATAAATATTAAAGAAACTGAATGAGTAATTCAAAATTTTCCTAATTTCTGAATTTTTTCTCTCTCTTCTTTTGTAGCCTTTCACTATCAAATTAGCTTCCTTGGTATCAACATGTCTGAATACACATCTCAGAATTCGATTTTTCCAGAACTGTCAACCGCCTCCCCACCCCAAACTTTCCTACAATAAAAACACCAGTAGAATCCTTACAGAAATGTTTGGTTTGAATCTAATCCATCTCAAGGAAATGAAACACTATCTCTAAGAGACAGATGCACCCCAGTGTTTATTGCAACATTATGTACATTATTTAATGTTCCAAGACGTGGAAACAATCGAAGTGTCCATCAGTGGATGAATTTATAAAGAAAACACGATATATCTATATAAATACACACTCAGTAGGATACTATTAAGCCATTAAAAGAAGGACATCTTGCCATTTATGGCAACATGAATGGCCCCTAAGTGCATTGTGCTTGGTGAAAGAAGCCTGACAGAGAACAACTAGTACTTTATCGTTTCAGTTACATGTGGAATTAAAGAAACAAAACAAAACTGAACCCATAGATGCAGAGAACACACTGGTGGTTGCCAGAAGTGGGAGGTACGAGGTAGGATAAATGAGCGAAGGTGGTCAAGAGGTACAAAGTTGCAGTTATAAAATATGTCTGGAGGATAAAATGTACACCCTAGCGACTCTAGTTACAAATACTGCACTGCATATTTGAAAGTTGCTAAGAGAGTAATTCTTAAAGCTCTCATCACAAGAAAAATATGCTTGTAACCACGTGCCGCCGAGAGGAATGTTAACTAGACTTACTGTCATGATCACTTTGCAATATATACATACAATGAATCATTATGTCGTACACCTGAAACTAATACAATGTCAAGTGTCAATTACATCTCGATTAGCAAAAAGAATCTCATTAAGCAGGAACCATCAGACAAGTCCAGAATAAAACAAACGGGTCGGCCTGTTCCAAGTCAATGTCGTGAAAAACAAGAAACAGGTGGATGAGGTAAAACAACTACATACAATGTGTGGTCCTTGCCTGGATCCGGAATTTAAGCAACAGCAGCAACACCGCAGCTTTGGGGAAACTTGAATATTGACTACGGTACACCCATACGCACGCACGCGCGCACACACACAGGCACACAGAAACGAGGAAGTAGTAAAATGTTAACACAGGGTAAATACTGAGGAAGGCACAGGGTATACAAGTGTACATTATGCCATCCTTTCAACTTTTCTACAAGTTTAAATTTTGTTTAAATAAGAGGTGGGGGAAGGGTACCTGGGTGACCCTGTCAGTTAAGCGTCTGACTTTGGCTCAGGTCATGATCTCACGGTTTGTGAGTTCGAAGCCCGCATCGGGCTGTCTGGTGTCAGCACAGAGCCGGTTTCAGATCCTCTGTCTCCCTCTCTGTCTGCCTCTCTCTCTCTCAAAAATAAATAAAACATTAAAAAAAAAAGGAAAACTATGAAGTAGGGGAAAAAAGTAACCGAGAATATTTGAGCAACAGTGTCCCCCCCCCCTCAAAGCCCTAAACTCATACCAGTCCCAGCTGAACCAAACTTGTGAGGAACAAACCCATTCAATATCACACAAACGCTTGCAGGGAACAGAAAAGATTGTACCATGGTTCAATTCATTCCATGAAAACAGAACAACCAAAAGCAAACAAGGAGAGTATGAGAAAAGAGAATTACAGAGCAATCTCACTCACGTACTGTGATTTAAACAAATAATTCTAACTAAACAGCAAGCCAAACCCATTAAAGGATATAAAAAGATAAGAGGGGCACCTGGGTGGCTAAGACAACTGAGCATCTGATTCTTGGTGTTGGTTCAGGTCATGATCCCAAGGTCATGGGATCGAGTCCCACGTTGGGCTACGTAAGCTGCTTAAGATTCTCCCTCTCTCTCCCTCTGCCCCTCTCCCCTGCTTGGGCTTGCTCTCTCTCTCTCTCTCAACTGAAATAAAAATAAATAGAAAGATAAGACAGCAGGACCAGGTTACCAGGCGAGCATGTTTTAGCACGAGAAACAAACAAAACCACCTACTGTCATTTACCACATTAATCAATTACAGCAGAAAAACTACATGATCAATTCAGTGGACACAGAGGAAGTATATGATGACGCTGAACACCTTGATAAGGAAAACATACCAATGGTCTTCAGCAAACTTGATTCTAACGGGGAAACGGTAGATGCATTTCTTTTAAAAACAGGAACAGGATGCCAACCACAGCTCTCTCTACTGAGCATGAACTGGAGATCTGAACCAGCACAGTGAAACAAAATGGAGGAATCTGTGTTACAAGATAAAGAATTTTTATAAATCTACAGGCTCATCTAGCTCAGTCCTTTACACCTGGGCTCAGTGACGCTTGGTGTCCAGGTGTCCCCATGCTAGTTCAATCTGCTCTACAACCAGACGCACGGACATGTGGCTTCTTTTCTCATGAAATAATATGCACACAAACAATGATGTAGGTATCGGGAAGGACGAGCGGTTCATGGTATGAAAAGGACTCTTTCTTCCAGTCAAGAAACTATTATTTCCAAACAGACCAACACAAAGTACATTTTGTTGAAACAGCTTATTTGGGCATTTTTATCCCAAGTCTCCCAATGTAACCCAGAATCACCTTTCTTTGCCACGCCCTTTGCTGCCTGGGATTTAAGGTCCCTTTTCTTCCCTTAAACTATTTAGCAGTATCTCCTACAGCAGCCACCACATGTAAAATCCTGAAGTCCCTGATGCTTTGGGAAGGGGAGTTCTTGGAGTGTTCCAGGATGAAGCGATGGACTAGTATCTTTCATGCTACTTTACCTTCTAGACACCACACTGACCTGGGATCCAGTGTCCTGACTTTTTGGATGCACACTGAAAAGCTGACTTTGTTTGCAATCTGCAGGGGGTGTGGGGGGTGGGGCGGAAACTAGCTCTAGATTCAAACTAGTAACACTTCACCAGGCAACAGAAAGCTCCCAAAACAAAGTAGATCCCGAGCCTGAAAAATTTACGTGAAAAGCAGCATAACTGGGTTTTTAAAAACTCTGGAACCTGATTTTACGGCCAGCTTTGTTTCTTTCTGCCTGCTCACCTGCAGAATGAAGACAACCCAGAAATAACCCCACTAGGTTCTTTATAAGACTCACAAGAGATTTCTGGCAATCTCGTAAGTATCTGTCAAGCTCTTTAAGTTAGGTAAAAAAAAAAAAAAAAAAAAGAAAACATTCGATAAATATGTTTGTATTATTTTGTGATAAACTCTAGCAAAAAAATAATAGTTCTCATTAGTAACATATTTCATAGGTTTCCAACCAGAAAAAAAAAATCCCCATCTGGTAAAGAAGCATTAAAATTTCACTAGGTTTGTGGTTTGCAGTTTTGCCTGGCTTCTTTTTGTATCATGCCCTATGATAATGCTGCTTTTAGAGAACCCATTTCCCCCATGACTATCTGAGCTGTAAGATTCTCTTTCTTGAGAAAGTGAAGCAATATACCCTTGTCAGAAATAAGTTTAAGAGAGCGTATGCTGATGAGTTTGAAGTGCACTACCAAAAAGAAGGTGGAAGGCTTATTGAGGGAAGTCGGAAGATAGTCTGGCTGTACTGGGAAAACGGAGACATGCGCATTTTGGTTTGGATGTTGTCCTCCCAGGGACATAACTCGGTTGAACCATATGTCTAAGGAAGTTGGGCCCGGTTACGATAAAGAAAAGGATGAAAGTGAACCAAAAATACGGATGTCTCCTCTTCATTCACTGAATATGTTTCGTGCATGTTCATTCACTATGCAAGGGAAGCATTACTGAACCACAGCACTCTCCAGGCACACACACGCCAGGGTCCCCAGAGAACAAGATAAGGGACTGCATAAGAAGCGAAACAGATTGCATCTCTTTATTCTGTTACATTGCATATCCATACAGCTTTCCTCTATTCTTGCCCCATCACATACACCAAGCCACCATATTTTACACACACACACACACACACACACACACACACACACACACACTTCCTAGTTGAGGAGTTCTAATATCTTACCAGCATTTTCTGTATCAAAAAAAAAAAATCTGGTGGCATGATACAGAAAGACTCTCTTGGCTCTCTGCTGCTCAAAGGGTGTTCCCAGTTGTACACCTGAAACTAACATAACACTGTATGTCAACCACACTCAAATAAAACGACGACGACAACAAAGTGTGTCCCCCAGACTAGCAGCCAGGGCAGGCGTCACCTGGGGACGTATCTGAAATGCAGAATCTCAGGCCTGTCCTAAATTCCTGAATCAGGAATACAAAGTTCCCTCCTGCTTCATTTACACAGTAGACTTTGAGAAGTGGGGCTTCAGCAAACATGGAATAAGTTCCTTGGTCCTCTGCCACAGACAGGTTTCCCTCTCCCATAGCAAATTCGTAAAGGACCTGTTTGCAAAGCCCTCGTAGAACTGTATTCAGTGCTAGCCAGTGAGAAAAGGGTCTCTGAGAATTTACTAGTGAAATCAGCTGCTGCAGGAGATACGCTTCTTCATTCATTGTCTCAGTAAAAAGCAAACAACTAGATTCAGGCAAACAAAAAGAAATCATTCTAATTAAACAAAAGAAGGACAGTGAGCTCACTGGGCACAGACTATTGAATTTAACTTCTAGAATATTGACAGGACTGTTTGACATTCTGGACAGACTCTGAGGATAATTCTTCCTAAAATAATGGAAGATGTCTTCCCTCCAGGCCACGTGGTTGTTTTATTCCAATTACACGTATTTCAAAACTAAGCCATTCCCTAGCCCTTGCACCCCTTCTGTGGTCTCCCTTACATTATTTCCTTCCACCTCTCTCCCCAACAAAAGGGCCTTATTGGTAGTCTAGTTGGGTAGGACCACCTCTTCTGGAATATTCTCGAGAGGTAGAGATAAAACCTCTAGTCAAAATGTTACAACAGAGAGACCCCACTCCTCTGTAAATCATTCCATAATCTAATGCCAATAGATCCAGCTGTAGATCTGTTAGGATAAAGTCTGAACACTGGAATAGTTTCTTATTTATTCTTTATATTAAGCTTATTCTCTGTATTAAATCAAATGTGGCCATCTATTTACTGGTTTTCATGCTGTTCTCTACAGTAAAAGACAACAGAATGGTTTCTTCTTCTACGGGACAGATGACAGCTCTTAAACTCTTGGTAAGTATGTCACCCACTTCCCTAAATCATTTCTTTTTCAGGTTGAACATCTCCGTTTCCTTCAATTGCTCTTCAAAAGATCTATGTGTCAGACTCTAAAGTCGGCCTGCCCAACATATGGCAGGCACCCAAGAAATGCCAGGTCCTTTTTCTAAGTGTGAAGTGATGTATTCTCTGAAATCATTCTTGGTATTCGTGATTCTCCATGTTTCTCTAGACCCAGCCACAATACTTGGAATGTTATCTGTGTCGCGAAGTTTAACTGGGACTCTCATGCCCCTTCCTACGAGCACAGTTGAAGACTCGTTGGTTAGTTGGTTCTATGGTTTTGTTTTGATGCTCTCGGTCAGATCAGCCTGAATTTAATGTGCCCTTAACTCACCTGTAAACCCTGGGGTCTTTATCACATGAACAGATGCCAAGCCAGCTTTTGGTAAGCTACTTTTCTGCAATCAATCGCCTGGACCTATATGCCTGATTTTACATGGATCTGTTAAGGTTCATTATTACTGGCCATCCCAGGCAACTAAACCCCTGATTCTGTTTCTGCTACGGTAGATAGGCAGTCCTTCCACCATGCTCATCGTCCTTCACGTTCCTCCTTGGGACACAGATTCCTGCTACTTCTGTTGCTGTGGCTTTAGGAGGGCAACCAACATTAACAGAGAGCCTAAGTCATGCCAGGCTTTGCCCAAGAAATGATCACCTATCGTATGAATGCCTATTTCTCCCCGGGCAGAGCCTCCACCTGACAGATGTTCTATGGGGCCACATTTTTCTTCGTGTTAGTCTTCCGACCACTTTGGAAAAGCATGTTCATTATTCACACTATCAATCCCCCTTCGGTCACTTGAAACACAACTTGCCTCTTTTTCTGGCTTTTTCCACGTGAACCACAGCTTGTTGCAGTTCCTCCCACCTGAGGGTCTCCACCTCCTCCAACTGTGCACACCTCCCCACCTCCCGCCCCACCTTGACTTTGCCAGGGCAGTGGTACCCCAGTTTTCCATCCTACCTTCCAGTCACACTTTGAGGTTTCAAATGATGCTGTACAAGTTCACCAGTTCTAACACCTCGGATGCCTCCACCCAGTAACGCGCTTGGCCTTGTTCGGGAGTAGCTGCTTGTAAGTTACAGAGAGCACGGTATTACCCTGTGTTAGAGAACCCTCCTGTTCCTCAGGGATGTGGTAAGACAGGTATTTTGTTTGGTTGTTTTCCTCCTCCTCTAACCTACAAGGCGGCATTTTAGCTACTTCCTGTGGTGGTTGCCATTCTCTAATTGTTACCATTCTTTTCCAGGTTATATGAGGTACATGATGAAAAATAGAAAAATATTTGGCAGAACAAACTGTCTTGAGTTCAGTGGTTCCCAACACTGGCTGCATATTAGAATATCTTCGGGAGTTGTGTTGTTGTTTTTTTTTTTAATCCTGATACCAGGACTCAGACCAATTAAGTCTGAAACTACAGGGCTAAGACCCAGTTAATGAGTGGTTTTTAAAGCCTCTCAGGTGTTTCCAAAGTGCAGCCAAAGCAGAGAACGACTTCAGCTGGATGGGAGAAATAGGTATTCTGAATAGGATGGGACCTGGAAAAAGAAGGAATGGAAGGAGTTTTAATGCCTACATTTAGGATCAATTGGATTTTTTTAAACTATATTTTTTAAATTTATGTTGAGAGAGACAGAGAACAAGCAGGGGAGGGGCAGAGAGGGAGAGAAAGAATCCCAAGCAGGCTCAGTGCTGTCAGCGTGGAGCCTGATGTGGGGCTTGAACTCACAAACTGTGAGATCATCACGTGAGCCAAAGTCAAGAGTTGAACCCTTAACCAACCGAGCCACCCAGGTGCTCCGGATCAATCGTTCTTGACAATGGAACATGCTATATCCTAATGAGGCAATGCGAGGTACATTTTTTTTAAAGTAAAAACATGAGTTATGTCCTTAAAATGATGAAATGTTACAATGGATGGACCCCACTCCTCTGTAAATCATTCCACAATCTAATCCCAATAGATCTAGCTGTAGATCTAGGATAAGGTCTAAACACTGGGATATTTAAAAACTTATTCCTTACATGAAGTCAAAGTGGACTTCCTGTACATCCACGTATTGGTTTTCATACCATTCTCTAAAGCAAAAGATAAAAAAAAAAAAAAAGGTTCCTTCTTAATGAATGTATAATGATTGCTGGTAAATTTGATATTTACATAATTAGCACCATGCAGGAGTGATTTCAGGATCAGAAAAGATTTTACAAAATCTTGTCAGCCAGATGTCCAACTGGTGGTAAATACAGCCTCTGGAGTTTAGTATGAGCGGAAATGAAAGTCAATTTCATGGTGGTTAGCTAGCTTCCTGGTGTTTTTCCACTGGTGGGGCGCTGAGACACTTGTAAAATAGCCAAAGGGTCTCTGCGGACCCTTTTCACAGTCACCCATCCATGTGTTGTTTGTACAGCACAAGGAGGTGGTCATGGGGGTGATGAGAGACTACAGATGTCCCACCTTATTGGACCAAATGTTTAACTGGTCACTCACATCCAAGTGGATGGGATTCGAGATTCCACTCTGCCATGATTCACAGTGGAATGAGGTTCCAGTGTAGACAGATTCACAACCAGCAACCACATCTAACCTCAGAGCATCTTTGTTTACTTTGCTGCTTAGGGG
This sequence comes from Prionailurus viverrinus, assembly GCF_022837055.1. Classification (NCBI taxonomy): domain Eukaryota; kingdom Metazoa; phylum Chordata; class Mammalia; order Carnivora; family Felidae; genus Prionailurus; species Prionailurus viverrinus. Next base: position 12,315,489 of record NC_062569.1, read on the forward strand.
AAAAAAAAAAAAAATCTACAAAGGCGAGTTGCTTTGCCCGGAGACGCCACAAATACATTCTAAGCTGCACTTGACTGAGTCACAATGCCCTCTGGCATGTACGATCTTTATTATTTCCTTGGCCAGACATAGGCCGTATTCACAGATTCAGAGGATGCTTTCTAACCTAGCTCATTCATAACCAAAGGCTCCTTCAGCACTGAATCATCACCTCAAATAACTGACTTCTCTTCCCAGGAATGAAACCAGCGAGTTTAATCCATAATTTTCCTCCTCTTCTAACAACTCTTCACAACCATATTTCCACACTTAACTTTTTTCTCCTACATTGAGACCAGAAAGTAAATCTGGTTTGCTTCTCCTGCAACAAAAACGCACAGCTGGCGGGCCAGCTATTTTGAGTAGCGACTGCACAGTTCAAAGGCAGCACACCCAGAACTCACGGAGCTGCCAAAGCCCCTTTATTCTTCTCATTTCTTCCACGTGAGAACGAAGAGTTTCCCCAAGAAGCCAGCCCCGTGATGCTGGGACGGAACAAACACAAAGTGGGATTTAAGGGAAAGGGGGCGGTGCTCCCAGGTCCTCTCTGACTCAGAAACCGATACGAGTCAATAAAGTGCACGAGGCATGGGATCGATACACGGAGTGCGTGTGCTGGATGGCGCGAGGCCATGTTATTAAGGTCACAATAGGTCCGGGGGGAACCAGCTGGCTGAGATGTTCTGCTAGCAAGTTAAACACAGACAGGAAACCGCGTGTCTGATACTGTAAAAAAATCATTTGTCTTCCTGCCAGAGTTAGGCTTGCAAACCGAAGAGGCTGTTTTCATTTAAAAGAAATTCTACAATGAGAGAGGAAGGAATGGAACTCTGTGGCTACCGGGAGCCCTGGTCTCTCTTCTCTCAGCCTCTCAGGTTCAAGGGCATGCTAACTGCAAAAGCCCGCACGTAGCTGGCACGTCAGCAATGAGACAACACATTGGGTGGCAGCCTTTATCGGACGGTCTGTTTCTCTGTTTAACCACATCGGTTGAACTCTGAGTCAGAAGTGGTTTCTAGAGTCCTCGTTTCTAAGTTGATGACAAATAATTGATGTGTTTACTGATAGTCCCATCCTGTTTAACAACAACAACAACAACAACAAAAATCTCATGTCACCTACAGATAGAGACAGTAGGGAAAGAAGACAACAAAGTAAAAGACGGGTTGTGGAATGAAAGTAAACAGAAGATAAATGTGGAATACAGGCAGGCAGGGGTGGTGTCAGTAGCCACATTACTTGCTAGATGCTCAACTCGGTACTGAAGGGGGGTGTACGAAAAACACGCTCTCCATCAGGGGTTGAAGTCTGTTTCTGTAAATGAAGTGTTACTGGAACACAGCTGCATCCACTTGTTTACAGGCTGTCTCTAGCTGCTTCCACGGCAGGGCTGAGCAGCCGCAGGAGGCAGACTCTGTGGCCCAGAAAGCCAAAAACTATTTCCCAACTGGTCCTTTAGCAAAAAAGTTTGCTGACCTCTGTTCTATATGTTTCAAAGTGTCCATAAGATCAGACACAAACGGGGCCCCAGAGGGGAACGGTCTTTCTAAGGCAGAGAGCTGAGAGAAATTTCTCCCGGCTTCCTCCTGAAGATACCACCACAATGCAGGGAACAGTTTCCCCAACAGCATTCCTTACCATGAACATATCACCCTGATTTCAGTGCACAAAGCTCCTTGATCATCTGGCTGAATCCAACGATAAGTAATAGTCAATATTTACAGACAACGTTTATTGAAGACTTGCTCTGATCCAGGTACTATTCTAAGTCCCCTAAGTGAATGAAGTCATTTATCCTCACACTTATCCTGGTCATAGGAAACACTATTTCTATCCCTATTTTTCAGAGGGGAATGCCGAGGCGAAGTAGTCCACTCAAGGGACAGTTTATAAGTCGCTTAGCTGGGATGTAAACTCGGATCATCTTACTGGGGGGAACCATGAGCTTCTCAAGAGATGGGCATCCTGCTGGCCATTCTTTACGTGATAAACGTTTCTCACAAACCCATGAACAGTGGAAGCCTGAGGTTGTACTTCTTGCCAAGGACTTGCTGAATGGTGACTGTGTATTGCAGTTCAGTGATCAGTCATGTGCCCACAGAACAGGCAGCCCCTTATGTGAAGGGTGCAAACTTGCACGGGTGTAAGCCTGATTTAAAAAGCATACACGACCCACCCCACCCCCAACCAGACCTGACCGTGGAAGGGTGAGGGCACTCCCTGAAGAAGAGACGAGACTCTCTGATTCTCTGTGGGTAAAAGCTGGAGAACCAACGGTGGGATCTTGGGAAATGCATGCTACTCTCTGGAGACCCATTTCTTTGGGAGTAAAATAAAAAGTGTAGATAAGCTTCTTTCATGGGATTCATTTCAGCCTAAAGAAAAATGTGACTCAAAAAAAACAGGAGAGGACAAGCACTGGCCAGGAAGGAGAGAAAAGGAAAATGTTGGGACTGCTGGTGGGAAGGTAGCAGCCACTATGGAAAACAGTACGGTGGTTCCTCAAAAAATTAAAAAAAGAAATACCATACTATCCAGCAACCTGACTTTGGGGTAAATAACCCAAGGAAATAAACACAGGCTCTCAAAGACATACCTATACTCCCATATTCACTGCAGGATAAATCCATAATGGCTGAGATATAGAAATAACCCGAGTGTTCATTAATGGGTGACTCAATAAAGAAGATGTGGAATATATCCATATACAGCCATAAGAAGAGAATTCTGCCATTCACAACAACATGGATGGACCTTGAAGGCATTAAGTAAAAAAAAAAAAAAAAGAAAGAAAAAAAAAGGCACAGAAAGACAAATAGCGCATGTTACCACTTCTTATGTGGACTCTTAAAAAAAAAAAAAAAAAGTCAAACTCATAAAGAGTAGCAAAGTGGTTGCCAGGGCCTGGAGGGTCAGAGAAATGGAGAGAGGTTGATAAAAGGGTACACATTTTCAGCTACAAAGTGAGTAAGGTCAGAGGATCTAATGCAAAACACAGTGAGTTGAAAAAGCTGTCTTGAATAATCGGAACTTGCAAGTAGCGTTTAAATGTTCTCACATACACACAAATAGGTGGGGTGATGGATGTGTTTAACTAGATGAGAGGAATCCTTTCATAACGTATGTGTATATTCTAAATGTCTTACAATTGTATTTGTCTATTATGCCTCAATAAAGCTGAAAAAAAATGATGGCAGAAAAAAAAAATAGGACTCTAGGAAACAAGACAACATCCCTGCAAGTGGACAAGTTAGCCCACGTGGCCAACCGACAGTAGACTCTCAACCCGAGGCAGTGATCGCGGCTGCTATTGTTCTAACTGTTCTATGAATTACCACGGCCGGGGCCTCGGAGAAGGCTTCAGCTTTCTGGCTCTTCAGTTAAGGAAGGCGTTGGGTCTCTGGCCTTAAAACCAAACTTTTCAAAGTTCACGACTTGAGTTTAATGCTAATTCCCTTTCCTGCAGAGCTCATTTCTAGAATGAGCAGCTCAGCTCCAAGTCAGGAGGAAAGGTGGGATGGCCAGGAGCCCAGTCACCTGGGACAGGAAGTTCCTATAAGTCACTTTCTTGTTTTTCACGTACCCAACTCTGGCAGATGACCATAACAAACAACTGAAGGACAAACTGATTCAGGCAAACTCTTTGTAACGTTACTCTATTACTTGTCCAGGGCTCCCCGGGGCTATTAAACATCTCCTCTGTAGACCCAATTGAGAACAATGTCTTAAAAGCATTCCTAAATGTCTTCTTGCTTTGGGAAGTATTAGGGGACAAACCCCGCAGACAAATTAGCATAAACAGTATCATGGAAACAAAACAAATGTTACCTAAAACGGGCCTGGTATCTACATGCAGACGCTAGCACAAGGTCTGTGGAGTGAACAAGACATCAGGTGTATCAAGAAATGAACTTTACCATCACTGTTGAAAAACACATTTCCCTGGGGAGTTGCGTTAACGCGATTCATGAATGGACCAAGTACAGTATATTTAGCTCACTTCCAAAGAACCAGGGTTAAGACCAAATGCACTCCTCTTGGGCTGATCAGCTCAGCAAGTTGCCAGCATGAACTTAACGAGACCCATCTCTGGTGCCGTGCCTAGCTGGGTGAGTTCACACCAGTGCTTTTCACACTTCAGCGTGCAAACAAATCACCAAGGACACGGTTACAGGGCAGATGCTGATGCAACAGGTCCCGCAGGCTGTGTACATCTAGCAAGCTCCCTGGTAATGCTGGTGTGCCAAGACTCCGTGTATGAAAGGTTTCCACCATGCAGGAGAGCTGTGCTCCTTGGCACGGGGTTCTCCTTCCCCAGGGAGGAAGGAGTAAAACAGAAGGTACCTACTGTGCGCTGGCTACTGAGCTGGGCCCTCCCGGCACCACCTGTAACTCCCAGCCACCCCAGGCCACAGGCCCCCCACTATCAGCACTAGGCGGTCAACAGTGGCAGGCCATTCAGTGAGACGGGCACGTGGCCCCAAGCAAGCGTTGGGCTGGAAAAAAGAAGAGGGGGTGAATCCCTCTAGCGAGGACAGAGTGTGATTACCCTCATCACTAATCTGAAAGGCACTTGTGAGTCTTCCTAGTTTTATTTAGCTGCCTCCTGCTGTGATTCTGAGTCAAAACAGGAACAACGTGCCTAATTTGTAATATTATCCTGCGATGTCAGGGCTGTGGTTAGCTTTGATTAGAAATCCTAGACCCAATACGCTCCCCTTCCTCTGTGAAGGCATGCGGACGATGAGGCTCAGAGTCCAGCAAAGCAAGCCCCTCCGTGTATGCGAGAGGGGTCTCAATGCTCTGCTGGCATGCCATGGTCAAAACCCGACCGCACGACCTCAGTGCCGGAGGAGACCTAGGCACCGCACCGTCCTGGCCCAGGTCTTAACCAAAAGTGCCAAACCTGTACAAAAAGCCCAACGAACTCCAGCAGCGAGGAGTGACTCCCCACGCTGTACTGGGCACTGACGTTAGGGCTCCGCACGCACGCATCTATTCAATCCTGACAACATCACAACACCGCGCCAGCCCCCAACCCTGCCCTTTAATTTCCATTTCATACCCAAGAGGACTGAAGCAGGGAGACATCAGGTAACTGGCCCAAGGTGGCAAAGCTCATAAGTAGTAGAACAGGCCATCGATGCAGGGAACCCACCTCGGGCTCCCACTCTTAACCAATTACACTACACTGTTTCTCTTTCCTAAAACAGCAAAAAAATCATCTCCTTGCTCTGAGCGCTGCAAATTGAGTGTCTTCACTGCACTTGGAAACCGTTTAAGGAATGAATAAAGCCGAGTGGTTGCGTTTGATTCTTAAAGGTTCAGTGGGAGATCGATCCCCGCATAATGTCTCTGCAAAGTGGATGTGTCATCTGCAAGTAAACAGGACAGCTGTTTGCTCAGGGTTCCCTCCTCCCACATTCTATGCTCGGTCCTGGAGCCTCAAAGGTCTCCTCTGACTAGCAGCTGTCACGAGGCCATCAATAAGGACTAACACAACCACCCGCTCTTCTAGCTGGAATCTTCGGTCTGGGGGAGTCCAGGGGCGGACTGGGACTTCTCAGAATTCTACACAACACCTTTTAGCAAGAGAGAATCTTTCAGAGACAGGATTCATTCTCGCTGAATGTCAGCTATCTTGGCTAATAGCCCTGGAAATAAGATCTACATTTAAAAGGAAAACCATGTGGCTTACCTTTTGCCCTTAAATATTTAAGAACAATGGAAGATGTGAGTAATTATCACTCACGGCGTTTGCAGATCAGAAATCTGGCAACAAGAACAGAGCACCGTACAAATAAAAATACAGCATAAAACACTTTATAGTGTTTGTGCTTGACATCTTATTTGACATGGAATGGAGAAATAAAAATTGCTTCAAGACATTTCATTCCTCAGCATAAGAAAGAGATGGTGGCAGTAAGAAGGGATGCGGATCCCCAAACGTTGCTAATTATGTGGCGTTTTACATGGAGGAATTATCCCACTGCAGAGAAGGGAGATGCCTAAAAGGCAAACACTCCCTGGAGCATTTTAAGAGACTTTGAAGTCATCCAGACACTCCAGTCATCAGCTGTGCTGGATTTCCTGCGTTGTAAATGAGAAACTGCCTTTATGCTGATTATCTTACCTCATAAGGAAAGAAATAGTCTGATAATGAATAAGAGGGAAAGTACGGACATGGGCCCATGATGATCACCTGAGTTGAAATATACTGCAAACTGAAGTCATTAATATCTTCTTCTTCTTCTTCTTTTTTTTTTTTAAGAAGAATTTTGGCTCCTCTTTTTTTTTAATGTTTATTTATTTTTGAGAGAGAGAGAGAGAGAGAGAGAGAGAGACAGAGAGACAGAGAGAGAGAGAGAATGACAACACAAGCTGGGTTGGGGCAGAGACAGAGAGGGAGACAGAGGATCCAAAGCAGCCTCTGGGCTGTCAGTGCAGAGTCGGATGTGGGTCTCCAACCCATGAACTGTGAGATCATGACGTGGGCCAAAGTTAGACACCTAACTGACTGAGCCACCTAGGTGCCCCTGAAGTCATTAATATCTTAAAAGCTTATAGTAATACAACTATATATTCAACTTTGAGGCCATTTACTAACTTTTGTCCCTTCTGGACAGAATAAACTCTTCCACTGTGGATAAACCAGTTTGCAAAAGGAGAGAAGTTTCATCGATGGCAATAAACCTGTTTGGATATTCTACTATTAGAGATTAATCCCTTCACCTTAGACTGGGAGTTCTTTGAAAAGGTGAACTACTTGGGGAAGGTTCATGTGTTAAGTCAGTATATCAGGTGTTACCATGCTTTAGTGTGATTTAACACAGTTATATCTTCCCACCTAACTCAAATTACACAAGAAAAATGAGACAAATGGATCATAGGATGAGAAAATAGGAGGGAGGGATGATTTTCCAAAGTGTTGTGCTGACAAGATGAACGTGTCTGACTCTGTACAGAGAATCTGGAATAGGTAAGGGGTTAGACAAGAAGAGAGGAATGGGAGTTGGCGAAAGACACAGAGAGAGAAAAAGGTGGGTCAGCAGTGCTCATGAGCACCATACACAAAGCATGAGACCCCGTTTTCCATCGCTGCGATACACATAGCAGCAGGGATGCTGCGTAAACCCAGAACTTGTGTTCTAAAAGGATTTTTTATTGAATCAGACCTCCTTGGGGCTGAAATCTCTCTTACAGAAATATTAGCACAAATGTACAAGACGTTTTTGCAACGATATTCAATGTAGGATTAAGTGGAAAAATGGAGACAACTAAATAATCTACCAACAGGGAATGGTTAATTCAGTCATAGAAGATAATCCACATTATGGAACTTCTAGACAATAATTAAAAGGCATGCAGTATATCCATATGTATTGTCTTATTTAAAAGGAGAAGTAAGGGGGCTGGGTGAAAAAATACTGTCAAATAATATTTATAGTATGATCAACTATTTGCACTGAAAGGTGAATGAGGGTATGGGGTGGATAGATAGATGGATGGGTGGATGGATGGATGGACGGACAGATGCATGGATTGAAGGAAGGAAGGAAGAGAGAGGGGGAGGAAATAGGGAAACAGAGGAGATAAGGAAGGATAATATGAATGGATGACAGAGACAAGTATGCATCAAACAAACTATTCATATTGATTATCTACTGGGTTGGGAGTGAGGAGAAGAAACTTACGTACTTCCATTTAAAATTTTTACAGGCTGTGGATTGTCTGAATTTTTGATAAGGAACACATACTATTTTTGTGGTTAAAAATCACTGAATAGTGGTTTAAACTGAAGGAATAGTGTGTGCTCTCTTTTTAAGCTGAGTGAATGTTGAACTTCAAAGATGGAGGCAAGACTCTAATCTCATCTTTCCCTATAAACCCTGGGTCATTATTTTCTGTCTGCATTTCAGCTCTCCTCAGAGACGGGGCATTAATAAGTACCCTTCAGACAAATCCTGAGAACAGGTACACAAAACTTCTTGACTTAATTCAAAGTAAGCCTTCAAAGTAAGACAGCCTCCTCCAATCTCTAGACCAGTAGTTCTCATATTTCAGCGGCATCAGAATCACCTGGGGGGCTTATTCAAACACAGATTGCGGGGCCTGCACCCAGCGTTTCTACTTCCATAGTCTGGGGTGGGGACCCGGAATCTGCGTCGCTGACAAGTTTTCAGGTGATGCCGCCGCGGCTGCTCCAGGGACCGCACGGAGAGCCACTGATGTCGGGGAAGAAACTATTGGTTGCAGGCCAAGAAGAACGTGGGCCCTATGAGCCAGATTGGCTCTGGGCCAGGACCAGCCCTGTTACTCCTTAAGCACCTCGTCCCGCCAGGTGCCTGGTTCCTAATCCACAGAGCGTAAGCTCCCTGTCTAGTCCCAGAAGGATGGAGCCTGAGACTCTGGACACAGAGGAAGCGGGGCTCCGGACACTTAGGGGAAGAAGACTCACCTTCTGAGAAGATGATGTAGTCATTGCATTCATCGGTGCTACAGGAACACATAAAGAAAGTCTCGCCCAACACCTTTTTTTCCTTCATAATACACTTGGGAGAAGCAGAGTCTTCAAGAGCAATGCCATGGTAGGTAACCTTGGGGTCATGGCAAAGCGTCTCTAGGGTTATGTTCTCATCGTTCTTTCTCCTGGGGTGCAAAGGAGAGAAAAAAGAGGACGGATAAATACGGTCTTCTGGGCAGAAAAGCAATCTAGCCTGTGTTGCCTTCACAAAGGTGTTCTAACAATGGCAGCTGGCTCCTGTTCTCCAGCACGAACAGGCTGTCCTCCAGTCCCCTGTGCTTTTTCTGCTCATTTTGGCTTTTCCATTGCGTAGTCTCAAAACCCATTTATGTCCGTAAACACGAAGGCTTTCCTCGGAGGCTGTCCTGCTGGAGAATCGGACACATTACCTCTTAATGAAATCAGTAGAAAGGAAGGCACGGTAAAGGGAAGACTTCGAGGGACTCAGGATTAAACCTTCCATCCCGAACGCACCACCGGGCTCATGCCGTATCCCCAGTTTATCTGGCAGGATGAGGGTCATGTCTAGCTTCTACAATGTTCTCACTGGGCCCCAGAGCACTATGAATGAGGGCGTGTTCCGTGTCAGCTGATTGCTGGGCTGAGCAAACGGAACAAACTTCCTAGAGGAAGGACTGGCAGTTTCCCGACTCACAGAAAGGGACAGAAGAGAAAAAAAAAAAGAAAACACACGGGAAAGAATTGCAAGGTGTTCTTCATGTACAGTTCAGTGAAATAGTTTATGCTGTCTTAAATTATTTCTACATTTAGCATCCCTTCACATCACATATTTGAAGCCTGACTCAGCGAAGGGCTCAGAGAATCTCCCACGTGGCATTTTACTTAGGCCCTAGAAAATGCTCAGCTGGCTGTATGTGTACATTACATTTAAAAGTGACGTGATTAGGGGCGCCTGGGTGGCTTGGTCGGTTGGGCGTCCGACTTGGTTCAGGTCATGATCTCACAGTCTGTGAGTTCGAGCCCCGCGTCGGGCTCTGTGCTGACAGCTCAGAGCCTGGAGCCTGCTTCCGATTCTGTGTCTCCCTCTCTCTCTGCTCCTCCCCCATTCATGCTCTGTCTCTCTCTGTCTCAAAAATAAATAAACGTTAAAAAAAATTAAAAAAATAAAATAAAAAAAATAAAAGTGACATGATTAATGTCCACTGTTATAATTGCAAAAGCCTACATGAAACTCTGGCATCCTTGAAAATGTGCACCATTCTCTGCCTGTTTCAATCTGCTCCTCATAAAGTTGCCATCTTGGAGGACTGTGTCCAACACCAAGGTTGGTTTGACCTCTTTCCTCCCATCTCTGACCTCTTCAGATGCAAAATACGTGTGGTCTTGAAAGGTAGTCTCTATATCTGGAGCGGGGGTTGTCTAGGGAAGGGTCAATAAGGCCTCAATGACCATCAATTTGCAAATATAATCTCCCGTGGGAAGGATTCTGAATGCATGCGACTGAGTGCACACGCGTGCCCACATGCCCACACACACTCACCAGCTGCTCCCCTCCCGGCAACAAGCTCACTGCGTGCAGCAAGGCAAATGGGAGGCAGGTTGGAAGCAAGAAGCAGCTGAGGCACAGCCCTCACCTGGAAAACAGGTAGGCCATGTCCACAGGGGAAGAGCAACTTTAACAGTACCACCGCTAGGGTGTTAAATTCCAGGACACTAATGGGCAATATGTCAACAAAGATAAGAAGAGCAGAAGTAAGGGTACAGATAGAATGGTCCAACCAGGAATACAGACAGCGTGTCTGGCATCCACGCAACCTAGGGTCGGCTCCCGCAAAGGCAAATGGGCCCGAGGCGAGAGAGCTCAAGGGTTCTGGAACTAACACTCCAGCAGGCACGAGAGAAGCACGCCCTTGCTGAGCAGGTCCCTCCTGGTAAAGGAAATGCCACAATCGGAATCCTTACTCTAGGGTGGCTAGCAGGGAGCAAAGTGAAACCCAACTTGGCACGATCACACAACGAACCATGCCTATTTAAAAAACCCACTGATCCTTCACCCCAAAGCTACTGAAAGTCTTGGCAAAAACGGCAGGCATGAAGCAAGAGCACCTCCCTCCCTGCCCCCACCGCGAGGGGGTGTGTGTGTTGTGTGCGTGCCCAGAGATGGTTGCTTTTTGGTTCGGGTAACAAACTGAAGGCTGAGTCTTCTGTGCCCCCCAAGTAAAAGTAGGGTGTCTCTTCCTTGTGAAGCTTCTAGAGCCCAACGAATGGACGGAGGAAGGAACTGTGGGCCGTGCAGGAAAGCTGCCGTATAATCCCTGGGCAGCTCCTGAGCCTCTTGCCTGCCATCTCCTCGCTGCTTAGAGAACTAAAATTGCAGAGAGGAAATTCAATTAGAATACTTGAGTCTGGGGAAAGTCCTTAACTGCTTTCTCCACTCACTCCTGTAACAGTGCTCCCTGGCAGGCAAAGCCAACTCTGAAAAACATCTTCGGATACAGTTGAGCATAGGAAGGGAGAATACGATGGAATAAATACAGACTTCTTTGCGCTGAAACATTTGCTCTGAGCCATTAAAGGGGTTTGTCAACATCCACTCAAAACCAGAAACACAATAATGAAATTAACTTTGGGTCCAAATTATTTTTATCCTTGGCAAGAACGTACGCGTCTGACACGGTATGGGGGCGCAGCTGACATCAGTTAAACGAACAAATGAGTCAATGAATGAATGAAAAGAACACCACGACGGAAAAGGCACTGGCATGCACGAGCAGGGGTAGAGCCTTTCCGTTTCCACATCTGGCTGTTAGCTGGGCTTCCCTGGAAACGGACCTTAAGGTGAGATTTCTGCGAGTTTCTGGAGAGGCACCTGTAAGGGATGAAGGAAGGAGCACTTCCCACAGCAGGAGCTGAGCCACAATGCAGGTCACAGCAAATGACTCCCTGATCCCTCAGAAGATGTAAAGCTAAGATGGCCAGTCAGGGCGGTCCCAAAGGAGGCAACGTGGCCTGGCATTTTGGACCCTGGAGTCAATCGGTCACGGGAGGCTGGCTCCCCATGGGGAGGGGCAAGTTTGAGCAGAGGCCACGTGAGGGCAGAAGCTCCAGTCAGTGGAGGGAGGGAAATTAGCTGGAGGGACTCGGGTGATCCCTCAGCGGCGACTGGTGCCAGCAGCTGAGGGGGTGAGGGCTTCAGTGCGGAGGAGGGTGGGCAAGATGTGCGACAGCACCTCTCACTTCCCTTTCTCTTTACCGACACTCCACCCCCACGGGAGGATTTGTCTTTGCTGAGACAGGTAGAAAAACAACACTGGCTGTATTAACTCTTCATGGTGGGCACACCGAGGAAACAGGGAGGTCTCCTCCCCGCTACATGCTCGCATCCTCTGAGACAGCGAGTAACGCCTCGTTCCAGAGATGGGAATTTCACAGCGACTCGATTCACGTGCCATCAGTGGGGCTTGGACCACAGGTCAAAATATCTATCAGATGAGCCTGTCTGGGGTCGCAGAAGTAAACTCTCACGTCACGGTGGAGATTTAAGTAAAGGTGATCAGCAGAGACCAGACGCAAAGGAGGAAGCTTTGAGGCCATAACAATCTGGTGCCTCAATCTTTCCTGCATTAGACTCGATGGGTGGTCCCCCAGCCTCCCCTGCACTTTGACTCCTCAGTCGAGGAAGCCTGTTTGGCTGGCAGGAAACCACAAGTGTGAAAATGTTCACACTTATACTGCAGACCGATCCCTTGTTCATTTGACGGATCCTCTTTCTGCCCTTCAGAATGATGGAGAACGAGTTTATTATAGTTTCCCCTTGAGCAGCCATCCAACGTCTCTCAACAGAGCCCATGTCTTCTCTTTACTGGACTCACCACGTCAGATTGTGAGGAACAGCTGACACATCACAAGCTTCCTAAGCCTGCAAGCGTACCGGCCCCTCTTCCTCTGAACACGCTCTCTGTCAAAACCCCTTTCGCAAAGACGGTGCTCAGAACTGGACCTGATGAGGTTGGCAGGTAGAGCAAGCCGTCACGACAGCTACTGGCTGTTAACATTCTTGGAGTTCTTAAGAAACTCGTTCATCCCCTGGTATGTATCGAAATTTGCGGGGCGCCTGGGTGGCGCAGTCAGTTAGGCGTCCGACTTCAGCCAGGTCACGATCTCACGGTCCGTGAGTTCGAGCCCCGCGTCAGGCTCTGGGCTGATGGCTCAGAGCCTGGAGCCTGTTTCCGATTCTGTGTCTCCCTCTCTCTCTGCCCCTCCCCCGTTCATGCTCGGTCTCTCTCTGTCCCAAAAATAAATAAAAACGTTGGAAAAAAAAAGGGAAAAAAAAAGAAATTTGCAAGCTTTTCAGATCTATCATCAAGGCTAACTGTATGTGGTCTGGAGAAAGTCTCAAAAGACTTTTTCTCCAAAAGGCGGTGGGGTGGGTGGGGGGCGGTGCAGGGAGACATTTGGGTTTATCTTCTCATTCGCCAGGATGCCGGGGTGGCTCAGTCGGTTAAGCGGCCAGCTTTGGCTCAGGTCATGATCTCACACGGTCTGTGAGTGCGAGCCCCGCGTCGGGCTCTGTGCTGACGGCTCGGAGCCTGGAGCCTGCTTTGGATTCTGTGTCCCCCACTGCTCTCTGCCCCTCCCCCACTCGTGCTCTGTTTCGCTCTCTCAAAAATAAATAAATGTTAAAAAAAACTAAGAAAATATATAGATAGATAGATACAGATATTCTCATTTGCCAACTGGCCAGGAAACACATAGGTTACTTAAGAAAAAATTGGCTGACAAATTTAAAACATCAGAGTAAGTCTGCAAATGCTGTATTTCATTAATGAATTTATACATTTTATAAAAGAGGACTCTTTTAATCTCTATTTTCCTTTTATCTCTTGCTCTTACTCCCAATCCCAAACTATGAATGAATCAAAGGATTTATGAGCACCGTGTGTGTGTGTGTGTGTGTGTGTGTGTGTGTGTGTGCATGTGTTGAAGGGGGAATGAGAGAGATAGAAAGAGAGAGAGAGAGAATATGAAGGGAATGTGACCTAAGAAACAAGCAGTTCTGATCCCAGAGCAAGATGGATTATTTAGGCCAGTGATACTGTGAGTAACATGGCCAGGACTTCTGACTAATGAATGGGCTGTTTTTCTGGTTCTCCTAAGAACTTCCCTGTTTTTGACAAGGTCTTTCCTCTTTACACAGCCACCTTTCATCCCCTCTCCTCCCATAAAACAAGACTGACATTGCCTCAGAGAAACAAAGCTCCTGGTGTCACTCTGGGGTACCGAGCGGGAGGTTGTCAGTTAAAACGACAAGTGGCAAATGTCTCTCCTTCATACAAGGAAGGGGTCCCAGACTTATTGTAAATATTTAAGGCCATCTTATACACTGTCACGCCCACATGTAAACAGATCCACAGGGGTGTGTATGTATCTGAAAACATACAGAATATCTCCGGAAGAGAGGCTGCCTGAGGGAAAGGGACAAGTCAGGGGGCCAGGGGACACCCTGACTTTACGCACGGCAGCGCGCATCACTTAGAAAAGAGAGAAAAGGCAGATTTTTAGAGGCCACCTTACCAGACGGCCAGACAGACTTCGTGTGGCCTCTCGCAGATAGACGTGATGCTGCAGTTGCTCAGGCAGGATTTCTGGCTGTCACAGGTGGAAGATCTCACATCACAAAATTTGCACAATTGCGGAAACTTGATGATACCATTGTTGTCGGTGACCATCATGCCATTGTTAACTGGGGAGGGAAAAGCAAGACACGTTAAATGAGTATCTAACTGCTAGGCAGCCTGCCAGCGAACCCCTGATGATGTGTTGCAATTTCGAATGAAATAAAATAATGCCTTTATGTCAGATCAGAATTTCCTTCACACAGGCGATTCGTAATGAAAGCCATTTCAGGGTGGCGGTGGCCGGGGCGGGGGGACGTCTGAGTAACTTCTTGATTTTGTCAGTGGTTACCTAAGGCACTCTATCTACAAACAATCATTCCATCCAGAAACAGCGAACTGATCGGTCTACTGCATAGTTCTGGGTGCTGGAAGCACAGAGAACACTACCTTAAGGAAACCATCATTTAGCTGAGTAGACAGACAAGGAAACAAATGAGGGCAGGGTAACCCAAAATAGAAACACAGAAGATACAGGATCCTAACGAGGGCCACCACTTAGATGGGCAGAGAGAGGTCACAATGGAGCAGAGCTGTGCGGTACAAAAGCGTGTTGGCCAACTCAGAGGAGACACTGTAGGTGAGGCAGGACACTGCCATCAGTCTCCTCACCTGCATGGGAAGAGCTACAAGGGCGTTCTTTGCAAGAGACTGGTTCTAACTTCTCCCCATTGCCTTGAAGGAAATCAGTTAATCAACCAACACTGACTGTCTCTGAGATAGAATCCCCAAAATTGGCAAGGCTCCAGGCGCCGGAGTCCCGCAGGTGAGTGAAAGGTGAGTTCTACCTCAAGAATCTACCACCTGCTATCTCTCTGACTTTATCCACCGCCACACCCCCACCAGCTCCTTCCGGCCTTCCCCGGAAGAAGCCGAGTTCCTTCCTCCCCAGAGCCTTTCACTTGCTATTCCCTTGTCTGGCTTTTTGTCACCTTCCTGGTCTCCAGTTAATGTGACCTCTTCATCCTAAAGCAACCCACAAGTAACTACCACAGAATTCTGTTGTATCTCCTGCACAACTATCTCAGTCACTTACTTGCTTACAATCTATCCACCAAGATGCAAGCTCCGTGAGCTTTCATCTGCCCTGTCTACACACTGTATCTCTAGTGCCAAGAAGACGACCTGCTACATAGAAGGTATCCAAAGTATTTGTCAGATGACTATGTGAAGAATGAATACACAAAGGACTAACTATAAGGAGTTCACGTTTGACTCTTTGTATCAAGTGGGAAAGGATACATAACTTCTTCCTTCAGATTGGGGGGTGGCGGGTGTGATTATACATGCAATATTCATTCACAGTCATCAATAACATATTGAAGACAGACTGTTCTTTGCAAGATACATGCTGCATGTTAACAGACCATTAAAAAGGGGATAACACTACCTTCCCCTTATTTTTCCTGCACGAGATCCATTTCTACTGGCAAAAGTGGAAGTTCAATGGATGAGTTTGAGAGTCAAGAGAAGTAAAACAAGGCTTCTGCGGGTTGCGGGGGGAGGGCGCCTGGGTGGCTCAGTAGGTTAAGCATCTGACTTCAGCTCAGGTCATGATCTCACAGTTCGTGAGTTCGAGCCCCACATCCGGCTCTGTGCTGAGAGCCTGGAGCTTGAAGCCTGCTTCAGATTCTGTGTCTCCTTCTCTCTCTGCCCCTTCCCCACTTGTTCTCCCTCCCTCTTTCTCTCTGTCTCTCAAAAATAAATAACATTAAAAAAATAAAAAATAAAGACAAGGCTACTAGGCATTTGGTCAACAAACATGAACTCAGAGACACTTAACAACTGGACTAAGAAAGATCAGGTGCCTAGACCACCTGTAGCACCATATCAGTCACTGGCCATTAGGAAGCTGGGAGGTACGTTTCTCCCAGGGATCGCCCTTGGAAAGGCCTGAGGAGAGCCTCCCCATCTCCTCCCTGTGTCAAGCATGCTCCTGCCTAAAGCCAAAGGAACGACTTCATCACCCACCCCCTGTCTCTCCCTGTCCCGTGAATTTCAGATTTCTGTCATCCACACTTTGCCACGAAACCCTCTTCATCACTTGGGCACAGCACCTGTTTCCTGGGTCTCTAAAAATACAAACATATATAAATTTAAGATTTGCTTTCTTGTGGTAACATTAAATATAGAAGAAGAAGAAGAAAAAAAAAACCAAACCCATTCATCCCTCTCAGGCCTCAAGTTCATTTCAGGAAGTATATTTTTAGGCAACAAACTATTTTGAAATTTGTCTCCCAGACCCAGAGCTCTATGCTAAGCTAAAAATACAGGCTAAAATGCTTTCTGAACCTTGTGTTCAATTTGGGACTAACACGACAATGAATATATATATATATATATATATATATATATATGTGTGTGTATATATATATATATATATTTGCAATAGTTAGATTTGGATCTATTTATGAAATAACTAACTTAACCCTTTAGATTTCCCTATAAGACATTTGTAAAACAACAAAAAGCTGGGGCATGTTGTATTTATGTGAATTTTTTTTTTTTTTTGGTATAGAGTATGTTTCAGACAGACAAACATGCATTTGCCAGAAGCTTTGTTCTTTTTAAATATAAAATGAAGCCTCCATGAAATGGAATTAAGCCTTCTAGCATTTTAGGATTTTAGCCTGTATTAGCGGTTACCGACTTTGAGGGCATGTCAGAATCAATCACCTACGGAGCTTTTAAAAGATAATGAGGCCCAGGTCCCACCTCCAGATACACTGATTTAATTATGCTGGAAGGCAGCCTGAGCATCAGAATTTTAAGAAGCTGCCTGGATGATTCTAACGTGCACCCAAGGCAGAGAATCCTGACCTAGAATTAACTGAAAACAACATGACCGGCGCAAAACAAACAACCCTCCCACCACACACGCACACACACTTGCGCACACACACACATGCACACACATGCACACGCGCGCGCGCGCACACACACACACACACAACTTCTGTGACCGTAATGGAGCAGCCCCTCCATAAAGCCAGGAGTACCAGCCCCTAAAAGGAGTCCTTCTCAGGGATGGCTAGTGCTTTTCTAACACACGCTAAGAAGTGTGAGAAAAGTCAGGAGAGAAGTGCAAACAGTGAGTCCACTGTTGGAAGCCACCAGGGCAGCCGCAGACCTGTTGACAAGTAGAAGGGCTTTAGATCTGATGCCTACAAAGCACAATCAACAGTGAAGACACCAAAGAGGGCCATCAAAGAAGAGAAAGGCTAGAGAAGGGCCGCCAAGCCACACAGCCCTGGGGGTGGCATTCCGACCGCAGTCTGTGCAAACGGGGCCCCTGGAGACATGCAGGTCTACAAAGCCGGCTGCCTACGGCAAGACCCAGAAAGGGAAGGCCTTTGCAATGAACCCTGGGAAAAAGGCAAACAGCCAACTTCAGTCCCTACTTGGAGGTACAGGTGTGTGTGTGTGTCGGGGGGGAAGGGACCATTTACAGTGGGGATTCATACACATCAAACACCTACTGTGCACCAAAGGATGTTAAGTTATCACATATCGCGTCGTAAGTACCCAGTGAAGAGGCCTCATCTTTCTCTTTATTATTGTAAAAGCGACCACTGCTAAGGTGAACAGACTTTTTAAGGTTGAGCAGCTGTTTTTTATGTTTTTGTTTTTCTGAAAAATTTGAAAGCCTTTACCCGGGGCATATTCACTATAATTTCTTGCCCTCCCTTCTCCAGCCAGCCACTCCCTATTCACCGACCTCAGGAGGCTCCCTACCTTGACAACTCCAGCCAGCCTGTAAGCATCAGCCTCTGCTTTAGGCCAGTGTTCTCCCTTGTGAATACGTGTGTTGGTGGCATAGAGCGAAATGTCAGGGGCAAAGCTTCTCTTAAGCTTTGTTGGAGGTCATCTAGTTTTGCTAAAAACTTTATGAAGTCACTCTGAAGAGATGGGGGAGACATACTTAGGACGTTTTGGCTATCATTTCAGAGGGCTGACTTACAGACTCCCTGAAGACCCACAAGCCCCCCACCGCCGAAGATTCCAAGGACTAGCCCAGAGTCCTCAAGAATCACCGATAGCACCCTAAGTAGCACACCGCTATTCAGAGTTGGGGGGGGGGGTTCCTGGGGGGGGTGCAGGAAGGGCCCTAGTGGCTATTCACCACGTGCATGATTCCATCTGTGCATTCCAATCAACAGAAGAAGTTACCATTGCAACCTCAGGTATCAAACATCTTATGTTTGTGAATACGTGTTTGTGAAGCCAAAGTAATGAAAGGTGAGTGGATATATGTGAATCGCCAGGGACAAAGATATTACCCTAAACACCACAACAAAAGCCACCTAATTAACCCCACAGTAGACCCTAACCAACTTCCAAATTACTTCCAATTCGGGTTAAATTACCCTCCTGCATCTTTAGTTAATATGTTCTCATATTAGTGAACATTTTTAGTGTCTCTATGCCCTCTGTGCACAGCTGACCATCTTCAGGGAATTTTCTACCCATACCAGGCAAATCAGCTATTCATAATGTCCCCCCAGAAAGAGGTTCCAATAAGAACATCTCTCACCTAGAAAGTCATTCGCTAAAGGAAGTGAGCCTGGGTAGCCTCCTTCAGCATATGATGGGGTCACATGGCACACCGCATTTCACTTCTCTTCAAACAAACCCATGAGTAATACCAAGACCTTCAGTCTAGGTCATACTGCCTTCCTCATTTTAGGGCCCATTTTCCCCAAACTCATTGCCTGGAGACACAAGTTCCAGGTCTTGAGAATATGAATTGAGTAAAAGCTTAGCTGTGTCTATTTCTGGAACAACCCTGTTGTCTTTGAAGGTTAGTGATGAGCAGCCTACTAAGGCTTAGATTTATTCCAGATAAATATTAGATATGACTATCGGATAGGAATTCTTAGTCCGTTATCTTTGGAATGGTGGCAACTGTTAACTGAAGTACTAGGTGAAATCTCAAGATTCTACACATAACCTTAAACACTTTGCCAGAAATGCACTCCCGTATGTTTGAATTCATGCATCTATCTCTTGTCGCCTAGTGATGCGTTTTGGGGGGCACCTAAGAATGAATTCGTTCTACAAACACCTGTGGAGGTCTTGTTTAGTGCTATTTATTTCAGAGCAGGACCACTAAAATTGATACAATTACCTGCAGCATCTCAAAGAATAATCCATGGCAACTGGTGAACAGAACTCCACATGCTTCTGAGAAGTGCTTCTCAGATGTTACGAGGGGCACAAAGATTTGGGGAATACGTTTAAACCCCCAGGTGTGGGATACTGTATTGGCTCATGCAATTGTGGGGCTTGCAAGTCCAAAATTTAGAGGGCAGGCCAGGGCTTGGAAACCCAGGCAAGAATGAATGCTACAGCACTGAGACAGAATTTCTTCTCGGGGAGACCTCTTCTGCTCCCAAGGCCTTCCGACTGGTTGGATGAGGCCCAATCACATTACCCAGGGTAATGTGACTTGACTTAGAGTCAACTGATTACAGTTGTTAATCACATCTGCAAAGTACCTCCACAGCAACACCCGGGTTAATGTTTGATTGAAGAGCTGGGCCCTGTAGCCTAGCCAAGTACTCATTAAACTGGGCATTACAGGGAGAAACTGAGACCGTTCCCAGATTCTGCTGATGCCGCTGGTTCACGTGTTGAGGAGGAAGGCTAGGGGGAGCCCAGTTTTTGCCTGGCCATTATTCCCCCTTCTCCACTCATACTGGACCCAGCGAAATTAAATACCGCTCCTCACCTTTTTTACAGGCATGTCTCATCTTACGGTTCTTTCCATCTGCTTTTCTCTTGAGTCTGGCCTCTTAAACGATCACAGGCCCAGAGGCTCTGATCACCATATGGGCCCAGAATTGAAAGACTTGTTCTCTGAAAGAAGGTTTTTAATTGCAGTTGGCATTTCGGAGTCAGACACTGAGGCGACCATCTGGCAGACAGCCGCCATGGTCTGTGATGCTGGCAACAAATGCCCCACGGCCCCCGAGACCAGGTGGGACAAGTGTATTGGCCCGTCACACACGTCCTCCCTCCAGAACAAAGCAGCAAGTCAAGCAGCCTCAGAGCAGGCCCTTCATAACTCTTCACGGAAGAAAGACATTTCCGAGGGAATAAAATACTTTGGCCTATGTCTATAAACAAACAAATAACACCTCGTGATTAAGTCGAAGACATTTTAGGAATATTTTTCTTCTCTACAGCATAGCTGGAAATCGTAACACGACACAATACCTTCTATTTTAGTTTTAAAAGTATTTTAACCGCCATTCCCTAAGTAATTGTAAATATCTGGAGAGCAGGGGAGGTGGGCTCTTCTTCAAGTGATAGTCCCGCACGGTCTCTGAAGGACCAGGATGAGTCCTAGAGAAACCATCACTTAGTTAACTTGGAGACCAGAGTATGGGCAGGAAAGAAACAGAGACAAGTGGCCTGAATACATCAATTCTTTTCGTGCAAATGTTCTATGATAATACTTTCAAAAAACCTTCCAAGGATGACCGAAACAATACTCGAAAATCTCTCTGAAATGGCAGAAAAGTCATTCTAGTCAAAAACCTAATAAGAAAAGATGTATCCTTTCACATTGAAATTGCCTACCACATGGCCAACCTTTAAGGATCTGTCAAGCGTCTGTGATATTCTCCACGTCCCAAGAGATTTAAAACAAACATCTGCCCTCCTGGGGCTTACCTTCTAGTTGGAGAAGCAAAATTATCAAATGTAACTGACTTGTCTTTAAATGCAGGCATGAAGTCAAAAAAAGGAGAGAGACTGGCACAGGAATACCCAGTTTTATGGGGGGTGGGGGGTGGGGATCGGTCCTTGAAGAATGGGTGGCTTTGGCAAGGGAAGGACAAAAAGGCACTCTGCGGGGCGCCTGGGTGGCTCAGTCGGTTAAGCGTCTGACTTCGGTTCAGGTCATGATCTCATGGTCCGTGAGGTCGAGCCCTGTGTTGGGCTCTGTGCTGACAGCTCGGAGCCTGGAGCCTGCTTCGGATTCTGTGTCTCCCTCTTTCTCTCTCCTCCCCTGCTCATGCTCTGTCTCTCTCTTCTCAAAAATAAATAAACGTTAAAAAAATTTTTTTTAATTTAAATAAAGGCACTCTGGGCTGAGCAAATAGCTCAGACCAGGAGAGTCTGAGCAGAGATGAGATCTCTGAAGACAGAGAATCATTCATCAAATAGGCATCCTGCATTTGAGTGGCACATGCATGTTCTGGTGTGTATGCTATTCACAGGACTGGCTTGATCAAGTGAGATTTACAAAAGGCAAGGAGAGTTGGGAAGGCAGAGCAAAAGCCCCGGGAGCAGAAGCACAGGAGGCAAGAACTGAATCTCAGACGTAGTCTGCCTCCCCTCATAGTAGAAATATTCTAATCTAGAAATGAACTGAAGAAACTCCAGGCCTGGTTTAAAAACTTAAAAGTCAGGGGCTGGCAAGTAAACTAATGAATCTGGACAGTTGTCAACCATCCTAATAAAACTCCAGCCTAAATTCACGAAAAAGTAGGTAACTGTGAATAAATCGGAGAGGAGGTGTGTGTGTGTGTGTGTGTGTGTGTGTGTGCGTGTGCCTGTGTGTGTGCGTGTGTGTTCCCTCCCTTTTTGACTTGTTCAGTGGAGGAAGTTAGCTTTGAAGGTTTGGGTTTCTTTATTTTTTTTTTTCTTTAGCCTTTTTGGCTAAAATGAGTCGAATTGTTCACTATGGATTGTTTCAAGGAAACTGCATAAACCAATGTAGGAACTTGTATTCACCAAACAAATAAATGAAGGGATTAAGCTATGTTTCAAAGGGATTAATCCAATAGGGCATTTTACATTGAAAACTTGACTGTACCTTTAAAGGAGGATTTTAAAATTCTGATTTACAGGGAGATTTTTTAAAGCCATATATAGACTAAAACAAGTTGCAGCTGAATGGAAAAGTAATTGGCATTTTCTAGTGGCAAACATAAAATAACTGAGCTAGAGTTTGATTGCAAACTTCTCAACTGAACACTCCCCAACCCTTATAGTTCCAAATAGCTCCCAATATGCACACTCTGTTTTCTTGCTTAGCCCTGAATTTCTTGGATCACTGAGGATGAAGTGCAGCTTGAGTTCTCCGAAAACACTTGCTGCATTTGCTTTCTTTTGCGGGGGGGGGGGGGGGGGGGGTAGCGGGTATATGTCCCAGAATCAGGCCACATATCAGGTGACAAAACCCACACATTTTAAATGACTCGTGCTGATGGAAATATCTATATTACTGCCAAAGGCAGTATTTCCGAATACTAGAATCTTTGCCACAAAGAGCTGAAAAACTCTTAGCTCTCTCAATCATCTTCTTTAATGTTTAACAGGGATCTAGTAGAAAAACAGCCCCCAGAAAGCTGGGCAGGGGTGAGCAGTTGGCAACAAATGCCACTGTCCACACATGGCAATTTTAGTTTACCATTAAGAAAGCTGATTTTCACAGTGTGTTTATCTGGCAAAATCTTAACTCTAGAGACTTTGAAATGAGCCAACACCAGGAGAATGCAGGGGCTGGGGTTGAGGAAAAGAGGAAACCAGTTGAATAAATTAAGCCACAACAATGCAAATGGGATACCATACCAAGTGAAAGAGTACAATTTGACACCATTTCACATACTGTCAAAATAACTATTCTGCTGGGAAATGCTTTAAAGTTAGTTGGTGCTTTATGAAAACAATTCTCCCTCAGTTGATGTGACTTGGATGGTATACCGTGACAACAAGCAAAAGCACCCAGAGATTACTGCAAATAAATATGATTAACGCTCTTGGTGACAGTCAAAACAGCATTGGTAAATAGCCTGGCAGAGGCACCATAACGAGCACACGATTTATGGAGTGCTATAGCATTCCAACTCAACTCAAATAATTATGAGAAAAATTAGCCGACATAAGCAAACATGCATTACCTATCTGCTTTGTGAGCGGATATTAAAGCCTTATGGGGGTGCCTGGGTGGCTCAGTCGGTGAAGCGTCCGACTTCAGCTCAGGTCATGATCTCACGGTTTGTGAGTTCGAGCCCCGTGTCGGGCTCGGTGCTGACAGCTCAGAGCCTGGAGCCTGCTTCGAATTCTGGGTCTCCCTCTCTGTCTCTTTGTCCCTCCCCCACTCATTCTCTGTCTCTCCTTCAAAAATAAATAAACATTAAAAAAATTTTTTTAAAAGAACTCTTATGGAAAGGGTGGACATTATGAGACATAACCCTTTCTTTTCAAGATGCTTACAGTCCTGTAGGGAACCAAAAAAAAAAAAAAAAAACAAACAGTACTTATATGATTTTTATCAAAAAAACTTTGGAAATGGAAAGGCTCTTCAGTTTTGTGAAGTATGTGAAAATACTGGTCAGAGCAGATGATTCAGAGGCTCATGCTCTGCAAAAGGGCTGGAAATACGATAGCACTCAGGTGAAGTACTTCTTTAAGGGGTGAGGTTCGAGATGCTTGGTTTCTGACACCCAAATAAGCTGGCAGTAGACCAGACTGAGAGACGTTAAAGCAGGGATTGCATGAGCCACACAGAGTTCACAGATGTGTTCTGTTTGGCCTAAACTCTTTTCTTTTTAAAATGTGAACCAAGTGAGGTTCTTAGGTAGCTCAGTAGGTTAAGTGTCTGACTCTTGATTTCAGCTCAGGTTATGATCTCATGGTTCACGGGTTCAAGTCCATGCTGTGCTTGACAGCGTGGAGCCTGCCTGGGATTCTCTCTCTCCCTCTTTCTCTGTCCCTTCCTCACTCTCTGTCTCTCTCAAAAGAAACAAATAAACGTAGAAAAAACGTGAACCAAGTTTTCTTTTAAAAAAAAATTTTTTTTAACGTTTATTTATTTTTGAGACAGAGAGAGACAGAGCATGAACAGGGGAGGGCCAGAGAGAGGGAGACACAGAATCTGAAACAGGCTCCAGGCTCTGAGCTGTCAGCACCGAGCCCGACGCGGGGCTCGAACCCTCGGACCATGAGATCATGACCTGAACCAAAGTCGGCCGCTTAACCGACTGAGCCACCCAGGCGCCCCCCCAGGTTTTCAAATTAGGATATTTCACATGAAAAGCTGGATTTCCAACTCCAACTAAGACAATTAAAAGATGGCGTGCCTGGGTGGCTCAGCTGGTTGAACATCCTACTCTTGATTTCAGCTCAGGTCATGATCCCAGGGTCATGGGATCGAGCCCCACATCCAGCTCAGCACTGAGCATGGAGGCTGCTTAAGATTCTCTCTCTTGCTCTCCACCTCTGCTCCTCTCCCTCACTTGTTCTCTCTCAAATAAATAAAATGAAAAACAAAAAAAGAAAATTAAAAAGATGTGGCAACAGTGGACCTACAGAGTTGCCACGACAACAGTCAGATGTTAACTAGCGAGGGGTGGTAGGCCCTTGAGATGGTTCGAGTACCCACTGGCTGGCTTGCCATTCACCGCTGCTCCCTCATGACTCCTACCCTCTGCCCGGCCCCTGCGGCCACCTGAAGCTTTACCGTTAATGATTTTTTTTAACATATCTGTTCAACTCTCTATTCCAACATTAGAGGTTTAACTGGAACGCCAAAAACTCACGTATAACTCTCTAATATGGTCATTTTCCAATGTGTATTTGATTCACTAATGTCGACACTCAGGTTTCAAGAAAAGGAAAATTTTCTACTTTAGAAATCGGAACTGTATGGGAGAATAATAATAATACTAGTTATTTCTACACCATTTATTGAACGCAGACCAAATGCCTAGTCCAGTACCAAGAGTGAGGATTATTTCGTTTGCTCATCACAACCACCATGGCATTTTGTCATCACCATTTCACAGATGGGGAAATTAAGGGTCAAAGAGGTGAGCTGACTATTCAAGGTCAATCAGACGCAGCTAATGAGAAACAAAGCCACAAGTCACATGAAAACCCTCAGCCTCCCTGACACTAGCAGTGTGACAGATGTCCCCATTGTAAAGGTTCCTGAGAAGCACTTAACAGTCCCTCCAGCAGAAGGCAAAGATACTGAGTGTGGCCAGAAGTAATAGAGGGGGTCATGTAGGGCCAGGGGAGCAGCACTTTTCTTAGAAAAGAGCTTTGGTTCTTTGTAATTCCTTTGCTTATTTTAGGAGACATATAGAATCACAGTCAGCTTGTGAAGTCCAAGGGTTTTAAGGTCAAAGACTTCAGAGTTCAGGATCTGCCACTATTAAGGCCGTAGGACCAAGGCAAGCCACTTCTTGAAACCCCCTTCTCTTGATCAATGAAATGGTACTCTCTAGGGTCAGGATGAAGTGAAAACATGCTGGAAGTACATGAGAAAATCCTCTGGACAATAAAAAAGTGCCACACAAGCACTCTGGTTAGAAAAGTAACACGGCATGCAAACACTCCCTCACAAACGAAAATTACAGGAAAGGCACAAGATAATTAAAAGTCTGGTAAATCTATGCCTCCTCATCACCAGAATGCAGCAGTCTGATGACCTCTACAAAATATTTCAGGAAATTTGAGCGAATAGACAAATTGAAATACGGTAACTTTTTGTTACCAGCGACCTGGAGCCAAAGCTTTCAAAGAGATCTAACGGAATCAATCACTGTTTGATAACAAAGCTCCCAAGAGTGCTTTGGATCTTTAAACACCCTTCTAGAGCCAAACCATCTGGTTTTAAAATACTGTTCAGAACCAGCTTAGGTCTGGCAACTAGGTAGTAACTGGAGGATCGAGTTCGATTTTCAAATCCTCTGCTGACCCTTGCACCACATTCAACATGAAGAGCTGATCTGCCTTGGCTTTGAGGCACTTCGTGTGTCATTTGGCAACATGCTAATAAAATTAGTGAATTTGATGGGCAGCCGTGGGGAGGCAACGAGGCACCTTAAGATTATGGAATTCTAGGGGCGCCTGGGTGGCTCAGTCGGTTAAGCGTCCGACTTCGGCCAGGTCACGATCTCGAGATCCGTGAGTTCGAGCCCCGCATCAGGCTCTGGGCTGATGGCTCGGAGCCTGGAGCCTGTTTCCGATTCTGTGTCTCCCTCTCTCTCTGCCCCTCCCCCGTTCATGCTCTGTCTCTCTCTGTCCCAAAAATAAATAAACGTTGAAAAAAAAAAATTAAAAAAAAAAAAGATTATGGAATTCTAAAATGTTGAAATGAAGTTATGTTTGGCCTTCTTTCTCAAGGAAAAACCCAGCACAATGTGATTCACAGCTGATGAGGAACATGGAGAGGAATATAAGCAACAATTTTCCTAGATTTGTAACTATCTATCTAGTTAAGAAGCGTTCTGTGCCATTCAGATACACGGAAAGCAATATTCCTTAATCTCTTTTCCTCGAAGCCGTCTCTTCATGTAAAAATTAATTATGTGACATTGCTATACAGTTTCCCCTCGAGGAGAATTCACGCTGGGAGTAGAAGCGGGTTGCAGCAGAGAAGACGCTGAACTAACTGTGTGCCTGGCTCTGCGTTCTTGGGCAACTACCCGACCACACTGTGCCCATCCTCTGACCGGTCAAATACGTGGGCTGAACACGACGATCTTTAAGTCCCTTTCGTTTTGGAAAACACTCACAGTTCAACCCCCAAGAGTCAAGAAACCTGAATAATTCAGACGTGCCCCAGCACTGACCTGGCAGTCCTGGTTAAGCAGAATGAGATGCTATGTTTCAGCTTATAAGAAAAAACGGCTTCAGGACTATCAAGCGGTGTGATTTCAGTTTTGCTGTCTCTGCTCCTTGAGAAACCACACTCTCTGCAACTTTGGGAGGTCCACATCCCCCATTAATACTCAGGCTTAACCCCGATCACTGAAGCTGATCCATCTTGCAGGAACAAACATTTGTGCATCCCGAGGTTAGAAGGAAGGAAAATTATGTCAGATGACAAAGGATCACTTTCCATTCAGCCCGTGTAGGCATTTCCTCTAATTTTATGGGGGATGTGGAGGAAATTCTGGCTTACAGCACGGACATTCACTCTAACCATTTAAAAAAAACAACCTTCAGCATTAGAAACATCACTGTTTACTCTGAATCCATTTCTGGGCTCAGCTGGAATGATAAGTAATAATAACATGCATAATTGTACAAAAACATCCCATTACTTGATCTATGCCTTGACTGTGTCTGGCAAGTGGCTATGAGAGATTAGATTATTGCTTCCATTTTACAGAAGAGGGAACTGTTTAAGTAGCTTGCTGAGGCTGGCAGGCAGCAGGATATCAGCATCATGAGGTCAGGGACTATCATCTGTCTTGTTCCAAGATGGACAGCCTCGGCCCAGGGTCTGTCACAGAACAGGGCTCAATAAATGTTGAAGTAAAAGCCAAAATTCAAAACCAAGCTCCTTCTACTAGGCCATCTACTTGAGGCTGAATTTTCCCTCCAATGAAAATTAAGGCAAAGAAATAGCGTCGATTTTAAGAAAATGAAAGTAACAACCAGTTCTGGTATAGTTTCAGCATTATGTTTAAAACTGTGACCCACTTGTAAAAGATTCTGGGGAGGCTTTTCACTGACCAGCAGCTGCCAAACTACCTTCGACTAGTTGGCACGAGAAAACTAAAGGGTGCGTTCGGATTCACTTTGGTTTCTAAGATAACAACAAACACTTTGAAGCCTCCCTTCATATTTTTCAAGGAGAGGAAGTGAAATAAAAAAAAAAAAGAAAGAAACACGTTTTAAGCACTGGGAAGCCTTCAAGGAGGGACATCACAGGGCAGGAAATTTGAAATGAATTCTGAGAATCTGCTCTTGAACCGAGCAACTCTGTCGCTTTCTCGCAATACAGTAGGATGAGAACGTGTGGGGAGGGTTTATGCCTTTCCTGGGTATTCCTCACCCTTGTCATTAATGCCATTCACAGTAAACGGCATAAAGGGCTCTCGTAAGGTAAGTAGCGGTGATCTGTATGATGCTGTCCTCCGAGAGGTAACAAGCCAACTGCCCTCCACGCTGTAACAAGCCCACTGCAGTTGGTAAGAAGAGAGAACAGCCATTTACCAGAGGATATTGTTTTCACTGTTGTCAACAGGCTGTGGCAGAGTCAAGACAGATCCCAGCAGTCATTTCAGTACAGAAAATGAGAACCACACCCACAGTCCTTGGGGCTCTTCCCACTGAGAACTGGAATACAGTGGGCTCCTTCCATCTATGGGGACGGCCACATTTGCATACAGCAGTAACACTTACTGCTAGGGCTAAGTGTGGGATAAGTAACTTCAACTTTGAAATGTTCTCAATTGTCTTTGACTGGGAGATGAAACTACGACACCTTTTAGTTCTTTAGAAGGCTTTTTGTGCCAACTCCCATAGGCAGCTAACTTCTGCACCTTGGATTTGCCCTCGCCCGCCCCCCAACTCAAATAATCTTACTCATTAAACCTAACTAGTGCTGGAAACTACCTAATGGAGTGAGTGGGCAAGATGTGTAAAATGCTGCATGGCCCCAGTGGTGACCAAGAAAGCACATTTTTGACTACATTTCACCGACTCTCAACCATTTCAGTCTAATCTTTTTACCAACACCAATGGGGTTGTGGACTGGCTTCATTTCTTGAGGAGTCCAATGTAAAAATGTGCGTCTATAAATGTAAAAAAAGAGAGAGAGAGAGAGAGAGAGAGAGAGAGAGAGAGAGAGAGAAAGAGAGACCAGCAAAGATGAGAGACCACGGGGAGACCAGGAGGGTGTGAAGAGGTAACAAGCACGCTCTGGTTTTAGGGCATTTGGACGTACTATTCCCTCCACCTAGAACATTCTGAAGATAGATGCCTTTTTCAGATAGGAACATGGTAGCCCTTTTCTAAAATTGCACTCAGCCATCAGCCTCTGGTCCTTACTCTGCACTTATTATCCCAACATATTAGTAAAATCCTGTTTCTAGCTGGAGCATAATGGTCTTTGTTTAGTTCACGGCTGTCCTCTAGAATCTTCGACGCTGTCTGGCACGTGGTAGCTGGCATGCAATAAACACTCGTTTCCACTTTTCCATTTCCCTCCATCCTGCAACACCAAGTTTCACATCCCTTCCTTAGGTTCCCGGAGAAAAGTTCTACTGTTTCTGACAAATGCCTCTTATTTGTTACAAAGTAAATTAATGTGTATTTGTAGCTGTTGGACAAGGAATAAAGATACACTCACAGAGGAAATAAGACAATAGAAAAAAAAAATTGGCATGTTGAACCCAGAACCCAGGTGTGGAGAGTGTGAATTGTCTGTGCAGTGTCTAAAACAATAAAAAATAAAAAGCTCAAGATTTCAATAATCAAAGTTAGCAGTATAAAGAAGTTAGTTCAGAGGTCAAGAGACTTTCCTTCCTGGGAAGAGCTCGTTCATGAAGGTAGAGGACCACGGGGCACCCAAGACAAGATGCTCTTGTCAAGGCACGTTGTTCTGAAGTCGAGGGCTCAGTCTGGAGCTGCGCTGTGTAATATGGTAGCCAGAAGTCCACGCGGCTTTCTCAATTTAAATTTAAATAACTAAACTAACAGACGTAAATAACTGAAGTTAAATAAAATCATATATTCACTTTCAAGTAGCACTAACCATCTTCAAGTGCTTCGTAGCCACATATTGCCAGGATAGACCCAGAACATTTTCATCACAGCATAAAGTTCTATCGGACAAACACTGATCTGAAGGAATCTGAACAGACCTGGGCTCCTCAGCTGCCAGGGAGCTCTGAAATCAGAAGCTGCAAGGGACATGGAAGGAGAAGTGGGGCAGAGCCAGAAAAGAAGTCCCACGGGGAAGAGACTGGCTTGGACGTCGTTTGTAACTAACGGTCCACCCTGACTTCTTTTTTTTTTTTTTAAGCTTATTTTATTTATTTTGAGAGAGAGTGAGAGAGAGAGAGAGAGAGAGAGAGAGAACACACGGGAGAGGGAGAGAGAGAATCCCAAGCAGGCTCTGCTTTATCAGTGCAGAGCCCAATGCGGGGCTCGAACTCACTAACTGTGAGATCATGACCTGAGTGGAAACAGGAGTCGGATGCTTAACCAATGGAGCTACCCAGGTGCCCCAACACTCCATCGCGACTTCTTAAGGGATGTGTTATACATGAAATGATTGGCTATCTGTAGTATTACTGCTGAGGTAGGGACAGGAGACAATTAGGGACAGGGACTAGATCTCTTCAGTAAACCCATAAGCCATGAGTGGCAGCAACAGAAGGTCCCAGAAGTGAGAAAAATGGACCAAACTAGGTTTGCAACAAGCTGAAACCTGTAGAGGCTCAAGTCAGCTGGCACGACCTCTCAAAATGCAAATCCCTGTGCCTAAGATAAAAGACTGTTTGAAAAAAAAAAAGTGAGGCTCATCTGACTCCTAAGGTATCAAGTAATTCTTATTAAGCCCCATTTCAATGACTGAAACATAATGCAGAGCCGAGGCGCACAGATTGAGTTTCCAGTCAAAGCCTACATAAGCCTAAAGCAAGGAAATTAACATTTTAGAAAAAATACTGGCTTCTTTTCCAAGGTTTTTTGGAGGGTTTAAGTCACGGCATGCCAAGTAAGGCTGAGTTTCTAGAAGAAGGTAGCAGAGAGGTGACCGATGGTGGAGAGAATTTATTCACAAGGGAAAATCCCAATGCCCTCAGGGAAAGCCACCTTGCTAGACTCTTCTGATGGAAGCTGAATCTAATTAAAAGCATTCCTCCAGGGCAAGTTTTCTCCTTGGAGATTTCTACCTGCCTCTTTAACTTCTCTTTATCCAGTATTTCCAGGAGGAGTTTGAATGTTTCATAATCCCTACCGCTCCACAGGCATTGACGTTAAGCATATTTTTTTCTCCCACAAAATAATACTATTTTTATAGCCCTTTTAAGATTAAAACTAAAAACACAGATGATAAAAGAGGCCCCGGCTGGATCCTCCTAGAACAAAGTATTATAATTAAAGCGTACTACACTAAAGAGTATTTTCGTAAACATTAGAATATCATATATCCAAGACAGAAACAGCCTACAATTCCAAAGTACAGGACTGGAAAGGTATAAATAATGTAATCTGCCTATGATTATAGGTGTTAAGAAATTATCTGATTGTGCTTCATCAGAGGACTTGAAGGGAATGAGGATATTAAGGATATTCTATAACTGTTCTGTCCATGATGGAAGCCAATAGCCACAGGCGGTCATTTACATTTAAGTGTAACTGAGATAAAATAATATTTAAAACCCAGTTCCTTAGCTGCACCGGCCACATTTGAAGGCACAGGTGGCTAATGGTTAGCACAGTGGAGAGCACAGACATTAGATATTGTCACCACTGCAGAAAGTTCCAGCAAACAAGTGCTTGCTCTCTAAGAGGGCTATACAATTTGTCCCAATGTTGTCATGGTGATTATGAAGTAAAAAGCTCCATAAATACCACATTTCTGAGCTATTGGCATCGTTCTCCACTCTAGTAAATTCCTTGCAGTGGTTTATATACGTTGTCCAATCAATCCAACCTCCCTAGTCTCAAGCCCATTAAAATGGCATTAGATATAATAAATAAAAGTATTCCATTGAGGCTCTACCCAACTGAAACTCTAAATTCTTCAGATTTCTAAAAGTATGAGGCATATGTTGGAGATACTTGGGGTGTGAACACGTCAGGAAAGCATCTATAAGTGAGGTCTGGCAAAAGAAAGTGCCCCCTTGGAATTAGTGAATTTGTGCCCGTTTGGTTTGTTCATACCTCATTCCAGAAGAGTCGGCCGACTACTTTGTATGGAGCGAGATCAGCACAGAACCTAAAGATAAGGTGGAGACAGTAGAGGTTCTGCGATGCTTAAGAGTTTCCGCCTATATCTTCTGAGGTCCAACGAAAGAACTGTTCTTTTTTTAAAAAAAACCATTAAGTGCCGGTGATGACACCCTAACCCTGATGTGGAATCAGAATCCAGAAGGGTGCAGGTGCTGACCAGGTGCACAGGCAGGTTGGGATGGGTTCCGCTGCCCTCTGCTAGCTGCAGAGGCATCAGAGGAAAAGAGAAGAAAGGCATTCACAGCCTTCCCATCACAAACGTCTGGCCTGGGGACGGTTCGATTACGTCCCTGCTTACAATCTGCCAGTGACTCGGAGAATTAAGCCCAACTACATGGCCTGGCATTTAAGGCCCCGATGATCTGAGCATCTTTCTGCTGAACGACGTCTTATCAGAACCCCTATGATATGCTCACCCTTTCTTCCTTCTCCACCCCCAGCGTGTCCGCCTCCACATAACATCTACCATCCCCAATGTGGTCTGCCCAGGCCTCAGAGAGAGGGCAGTGCCTCTGCCAGCAGCTGGAAAGGAACTCAGAGAATGGCCTCTCCAAGGACACCTGGCATCTGACACCTTCCCCAAGGAGAGGCCCAACTCAGTGAGTGTGCCGACTGTCCGCTCTGGAGGGTGGAGTCGCTCGGGAGAACCGGAAGAGTCCTGGGTGTGGTTGCTGGGTATACACTGCAAGCAGGCATCCCCCCAGCTTCCCTTGGTTCCCTTGAAGCAGGTGAACGGATACAACCACTGAGGAGGGCCCAGCGCTCCGATTCCTTCGGCCTTGGTTTTTAACCACCTGTACTGTGAGACAGGCTTTTGGATGGGTGTGTGTTTAACCCCACTCTGCCGATGAGTTTCCAGAAGTAAAGGGATTTTGATTCTCCCCCCTCATTCTCCAACAAAGCCTTGCCCTTATTTGTTAATACTGGATTTAGAGTCAGGAGTCATAAATGGTACTACTTTGTTGCGGGACATTAAGTGAACGCCTCGACTTCTCTGTGCAAATTCTCCATTTGTAGAAATCAGTCTGTCTCAACCTGGGTTCCACAACAGAATCATCGGGGGATCTTTTAAAACAATTATCGATGCTCGGGCCCTCCACCAGGGCGAATGCATCAGAACTTTAGGCGTTTGGCTCAGGCACTGGGATTATTTTAAAAGCTCCCCATATGATTCTAATGTGCAGCCGGAAGTAAAAAAAGTAAATACAGCTCAGGAAAGGATTTACTGTGTATGGAGTGAAGAGCTAAACAGGAACAAGCTCAGGGGTTAGAGATAGGGAGCAAGGCAGTCTGAGAGAGAGGAGGGTCCGCCTGCAAACCATGCCTCTCAACTTGGCCTGGCTGCGGGGAAAGTCGCAAACTGCATTATTAACAGAACATTTTTATCAACGTACTCGGGTTGGGTCAAACCCAACCCAAGTGATTTTCTTACGTGACTCAAACTCCAGTAATGTTTTGGGATAGGGCAGGGATCGTAAACATAATCGGTCCCAAGGCATTTGGTTGCTGTTGTACAAATTCTCGCTTGGAAGGTCATTTTTATTTATTTTTTGTTTTTCTTTTTTTAATGTTTATTTATTTGTTTTGAGAGAGAGAGAGAGAGAGAGAGAGAGAGCGAGCGAGCATGAGCAGGGGAGAGGGGGAGAGAGGGAATTGTAAGCAGGCTCCACACTGTCAGCACAGAGCCCCACGCCCGGCTTAAACTCACAAACCGTGAGATTGTGATCTGAGCCAAAATCAAGAGTCAGACCCTCAATCAACTGAGTCATTCGAGCCAACTGAGCCAGGCACCCCTGGAAGGTCATTTTAGGTTAATTTTTTAGTAGGGATTTTACATATTCCTATGTTTTTAAAGGGTGGAAATCCTTGGTCAATCACCAAGGGCATGAGTTTGAAGGGAGATCTGTTTGAAGACCTAAGGGGCAGGTTTCCTGAGAAAGCTGAATTTCTAAAGGGCTTTGACTCCACAAGGCAAAATGAATAATGACTTCAAAAAGTCCAACATAAGAAAGTGTTATCTCCTTTCAGATGCACTACCAAAGGAGTTAATAAGATAAATAGCTCCTAGATCAGAGTTCGCGGTTGTGGACATGTTTTTCCTTCAGATAATCACAAAGCTAAATAGATAGAACACACAAAAAAATAAGTTTTAAGTCAATATAGTCCTACAGCTTAACTTCTCTTCCTTGTCTCTGTGGTATAGTTTCTTTCTTATTCCATTTAACAGATATATACTGAGTACTATCTTACCAGATCTGAAGAAGGATCACCTCTGAGATGTTCACAATTTGAATATTCTTCTAAATACAGTTACATCTGCCTTAACAGGAATCGGTATGCACAAATTACCATTTTTAAAAGGATTATATAATAGGTAGTATTCTAGAAGATCTACCATGAAATCCCTTTTAAACAAGAAGTACATGAAAAGTAACACTGAAATCCATTCTAATTTGAAGAAGATCTGATTCTAATATAAATTCATGAACCCAGTCATTACTTAAGGAAGATCATCTTTTCTAGGAAATTTTCCCAGAGATGGAAAGATCAGAATAATCCTTCGTCCCAAGTCCACTGGAAAAAAAAAAAAAAAAGAAGAAGAATGGTAGAAAAGAAGAGAAAGAAGTCCATACTATAATGTGGGAGCTGATTTGATTTGTTTCCTTAACCAAAATTAGGTAAAACGACATCATGACTCAACTTCTCTTTTTATGTTGTGGGGGAAATGACATTTCTAGAACAAACTGCAGGCAAGCAGGAGTGTCCGTTAGCTTTGTGTAGCTCACAAGCTGAGTGCAGTTTCTGCCAATCAAGGTCATTCTTTACCATATCCTTTGAAAATGTCAGTCAAATAAGTCGGCTTTGCTACTCCTCAAGATAGAAGCTACTGTATACAAAAGTAATTTCTTTTTTTTTCCTTTTATTTATGTATTTATTTCTTTAAATAGTTTATTGTCAAGTTGGCTCACATACAGTGTATACAGTGTGCTCTTGGTTTTAGGGTACAAAAGTAATTTAGGATTTCCAGTAATACTGGATGCCTGTGTTTCTTGTGTTCTGCCAGTCAAAACAACCTTGTTCTTCTCCGTATTTTACTCAGACATTCATCTCTAAGAAGTTCTGGGAAAGGAAGCCAAGGACAATACTTGACCTCTATGCCTATATGGTGAAGACACACCCTTCCTGTGTGATTATGGGAAGCATCCCGAAACTCTGAAGATGAGCACAGCTACAAGACTGTGGCAAAGCCATAGTCTTTTATAAATGGCGACATGTGCCTACTGGCAATGGTGATATAACCCTCGGGAAGGCAGACCGCATGGTGTTTAAGAGAAAAACTGCCCTACAAGAAAAGGAGAACGAGAAAAATAACTCATTATACAGCTTCAGCTCTAGGAAGACCGGTGACAAAACCCTCAAAGAAGTGTATCTTGAAGGAGGGTATTCGCCAGTCCCAAATATGGTTTCCAATTTTTGAAGCAAAGAACAAGGCTTCTGAGGTCAATCCTACGATCCCGTCTTCCTCAATTTGGCTACTGAAATATAAAAACATGACAGGACCATAGCGTTTGTCTCACATTTTCTTAGAAATTAAGCAGCCAGGGCTACGATGACTAAAAGATGGTAAAATGACAAAAACACACACTTGTGATGCTTTACAATGCCTTAGATGGTTTCATCTTTCTGGGCTTCCATTTCCATATTATTGGTAAAACAGGGTAATTATACCCACTCAGAGGGTCGTTTCCAAAATGAAATATGATATCCAGGTGAAACTCTTTTACAGATAATAAAGCACTCTATTAACATAAGGGATTATTTAAAAATTGTTATAACCAGACATGGTCAATATGTTTTCTTCAAAGTTATCGGACTAGACTCTTTTCCCCACTGGTACTCTTTCCCCCATAAGTCTCAGCACTCATAAAGTTATTCAAAGCACTGCTCGTTTCTGTTTTCCTGACACTAGTTTTGTATCTGCCTGGACAAGCCGGCAAATGACTATTTTTACGATGTCTGTTGTGCTTTTCATCTTCACTTAACAGCTATTTGAACAACAAAAGACATCTTCCGTGTTCCCAAGAGATATGCACCAGGGAGGGCTGTGGGCAGAAATGTTCACTACAATCAGGACGTTCTACCGCAGCCCTGGTCACTGCTGATAAAGGGCACACGAGTGGCTTTCAACCAGCACAATCATCAGCTGCTCACTCTGATCCCTTCATTTTCCCCTAACTTCAAAGACACTTCAATTCAGAGAGCACGAGTGCCAAGGTGGGCTCTGTGGTCACTTTGTGTAACAAGGGAAGTAGATTTAAGATCAGGGACACAGGATCAATCAGACATGCAGGGGCTCCCTTTAAATACTCCTTTATTATTATTAACTGACGTATACCCAACATACAACATTGTATTAGTTTCAGGTGTACAACACAGTGATTTGACAATTATATACATTATTAAATGCTCACCGTAACTCACTTTCACACACATTTTATTAAAGTACTGACTGTAATCAAAACAGTACTTTGTATCAGAGCTCACGGTCAAGATTCCCTTCCCAGAACTTAAAGATGAATTACAGAACTCTCTATGAAAAGAGAGAGAGAAGAAGAAAACTGTTTTGATTAGCAGAAGATGACTAACAGAGGCATCTAACATTTAGTCAATTGCTTTTAAGAGGAGTTATACCTTGAGGAGTAACAAAGCCAGTGAGCTCCTAACAGAGTTAACTGTAGCTCCAACAGTTATCCAACAAGTAAATATGAAACTATTAGGAAACTAGATTCCTTCCTTGGCCCTGAAGATAAGTATTTCATTAATAAACTGGTAACAGGAGACGCTCTGAGTTTGACAAAATGCTTTGCACAGTGCTGCATAACCGATTATATAATTGCCACAAACATCCTCACCAACTTCATCGTCAAAATCTTGAAAGATAAAAGATTTTCAGCAGTTTTGAAAGCTAACCAACATCCATCAAATTAAAACCATTTCCTGTAAGTGCGATGGAATATTAAGACATAAAATTCTGATTTCATCTCCCTTTCTCCCTAGACAGAACAGAAAGGGCATTGCTAGCCATGCCTAATGTTATGAACTCATGGGTAGCTCCAAAATTTCCCTGGAGGAGGGGGGGTCTATGGGTGACAATCCAGCTGGAAGAGAGCTAGGGGCCATGTCTACAGACCTTTCCAGAAGGTACAGCCAGGAGTCATCTTTGCAATATGGGATGTCCTCCCTTGGGCAGGTGGAAGGGTGTTTTCGGACACTCTCCATTGCACTAAGACTCCTTCATTCAACTGTCCCTTCCCCAACTATCCCAATGGCAGGAGATAACCCACAATTCATAAAAATGAAAGGCAGGAGTGGCAAAAATAAATAAATAAATAAATAAATAAATAAATAAATAAATAAATAAATAAAAACAAACCTGTCCTGAGTCTGATAGTATTATCATTTCCTTTATGACTTTTTCTGGCTTCTATAAGTCACAACACGTTGGGCCCTCTACAAAAGATTCACACACAAGAGGATAAATGAACCAAAGGCGGTCTGTGACGGACGGAAAAACAACAGGCTATAACACCCACAGACTACAGCTCCCCCAGGTTCACAGAAGCTAAAGACCGAAGACAGGGGATCCTCCACTGCAAAGAGCAACTTACACGCGTCAGATGGTTTAAAATTTCCCACAAGCCCAAGGTTCCCTCAAGGTGGCAATAAATGACAAGACCACTGATGACACGCTTGGTGGTGAAAGGGTAAACAGTCTAGAAAAAAATATTTAAATTTATATAAAAAATATCTATAGTTAATATTACAGATATAGATCTATCCATCCCATCTTGAATTTATAAGCAGTTTCCCTGGTCTTTAAAAGTAATAAATTCTAAACAGCAACTACCTTTCAGTGAGAATACACACTGAGTGCCAGGAAAAATCAGACAGAAGGTTCTCCCTCAAAGAATTTTCATTCTAATAAGGGGCACGTAATACAGCCAAGAGTAGCTTGGCCACCAAAGCCACCTGAGTGTGGAAGCCAGGCCTGTTAGAGAGGCTGCAAAGAGGAGAATGAAAGGAGATCTGATGGGATAATAAACTGAAAACCCAACAGAGGGAGTGGCATTTGGTCAGGCATTATTTCAGCATGGTGGAGGTGTTGTAGGACATGGGTAGAGAATGGGAAAACGTGGGGGAGCAGAACAGTCAAACATAGAAAATCTAAAAGCAAAAGGATGTGTGAGGAGACCCAGTCTGAGTGGAACCAGGGTCCACAGCATGCTTGAGAGGAGAGGGGGAAATGGGGGAGAGGACTGGCCTCATTCACACACGCAATCATCAAACCCATCCTGTGAATCTTAGGAACCATCAGTGAGTCTTAGGAACCAAGGATACTGATGCAGCGCCTGACCTCAAACAGAAAGCAAGGGCCATGTAATCAATCCCCGAGATCGACAGAGAAGATCCATGGAAGGCTTTCTAGCAGGGGTCACCTGTTCAAAATGAAGTCTGGGGAGAAGATTTAACTGATGGCCATGTATATTTATTAAAGAGAAAAGGGACAGAGGGTGTCCATGGGCAGAAACCACTGAGCTTCTTACCGACGGCAGAAGGTAAGAGTTCAGATTTTCATTATGGTAGCATGATTTAAGAGCAAATATGAAAACAAATGGTTATGCATTTCATGTAATTAGGTTCCTGTTGTAAACAAACATCTGCTTAAGAGATTCGAGGTATTAAGATTTACAGTTATTCTGCTGAATAAGTTGACATTTGATATAAAAGGCAGCAACATGAGATACAAGTTTCAGTGGAAAGTTTTTTCAGTTTTTTGTTTATTTTGGTTTTTGCCAAATACAGTTAAATTGTCAAGAAGAAGAAAAAAGTCAGAAGATAAAGTTATTTGAAAAAAATAAGATCAGGAAGAGGTAT
The DNA here is from genome assembly GCF_022837055.1 of Prionailurus viverrinus. Taxonomy (NCBI): domain Eukaryota; kingdom Metazoa; phylum Chordata; class Mammalia; order Carnivora; family Felidae; genus Prionailurus; species Prionailurus viverrinus. Next base: position 12,354,339 of record NC_062569.1, read on the forward strand.
GAGAATTGGTTGTTGTTGTAACTGCTAGTGACCCAAAATTCTTAAAGATGAAAGTAACCAAGGTGCAAAAAAACCTGCCTTATGGTAAATAAAATACAGACACCAATCACAGAAAAAGCCCATGGTGGTGCTTAGAACATCTAAAATAAATGTTGATGGATTCAAGAAAAATTTAGTGAGTTCTCACTCAGCATCAACCAAATAAGTTTCTCAAGGCAAAAGAATTTTTTTTTTTAATGTTGAAGAGGAAAACCATGTCCCGAAAAACCGGGCATTTATTCATTACTTTACTGGGTACATACTTTATATACAGCACAGTGCCACCCACTTTCAGAAATGCCAAGGTATGATAGCTCTTAATTAAGGCCTACAAATGTCAAGGTAGCCTGTGATTAAAAGCCTAATGAGTAAACGTGATAAATGCCATGAGTTCAGCAGAGAAATGGATCCCTGGGATCTTGGTTGTTGGTCAATGGTAGAGCCATGGAAGACGCTTTGGGTAAACAGGGTGAAACTGACTCAGTAATTGACCTGAAGCGCTGTCAGAGCACTCACGCCTGCTAGCCTCGGAGCATTAGTTACATATGGTTTAAAGGGGGCCTTGTAGCTAGGAAGGACTCAAAACACCCTCCGAAAACCAGGAGCTACTACTCCCCTGGAATCCTTCTCCTCCTCAGTGGCAGAAGCAAGTCTGATCTGATCTCCCAAAATCACTGTAGATCCTTTGACTCCTCTGTGCAAAATGCTTTAATGCTACCGGAGCAGGACTTCTCAAGTATGTACATGAATCACCCTGGGATCTTGTTAAAATGCAGATTCTGGACCACCCGTTGAGTAGCCAGGTATTAGAACATCTTCAGTTGCTGTTATCAGGGGATGATGTAAAAGCAATGTTTTGGTGTCAGAATGCTTGAGCTCAAGATCTGAACCTCAACCTGTATTATAACACATGAAAAGTAGATGTTAAATGAGGTTCGTGAAGGGGTGAGCAACTAGGACAAGCAGGGCTTGATGGAGGTGATGGAAAACAGAAAATAGCAAAAAAGGTAAAGACTGGTTGGCCTGTGGCTCCTTGCAGTAAATAAACAGGTGATAAGAGGCAATAAAAATTATATGATTAATTATAATAGAAATGATAAGAATAAGAGAGCGCTCAGGATGGGCTGAGACTGTTAGAAAGTATTTGACAACAATAGGATTTAAGGGATTTCACAATGTGACCGTGGGTTTTTTTTTTTTCCTTTTCACATATTTGAGGTCAAATTTTATCAACATTTTCCCCCAATCCTATGGGTTTTGGGGAACAACATATAAAAGTGAGATGTAGTAATAAGATAGTCATTCAAAGGAATAGTTAGAAGATTCCTCTTTTGTGCTAACTGGTGTCTGCAGACACTACAGAAATGCAATTACGGGGCTCATAGCTACTCTTCTGCCTAAAAAAAGCAGTCTGCAATCTGCCAATCTGTAGCAAATTCTGTCTTTTCTGAGACTATGTTAAGAAAAGTGGTAGAGAAATCTTTGAAAGGCAGGAGAAGACTAAATATATTCAGACGAGTTTCCTTTCTCTTCCCAAAAAACCCATAGAAGCTCCTTTAGGACGTTCTTTTCCTAGACACAGCAAAGCATTTCATAATTCTCTTCCTCAGGAAAAGCCTTCCCAGACATTGTAACCAATTCAGGGGAAAGGGGGAATGAGAACGCCATAATTAACCAAAGAGAAATGGTATTACCACCAAAACCAAGTAAGTCTTTTCTTCAGCAAGGAAGAAGTGCTAGGTTCAAGTAAACATGCTATTTAGTCAGGGTGTATGCTCAGGCACCTGTACCAAGAAATTTTCAAAATAACTATGGTTTCTTTTTCTTTTTTCAAGAGTAGTCATCTCCAACAAACTCCAAGTGGATGTTTATCTGTCAGTTCTGACCTGTCATGACTTTTGAGTTTTCTGCTTAGATTAGTTAAGGATTATGTTTTCTAAGTCAGTTTCAATGATTTCCTCCACTAAGCTACAAAATGAAACATTTCAAAACAGAAAAAAACTGGAAATATCATCTCGTCCAATTCTTGCCAGTGTATGTAGAAAAAAATTAGACCTAGTGGGGCCGAGGGGCTTAGGCAAGTCACCCAGACACCTTGGGTGTCATAACACACTTTAGTCTTCCTCAGCTGTCTCCCAGGCAGAATCTTCACTCAAACTAATGGTCAGATCTGGGTTTCATTCAAGATCAAGGTTCTGTGATAATTACATATTTACAATTTCTTTTCTACTTGGCATGGGGCCTCCAAACTAGGGAAATGATGAAGGGTTTAGCTAAGCGTGGAGTGGAGGGAAGTTTGGGTTTGGTGATGTAACAATGCAGACTTCAGTCTCTGTTTGTATGGGGGTGGGGGTGGGGAAGGAGGCACTTCTATTTACTTTTTAGGCCAAAAAGCAAATCCTACCATTAAGCATAGAGTTGGATCTTGTGAAGCTTTTAAATTTCAGGGCATTTTTTAAGGAAAAGAATACAAAAATTAAAAATAGAAATTTAGGTATGAAAGCAAATATTTAGGATTTAAAATGGCATCTTACAAGTTACAGATTTTAAAAAGCTACAAATACCACAAGCATGAAATTAAAAAAAAAACAGTTTTTATTAACTGACATGTTTTGAAATATTTTTGCTACCTTTTTTGATTGCATATTCTTTGATCACCTCTTCCAATGATATTTTACAATATTCTCTATAGAGATAATAGAAAAGTAATTCAGGGGTGCCTGGCTGGCTCAGTTGGTTAAGCATGACCTTTGGCTCAGGTCATGATCTCACGGTTCAGGAGTTTTAGTCCCGCCTCGGGCTCTGTGCTGACAGCTTAGAGGCTGGAGCCTGCTTCGGATTCTGTGCCTCCCACTCTCTCTACTCCTTCCCTGCTCATGCTTTGTCTCTTTCTCTCTCACACAAATAAACATTAAAAAGAAAGAAAGAAAGAACTCAATCTTTGCTCTAGAACTGTTGATCAGAATTTGTAATTTTTTAAAAAATATTTAAACTTATTTATTTTGAGAGAGAGAGAGAGAGAAAGCAAAAGCAGGGGAGGGACAGAGAGAGAGAGAGAAAGAGAGAGAGAGAATTCCAAGCAGGCTCTGCACTGTCAGTACGGAGGCTGACACAGGGCTTGAACTCATGAACCACAAGATCATGACCTGGGCCGAAACCAAGAGTTGGACACTTAACAGACTGAGCCACCCAGGCGCCCCTGTAATTTATTGTTTAATAGCTTGGAAAAAGTTTATTTCAGCTTCGTAAGTCATTTTAAGTGATATCCTATAAATATTTGAATTGCCTCTAAATTTGGGAAAACCTCCATCAAGTTTCTTTTATACGTGAGCTGTGATATTTAGGGCACCGCAAGATTTCTTAAATATTCTTCAACTTGATGACACTCGCTAACCACATTGCCAGTCCCCCTTCCAGAGCCAGAGATGGGCCTATACCAAGGATAAGCCTTGCAAGTTACATCCCACCTTGGCATACCATATATATTCCCTACATACTTACACATCCTTGAATTCCCCCCAGTCCTTCCAAATATAGGGCTGGTTTTGCTCCTTGATGACATAAATATTCCACAATGCATCAATGGATGTATATATTTCATTTTCCTACTGAGGTCACAAGACAGGCATGACGTCTGATTACTTGGCGTATGAATCAAGCACTATTTTATTTAGCTAAAGAGATTAAATGGGATAATAAATGAAAAAAACACTAAAGCGTCAGAAAAATGTTGGATATAATCATTATTTTTCTCAGCCTCTATGTCCCCCCCCACCCCCACTACAGTAGAGAAACTACTTATGTCAATTTAGGCAGCCTCGCCTTCGTATAGTATGTAATGTAACAACTGGGAAGCCAGGGGTCTAAACCAAACCATCTTGGTTCCAATCCCAGCATAATCATTTGCTACCCAGGCAGACTTTGCTAAGTTTCCCAAACTCCGGAGGACTTACAATGAGCATTATAAAATCTACCTCATAGAGTTGTTTTGAAGGTTAACTAATAGAGGGGCGCCTGGGTGGCTCAGTCGGTTGAGCGTCCCACTTTGGCTCAGGTCAGGACCTCACAGTTTGTGGGTTTGAGCCCCGCATCGGGCTCTGTGCTGACAGCTCAGAGTCTGGAGCTTCTTTCTTCATATTCTGTATCTCCTCTCTCTCTGCTCTTCCCCAACTCGTGCTCTGTCTCTCTCTTCCGCTCTCAAAAATAAATAAACATTAAAAAACTTTTTTGAAGGTTAACTAATAGAGATGTGATGCTCAGCATGATCCAGGAAGTAGCAAGATCTCAAGAAGCGAGCTACACACATTATTGGGAAACCTGTTCATGAAGGTTCCTGAATAAAGCTTCCTGGAAAGAGAGAACTTCCTCACTCACAGGGAGCATGAGGCCAATTCGATATCCCTGTGTAGAAAAGTTTCACAGGGTTTTCGGATGGCCAGTCGTATCCACAAACAGCCGAGTGAGTTTCTTCCCAAGTCAGTGAATTCTCTGTAATGATTTACAGCTTTCTTAGATAAGACCTGCTGTGGCCTATGCTCTAAGTATGTACCAGACTTCATATTCTCCTTCGAAACGTTCCTGTTTGTTCTGCCAACTCCCCGGCTCCCCAACATGCATAGTTTGGGCAATCTATACCTTTGACAGGGTCAGAAGGGCTTCTTCCTTCTTAGCACTGTTCTACTGTTCTTGTTTTCCTTACAGAGGCTTGAGAGGGCCATGGATACTCATGTAAAAATATTTACAGTAGTGGAAGAAAACATCTAGATAAGTCTCACCCTGCCCTAGTGTTCCCGACACATGGAGGAAATGCAACTAGGCATTGGGAAATCTTTAAAAAAAAAAAAAATGTAGACGTGAAATAGCACACAGAACAAGTCAAATGAATAGAACTAAAGTTTCCTTCAAGAAAATACTATGAGAAACTGAACTGCACACACACACAAAAAAATACGTTATAATTACAAACAGAGTCTTAGCTTTTTTCATGAATGACCAGTCTCTCCAGGGAAAATATAATACAATCCACAAAAACTAAGTTTGTACCCCACACCTCTGCAAAGGAATGTTCTTGAGGCCAGATGCATCCCCAGCACTGGAAGACCCAGGGCCAGGACAAATAGAGGCCCACACACCACAGGTCAAAATACTGGAAGTTCTAAATTAAGCTGAGAAACTATTCAGTAAAATAGGTTTTGTCCTACTTCCACTGACAAAATATATCTTCATAACACTTTGCAGGACTAAGTATCATTTTAAAACTCTTGAACTACTCAAATCCCTCCCTAGAACTGGGTATTTTGGGTAAACATTGTCCAGGGCCTGGCCAACAACATAGCTTCCTCTTTCCACTGCCCCTTCCATCCTACATCAAGAGGGACCTTGTAAGATATGTACAGACACACAAAGCTGTCACACTCCCCTGAACACACCCCATACACACACAGCTGCCCCTTAGCCATCGCTCAGGTGCACAGACTAGTGGCTATATGGGCCCTCACCAAAATGGACCAAAAGGTCTTTGTAGTCTGTCAAAGCTAACAGGGCCATCTGGACAGAGAATTGTGGTTCCCAGGTACCTGAAACGTGACCTAAAAGAGGGAGGAGTTTGGATTCAGAGGCCCAGAGTCTCCTCACCCCATGGACAAGGGGTCTGACTTGAGAAGAATAAAGGTAGTCCCCTCTACAACCAAGGGCAGAGGACCCTTTTGCCCATACACTAGGCCTATATTTTAACTGAGCTGAAATAAACTGGGAGGGGGAGGAGATCTCATCAGAAAGAAAGAAAGAAAGAAAGAAAGAAAGAAAGAGTGGAGGAGGTGAGGAGGCAAGGAGGGAAAGAAGTGGGGGGAGGAGGGGAGGAAGGAGGGTGGGAAGGAGGGAGGGAGGGAAGGAGGGAGGGAGGGGGTGAGCGAGCTGCATATTTTCAGAGCAGACAGTCTTTCCCACTCACAGCCTCACTAGTCATAGGCACTTAGTCTGCAGCTAAAGCCATCCTAAAGAGCTGTGCTTCAGCCCCATAAACAAAACAAAGATGCTAGGGAACCCATGAGAGCCTAAGCAAGCCATGCTGAGTTGACTACATGTAAGGAGGCAGTTGCTTCCTGCTGAGTGCCAAGACCTAAAAAGCTGATCATAGCAAGTAAAAGGCCGGAACTGATCATGAGGAGAAGAATCTTAGCCACCTGCAAGCCTTCGGATTGGGTGGACCTCAACAGTCGACTCTTCCCCGTTTGGTATGCCTGATAAAGTCTGTTCCTTCTGCTCTCCCCAACAGTCATTTGCGGCCTGTACGCAGAGGCTGACCCTACGTGCCTGGAATTTGGGCAGAGGCCCCTTTTGCCCACACGCTAGGCCTGGATGGTGCTTGTCCAATCGCCGCCAACAGTCAAACCGTGGGTCACATGAAGGCCTCTGTGATCAGACTAGAAGAGTAGAGTTTCCTTGCAAAGAGACTGCCCTATCTTGATTTTCTGTAGTACAAAGAGAATCAGGAAGGAGGCAGATCACGTAAGCAGAGCAAATCATGAAATCAGAAGCACTGAACTGATCCTATCAGAGGGTCAGTTTCCCCTTGCTGAAACACGGGGACTCTTCACCCCCTCCCGAACTTCCATCTCAACTTCTGTACTCACAGATACACCACGTAAAAGAGCCTAGCAGAGTGCAAGCCGGGCAAACTTTGAATACACACACACACAAACCTCGAGTGACCTTGAGCAGACTCCATCTTCCCCATTTATAAATAAAGATAGCAGGCTTCTTCTGAAGATTAAATTAGATCAGCCATGTCAAGCAGCCGGCTGCGAGCAGATTTTCAAATGCTGGTTTCCCTTCTCCCCACTTCTCCCTGAGATGAGCTAATGTGCCCGCTCGGCCTTCTAAACCCTCCTGACATGCCAGGCAAGGAAGGAGAATGATCGCGGTGCCCAGATCAGAAGCAACAGTACACGGGCGGGGGGGGGGGGGGGAGACGGGACACAACATTACACGGAAAACAGGTAGCACAAAACACGTGGTGAGTGTTCTTACTGCTAATGCTTCTCTGCTAAGTCACTTCCCCTGAGAATCATGCGTTAAATCAGCCAAAGCTGTAAGTGAGGACCCAAAGAGCGGAAGGTAACAAGGTAGCGGAGTTATGCTTTTATGTGGAAATTGGCTAAATAATGCCATGCTCTAGCCAGGAAGTAGGTTTCCTCTGCACCCTATTTTAAACTGCTTTGGTGGTTTGTATCAGACCTAAATAACATCCACACAGCTCTGCAGCAGAGAGAGACTGCTCAAGGGCCACTCTGCCCTTAGACCAACTCTGCGTCACTGCTTATAAACCAAAACATAAAACCCTGATGAAAAAAGAAACTTAAAAGCTATATTTAGATTTCAGCACTTCATTTTTAAGGAAAGTCTCCTTTCGACAACCTTCTAGAACAAAAAAAAAAGGAGAGAGAATTCAGGGTTTACTGGAGAATTTCTTGGGTGGAAACCCTAATGTTTTGGAAGGGCTTAGAATGCCTAATGCTAATTCAAAATGCATAGCTGAAGGGACTGGATGAGAACTTTCCATCATGCCTTGTCAGAAGTTGAAGCCTCTTATTCCATATCTCACCAGAATAAGAAACAAGGACATAGGATAAAAACAGCCATACTGCCCACTTAGATCAGAGCCAAGACGATTCCTTTCGTTTTTAACTGTTTATTTATTTTTGAGAGAGACCGAGAAAGCAGGGGAGGGGCAGAGAGGGGGGGTATAGAGGATCTAAAGTGGGTTCTGTGCTGACAGCAGACAGCCCGATGTGGGGCTTGAACTCATGAACCAAACTCACAAACTCTGACCTCAGCCGACGTCAGAAGCTCAACCAACTGAGCCACCTAGGCACCCCGGAGCCAAAACCATTCTAACCAAAAGTAAGATCTTACCATTCAGACAAACTCCCAATACATAGTGATTGCCTGGTTGTTAAAATGCTTGGCCTGGATTGTACCAGCAGCTCAGCTCAACATTTCCTGGGTGCTAAGGTCTTAGCTCAACCTGAGGTTGAGGTTTCTTTAGGCAGATGACATTTGAGCAAAGTTTTGTTGTTTTTTTTAAGTTTATTTATTTTGAGGGGCGGGGGGAGAGCATGAGCAAGGGGCAGAGAGAAAGGGAGAGAGAATCCCAAGCAAACTCTGTGCCATCAGACAGAGCCCAACACGGGACTTGACCCCACGACCCTGGGATCAGGCCTTGAGCAGAAGTCAAGAGTCAGACAGACGCCTAACTGACTGAGCCACCCAGGTACCTCTACACTTGAGGGCAGTCTTTTTTTTTTTTTTAACGTTTATTTATTTTTGAGACAGAGAGACAGCATGAACAGGGGAGGGTCAGAGAAAGAGGGAGACACAGAATCTGAAACAGGCTCCAGGCTCTGAGCTGTCAGCACAGAGCCTGACGTGGGGCTCAAACCCACAGACTGTGAGATCATGACCAGAGCCCAAGTCGGACGCTCAACCGACTGAGCCACCCAGGGGCCCCTTGAGTGCAGTCTTAAAGACAAGGGAAAGTTATTCAGGGAGCAGGAGGTGTGAGCAGAGAGCAGCTTGAACAAAGACACTAACTAAAAGGGCTAAACTATTCAGGGCATGTGTATACAGGATGACAGGGGTACACTGGGAAAATGTGACACTTGGTGGGATGCAAAGTCTCAGAATCAAAGGACAACCAGATCATGGAGCATCTTGTGAGGCCTGATTGAGGACTTAATAATAATAATAATGAAAGCTGCTATTCATTGAGCATTTACTATGCTGTGGGCACTGTGTTAAGCACTTCAAAGCTTGATTTCATTTCATCTTTACCATGGCTCCATAATCCCCATTTTACAAATGAGGGAGGGCACTGAGGATGAGAGAGGAAGGTTTCTACATCAGGCGACACAGCCAGTAAGCAGGAGGCGGTTCTGGAACCCAGGAGGCCTCGATTCCAAAGCTTGTATCTCTAAGCCTGTCCTCAAAAGAGAGACTGGATGGGCACATTGGGTCTACCACAATGGCTCCAGAGTGGGGAACCAGGGTGGCCCAAGTGGGGACCTACAACATGGCAGGTATAGAAAAGGACAGATCAATGGAAAGAAAAGATGTTCAGAGGGACGGAGAAAAAAAAACAAACATTCAACAGGCACTCCTATAAGAGCATTCAACAAGCAAACGGGCTTTTGAAAGAGGGGTCTAGGAAATAAACCACCAGGGTTCATTAACGCCTCCAAGTGCACAGGGTTAAACTATGTGTCCTTGTTTATGGAGGCCTTTCAAAGTCCTTGCACGAGGCCTTTCACACCCTCCCAAACGTTCTTGCACGAGGCCTTTCACACCCTCCCAAACATTAAGCTCAATGAGAGCAAAGACCAAGTCTCATCTTATTCATTCAGGACAGTGTCCTCAGGTCTGAGCCTGGCACAAGAATATACTCCATAAATACTGAGAAGGCAGAATGAGTCCTGGCCACTTTTTACAATGGCCCCAATGAGGTATCATTCTTAATTGGAAAATTAGGGTTAAAAAAAATAAAGAAAAAATTTTAAAGTAGCATTGATAACTAAGGATTGGTAAATTAAAATGGAAACCATGTGCGGCACCTGGGTGGCTCAGTCAGTTAAGCATTTGACTTCGGCCCAGGTCATGATCTCACAGCTCATGGGTTCGAACCCCGTGTTGGGCTCTGTGCGGACGGCTCAGATCCTGGAGCCTGCTTTGGATTCTGTGTCTCCCTCTCTCTCTCTCTGTCCCTTCCCCACTCACACTCTGTCTCTCTCTCTCTCTCTCAAGAATAAAGAAACATTAAAAAAAAAAATAAAATGGAAACCTTGTAGCAGTTATGGTAGCTACACAAACTGTAATGAGGACTCATCACCATGGGGTGCTACCTTGATAAAAGGCAATAAATCCAAACTATGATGAGTTTTTTGTATAAACCGTAACTGGGGAAAAGTAAGCTGTTATTAAAGGAAGTGGCCTAGGGGTATAAATGTGTTTTCTGAAAAGCAATAGGACCAAAGATCAAATTCCGGGCCTAGCAATCTCTAGTCCCTGACCTTGACAAAATAAGAACATGACATGATTTTAGGAAAGAAGTTTATCTGTGTGACACTTTTACCAACACTGAGACCGCCACAGAAATCTCTTGTTAGGGATTTGAAAAGCACAAGTGGCATTTTTCAGATCTGAAGAGTTTTTTGACATGTAAGATTTTCCCCTAAAGAGTAATTACTTAATTCGGGGCATTCGGGAAGAGTGGGTCTACGAAACAAACAAACAAACAAACAAAAAAGGATTTAGGAGCATTTCTTTGAGAAGTTTGTTCTTTTTTTTTTTTTCAACTTTTTTTTTTTTTTTGGGGGGGGGACAGAGAGAGACAGAGCATGAACGGGGGAGGGGCAGAGAGAGAGGGAGACACAGAATCGGAAACAGGCTCCAGGCTCTGAGCCATCAGCCCAGAGCCTGACGCGGGGCTCGAACTCACGGACCGCGAGATCGTGACCTGGCTGAAGTCGGACGCTTAACCGACTGCGCCACCCAGGCGCCCCGAGAAGTTTGTTCTTACACTGAAATCCTTTTCCCACTTACCAGTCTGCCACACAGAAGATGGGACTTACTTAGGTGACCTAACAAGACACGGTAAACAATCTCACTTCCTCCCATCTTATCACACATTAAGATGCTCTGAAAAAGCCTGGACAGTTTACCCGTTATTTTAGAAAAATCCTGAAACCGTTTACTTACACGGAAAATTAAAACGCAAGTGGAAGGCAGGTTTCTTGTTTTCATTATAGCTACCTTCAACCTTCACCTGTCCTTGAAAGTTTAATTTCAAATGAATCCAGATTCAAAGTGATTCCTTAGTTCAAATTCGGAAACTTTAATTCCATCAGAATACGAAACCTGTGGGTTTTGCAAAACTGTTCAAAAGCCCGAATGAAAAGCCACTAGGCTCTTAAGCTAATTGTTTAAAAATGTGTATACAGATGAAATGAAACGGGCTCATGAAGTACTGAGTCTGGAATTGGAAAATTCATAAATCTTATCCTCGTAAACAAAACCTAACGAAATCAGGGCCTGCTGATTTCCTTCTTTCGTAATCTGAAACGAAGAGTTTTAATGACTTTCAACGTACTCGGAAAATGAAGGGTGCTGTTTCAAATCTTTACTAGCAAAATACAGTTCAGTTTTTTTTTTAATTTTTTTTTCAACGTTTTTATTTATTTTTGGGACAGAGAGAGACAGAGCATGAACGGGGGAGGGGCAGAGAGAGAGGGAGACACAGAATCGGAAACAGGCTCCAGGCTCTGAGCCATCAGCCCAGAGCCCAACGCCGGGCTCGAACCCACGGACCGCGAGATCGTGACCTGGCTGAAGTCGGACACTTAACCGACTGCGCCACCCAGGCGCCCCTACAGTTCAGTTTTTAAGTGTCTGGAATATAATCAGAGACAGTTGAACATTGTGGTGCTGCAACATAGGAAAACATCCAAGAATGAAATACTAGGATCTTATTAAACTCAAATGCGCGTTAGGACGTTATGTTTACAACAGTTCTTCTGCCTTATTCCACTGAAAACTCCCATCTCCATGCCACGTTCCATATGAAGCATCATTTTAAAAAGTTCTCAGCCCACTTCAAATCCTCTGAAAGGTACCATGTAGAACCCGGTGCTCCTCTCTTCTGGACAAACATAAAGGTCAAGTCTGCCTGTGGCCCCTTGGGAAAAACAAGCAAGTACCTGAAGGTGACCTGGCCTGTGAGATCCTCTACACTTCGTCCCAAATCTACCTACACAAGGCATCTCCAAATCACCGAAGGGGAAAGGCAGCGACAAGCGCTACCAATGAAAGGGATGTAAAACTATCCCAACGTAACCATTTTACAGATGAAGGAACTGAGGCCTTGAAAGGTCCAAATACTCAGTTCACCTTGACCCCAGCTGCAGACACTCAGTTGTCGGAATCACAGCTGCAAAAACTTTAACTTTTAAGGTCCCGGGGGTTCCGCACTTTCCGCAGCAAGTCAGTAAGAACTCAATTCCTGCATTTTTCACCTTCAGAAACCTCTAGGAAGCGTACGGGCGGTCAGGAATCGAACCTTTCCAGAACCCATCAACTCAGGGAAGGCAGGGCTGTCTTGCTCCAGGCCCCATCTCCAGCACCCAGCACCTAGTAGGCACTGAGTTCCTAATTCTCCGCCTTCCACCTGACCATCCCTGCTCCCCTCCCCGTCCACGCCCAGCCATCGGCGGGGCCAGAGAGCTTTCCTTGGGAAATTGTTTCTTTCCTTGAAACTTGCAGACAGTGACTGCGGGCCGAGAAGCCGGCCTGGGGCGACGTGCGGCGCCTCCCCCGAGCGAAGGCTGGACTCGCTGGCCACTGAGGGGGGTGGCTCGGCCAGACCCGGGTGGGCGCGCGGCTTCGGCCCGGGCCGCGGCGACCCCAGGTGCGCCAGCTGCTCTGGCTGCTCGGCGGCCTCGGCTCCGGGCCGCGCGGCTCCCCTGCCTCCTTCGGATGCCCAAGCAACTTCTCAAACTTCCCTTTCCGGGGGTGGGGGCGCGCCTCGGACGCGGCCGGCGCAACGCCTTTCCTGCCCGCACAAAGGGGGCCCGACGTGCCCCGCGCCCCCTTCCCCTCGAACTTTCGTCCTCTTATGAAAGAGAAACGCACACCCCGGCGCCCCTCGGGGAGCCGGGCTGCGTGGGTGCCGCCGAGGGAACTTTCCCGTTTCCGCCCGAGCGCCGGGCGCCCGGGGCCGCCTGTCAAGCGCAGCGGGGACCCCCGGCGCCCCGCCGAGCCCGCCTGGGGAGAGGGGGGGGCACTCACCGGACTTCAGAACGTGCGGCGGGATCGTGCTGGCGATGCGCGTCCACAGGACGATGTGCAGCGGCCACAGGCCCCGGAGCAGCCCCCGACCCATGGCAGCCCCCGCCGCTCGTCATAGACCGAGCCCGGAGCGCAGCGGACGGCGCCTCCCGGAGCCCCGGCTGCGCCCCCGCGCCGCGCCCTCTCGGGACCCTGCGCCGGCCGGCCGGGCAGATGCGCGGGCCAGATGCGGCGCCGCTCGCCAGCCGGGAGGGGGCCTGGAGGCCGGCAGGGCGCGGGGAGGCCCCCGGCGGCCGAGGGGAGCTGCGCAGGAGGCCGGCTCCTGCCCCCGGCGAGTGCGCGCGCGGGGGTGTCGTCGGTCGGTGCGCGCGAGTGACTCACTCAACTTCGCCCGGGCGCCGCGGGGGAAACAGGAAACTCCTCGCCAACAGCTGGGCAGGACCTCTCGCCGCCCGAGAGCCTTCTCCCTCCGCTCGGCTTTCAGCCCTCGCTCTCTCTCCTGCCTGCCAATCACGTCCCTGAGACCGGCCCCTCCGAGGGCTTTGGCAAACTTTCAGCTGCCCCCGCCGCCCTCAGGAGTTGCTGGCTCCGAGCATTTGCCCCCCCGCGTGACTAAGGGCACGCGTCTCAGAAAGTAGCCGAACACGGCGAGTCTGCACGCTTTGCACGAGCTCCCGCACCAAGCATCCTCCCGCTCCGCACACCCCCCTTTGCATTGTTCCCGGGTGCCCCGGAATCGTGTGTTCAGCCCCCCAAGTGCGGCCCCCGCGAGCGGATGCCGAAATCTGAGGCGTGAGCGCAGTTTTGTTTCAAATAAAATAGCAAGCAGTGCCTCGAGAAACTTTTGTTTCGTTGTGAAATGTTTTCCTTACTGTAGGTCCAAGTCCGGAAGTTTTTTTTTTTTTCTTCCCCCCCCCCCTTTTTTTTTTCCCTCAAGCTTTGATGTGCGTGTTAACCAAATGAGTATCTTGCTAAAATGTAAAATTTCTGATCCAGGACCCCCAAGCTGCAGCGTTTCCGAGGAGCTCTGGGGTGCTGCCTCCCGTTTTGAACTGCCCCTTCCTGGGGGGTGGGGGTGGGGCGCTTCAGTGAGTGGGAAGGAGCAGCCACCACGGAGGGATAGTGGTGGGACATTTCATGCGCAGAATGGATGGAGTATGGCAGTAAATGTTGATATCAAAGTGGCCCAGGAGCGAGAGAAGTGCCAGGGTTTGCACTCCCATGCTGCCTGTGAAGAGAGAATCCTCAGCGCCTCTGCAAAACGGAAAGCTGGGGCAACTTTGAACCCTCCCTTCTTGCTAGGGTGACCAGGTTTGCCCGAAAAGATCCATGTGCACACCTGTTTTGAAGTTCCATCATTCAAGGAGCCCCTTTTCCTTTCCCAAGCGTCTTGGTTGGGTAGGGAATTCTATGCTCATCCCAGTTCCAACCGTCTACGGTTCTCTGGTCAGGAGATCTTCCAGCAGGTTGCACAATGAACTTATTTTCTTTATCTGAGAGAAACATTTGCAGAGGCAGGTGGCCAGGTTCATTGGGAATAAAAGCAAATAGCTCTCCCAGGAAACCCAACGCCGGAAAACCTCCCTGTCAATCTAAGAGTTCATTTGCTTGATCCTGAAGCCATCAGCCTTGTCACCATTGTTCCACCCAACACGGAAGCTGCCTCGGAATGTCTCTTAGGAAAAGGCCACTTCCCAGCCCTCTTGTGTTCCGGATGCTGGAAGTGCAGGGAAACCAGGAGGGGCTGGGCATCTTCTTGCTCAACCACAGCCTCGCCAAAGCTGGTGCCTCTTGAGCCACCAAGGAAAGTAGAGTTCAAAATCTGCTTCTTGCCATTTTCTCCACTGCCAACCCTTGGGCGGGAGTCTCCCAACCACCCATCCCCAGTCCTGGCCATTCTGGGCACCCAATTTCTCAAATCAGAGCTAACGTCCATTTTTCAAAGTGCAAACCTAATTATCCCAGTCCTCTGATTAAATGCATTCAGTGGCTTCCCACTGCTCTTGAGAGAGGGTAGAAATTGGATCCTTCAATTCCCTTCCTCTCCTGCTGAGAGCCTTCTCCAAATTCCCTAGAGCATGTCCACTATTCCTCTTGTACAGAGCCACCCCTAGGGCCCCCTTCCTTCTCTCTGTTCTTCCTTTCTTCTTCACCCAGCCAATTCCTCGTCTTCTTGGTAAATCCCAACTTCCTTGATGGACACGATTTCCCTAACCTCTCTGAACAGACTTTTTATTATATGTTCTCTTGGCACCCTTATGCTTCTCATTTTTAACACTTACTACAGGTATCGTTGTGTCATTATCGGTGTCACTCTTTCACTTCTCTTCCTCTCCCCAGCTCAAGTCCAAATTTTTGGAGGACAGGGATTAAATTTTTCCCTCTGCTCACCATTGTGAGCTTAGTTCCTAGCATGTAACAGGTGTTTAAGAAATAGCTGTTGGATAAACGAAAGAATGAGTTAATAAAGACTTAGAAGAAAATTGGACTTCAGTGCCCTACTTATTCTGCAACTCTGGAGAAGGCATTCTATTACCTAATAAATTGAGATGTAAACAGGCTAGTTTTTAGCTACAGGTGATGTCACTATTACTTCCTTTTCTTTAAAAAGGAGAAGTGTGTGGGTATTTTCTTTCTTCTTTTTTTTCTAAAGTTGCCCAAGTTCCTCTGGACAGCTTACATATACTTCCTTACTCCTCCAGACATACTGAGAAGAAAATAAATGCCCAGGTGATCCCACAGGCTTTTTTTTTCCCCCATATTTAATGCAAAGACAGATGTTTTACATTGTCAGAGGCCAGGTTTAAGATACTCAGTTCCGTGGCAGAGAATTTAACTGGAGGGCCTTTGCCATCATGTGTTAGTAATGTTGACTTTAATGTTGTTTGCCTTTAACATTTCTGATTTAATCCCCAATCTCCTGTGAAATTGAGAGTCTGAATTCAGCATTGCCAAATGCAAACTCATCCTTTAGAAACCATCAGCCGGATGAAATCAGAGGCCTAGTAAACTCACACATACTGCAATTTGGCAATCTTAAAAATTTGTCAGTTTGACCTTCCTTTTGGGATTCTCGCCGTAAAAGAAGTCTGATACTCTCAGTTAAAACATTGCTTTCACACAGAGTTTTATATTTGACTCAATATAATTTTCAGTTAATAGACATACGCAAATCTTGGGGCCATTTGCAGATAGAAGCAAAAATTAAAACCCCAACTCCTCGGGACTTAAAAAACAAAGAGTAATTTTTAGGCCCTTACCAATTTGAAAAACAATAAAAACCAAGTTGGACCAAAGTTAAACGGCTTGAGTGTCTTCACATTTCCAGTTTTACAACCTCTGAGCGTGCACGCACACACACACACACAGACACACACACACACACACACACACACACACACACACAATTGCACTGAATCAAAATGGTTCATTTAAGCCCTGCATTTTCCAGTTGTGATAAGCCAGAACTTTCCACTCCCCTCAACTTTTTGACACGCAGCTGCTGAGGTTACTGGCAACCAAAGCAATTGACAGAAGACTGCTCTTCACAGAAATCAATCATATTCTGCATTCTCAGCTCTTATCTCTTGACCAATTCTCCTTCTATTGTGAAACAGGCCAATGAACATTGAGACAATACTGAATGTGTGAGAACCACCCACCCCTTTCAGAATCTTACGTGATGTTAGCTCCTCCAGCAAATATTTTGTGATTCCTCCAGCTTCAAATGATCTCTCCTCTCCCAGAGGGAACCCAAGGAGCATTTCGTTTATTTGACCTATTTTGTAATGTTTATCCCATTCTGACACGGAGTGTGTTATAATTATTCATTATTTTTTTTGGAATTCTACCCCCCCCCCCACACACACACACATACTTGTAAAACCCTTGGAAACATAGATTATTCATTTTTCAAATTTGAACCACACTTTGCGCCCTACAGTACTCCACGTATGTTTCCTGCCTTCGATAAATGGAAAAAAATGAGAATATCTGTTTTTCTCATCCATCCCCTTGTTTGCAGTTCTCTACAGATATTAATAAAACCTGCTATTATACCACATGTTTAGAGAAAGCAGGAATTGTTTCTTTTGGAGAAAACATAGTTGTGTTTTAAATTGCAAAAATAATGTATATTCACTTCAGGTGGAAAACAACCTAAACTAGAGATAAGCCAAAGGCAGAAATCAATAAAAAGATCCTTCACTCTATCACCCAAATATAATCACTTGTTAACATTTGGGAGCACATCCTTGCAGTACTGATCCGAGTTTCACTTCACGGGTGAAGAAACTGAGGATTATAGAGATTAGAGAGTTGGCAAAGTTCACGTAGCTAGTAAGGGACAGAGCCCAGGTTTACACTGACGCCTGTGTAGCTCCAGAGTCTACACTCTAGAATAAGTTGACCAAGTGGTCGATCCTAACCACCTGACCAGCCTGATCATCACACTATTTTGGGTGACTATGGGCTGGTGAGAGCCCACCTCTGCTATCACTACTTCCTCCCTTACTCATTGGTCAGCCCATGGCAGTCACCTCTCCGTTGGAAAGTACTTTTGCTTAGCTCGCATCTTGTCTTTAACTTGTGCCACGGATGGGCGTATTCCAATCAGGGGCTTACCTGCCTTCTTGCTCTATCACCTTGGATAGTAGGAGCCTGCTCACCTCTCTCCCTTGGCATTCTCTCTCCTTTGACTTCAGTGTTGCTCTTCCATTCCTATGTTATGGACTAAATAATATCCTCCCCAATTCATACGTTGAAACCCTAACCTACAATATGACTAAATTTGATGATAGGAGCTTTGAAGAGATAATTAACATTGAAAGAGCTCATGAGGTTAGGGTCCTAACCCCATGCGATTGATATCGTCATAAAAAGAGTTGCCAGGGAGGCAGAAGTGCACACACAGAGAAAACGCCAGTGAAGACACCGTGGAAGGCAGTCAGTCACCTGCAAGCCCAGAACAGAGGTCTCAGGAGAAACCGAACCACCAACGCCTTGACCTTGGACTTCCAGCCTCTGGAAGTGTGAGAAGTAGATTTCTGCTGTTTAAGCCGCCCAGTCTATGGTATTTTGTGATGGGAGTGCTAGCAGATTAGTGCGCCCAATTTCCTGCTGTTCCTTCTCAATACCTTGACAGGTTTGTTTTCCTCCGCTCATTGGTCTCATGCTAGTGCTTACCAACTCTGTTCTCTGCCCCTCTCTCACTCCTCCTGGGAACACATGCATTTGTATGGCTTCACTAATACATGATGATTTCTAAATCTAATCATCAAGCTCTAATTTCACCTAAGCTAACATTATTCCATTTGCCTACTCGACTCTTCATGGATGTTCCACTGGCATCGCAAACACTCATAATTTTAAAATTGGACTCCAAAGTGCATGTCCCCTTGGCACATTCCCCATATGGAGAAAAGACTCTATCTTTAAAAAAATTTTTTTATAAATGTTAAAAAGGGTGCCTGGGTGGCTCAGTTGGCTGAGCATCTAACTCTTGATTTTGGCTCAGGTCACGATCTCAGGGTCAGGGGACTGAGCCTCCATGATCAGTGCAGAGCCTGCTTGGGATTCTCCCCCTCTCTCTCTGACCCTTCCCTCCTCCTTTACCTCTTTCTAAAGTTAAAATTGAGAGAAAATTGTATAAAGGCTCCAACTCCAATGGATAGCCCAAGCTAGAAATATTAAAAATCAGCTTAGAGTTTACTTCTATTTTACCCTCTTGAACTAAGTGGGCATTAGGGTCTATCTATTTACTTTCTGCATATCTCTTGAGTCTGTTCTGTTCTCATCCCCCATTTGCATGTTTTAGTTCTGCCTCTTGTTATGAGGATTACTTTAGATTCTTCACCGGCTTTCCTCTCTAGTTTCACCACATCCCACTACATCTTCCCCTGTGACCAAATATTCTTCTCCACAGATACCAGAATAGCAATCACATTTAAAATTGTTCAATGGCTTCCCATTGCCTTCAGGACAGAATTTCAACCTGGTGTCCATCCATTTGTGCATCTCACCAGCATTTGATCCTGTACTATGACCCAAATACTGTTAAGCACTGAAAGCATGAGGACTCAGAAAATGTAATCCCAGCCTTAACTGAAGGGCAGGAGGCTGTCCTTATCATCTGATGTGAAACACAGATAAGTAGAAAAATAATAGGAATATCCCTGATAATATAATTGTCACAACGGTGATAAGCTCAGGCTACGACAGCAGCAGGCACTAGGGTCCGAGAACCAGCCTGAGAGTGAGAGAAGACCGCAGGGAAGGAGTGCCTTTTGAGCTGAATCCTGAAGCATGGTCAGGCCATGAAGGCCTGAGGAAGCATGTGGCAGATACACAGATCAGCCATGAGAAGACAAGGGGAAGTAGGAGCGTAGACTGGGCCGGGAAATACAAGGAGTTTAAAATACCCAGAGTACAGATTTGAAGGGATTTTAGGTTGTATTTTTTGGCCCAGTTCTGCCCCCCTCCCTGAATTCATATTCTTTGCCTTTTGAGTGTGGAGTTCCTCCCACTAGAGGCAAAGGGTTCTCACAGGCAAAAACCATCATGGGGTCCATCATGGGGCTGGAGGTGAGGAGGGCAAGGCAGCTTTAATTTAGATTCTTGGCATCATCTACACATTTGATTATTTAGGAAGTTATAGAATACAGCCAACACCATGGCTGGCTTGTGCAAAATTTATTCTTCCCCTTCCTGCTTTGTTATCAGAGTCTAATTTTGTTTAGGATACGGATTTAACTGTGTCTTAGGGAAAGAGCCTGTCCTGGTTTGTCTGGGCAAAGAAATATAAAAAGGAATACTACTGGGGCTTGTGAGAAAGTTTTCTTTCCAAGGAAAGCCACTCTTCCCGCTCCTGTTTCTTACCTTTAAACATAATTAGGGGAGGCTGAAGCAGTTACAGGGATACAGTCACCTTTCAACAATGACAGAAGGCCAAAAGTATCCCAAAGTAGAACTATTGAACCAATATAAGTAACCACCTCAACTTAGACATTATCTGAGTATGGTAGGTAGTCTTCACCGATGGCTATGACCCTTTCCTTTCCTCACTGGCTTCCGGTTGCTCCTCAAGAGGTGGGATGGATCCTATTTTCTCTTTTCCCTCTCCTTGAATCCAGGCTAGCTTTATAACTTACTTTCGCCTATAGAACATGGTAGAAATGATACAGTGCCCGTTCTAGGGCTGGCCACAAAGAGAGACTTCTCTCAGAAACCAGTTAGCAGGTAAGAAGTCTGAATACCCTGCAACCATATGCTGTGAGGAGGCCCAAGTGAACCCCATAAGAGGCCACATGGAGAAAGATACCCAACCAGCCACCAGCTATTCCAGTCCTCCTAATAGAGGCATCAAACACAGGAGTGAAGAAGCCGTCTTGGACTTCCCAGCCCCAGCAAATGCCAGAGGGGATAGAAATCAGCAAGGTGATCCCAGTCCAGATTGCAGAATCACAAGACATAATAACTGATATCATGTCAACTGTCAGTTCCAGTCAAAATTCTAACTAATACGGAGAAGTCCACTAATGAAATGGAAAGAAGGAGATGTTCCAGTCACCACATGGCTGTCAATCTGTGTACCAAATACAGAATCACATCAATTATGCCTTAACTGTATGATTTCTCCAATTATCTTGGAAATCACACAATTACATTTTTTATGTATTTGCATTCATAAAGAAATGCATATTTATGTGTATATGTTTGCTTATACATAGCAAAGGTGTAAGTGAACCAAAATTTTGTTATTTCATTTTAGTAGTTATCTAGTCGTGGACATTAACAGGGAATCTCAAAACCCAATAGTGGCCCAGAGTAGCTTGGGCTTGGAGAAGCCCTTTTTTTTTTTTATGTCAAGCTAAAGAGTTTATATTTCATATGTCAGGTGATGAAAACATTGAAGGAAATTTTGATCAAGGGAGGGAGATGATCAGAACTAATCAGATAAGATTTTCAAAATAGTGATTAAAAGTCTGAAGGATGCATCTGAGGGTGTAAGACTATGTCGGGAAAACAACTGTGAAATAACAAGTCTGAGCCAAAGGAGCATGAGAATGGAGGGAAATCAATGGATAAGAAATATATAAAGAGCTCAGTTTGGCAGAAACTGGTGTCTGAATTGACATGAGACGAAGCAGAGGGATAGTCTTGCAGAAGATGGTTCCCAAAACATCCTGCTTAATAATTGTAACCAACATTGGTCGCCCAGCACATTTTATGTTGCACACTGTTCTGAGTTGTTAATATAAATAAATGCCCATAGCCCTCACTGCAATCCTATGAAGTACATGGTATTATCATACCCACTTTAGAGGTTGGGATACTAAACCACACAGAGGTTAAGTAACAACAGAGCCAGAATTCCAGCCCAGTAGAGACCAGCTGCATATCCCAGGCTCTAAGCCACTTTGTCATCTACTGTCTTTACAGTGGCCACCCCTTAGATTTCCCCATAGACTGTGGCATTCTTGAGGCAGGAACTGTGTTTTTCACATCTTTAGCTTCCTGTGCGTGATTTATGTTTGTTGCTCAATAAATACCCGTGAATGATAAGATGATGCAATGAATAGACTCCATAATCTGTAATATTAAAAAACTGAGACTCTACAGATTGTGAATCTGGGAGATAAAATCCATAACACCCTCAATGCCTGACTACCAAATGAGGCTAGAAATACCTGCCATGGAATTTAAACACCAGCATAAACTTCCTCTTAAGTTGTTGAAAAATGCTTCCCATAAGTGAAAAGGGTATAAATAAATGAAAATAGATTTTATCTCCCAAGAGAACATTTATATTTTTGATAGTTACATTGATCAATTTCACCCTGGTAAATGTTCATCTCTAATTTTTAAGTTTAAAAAAAAAAGAAAACTGCAACAAAAGAGGTTTCATTTTTTATTTTTAAAATTTTATTATGATTATCATTCAGTTGAATAAGCAGTTATTAACCAAATGATATTATAAGACTTGAATGTTAGACACTTAGTCAAACTTAAGTTATTGCTTTAAATTACAACAAACTGTTTTAGTTGTTCATTTCGCAGAAATACAAAATTACTTAGTGGTACTGGTTCATCGGCTTACAAAATTATACCTTAACGTGAGTTTATTTAGTTGGTCTCAGAAAAATAATGATATAACCATATGAAGAGCTACATTTAATTTATACTTTGATTTCATGGTATTACACATCTCAGAGCATGCAATACGCATGTGTGCTAATTAGACTCGATGAATATTTGAGATTTTCTGATAAAACTTTTGTACCCTAGTCAAAGGGAAATATTTTGTGAATAACGGTAGCATCTAGAAAGCTCTTATCGAGACTGCACCCCTAAGCAGTTTTTGCCATATTTATCTTAGATCAACTCCAGACGGTTTGCTAAGTGTCATGTGCAAGTCAGAAATGAATTTTTGTTGGTGAAATGATTGTTGCTCAAGACATATAAATTGGCTTAAAGAGGGAGCCCCAGGCCTAACCCAGTATCCTGTGTTTGGCTTCTGTTGGAAGGTTCTGACCCTTGATCTCAGATTAACTGAATTCTACTGCTAGAAAATGGTCACATTTTCCTGGAGTGACTATTTCCTGCAAAATACTTTCAGAGTGTGTGAAAGGACAGACAGCAGAGACTTCACTTTTCCACAGAGGAGGTGGACATTGGTTTACTTAATAAATATACATACGTGTAGCAGAATTCAGTTTGAGACTTGCTTCCAGTGTTAAGTCTTAACCTGGTGGCAAGGATATGGGGAGACCTTGGGTTCTCAACCCATTTCTAATTTCCCCCATCCACCAAACATATGCAAATGTTGGGTAATGACAAAATGTCTTGAGTCAGTTCACAGCAGTTCTGTAAACGCAGAAGCTTTAGTTTAACAGCTAAGAACAATTGCAAAGAATATTTGGTAACAAAACACTTATGCTTTAGCGTATCAGAGGTGAAGAATTCACAGTGTGAAATGCGCTCTTGCATAATTATTTGCAAAAGTCTCAAGAGGTGATTAATTATTAACCCACTGAATCATTGGAAAAGCATGTGCTACATGTGCCTTCGGGCATTTCAAAGGGGTGCCTCCTTCCTGAAGTTGACAATAGACCCATTGGTTCTTGTTGAGAATTGCCATGGTGAATGCTTATCGCCAAGTCATAACAACATCAAGCCATCTGCTTCTTGCAGTCATTCCTCACCTACAGGCTATCAGAATGCTACTCGTTCTTTAGAATTCCAGAGGAAGTAGTTCAGAGACGCTGCCTTTGAAATTTATCATTATCTTTTGCCTCCACACACAAAATCAACTCCCGAAAGACAATTAAAACATTGGGCTATTTTCCCAACACTTCATGTTTTATTTGACTGATTTTATAGACACCTTTTGTTATGCTCTACTTTTCCTTCATCTCAACCATCTGCTCCCATGAAACGTACTTGTTTCTTTCCTGGGGAACACCCATATTCCCCAGGACATTTTTCTCTAAGTAAAGAAAACTCGATCTTGGTTTTACCATAGACCTTTTATAGGTTTTCAAATCAGGGCTTTTACATGAATATCTTTTACGGAAAAATAACGATTCTGTAGATAAAATTCTACTTCTGGGTGAAGTGTACAATCTCCAGCCAGACCTAAAAATAATGCTGGTGTAGTATTTTCCAATTCACAGAGTCCCCACACACCAGATCTTATTTTTGCCTCACGAAAACCACATGATGTTGACAGGGCGAGAATTATGAACTCCATTTTGCAGACGAGGAAAGCGAGATTCCAAGACATTAGTGACTTGCCTGAGGCTACGCAGCTAGTAAGAGCCAGAACACCAATTGGTTACCTGACTTTTCTTTCTTCTGTTCCTCAGGGACTTCTTCAACTCTGTTTTTTGCTGACTTACGTGTCCCTACACTGGGCTCTCACGTCTGCTCCTGGCTCAGGGTATACCGATATGCTTAAGTCCACACCAAAATTTCAAGTACTGTCACTTGCTCCCTATCCAGAAGGGGCCAGAGTGCTCTGGAGCCAGAATGCCCTGGGAGCATTTCTACAGCCCATGCATCATGGTGATTGACAATTAGTGGACAGTGTCTTCACACACAGAGGAGCCCAGTGGAACTGCCTGTCCAGGAGAGTCATCCCTGGAGACTCCTGGGATGGGAGATGCGGTGGGGGTAGACAGTAGAGTGCTGGTAAGGTAGGGGGATACCATCCAGTTTAACCCCCTACTCTTGGCACTCCCATGATGCCCCCATGGTTGCCCTCTCCTTGCTGCATGGCCTCACAGCCGTCTGATCCTGAGGTCAGTTCTTGGACCAGTGAATGACCATTTAGGATGTGATTCTTTGCTGCTGCTTCATAAGTGTGGCCTCTCTCTTCCCTACATGCAAGCCTATAGCATACTTTTCTCCAAAACAGGAGATCTTAATCTGGAATTCATGGAATTTACCATGATGTGCAACAATTTGTATGAATTCATGTACACGTGTTTGTCAAAAGAGGGGATCATACTTCCATCAGATTTTCAAAGGGGTTTTTGATTAAAAAAAAAGTTTACTAATAATATTTAGAGTGAATGATAGATCTGGGAACCAGACCCAATCCATCTCGCATCAGAGTCCTTATTCTTGACCCTTTTTTCCTATCTTCCACCTTCTGGGTTGGAGACCCTGAGCAATTTATCCAACATTTCTGAGCCTGATTGATTTTAAGTTTAAAGTCAAGTTGATAATCACATCAGACTTCCACTACAAAGATGGCTTAGAGCTACTTTTCCCTATACCTCCTGATTAGCACAAGTAAAAACCTTGGACTCTATATGTAGGAAAACACAGGAAGACTATGGAAGGTGGAAAGAAGTAAAACCAACTAGGGACCTCGAACCTGAGGAACCACATGGTGGTGAGTTTCTCAGTCCTCCCCTCTGCCCCTCCCCAAAAGCTCATACTCGGAGCTAAAGAAGCCAACAACCAGGAAACATCAACCGGTAAGACTAAAAAACAAAAACAAAACTCCAGCCAAAAGACTAGAAAGGAGGCAATTTAGCAAAATAGAAAAATTTTAGACGGTAACTGCTATACTCCATCAAAATACCACATAAGATATTGTGGTTCCACCCATACTAGCAAAGACCAAAAGGGGAGCTTAGATTTCCATGCCTGTGTAGTTTTAATGAGGGATCCCAACCCCGCCTACTAAGGGGGGGTCAGAGGAGGCCAAGTAGCAAGACAGGACTTTCATCGCCACTGGCCAGTAGAGCGCCCCATTCTGCCCCTTCCTGCTTCTGTGCTGTGAGTGGAGACCATGTAGAGAGCCTGGATTTCTACCCCTATCCTGCAGTGATAAGGTGTCTCTACCGTTTCCCGTTGGGGTGCTATCAGACAAGAGCTCATGGAAAATCATGACTTTTACTATCTCCCAGGAGTAAGAAGGCCACCTCTACTTTCCCGTCAGTGGATACCACATGGGAGCCGGAACTCCTAACTGCACCCAGCAATGAGAGTCTCCCCACACCACAGCCAGGTGTCAGTGGAGGTCAAATGGGCAGCCTGGACTCTGACTTCTACCTGTCAGTAACAGTGTGGTGCCCCTCAACCTATTGGAGCAGTATTGAAAGCCAAGCAGACACACACACACACACACACACACACACACCCCAAACAAACAAAACCCTTAAACAGAAGATTTAAACAAGATCCAGAGTTTCACAACATAATTTAAAAAGCCCAGGTTTCTCTAGAATATCACTCATATCAAACACCAGGAAGATCTCAAACTGAATGGGAAAAGATAACAAACGCCAACACGAAGAAAATGGTGCTATTACAATTATCTACCAAAGACTTTAAAGCAGCCGTGGTAAAAATGCTTCAACAAGAAATTAGAAATATACCTAAAAATAAACGAAAAATAAAAGCAGGAAAACTCAGCAAAGAACGAGAAATATAAAGCAGAATTAAATGGAAATTTAGAACTGAAAAATATAATAACTGAAATAAAAAGCTCATTTGATGGGTTCCACAGTAGATTAGAAATGATGGAAGAATGAATCGGTGAATTAGAATAGAACAATAGAAATTACTGTCCCTATTTTCAGATGACGTGATTGTCTATGTAGAAAATCCCATCTACAAGAACTTTCCTGGAAATAATGTGAGTTCAGCAAGGTCACAAGATATAAGATAAACACATAAATATCAATTATATTTCTATGCAGCAGCAATGGACACGTAGACACTGAAATGAAGACTACAATGCCAGTTACATAGCTCAAAAATGAAACACATAGGTATAAATTTAACAAAACACGTACAGAACTTGTATGCTGGAAGCTATACAACATTCATGAAAGAAATTAGGAGAGGCCCAAATACAGGGAGAGACACACAAGATCCACTGATTGGAATACCTGAAGTAGTGAAGACACTGATTCTCTTTAAATCTCTCTATACACTTTTAAATCAATTCCTGTCAAAATACTAGCATGATCTTTTGTTGGCATGGAAAAATGTCCTGAAAGAAAAACCTGTTCTAAAATGTACATGGAAAGGCAAAGGAACCTAAATACCTAAGCCAATTTTGAAAAAGAATAATAAAATGAGAGGCCTCAGTCTATCTGATTTCAAGCTACAGTAATCAAGACTGCATGGTAATGGCAGAAAGAGGAAGACACATAGATCAGTGAATCAGAACCCAGAAATAGACCCGTATAAATGCGCCCAAGTGATGTGTTGCAAACATACAAAAGCAATTCAACAGAGAGAAGATAGCCTTTTCAACAAATCATGCTAGAGCATGTGGACTTCCTTATGTAAAAGCCAAAACCGAAAGAAAACAAGCAAAACTTGGACCTAACCCCCCCATCTTATATAAAAACTAAGTCAAAATGGATCACAGACTTAAATGAAGAGGGTAAAGCTATACGAAGTTTGGAAAAGTAAGCATAGGAGGAGAAATCTTTGCAGTGTAGCTCTAGCCCAGTATTGTTAGTCTTGAGAACAAAAGGATAAGAGAAAAGAGTTGATAAATTAGACTTCATCAAAATGAAAATGTCTGCTCTATGAAAGACCCTTTGAAAAAATGAATAGATAAGCTACAGGTGAGTAAAAATATTTACGATTCACATAGCTGATAAAGAACAACTATCTAGAACATATAAAGAATTCTCAAAATTGTTTGAGAATGTATAAAACTACAAAGCAGTAAGGACATGGGCAAACAAAACCAGAAGACATTTGACCAAGGACGACCCACAGATGACAAATAAGCACATAAAAAGATGCTCAACAACAATAGCCATTAGGGAGCATAGCTAAAATAAAAAATAAGGGCAACACCAAATGTTGGCGAGGACATGGAGAAATTGGATCACTCAAACATTATTGGTGGGAATGTAAAATGGTATGGCTACTTTGGAAAACAATGTGGCAGTTTCTTAAATAACTAAATCTACAACTCCGGCATAATTGAGCAATTCCACTTCTCGGCATCTATCCTATATGAATGAAGATATTCGTTCACAAAGAAAAAGGGGCAAGAACATTTGTAGTAGCCCCAAAGTGGAAATAACACAGATACCTTTCAACAGGTGAGTGATTGAATACATTGTGATACATCTATACCATGGACTAGTACTATTGGCTGCATCAACGTCAATATCATGGTTGAAATATTATAATAGCTTTGCAATGTTACCATTGATCGATAACTGGATTTAGAGTACCTGGAATCTCTTTTTATTATGTCTTATAGCCATGTGAATCTACAATTATCTTAAAATATAAGTTTAGTTAAAGGGTTATATCTTGGCATGTCTGGGTGGCTCGGTTGGTTAAGTGTTTTGACTTTGGCTGGAGTCATGATCTTGTGGCTTGTGAGTTCATGCCCCACATCAGGCTCTCTGCTGTCAGCACAGAGCCCACTTAGGATCCTCTGTCTCTCTCCTCTCTCTCTCTCTCTCTCTCTCTCAAAAATAAATACATTAAAAAAAGGGGGGGGGGTTATGTCTCACTCTCTCTCTTGTGAATCAAGCGTGATAATGTCTATGAAAACTCTTTATAACTTATAAAGCTCTGACAGATGTTAACTTTATATATATAATAAATATATACAGAAAATAAATTATATATATGTGTGTGTATATATATATATATATATATATATATAATTTATTATCAAAATAGCACCAACATTAAGCTTTTCTTTGCATGTATTTGGATGTGATATGTTATCAGTCTATTTCACTCAATGCATTTTCATGCACTTAATTTTCAGGTTCTTTAGCGTATATGAATGAGACAAAGTTAATGAGTTTGCAGGTCTGATTCTAATGATAACAAGAGAAAACCTCACTCCTGAGTTAACATAAACAATGTGGCTTTTGTGTTTGAGGATGCTGCTGCCAACAATGTAATTAACTATCAGTGATGCGGCAGTGAATGGATTCCAAAATTGGCTTCAAAAGCAATGGTTGGAGATCACTGGGCAACTATCTTGTAGCAGGGTTTGGGAGATTACATAACATGGGGCGCCTGGGTGGCTCAGTCAGTTAAAGTCCAACTCTTGGTTTTGGCTCAGGTCATGATCTCATGGTTTGTGGGTTCAAGCCCCACACCAGGCTCTGCGCTGACAGCTCAGAGCTTGCTTTGGATTCTCTCTCTCTCTCTCTCTCTCTCTCTCTCTCTCCCCCCCCCTCCCCTGCTTGCTCTCTGTCTCTGTCTCTGTCTCTCTCTCAAAAATAAATAAATAAATAAATAATTTTAAGAAGATTACACAACAATGCTTGTAATGGATTGAGCTCAGACCCAAGGGCACAGTAGGTATACAGTAAATATTTGTTGAATGAATGAATGACATACTACTAAATAAACAGTAGCAGATTGTACTACAATTAAGTCTGTACTGGAATGTTCTGAAGACACCTTAAACTCATAATTCCCATCCCTGAACTTGGCATCTCTACCCTGCAATCTAACCAGACACTTCCCTTTTATTCTCGTCCTAGCAAATGACACATCTATCCACAGATACTGTTGTGTCATACCAGAAAGTTCAATCTTTCTAGACTTCCTGATC
Source organism: Prionailurus viverrinus (assembly GCF_022837055.1). NCBI lineage: Eukaryota > Metazoa > Chordata > Mammalia > Carnivora > Felidae > Prionailurus > Prionailurus viverrinus. The sequence continues at coordinate 12,383,287 of NC_062569.1, forward strand.
CAATTGGAAACTCAGTCCTTAGCAACTACTTAATTATCTACTATCTCCAGCCCCATAGCCTCTGGCCCCCTTCCTTCCCTTGTCATTTGTCATCTAGGAAAGTTCACAATGCTTCTGTTTTCAACACTCAGACTGGTGCATCCTCTAGTGTGATTTTTTTCCACATCACACGAATCTTCTATAGATAGCAGCATCAGTAACTATTTATTGAGCCCTTGCACATACTGCACACTAACTGTGGGATAAGCTCCTTTCATACACTAACTGTGAGTTTGGTTTAGTGGGCATTTGGGTAGATTTTCCCACATCTGTCTGGTCCGTGCTTGTCTCCACCTCCAACTCTACATAACTTTTCCTTCCTGAATTTTGGTTAAAAGTTTTGTTTATCCGCATGTTCTGGGATAAAGTCCTTTCTCTGCGTATTTCAAGAGGATGAACCTTGATGAGTCTGGGCCAAGGATACCATTCTACTAGTTCCAGCAGACAGAAGTTAAGATGTGGACATATGGTACAATTCTGGCCAAACGAGATGTTTGCTGATGGCAAGGTGACAAATGGCTTCTGCCCAAGAGTTTTGTTGCTCTCCACAGAGATGCATGACTTCCTCTTTGGTCTTATGGGTGTGGCTACATGAGGAGCTGGTCATCTAGCAAACACAAAAGGCTAATACTGAAGGAAAATACCAACATCCACAAGGAATTTTGGTCCTTAATGAGGTCATCAAGTGACCGAATTATCAATTCTCGTCTTCTGTAAAGTGAGGTAATTGTTCTTCTGGTGAAAGAATTTGAATTTTGTTTCGTGTTACTTGCAGCTGAACTCACCACGAATAATAAGATCTTATCCCCATTTTGTTGCTGAGGAAATGTGTTGAAGGCATCCACAACTCAGATCCAAGCTTCTGAAGCCCCAGATAATTCCAAGACTGTGTTTCTATTGCTCACAGTACTTACCACACAATAATACCTTTATTGGTCACTTCACCATCTTCTCCCCAGACTGCGATTCCTTACTGGGTAAGTTTTACACCATCAAATCTGTGAGTTTTTCCTGTGCTGGGACCTTACATTGTCATGGTTTTATGACTGGACATGACATTAAGGCAAGTAAATACTGCACTTTAGAAATATATATCTTTTTTATCTTCTTTGGTAATGAATATTCTGGTGGCCTCTCGAAAATTTGTTTCATTCCCTTTCCCCTGAAGAGCAGACATAAGGTTTATGTGAGATTAACCAGGCCCCTAGGTCTAGAGGTCAGAATTGGCCCAGGTCAATCAAGATAATTCTAACTTCCTGTGACATTTATAGTTTTAGAGATGCTAAAACACTGAAGGATGATACAATGTGAAGCTTAACACTCTTAACTCATGGTTTGGGGAAAAGCAGTATCCCTCACCTGGAAGTTCTGGAAAACGCTGGCGGCCATCTTCCTACCATGAGGCGAGCCAGCCTAAGGATGAAGTGAAAGCACAAAGGAGGGAGAAGCTGAAAGAATTGAAGGAAAATGAGGCTTGATGATATTGTGAGTCTTTGGGTCAAACAAAACCCAAAGCTTGCCTTAACTCTGAACTTTCCAATTTTGTGAGTCAATACAGCCTTTCATTACATTTGAGTTGGGCTTCCTATGGTGTACAATATAAAGAGTCCTTACTGATATAATCTTAATTACATTTTAAATTAAAACCTATTCCAAATAAAAGATCACATTGCAAATAGTGTAAATATAGACCCTCGTCTGCATTATCCAGCTACAATAATAGGATTTATTACTTGTGCTCCTTTTCAGTTACATTCCTGAAGTATTATAATTTTATATCTAATTTTGTATTTCTTGGCTATAAACCATTTAAGAATTTTAGGAAGCGAAGTGTGAATATTAACCTTAAAGAAGAAAAATGAAATTTTATCTACGTACAATTAATTCCCCTTTGCCTATCTGTCAAGTCAGGATTCGGGCATAAATACAAATCCTTCATAAGAAAGACAAACAAGGTCAGTATTTAATTGCAGCTGAAGCTGGGATTCTGAACACATGACCCTCTTATTCATTGTGGAAACTTAAATCCAATAACCGGTGGAGCTCTGTTCCTTTTCTTAGAAACGAAATGTTTCTAAGGGAGCCTTTTCTTTTACCTCTAAGCATTTATATGCATACACACACAACCATATACACACACGTGCATGTATACTTATGAAGTTCATTTATGTTTTCCTGACGAAGGCAGAAGTTTGCAGTTTGGAGATCTTGATACTATATCTGTGGAAGGGATTACTGAAACCTGACAAAGATTTCTGGTTCAGATTTTATAAAGAGTTCAAGCAGCCTTAAATTCAGTTTATTTGGGGGATCTGCCTTTGGAAAAATTGAGGGATTTGTTTGGTGACGATATGGAGATGCTTCTTGACTGTTCTGGTTCAAAAACTGAAATCCGTATGTAAAGCTCACAGGCAAGGAATTGATAGTTAAGAGGGGGAAAAAAAATCCATTCTTTGACTGTTGTGTTGAAAGTGAGTTCAATAGCCATGAGGCTGCTATTGAAGCTGGCAGCACAACGCTGTGAAATAAATGGACTCTTTCTATTGGCTCTACTGTTAAGAGAGTTTTATAACCTTTCACAATCAAAATTTAACCATAGGGCAGTGATAGGACTTCTCGGTCTTGCTCGCAAGCGGGTAGCTAAATGGCTTTAATGCTGCCTATCTACTTTTATCTGCTTTTATCTCTCTGATTCTTCCACTTGACTTTGCTCTTGATAAAGAATTAATGTTTGAGCCAGTCTTCAAAAGGAATGGCAGACCAAAAGAAAGAGTGATTGGCAGGTAATGAGACCAGAGAGGTAGCCAGGCCTGATCATGGAGGACTTTTATTTTATCTTTATCAAGATACCTCTAGGGTGCCTCCAAGGAACTGAAACAAGAAAGAGCCCCTTCGTGTGGTCAGGTTTGATTATTCCCTTAATGGAGGTTGGTGAGGTTCTAAAAGAGAGTCCTCCTTCTCCCCAAACCCTCTCCTATCCTCCTGTGGTCTGTTTTACTTTCCCTTTTCTGTTCATTCCCCAATTCCAATCCTGGACACTCTATCTTCTTCCACAGGCCAGGGATTTCCAAAAAATTTTAATTACCTTTATCAGTTAAAAAAAAAAAAAAGTGAAAACACTAATTTTATCGCACACAGAAAAAGCCCCGAGACTCACCTTCCAGAGTGTCATAAGCTTTTTCTATCTTTCTGCTCCCATATCCTTTCTGTGGTCTCCATCCTCAAAGCAACAAGATGGCTACTGTGGCTCTAGCCATCACGTCTGGGCCCAAGAAGGAATAAAAGGAAGAGCAAGATCAAAAGGGCTGTATTTCTAGCTTTCTGTTCTCTCTTTCAAGGAAGCCTCCCAGAAGTTCCATCTAATGTCTTCATCTAAGTGTCCGGAATGTGGTCACTTGACTGTACATAGTTGCAAAGGAGGCTGGGGACTGTAGTACCTTAGTGGGACACACTACCACAGCCAACAAATATCACTGAAGAAAAGAAAGGTTTCCTGCCAGTTTGCTTTGGAATCTATTTTTTTCCAGTCAAAACAGCCACAGCTCCTCTCCAAAACATTTTAAGCGATGCATCATCTCTTGTAATAGTTTCCCAAAATGTATTTCTTCATGGATCTCTGTGTCACAAAGGGATTTAGTAAATAGTGTAAACAGAGACAAGTATTTTTATTCACCTGCACAGCACCTTCCCACGTTGTATCATTCGTTGTAACGGTTGTCTCTTTCACGTCTCTTTCACATCCTCTCCATCCTGTGCTCTGTGCATTTTCCTGTAAGTTTGTTGGCAAACGCCTTTTAGTCTGTTGCCACGTTGCACCTTAATGTCGTTTCAGCCATTTTTACTTTGGAAATAAAAAATAAGCAGTTATAATTGTTGAGCGGCATTTTGTAAAACACTAGATTGAGCATGCGGTGACTTAAACTTCACTGGATATCCTGGATATTTAGTTTTTAGCTGTCTGGTTAGTCATGTTTTCATACTAATATTAGCTCTAAATCCAAACTCCTGCACCTTAATGAATTTTTGGCATGAGCTTCCAAGTCTGGCTCCTATGTTATTAGTATGACACAGCCCTATGCCTTCAACTGCTCAGATAAGTACTAACAGCGATTTAATAGAAGCCATGTTTGTATTTTAATATTTCTAGGAGCCACATTAGTAAGTATAAAAATAAACATGTCAGATTAATTGTAATAACCTAGTAGATCTAAAATATTATAATTTCGAAGCATAATTTAATAAAAATTGTTAATGAGATACTTCATATTTTATTTTCATTGTATATTTCAGGTTTTATCACACATGCAAGTTTAAACTACATTTTAATGCTCAATAGCCACATGTGACAAATGGCCAGCGTACTGGTCAGCACAGGCCTGTAACATGGGGGATAAACACCTAGCTATATCCTGGGGATGGGGACATGGGTCCTGTAACCTCCTAATCTCAAGGTCAGTTCAAGAATACATTTCTCAGGTAATTCCCTTTAGGATTAAGCTGTTTCTCTATTGTAATGTAAGACGGTGGTGAAGATATTTGGACATTGGACCCAACTCCTCCCCTTCCCCCCTCACGTGTCTCAATGGTCATACAATTTTGTTAGTAGATACAAATCTCACTCACCTGGCTTAACTTCCTAGCATATGCAAATAAGATCTCTCATATTCAACATACCCTCAGAAATTATTATCCCAGGAATATCCTTGTTCTTTCCTGAGTCCAAGATCACTTTGCTCTAGGTCTTATAGCAGCCATCAAAACCTGCAGCTCATGCTGTGTGTGTTTTCTGACCCAGATTTCCCAATAAAATCCATTAGCCTCCATGTCCTAACTCAGGAAGTTTCAGCTACAAGTAGTAGAAAAACCTTACCCATACTGTATTCAAACACAAGAGCTCATACTGGTTCACACAATTGGAAGAACAGAGAGGGCGGGTGTCAGGCACGGTTTAATCATGCTCTCAGGCACTGTCTTCCGTTGGGTTCCCAAGAAAGACAATGTGAAACAGGGGTTTGAGTCCAAATGGTTTGTGGAGGAAGAACCCTCAGGAGAAAGGGAGTGAATAAATCAAGAGGCAGAAAGAGGAGCTAAGCAGAGACATGATATCCTCTGTAGCATGAATGGTACCACAAAGCCAGTCTTAACTGTGAGTTAGGAAGGTAGCCTCTTGTATTCCTGTGCTAGTCAGTCATTTGCTGTCGGTTATTTTAGGGATGAAAGGGTGCATACCTTTTGGGAGGGGGCAGTCGTGCATCTCATCCACAGACAGCAATTCTCAGGAGAAAAGGGCAGCTGTCAGCTCTCTGCAGCCAACACTCCCAGCAGTGGCATGTGTCAGTGTGGGGTCAGGGCAGGGTACCCACAGCATCTACTACAGCTGCATTCGTCTATGCTTCTCTCCTTAGACTCTCCTCTGTGTATGGATTTTGCCTTTAGCATTTCTTGTCTCCTGGCTTCACGATGGCTGCAGCAACCCCTGGGGAAACCTGCTTTTCAATTCTTATTCCTGGGGCGGAGAGGGCAGAGTATTGGAATCCCTATGAGTCTCCCAAATGAGTTAGGAAAACTCCCAGAAGCCCCCACCAATTTTCTCCTATGGTTTATTGGCCAAAATCTAGCCACATGATCATTCCTGAACATTTCCTTAGCAAGAAGAGTGAGATTACATTGAAACCAGTCAGGTTCACACCTGATCCGAGGTCACTCCCCACTGAAGGCAGTGGAATAGATAATGGGACACTAGCCTCCAGGCACACAACTCACTCTGAGAGAGCCTGAGAAATCAATTTCTGTCGAAATGTAAGTAACTGTTAATGGTTTCTAGGAAGGTGGTCTTTTCAGGGACTTTTCTCTCTTATCACACAAAAAGGGGAGGATTCAGCCTAAAAATATATTCATGGAACTTAGCATCATATAGTACAAATGTGACCTGGTGACATAGTACAAATTGCAACTTAATGTTTCGTTTTAAAAAAAATTTTTTTAACGTTTATTTATTTTTTGAGAGACAGAGCATGAACGGGGGAGGGACAGAGAGAGAGGGAGACACAGAATCCGAACCAGGCTCCAGGCTCTGAGCCGTCAGCACAGGGCCCGTCGCGGGGCTTGAACTCACGGACCATGATCATGACCTGAGCTGACGTCAGATGCCTAACTGACTGAGCCACCCAGGTGCCCCACAACCTTATGTTTCTAACAAGTTAGTAAAAGAAATAGATAAAAAGGAAAACTTACATAATATATTATATATAATAATAATTATTATTACATTAATATATTATTATTATAATGTATATACGTGCATGTGTTTATACACACACACACATACTCACACACACAAGTTTTAAGAGTTGATGAACTGAAATTGTCAATGATTACCCGATCTCTATAATGTAAAACATTGTATAACTGTATGCTTATATATTTGAGTACATTCATACCCATTCACTCTACAAAGTAAAACAGATTGTGTCATGAATGTACATCTTGGGTTTTGTTCCCAACTATACCACTTAGTAGTTGTATAATCCTGGGGAACTGACTTAACTTGTCTGAATTTCCTTTTCTTTATTTCCATCGCAATACATACATACATACATATTTTTCCTACTTTTTTTTCAGGTAGCATCTTCTTTTGTTCTTTTTTTTCAAATTTTTATTTTATTTAAAATCTAGTTAACATACTAGTTAACATAATATTGGTTTCAGGAGTAGAACTTAGTGATTCATCACGTACATACAATACTCATTACCCATCACAAGTACCTTCCTTAATGCCCATCATCCCTTTAAGTCACCCCCCACCCATCTTCCTCCGTCAACCCTCAGTTTGTTCTCTATAGTTCAGTGTCCCCTATAGTTGGCCTCCCTCTATTTTTCCCCTTTCCTCTATGTTCACCTGTTTTGTTTCTTAAATTCCACATATGAGTGAAATCATTGTGTCCCTCTGACTGACTTGTTTCACTTAGCATAATACACTGTAGCTCTATCCACAACGTTGCAAATGGAAAGATTTCTTTCTTCTTTTTACCAATGTTTATTTACTTATTTTGAGAGAATGAGAGAGACAGAGACAGAGCACGTGCACACAAGCAAGAGAGGGAGAAAGAGAATCCCAAGCAGGCTCTGCACTGTCAGTGCAGAGCCCAATGAGGGGATTGATCCTATGAACCACAAGATCATTACCTGAGCCAAAATCAAAGAGTCAGATGCTTAACCGGCTGAGCCACCCAGGTGCCCAGATTTTGTTCTTTTTGAAGGCCGAGTAATATTGCATTGAATATATGTGTATATATACATACATCTATATAAATTTATTTCCATAGTTTGGCTATTGTTGATAATGCTGTTATAAACATTGGGGTACATGTGCCCCTTCGAATCTGTATTTGTGTATCCTCTGGGTAAATACCTAGTAGTGCAACTGCTGAATCATAAGGTGGTCCTATTTTTAACTTTTTGAGGAAACTCCATACTGTTTTCTAGTGCACCTGTTTGCATTTCCACCAACAGTGTAAGAGGGTTCCCCTTTCTCCACATGCTCACAAACATCTGTTGCTTCCTGTGGTGTTAATTTTAGCCATTCTGACAGGTGTGGGTGGTATCTCATCATGGTTTTGATTTGTATTTCCCTCGTGATGAGTGATATTGAGCATCCTTTTCAAGTGCCTGTTAGCCATTTGGTTGTTTCCTTTGGAAAAAATGTCTATTCGTGTCTTCTTCTCATTTCTTAACTGGATTGTTTGTTTTTTGGGTGTTGAGTTTGAAAAGTTCTTTGGAGATTTTGGTTACTAACCCTTTATCAGATATGTCATTTACAAATATCTTCTCCTATTCCGTAGGATGCCTTTTAGTTTTGCTGCATGTTTCCTTCACTGTACATACTCTTTTTATCTTGATAAAGTCCCAACAGTTCATGTTTGCTTTTGTTTCCCTTGCCTCCATGAATGTGTCTAGTAAGAAGTTGCTACGGCTTAAGTCAGAGGTGGCTGCCTGTGTTCTCCTCTAGGATTTTGAAGATTTCCCATCTCACCTTTAGGTTTTTCATGCATTTGGAATTTATTTTTGTGTATGGTGTAAAAAAGTGGTCCAGTTTAATTCTTCTGCATGTTACCATCCAATTTTCCCAACACCGTTTGTTGAAGAGACTGTCTTTTTTCTGCCAGGTGTTCTTTCCTGCTTTGTTGAAGATTAGTTGAATATATAGTTTCGGGTCCATTTCTGGGTTTTCTATTTTGATCTGTTGATCTATGTGTCTGTTTTTGTTCCAGTACCATACTGTCTTGATGACTACAGCTTTATATAGATATATTTCTCCTACTTTGATAGGGATAATGTGACACAATGAACTAATGAATATAAAAGTCTTATGAAGGATATACTTAATATATTTTAGGATATCTAAATAGTACTTATTAGAGTACTATTACAATAGGAAATTGATTTGGAGGCATTCTCTTGTAGAATACTTCTACATCTCCACTAATGTTCCAGGTATTGGGCCTGATATGTTTAAATATAGCAACTTTTAAATATAGCAATAAATATGATATCTATTTGTGCTAGGCCATAAAAGGCCACTTAGCTTCCCCCTGGTTTGCTGTAACATTTGCTGTCAGAATTCTGGGATACCTTGTAGGAAATCTGATCACCCTGTGGTCACCACGACGGTGAAGCCTTGAGGAGAAATCACAGGTAGACGCCCTGAGTGCAGCCATTTGACTCATCCAGGCTCAGGCACCAGACATGTAAGTGAAGAATTCTTTAGATAATTCCAGCCCATCCACTCAAGTCAACCCCAGCCAGGTGAACCTTCCCCAGCCAAGGTTCTAGATGGTGCGGCACAGACAAGCCATATCGGCTATACCCTATTTGTATTCCTGACCCATACAATTCATAAGCAAAATAACACAGTCTTGGATACACCATTACATTCTGGAGTGGTGAGTGATGCAGTAAAAAATAATCAGAAGGGTTTCTCAGTTGGCTCCACAAACCCCTGCACAATCCCATTTTTTATAGGTGGCAATTAAGAGAGAACTTCAGTAACTTTTGGTCCTACCATCGATAGTGTCAGATCTAGGATTCGAACTCAGATCTGCCTTAACGCAGAATCTTTGTTCTTCTCACCACCACATCTGTCTCAAGCTGACCTCTGAGGAGGGCACATGTGTGGCCAGCCTGCTGAGTCCACAGGACGAAGAGGCAGAAAGAGAAACATGTCCTCTTGCTTCAGGGCTTGTTTGTTTCCAGGCTGTCTGCAGGATGATCATTTGGAGAGCTGAATCCCTCACATTTGTTATTATCTGCCTCAGACATCTTAATTAAATGCTTTGGAAGCCTGTACCATACAATCAAAACTCTAAGCACTTTTCTCTCCTTGGGAAAAAAAACCGTAAACTAAAATTCCTGTCCACGGTTCAAATTCCAGCTATTGATTTCTGCTCTTGATTTTAACCTACTTTCTCTCTGAGAGTGCAAGTCCCTCAACAAGATGAGAATAAATAAAAGCAAGTGGGTGCCACCTGGGTGAAAAAGGGAGGGGGGATTGGAACACCCTGATAAGGGCCTGGGTTGATGGTTCAATAGGAGAGGGGTTAAGGGACCTGAAGTTAAAACTTGTTTGAACTTGAAAAATTCTTTCTTGAAACCCCAGTACAAGGTCTTTATACTTTCTCAGTGCACTTCGCTCTATGTAGGCTCTCATAGTAAGAATAAGAACAGTTACGAGAGAGAACAAGAAAGCAAAGGGATAGTGTGTGTGTGAAATAGTGAGCATTTTGCCAACTGATGTTTGAGATGGAAGAAGAATTTACTCCCTCAATTTTATTGGATAAAGAGACGAAGCCCCAGAGAGCCTATGTGGTGTTTCTGAGGTAGCAGGCAGCCAAGGGCAGCAGTGCCCGCAGAATTCTCCATTTGTACTCTTGCTCCCTGAGAATTGATTGTCTAGCTTTATCTACATATTTTTTCCTAGTTACTTGTATTCAGTGGGACTGTTATGGCTGATGCTTGCTTTATATAAAATTGGGTCACTTTGGTTCAGTGGGGCCATATTTAGAATAAGAATGGTTGGGGAACCTGGGTGGCTTTGTCAGTTAAGCATCTGACTCTTGGTCTCAGCTCAGGTCATGATCTCACAGTTTGTGAGTTCGAGCCCTGTGTCAGGCTTTGTGCTGACAGCTGGATCCTGCTTGGGATTCTGTCTCTCCTCTCTGCCCCTCCCCTGCTTGTGCTCTGTGTGTGTCTCTCTCTCTCTTTCTCTCAAAATAAATAAATAAACTTAAAAAAAAAAGCGTAAGAGTGGTCAACACGTTTTCAGAGAGAGTGGGAAAAGGCAAAAAGAAGACTGTTTAAAAGGTGAAATGTCAATGCCATTTTAGCAGATACGACCGAGCATGTCAATCATCTATGGAAGGCTCTGATTAGGTGCTTTGCATATGTTATGTCATTTAATCTTCACGGTTCCCGGAGGTCGCTGTCCATATCTCTATATTTACATAAAAAATTGGCTTTTAAAGAGGTTAAGTTACCTGGGAAATGGCAAAGCTCTGACTTGAATGCAGATTCATCTTCTCCCAAAGTATATGTTCGTTCCACTGTGCCAGTGTTTCCCATGGTATTTCCAAGGTTATTTTAGATGGTTCTAGGATGGACATAATATAGTGCAATAGTTATTTGTTGATTTCAGTGTGCACTAAGATAGTAACATAACAGACACATAAAGCTCAAATATTTACCTGCTGCTATTTCTTTCTTAAGATATTTATTGACGTTAAAAAGGGGCATGTGGTTAAAATATTCACAAAATCATGGCAAAATTATATAAAATAGCTCAGGCAAAAATATGAAGTGGTATGCCACGAAGCTGAAGTTTTAGAAACTGTTCTATACTAGGTTGTCATGATACCATTGACTGGCTATTGGCCATTGAAGGGTTTCCAAAGAATTCATTCAGATTTCCTGACACTTAACACAAGTGAGTTGTGGTTTTAAAGTCTATCAATTATATTAGGGTTAAAGTATGCTCTTCAAGGAAATGTACGGCTCCTTTAAAATTTATATGTTTAATTTAGTAGAAATGTGCATCTCATGTATTCAGAAAGCATTGTTCTTAGATGAGAGCACCATCTATCCATCCATCCATCCATCCATCCAATGGCATTTGTAGGCACCTGAAATGTAGCAGGAATAGTATAATTAATGCACGTTCCCTATGTTATAACAGAGCTCTTACCTACTTGGAGGAGACAGTCAGGCAAACATTTATTTATGACATGTTTTTTTGTGGGCAAAGTACGACGGCATCAACTGAAGAGTGAATAACTCCCTGACTCTTCAGGAGTGGGGCCTCTAGGAAAATATCATAGTGCAGAGAATTCTATGATAGATAATAAACCGCCACTAAATTCCACCCAGATGGCGGCCAGGTGAAAACCTGTTGCCCACATCTGATAAGTCACAGGAATCTAGTTTGGGGTAAAGGTGAAGCATGGTACTTCACAAGGTGAAAGGTCTAGCATAATTGTCACCTGGAGCTTATCCTTTTTTAACACCACCACTCTTCATTAGATAAAATTATTTTTAGTGTTATTCTGAAGTAAAAGGATTCATAATAATAATGGCTTCAAAGAAGCGCAGAGTAATAGATTATTACTTTTTAAGTACATTAATGCAATCTTCAAAGAAGAGAATGCATACCATAATAGGGTTCACCCAGAGTAATGAATAACAACATCGCAGTTCGTTTTTGAGGCTTAGTTTCTTGCGATTTGTTGATGGCCTCACCAAAATTAATCTTCTTCACATATTCCTGGAAAAAAAGAGTATACCTAGAGTTTTCAATCTATTTTATTTGCAGTTGATGAGAGAACATACTTTATTAATTTTAATTTCCAAGAGTTGTTTTTATGTTAAGCAACATATGTGGAAATAATTCTGAAATACTTTAAATGTAAGGATCAATTTGGCAGAGACCTTAAAAACTCCACTTCATAATAAATCCTCCAAAATGCATCTACCCATAGATTTGTGTCTTCAAGATAGTGTGATTGATTCTAGGGGCTTTAAGCAAATGCCTCTGTAGCTGAAAAATTATAAACAGACATTAAAACACGATGCAATGAATTCGTCACTCAAGTTCTGTTTCTCGTCTTTGCAATCATTGTGCCATCATTATTCATTTCCAAGTCACCCTTTAAATACAGGAATGCGTAGTACAGACACTTAGCCTGAAAGTAACAGCTCAAAGGATTTCAAACTGTTACTCATTTACTCTCAAAGGGAACTCATATATAGCCAGGTCTAGGTGTTGTGGGTCAGGCTGTCTCACTGAGAAGTCTCGGAGTGTCACGTAGCTACACTGAAATACGTTAATTTTCTGCTTACATATATATTTTCAAGCTTCAATGATAACCACAGTGATTGTTCAGCAGTTAAACAACAACGTATTTTTTTAGGGAGGAACACTCTATGTAACCGACATGGTTCAGATTTGTAAGTGCATGGTATTAATAAAATGTAGGCTGACTTTTAGTCAATTTTGTTATTTTTTTAGCATTGTCTACAGGCAGTGCCTAGAGTCTCTTGACCGCAGTGGGGACCAGCCACTCCCAGACCTACCCTTAGCACGATCTTGTGCTCTTGTGCAATCTTTGTTAGATGGGAGAGCTATCGCATGTCTAATCAGGCCCTGGGAATTGGGCCTGGCCTTTCCGGTAAGAACAAGTGTGTAGTTCATAACAGTAACAGTAAGCCTCTAATCTCTGGTATGTGACTCCCAGTTTACTGGGAGACAGCAGAAGCATATCCAGGTAAGGAAATCTGCCCACACATCCTGACCTCTGGGATTCTCTCTCTGGGATTCTTGTGTCTGGAACGATACCACATCGCCTTCTCAGCGCAGGGGAGTCTGACCCTCGGAGTTCTGTTCATCATTACCCCACTGAGGGGTAAGCTGACTTCCGCCGTTCTTACGACTGCGTCTGCTCATCTGAAAGAGTGCAGGTATTGGACTGCATCAGGGGACACACGCTCAGACTGCCACAGAGGCCGGGAAGTCAACGATGTGAGCGAAGAGGGCCAGGCACAAGCAAGAGAGAGAAGTGGAGGCTGGAAACCAGAGCTCCCACATTCCGTCCAAAGGGGGTAGCGCCTCCCTCGTTCTTGCCAGTCACCGCCACATGCAGGTACAGTGTTGCCAGATATTTATGCTTCTCCCCAAAAGTTTGGTTATCTTGCTTTTCTATGTTAAATCATTTTTAAACACTGGAAATGCATTAAAAATATTTAAAACCCAAACAACATATATCTGAAGGCCAGTTTATGGTCTCCAAACTTTGTGAGTGTTCTGATCCTTGGATTCTTTAATGATTCTACCTTGCTGGCAAAGAAGAGGTTTGGCTGTCCTTCCTGAGTAGGGCATCCAAAAAATGGTTTCTGGTCTGAAGCCAAGCTCACAGCTGGGACTTTCATAAATCAATGACTACATTGTTGGTTTGGTCCAAATCTATTTAATCCATCCAGATCTCATCCACCAGGCTGGGAGAAAAGGGGATTACCTTTTATCAATGGTCTCCATTCTGCATCATGGCTTTGAGGTCCGCTTGGGATCAGGTTGACTTTTTCTATTAAGATACAAATACAAACTGAAATGGAAATGAAACAAATGAAAACTCCCACACTAGACAAAATGAAGGTACAGAATCTTTTCATGCTAAGAAGCCTCTTTATTTTAGTGGTGAATGATGAGGTCATGTGCTTTTCGAAAGGATAAATTGAGTAAGATCTATTTTTCCAGTACGCTTTTTTTTTTGTACTCTTCGTGTGCACGTGTGTGTGCGCGTGCTAACATTTCCAGCTTAAATCGCTTGACCACTTAGTTATTAGGGACACTTTTTTTTTTTTTCCTTGCAATTTACTGCGGCTCATTGCCGGTTTCAGTTCTTCTTCTCTTATTGCTTTGGTATTTTTCTAAAATACACAAAATGTTATTTTAAAGAAATCCTACAAAGGACCCTAAAAGATGAACGAGAGATGAGAAGTCACTGAAATGAAGGAGAAAGAAAGGGAAGCAGGGGGACCAGGAGAGAGCAAAGGCAGGGGAAATAAAACCTGAACAGAACTATTACTCACTATAGTCATTAATCAAAACTATTGCTCTTTATTATCATGTTGGGTCCTGGTGGGCTTACCTCTGGGACAGAAACCCGTGCTCTCATTCTTTTGTTCAATGTTTCCATTGTAATGGGAGAGGGCCCTTATTCAAATATAATACCATTTCCGGAGAATTTATAAAAACATATTGAAAGCTAATGTGTGAGAATTCTCTTATCCCCAGTTTTCCATGCCATAAAAGACATTTTCATTTGCATTGTTTGTTGTGAACAATTAAAGTAGAGGAGAGAGCATACTCCATGACAAATTAAACCTTTTCAGAAGAGGATTAAAAATGATCTTATAAACAGGCTTTTCAGTGCAAGAGCATAAGCTTTAACTCTGAATTGAAAAACCAAAGCCACGTAGAAACAGAAGCAAGAGCATTTAATTAATCTACAGTTTATCCTTTCCTATTGTGATACACAAAAAGAAACCGTAATTTTCTTAGCGCCTTTCTGTTTAATTCTTAGGAACAATTGCATTTACTGAAAGGGTAGTTATTACTGCGAAGGAATGCTTGAGGATGCTTTGCAATCACAGGAATAGCACTGAAATGAAAGTCTCTGGGCTTGAAATTTAATCTCACCCTGCCGTGATCTAATACCAGAGTACCTGAATTTCTACCATATGCAAGGTACTTCTTGCATGTGTCTGTCCTTGCCTGTTTTTATTTAACTCCTGGAAAAAAAAAAAAAGCTCACATCAGTCATTTGAAACAATTATTCTAAAATATTGCCCAATTGATGAAAGGAACAAAGCATTCCCGGCAGGGACCAAGAAGTGATTTATATATAACACTTCCAATGAATATCTCACTTTTTACTTTGCCTACGTAGACACAAGCCAAGAGAAACCAGAAATGTAATTTCAGAATCTGTATGAGCATTTCAAGGCTGAATGTCAAACAAGAATTTAGGAAAGAAAAAAAAATCACCATTAAAGACAAGCAGGGATAATCATCCTTGTAACTTAATCTTTGCTCACATCTTTAATTATTGAAATAGGTGACTTTTTAGGGCGGTTTTGGGTCTAGGGGATCCTGGTGGGTTTCCAGTTTTAGATCTTGCTTCAGATCCAGACACTTGGGCCCTACCCCAAATCAATGAATCAGAATATCTAATTTATGGGTCTGGAATAAGATCTAGGAAAATGAATTTTAGACAAGCATGCCTAGGGGATTCTGATCCAGATCACTTTTTGGGAAACCCTACACTACAGCTGCCACAAATTACCCCTGTTTATCAGACATTTTGCAAGCAGCTAACTGCTTTTTAAACTCAGTACAGAAACAGAACAAACACAGAGCCACTCTGACAAAGGCAGGTGGTCATTTGAGGGACCTGTGGCCTTGACCTGCCCTCCAACCTGAAGAGGAACCCCTGAAAGTCTCCCTATGGACTGCTGACTACCAGCACACCTCTCTCCTCAAAGCCCGATTAAACAAAAGCTCTTGTATTTCCTTCCTGGGAAGAACTACAAAGTTGACATGAACATTCTTGTGAGAATTTCACCAGTGTTTTTGGGGATTTGTATGTAATCAAGACTAATATGTAAACAGCAGCCCTTGCTACGGTCTAACCAGCTGTTCAAGGCCATCCTCTCTTCTGATTGGCTGTTGTGCAGGCCATCAACATTATTAAATATTTTATATCATATCCCCAGTGTTTTTTTTATTATTGAATTTTCGTGGCAGACAGCAATATTTGTCTGCTTCAAGACTGTTCCCAGCCCCACTTTTGCTTTTCTGCTTTCTACTATAAAGGATAAAAACTCAACGTTGCCTTTCCCAGCTTCCCCTGCAGCCAAGAACGGCCCTGTCACATAGTTTTGAACAGGGTGATGTAAGGGCAGTCTTCTGGAGTCCTTCTAAGAAGGACTTTTCCTCCGTGATGAAAGCAGAAGAGTGTCTACGGAGAGCTTGCTTACCACCCTGCCTGGCCTCTGTGTCCTGCCTTTGGAAGCAGTCAGGTGAAGGAGCCCTGGAGGAAGTGGCAACAACCGCCTTACCATCCAGGGTGGAGTCCAAGAGAATGCGTGGCAGACCCCAGTCATCCATACTGTCATGGGAGAGCTAACGAAGGAACCCTGAAAGGGGCTGCCTCCAGACTTCTTTTTTTTTTTAATATGTGTATTTTAATTTTTAATGTTAATTCATTTTTGAAAGAGAGACAGAGACAGAATGTGAGCAGGGGAGGGTCAGAGAGAGAGAGAGGGAGACACAGAATCTGAAGCAGGCTCCAGGCTCTGAGAGTGTCAGCACAGGGCTGGACGTGGGGCTCGAACTCATGGACTGCGAGATTATGACCTGAGCTGAAGTCGGACGTTCAACCGACTGAACCACCCAGGCACCCCTAGACTTCTTGTTAAATAAAAATTGCTGTGCTTAAATTGTATATCTCCTTATAGTTTAGTATTTTTGTTTCTTTTACCTGAGAGCATTCTCACTGATGCCGTCTTCAACAAATCTCTTTCTTCTTCTCTGGCCCGTCTTCTCTTAGTGGAATATTTTCCCAGGAACTTTCTTTTAGTAATATTCTAGAATTTCCAGTGGGGTGACCAATGGTATAATTTGCATATACACCCATACTTAAGAGTCAAGATCAGGATACTCAGAGTTAAATTCTGCTGCACAAGACCTCAAAACTATCTTCGTACACATGATTTTATTAATTGATTGATAGCTTGTCTTACTCGAAAATGTGTTTAGGGGCGCCTGGGTGGCTCAGTCGATTAAGCGTTCAACTCTTGATTTTGGCTCCGGTCATCATATTGCAGTTCGTGAGATCGAGCCCCGTGTCGGGCTCTGTGTTGACAGCACTGAGCCTGCTTGGGATTCTTTCTCTCCCTCTCTCTCTGTTCCTCCCCTGCTCTCTCTCTCTCTCTCTCTCTCTCTCTCTCAAAATGACTAAATAACCTTTAAAAAATAAAATAAAATGTGCTTAGAAAAACATACAAGTATTCACAAATTACGGGCACATTACCGTAAGGAATTAGCACAGAATCTAGGGAGCAAAGGTTAGAGCACAAAATAACCCCTGGGTAGAGGAAGATCGAAAAATGCATAACCTGAGGTCCTCTGTAGTAGGGCCATATATTTGTTTTTAAACCAAATAGTAGTTATTCAAAGCGAACCAATTGTTCAGAACAATTGTAACTATTCCTGACCGTAATGTCAGGAAAGATTTTTTTTTCCTGGGGATCCTTATAAATAGAGCATTGTGTAATGTGATCAGGTTCTGTGGTGTGGCATTCCTTAACATTCTCCCGTGGCATCACACCAGGCTGCGTGGTCCTTCGTGCAGCTTGTCCGTACTGCCCAAAGTGAAGCAAAGAACAAGTAGCCTGCCTAAATAGACCACCTAACAAGGATCGATGGAGCACACTAGGATAGTTTGGTTGGTTTGAATAAACGGAATCTAATTTTTTAAAGAGAGTGTTGTGATTTTAGTGCTCCAGGAGCACAGACTCTGAAGTCAGGTTGCCTGACGTTGAATCCTAGCTTTGCCGCCTTCCTAGCTGAGTGTCCGTGGACAAGTTATGTAATTTTTCTGTGGGATGATAATAATAACACTTAGTTCATAGATTTTTTTGCAAGAAGTGTGCGTGTTACCGTGCCTGGCAACAGTAATTACAATGCAAATGTTTGCTCTGATCCTACATAAGGCCTTGAACTAGAGCACGTAAAATGCTCCACACTCAATTCCAAAGTGGGCAGTGGGGTCTTCTCCCACGGAGCAGTTCTCGGGCACCAGCTGGGTGTCTCACAATTCAACTCCACGTTGACACTATCTACCTGGAGATAATGGCAGATCCCACAGGTTAAGGACTCAGTCCTTTAAGGCTGGCGCTCTTTCCCCCACAATAACAACGAGCCCAGGTTGTTCCTTTTGCTCTGACTGACCCGTAGCTATAATTGAACCCTCTCCTTGGGTTCAATTAAATTGGTGGAGCAGCTCACAGAACTCAGAGGAATATTTTAAAAGGATAGAACTCAGGAGTAGCCAGACGTCATGAGATATCTTAAGACGTAACCCTAGAAGTTCCAGAATATAAATTCTCTGCATTCTGTTATGCAAGCAAACATAGAGTTCCACGTAGATTCAAGGGAAAGGGCTCAGACTCCACATCCTTGCTGTCAACTTTAATCTATCACATCAAGTATACACCCTCCTGGTCCAACCTGGGATATGTGCCACTACATCATTGCAGGTGACCACTTCCTTCTTTAGTCTCACAAGTGCTGTTCAATGAAATGATATTTCAAACACTTTTAGGAAAATATTTGTATTTGGGGACTCTTGACCATAGAAACCATTGAGTATTCATCACCTAATATTTACTTAGTATCAATACAACCGATTTTGTCCCATAAAACATACACAGGAGTTCCCGATTTTAAGATTGGCCATCTCTACTTTCTCCTCTGTGGATTGGGCCACAAGAGAATGCAAGCTCTCAGAACTTGGCAACTATGCGCTTAGACATCTGTTACCTACATGAAGCTATCTGATGCCACCAGAGATCAATGCTTGGTGTCTAAAATGCAATACTAATCAGCGTGCCAGTTTACAAGCTTTGCAGGTCAAGTGAAAAGTGGATCACCTGTGTTAGAGACTGAGATAAAATATTATAGTTGAACACATTGTAAAAATGCCTTCAAGTGGAAGACACCATAACAAAGACAGAAACTTGGACTTTAGCTATGTAATAAAGGAAAAGTGCAGAGTTGTGAAAGCATACAACCAGTCTTAGGTTGGTCTTCTACTTGATAGAAGTCTCATGGTGGAAGATCCCATACTGGATTTGTCCTCCACGCTGTCCAGCAAGCATAACGTTGTGTTTGTTCATGTTTTCTTCGTTTGTTATGGGGGTGTGTGTGTGTGTGAATTTGAATGTGTTTGGGTGGTATATTCATGTTACCCTTAGGCACCGTTCTCACCACCCCTTACTGTCACACACTTATCTGTTTCACTTACAGATGCTACTTGTTTACCACCTGCAACTTGAGGTTTTACTAGCTCTGTATACATATCTGGTTGTTAACACCTTTTGGGTTCTGAAACTCGCCTCTAACATGAAAGGAAATGAGTACACAAAAAATGTATCACCCAGTCTTAGCTATTGAGAGTATGTCCTAGAACTGCGGCCCAAAGCAGCCAAGGAGAGAGTGGAATGAAGCTTGCCTCACTCGTCTTGGGGGAGCTGGTGCACAATGCTGGCATCACCCATCCTCTGCTTACCTTGCTGGCTGCCTCATAGTGTGACTACTATGATGGCAATGCAGTATGGACCAGACTGGTCCTTACCTACTCTGGTGTCTTGTATCATCCACTGTAACCATCATCAAGCCAATAACTACCTCAAAACTTGTGGAAAAGGCATCATTTTGAAAGGATGTGCTCAGGAGGGTGAAATGCTTTCCCTGTAGCTGTCTTATTACTTGGGATAATGGTTGGGCTCATTTTGCCCAGGGTCTGAGCAACCTCTTGCTAATTATACTAACGGAGATGGCAGCAGACTGCTCAATGGCTAATACCTGTGGGGAGGACAACTCTTATACAAGATGTTAGAATGTCATGAGATTGCCTTTATTATAATCACAAATCAACCATGTCAGATCAAGGTTGCCCTTGTTTTGACAGAGCAAATTCAGAGTTGAATTAATAAATGATTCTCTTTTATTATATATATTTGTACTTTCTGGGAGATATATTTTTTCCACTATGAATGTGCATATTCTGTACATGTTTCTTCGTATTCATCTATCCTCATTATTGGCACTTTAAGAAAGTTCATGCTAGACAACAAGAAGGAATGTTCCACAGGTGCCATAGTAAGCAAATTGCTGGATTTCATTCCAGAAATTCTGGAATTGAACTGCAGATCATGGTTGGCTCTCTACTTAAGAGGTCACCCTTACTCTCAGCTCCCCTGTCCAAACAGGATGCAATCTGAGACCCTCTGAGTTTTTCATTCTCCTATACGTATTGCCTTTTGGTCCCATGTCAAGGAATTATTCTCATTAGAACAATAACAACAAAAACCCTTTGTTCTTTCATTGGTCTCTTGGGTGGTTTTAGTGGTATTGAACTCAGGCATACATTTGCTGTTTCTTGAAACCATGAATTCCACATCTCAATGGGATCATTACAGACCTCTAGCATGAGATAAATCAAATTGTATGGCATTTGTTTGAGAGATTTCTAAAGAACAAAAGGAGTGTACGTGTTGGGAGGAAGGATGGGGGTGGATGGAATCTATTCATATCTCCAAGATCATGGAAAACACCTCTCCTTAAAATAGCTGCCCTTTGTGGCAGGTACTGCTTGTTGCCTACCCCAAATCCATTTCCCTTCTTCCTTCCTAGCAGGATCCCTCATTTTGTTCAAGGCTGCAATGGATGTAGTTAAAAAGGCCCATGTCTCGAGTTCTTTTGTGTTATGGAACTGCTCTGTGTCTTGATTGTGACTATAGTTATATGGATCTGTGATAAAATGTCACAGAACCACATACACAGACAGATAAAAAATGAAAACCAAGTTCATGAAAAAAAAGCTGGTGAAATCTTAACGGAGTCAAACTTTAGTCAAATGTCTTCTGTCAGTGATTTTGATAATGTGCTACAGTTAAGGAAGATGTGACCACTGAGGAGGCAGTGTTATGGCTAACTGGGACCTCTCAGTATTTGTGCAATTTCTTGTGACTCTATAATTATTTCCAGATAAAAACTTAAAAATAAAGTTCCTGATGCAAACTTCTTTACAAATAAGGATGACCCTGTGACCCAACTTTGACCAATGGGAAAAAAGCAGAATTGCATAGATAGTGGTCCTGGGTAAGCTATTTTGTCATATTTAAAGGGGGAAGACTACTGCCTATGTTTTCACCTTTGTTTTTTTATCCTTCTTCCTGCATGGAACACACACATGGGGCCAGATATATACGTATAAAGTAGAAAGTTTGCCTATGCAGGTGAAGTAGAAAATTAGAAGGAACTTGGGTTCTTTACTCTGTTCTCCCAGGAAAACTACTTTGGGGTTTGGTATCATGTGAGAAAAAGAAACCCCATTATGTTTAAGACTGGGTAGTAGAGTTTATGTTTTTTGATGTTGCACGTAATGCTAAATGATACCTTCTTCTTTGTTCCAAATGCAACCATGGCCACCAAAAGTATGAGTGCCAGTGGACTTTTATGTCATCATCCTCCGAAGAACTTTGGAAAATGCCCTGGGAGTTCTGTGTTCTTATAACAGTTTATTCATGAGCTATCGGTATGCCTTTGGACAAGAAGTCCATTTTCTCTAAGATGAGAGAGTTGGACTTAAGAACACTGAATGCTCTTGTTTGTATAACTAAAGAAAAACCTTGAACCAGGAAATGCATAATGATGGAATCTAGGGACATGTTAAATCAGTACCTAGTAATCAAAGAGTATTGGTGGAGTAAATAATGTAAGAAATAAATGGATATTGGAAGGAAGGAGGCAGATTAAATCGTTTTCCACTACTTAGACTCCTTTTCTTTGTGAAAGAATAATCACTCCTGCTTATTCTCATACATCTGGTTGGGCTTCCTGGAAGAAGAGTAAACATGTTGTTTCATTGACTTTAGGCTTGGCCATATGACATGCTTTGGCCAGCGGAATGTGAGAGGATGTGATGTATATCACGTTCACACAAACTTTCGGAGGCAACGCAGATTTTCTTCAGAGTTCTTGCTCTTCTGTGCTATGAACACAGCCTTGGCTCACATAGTAACTCTCTTCCTTTCTACGTTACTGGATGAAAGAAAAATCATGGAACACACATACAGCCTAGCGGCAGTCTATCCACAGCTGAGCAAGGACTAAACCTTTGTTTTTGGAAGCCACTCAGATCACAGTCTTTGTTGCTACAGCCAAGCGGACTAGTACGGAGAGGAACCTAAAAGTCTTTAACAAGAAGCAGTCCATGGACGTAGCTGCAAAAGTGCAAAAGCTATAATCTAAGGAGGAGATTGTGATTAGAAGCCCGGAAATAGAGTCAGGCACCGAGGAATGGGAACTTGGGCTTCGTTTGGTAAATTCTCTAAATTCTGCCAAACATTCTATTTTCTACTATATGATACACTGGTTACAAGCAGGAGATCTGAAGCCAGGTATGTGCATTCTGATTGCAGTTTTTCCATTTGCAAATTGTGTGTCCTTGGTTAGGTGACATAGTGTAGTCTCTAAAACAGGGTAACAAACAGGATTTAACTCATTGGCTGGTATACAAGGAGGATTAAATGTACTCATACACAGCACTTCAAACAAGCGTTTTGTCTATATTATATACTCAATTGTTAGCTACTATTCGTATAAGAGGGTTTCTTCCCTCCATTATGCCACATTACTCTACTTTTGGCTAAAATAATAAGAAAACTACCAGAACTGTGAACATAAACACTGACCAATGGATAGAGATCTAGAAGGAATTAGGGTAAGACAAATGAAAATCAGAAAAATAAATCCAGGGGCGCCTGGGTGGCGCAGTCGGTTAAGCGTCCGACTTCAGCCAGGTCACGATCTCGCGGTCCGTGAGTTCGAGCCCCGCGTCGGGCTCTGGACTGATGGCTCGGAGCCTGGAGCCTGTTTCCGATTCTGTGTCTCCCTCTCTCTCTGCCCCTCCCCCGTTCATGCTCTGTCTCTCTCTGTCCCAAAAATAAATAAACGTTGAAAAAAAAATTTTTTTAGAAAAATAAATCCAATGAGAAATGCTTTATCTATCTATCATCTATCTATTCTTCCTTTCTATTTCTCTGTGATTGGTCTCTAAAGAAAAAAATAGATATATTTACCAAAGACAAAGGCAGATTTTAAAATGGTTTTGCATTTTTACCTGATGTGTCATTTTATTAAGTTAGAAAATTGTAAGCCTACACAAAACTGGAGAGAAACGTACAGAACTCCCACGTATCTATCACTTAAGTATAACATTTATCTACAATGACCATTCTTATTACAATGCCCTCTCTTCCCCTGCCCCGCTAGATTGTGAAGAAAATCCCAGATGTCATAGCATTCGGTTGAGTAACTTTGAAAAATCACTTACAATTATCTTTTTCTAATAAGAGATAGCATGTTTGGACTCTTAGAGTATTCTCATTAGGAGTTACGTAGCATCAGAAAATTAGAGTATGATAATTAACCGGTGGGTGGTGTCGCAGCTTGTTAAGATATAAAGTGTAGGCTGTGATCATGGTCTAGACCCAAGACACTGCCACACATGCTTCCCACATGGCTTCAGGGCACTTCTTGGGAGTGCAGTGGCATGAGAGAGATTTTTGAGAGTGGCACTTTAGAAAACCTTAAGAACAAATCAACGCAAAATATCAATTCACTTTATTTCAATATATATTTAAAGACCACCAAGTATACAATATGCTTTCATATTTAGGAAAATAGGTGAGTTCAAGATGGGCCCTACCTTTAGTGAGGATTAGTCACATCTATAATGAATTATAACCCAAGGCAGTTCGAAGTCTTGTAGTGTAGCATTCCAAACCAAAGGCTCTACTGTCACAGATGGAGTACAAATAATCTGAATTTGGGGAGATGAGGCAAAGAGAGACAGTTTCATAGAGGAAGCAATTTTTGAATTTAGCTTTTAAAAAATGAGTAGCATTTTGACAGGTGAACTAGGATGTGGGTGGGTAAAAGCCTAAAAAAATAAAAAAAAAATAGAAAAGAAAGAAAGAAAGGGAAAAAGCAAGCAAGCAAGCAATTTTAAAAAGTGTGAAAATTTGTATGGAAACCAATTTAACAATAAACTTCATATATTGAGAAAAAAATTAAAAAAATAAAATTACCAACTTAAAAAATGAAAAAAAATAATAAAATAAAATAAAAAGTGTGAAAATATACACATCTTTAACCCAGAAATCAGTGATGTTTTGGGTCCCAATTCTGGAACCTTCTGTCCAATGTTATATAAGTCCAATCAGTGTCCTCGAAACCTGTTTTTTAATAGATGCCATTTGCTGACGTAACACATTCTCTGCGTACTGATGAAATTTAATAGGCAAATCAAATGACGTAACATTTATATTCATTTTAAACGTTCCCATAAAACTAGACTCAGCAAACTATAACCCTTGGGCCAAATCTGACCCATGCCTGTTTTTGTAGATAAAGTTTCACTGGAACATAGTGATACCCATTTGTTTAGTATTCTCTATAGCGTATGGTGTTACAATTGTAGACTTGGGTGCTTCCAAAGGACCGTCTAACCTGCCAACCCTAACAGATTTACTGAGTATCAGGACGACGGTGAGCTGAATAAGGTATTTATAGTGCAAAACTTAAGTAGACACTCATGCTCAGGAGTGCCCGCATGACCCCGAGAGTGACAGCTTCTTTACATTTTATGCCTTAGATGCCTCACTTGCCTTACCCTAATCCTGGCTCTGTATTTACTACCTGGCTCTCTCTAGAAATGTTCTTCTAAACCTTGCTATAAAATAAAAGGATTTATAGCAGATTATATTCATAAATTATTGAGCAGTGTTCCTGGGATGGATGAAGCCTGTTCATTCTCCAATGGATGAGAAGGGTGGGAAGTGATGGATTTAACGTGCGTTAATTATCATTCTTTATTATCCATTATTTATAGCAATGTGTCACTGAAGGGTACCAGAATATGCCACCTGAAATTAGGCCACTTTGGCATAAGAGTATTTTGAGTTAAAGGCAATTAAGAGCCAACAGACACAGGGAAAGCTCTTCACCTCCCACTAACTGCCTAAAAATAAAGTATAAATTTCCCCTTTATGAGGAAATTTACATTTCTAAAGGAAATTTCCATTTGTGTAGATGTGTCTGTATCAGGAAGAGAGACAACTTTTGTCTTCTCAGAGACTCTAATCTGCATAGCAAGACAACCCTTATTTATCATACATTTCTTCCCCCTCATCTTCCCAGAACTTGCCTCCCCTGCCCAGAAGCCCTTTGTTTAGCCTAAGGTGGTATATAAGCCTAAGTCTTCTAGCTGCCTCCTAGAGCCACATTTTCTCCTTTGTGAAGTCTGGGGTGTATGTACGTAATTATGACTGTTTTTTCTCTTGCTTGTCTGTCTTTTATCAGTTTGATTTGCAGGCCCCATCCACAGAATCTAGGAAGGTAGAGGTGAGAGCGTTCAGGGCAAGTCTCCCCAAAATGTGCCACTTTGGCAGGTGGACTATTTTGAGCTAAAGGCAATTGAGGCCCTGTGGACTCAAGAGAAACCTTGTGTCTCCTTTAACTACCTAGAAGAATCTAAATGGAAGAGTCTTTCCCAGAATTAGAATTATGACCAGAGATCAAGTGTATCTGAGTGACCCATCTGTGTGGGAGAGCCAACATCTAATTACCAAACATCTGCTTTTCTTATTGCCCTGTGAACAGCCCTCCTCCGTTTGAAACCCCAAGCCCCTAGCTCATTCCTTTCACTTAGGGTGGCATATATACTTCGTGTTATTTTCTGTCTTTGAACTTCTTGTGTATATGGAGTTCCCATACATAGAAAATTAAATTCAATTTTCGGTTAATGTATCTCATGTCAACTTAATTCTTAGACCAGCCAGAAGAATCTTTGAAAGGTAGAGGAAAATTTTTCCTCCCCAATAGAAGAAAAAAGATTTTTCTTCCCCTATGTCATTAAATAGAAATGCTAGTTCACCATTTCTGCAAAGTATCCTGGGGCCAGGACTGGTGATTCTAGCATGAATGATCCAGTCAAATAGGATTTATTTGTTGGTCTTTTCCCTTTCCTGTTTATCTTACATATGGTTTTCTTTTCCAGATATTTCCCCGATGCTCGTGTTGTTTTAAACTTCAGGTTAGATATACAGCTTTGAATTGTATACATTTTAAATCAGTGTGTGCATGGAGTTTAATAAAATTACTCTCATAAAATGGAAGTAATAAATTTTTTCTGTTTTTACAAATGAATAGAACCAAACAACAGAAGATTGGTCAGAATAAGTGAAAGCTGAAATGGCATAAGAATGCCTCTTACCCCTTCATCCTCTGCTGGTTTTTCTCCACTCCTGCAAGCTGCTCTAAATAGCATTGTGAATATGCTCGAATTACCAGGTTTCCAGGGCTTCTAGTGGAGCATTTTCTTATGTGAACCCTATTGTCACATCAGTGAGGGCATTCCTTTCAGAGAAAATTGCTTTGGATTTTCACGTAAATTTTTTTATCCATCTTCTTGTAGCTCTTGACCATGTAAACGATTTCAAGTTGTGTAGCTTGAGAGCATCATATCACTAATGCCACCAACGATGGACAGAACCAGGGACCCAGCTATAATGAGGATAAGTTGTAAGGTTTTTAAATTTCTTTCTATAAGAATACAGAGCTACTTAGTTAAGAAATGAATATTGTTGGATAGATATAAAATATTATGTAATGAAAGAAGTCACTGAGTCAACATTATAGTCTAACCAAAACGATTGCAAGTGGTGGGAAATGCCAAGTTGCATTTAGGGCTTTCAAAGCATTCCAGAGTGAAAAACAGGGTTTTTTTTTTTAAACAGCTGTGCAAAAAAGTAAATATCAAAGCAGAGGTAAACAGAACAAATGTCTTGATTCTCCCGGTAAACTTAGAGATCATAAATTTTTAATAAGTTTAATCAATATGGACTACTAGAAATTAGTATTCCACATGCAAGCGTGGAAAATTGAATACGTAACGTTTACCCAAGGTCAAAATAAAAAGCTTAGGAAAGGTGGTAGTGTGCTTTGCTTAAAGGACAGAGAAGGCAAGGCACAGAAAAACCAAAGGGTGGTTGAAACTAGGAAAAATATACATCGTCCGTTGTCACCATTCATAGCAGACTTTTTGCAGCTCAGAAATCCCGCTGAGCAAGGTCCCTAGAAATTCAAATCGGGGACAAATGATTGGATATTGTTTATACATCCCACAAGCCTCAGGAAGAAAACCACCCTTCCCATCCTCTCCAAAGGGCCCCCGCTCCATACTCCATCAAGTGGTACACAATAGGGTGCTTATGTGGTGTTTAGTCCTTCCTCAAAAGAACCTGGCATCAATCTCAGTGGGAGACAGGATATCAGAATAAATAGGTCATTGTTCCGTTCCATCAGGGCGATTCTGGTGTTCCTGTTGCTTGACAAAGACACCAGTGCCGGGAAGTGCGGCTGATTGTTTCATGGAACTCACATTTTAACGTTCTCCTCACTTGCTTCTTTGGAGTGGTTCCTCTGCTACAGGCCCATCTGGGGAAAAGGTCTTGATAGCCAAGCCACTGGGAGGTAGCTCTTTCTTTTGTGCCGCTTCTCCTGTTCACCATCTGTTACTAATTACTTAGTAGTTCCATTTGCTGGGCGTTTTAGAAATGGAAAAGGGCGCAGGCAGCTTCAGGTCTGGGTTGGGGAAGGTCTTGTGTTTAAAGGTGGAACGAGAAAGCCTTGTGATCAGTCCCAGGAGACCTGTAGAAGTTGGATCCTGGCTTGATGCTATTTCTTCTTTTCATGGTAATGAGAACGCATTGTAGCCGCTCTCCTCTGTGTGATTTGATAGGAACCAACTGGATTTAGGAATTTTGGAAACGTGCCTCTGTTAGTTTGCTAGGGCTGCCATAAGAAAGTACCGCAGACTGGGGGTGGGGGCTTAGGCAGCAGAAATGTATTTTCTCACAGTTCTGGAGGCTGGAAGTCTAAGGTCAAGGCGTCAGCAGGTTTGGTTTCCTCCGAGGCCCCTTTCCATGGCTTCTTGGTGGCCATCTTTCCCTGTGTCATCACATAATCTTTCTTCTGTGTGTCTGTGTCCTAATCTCCTCTTCTAAGAACACCAGTCATATTGGAATAGGACCCACCCTCATGACCTCACTGAACTGTAATCATCTTTTTAAAGACCCTGTCTCTAAACAGTCACATTCCGATGCACTGGGGGATAGGGCTTCATCATATAAATTTGGGGGGGTCCTACATCTCTCAGCCTATAACAATACCTTTTGCACTCCTTACTGGCAGCAAATCTTCTTTTGGCTTAGGATTGGATAAGAAAGTATCTGGTTTATAAATCTCACCTCAGCTGCTGAGGGCCCACCTCATACAAGAGAAATGTCTTTTGACTACTCAGATTAGGACAGCAGCAGGCTCTGTGCTGCTGGCTCTAACATGGAGTTTTCCTAAGTTTCCTCAGAATGGGGTGAGGGCTGAAGGGTAGATCTCTCTGTCAAATGCTGATGAGAAGAAATAAGTTGAACTGAAAAAGTAGAACTTGAAAAACTTGGCACATGATTTACTGTATTATGTGTACCTTACTTTTTTGTAAGGGGAGGAGCAGGAGAGAGGGGGAAAGAGAGAGAGAGAGAGAGAGAGAGAAAGAAAGAAAGAGATAGAGAATCCTAAGTAGGCTCCATGCTGATGCGGACTTGATCCCATGACCGCAGGGACCCCATGACCCCAATGCAGGACTTGATCCCACAACCCCAGGATCATGACCTGAGCTGAAATCAACAGGTGGCAGCTAAAACCAATTGAGCCATCCAGGCGCCCCTGTACTTTACTTTTTTGACATAATTATTTTCTATTTCTTCCCCCCCCATGTAAGTTTTCCTTTTCATCTTTCTTTTGATGGCGATTTAGAAATATTTTATTGCACCTCTATCTTTTATTATGTCATCTAAATCTAATTAAGGCAGCAACTTTTATCAAAATTTATTTCTCTATTACTATTGTTTATCAAAACCTGCCTTTATTTAAATTTTTCTTAGTGTTTATTTTTTTGAGAGGGAGAGAAAGAGAGAGAGAGAGAGCACAAGCAGGAGAGGGGCAGAGAACGAGGGAGGCACAGAATCCAAAGCAGGCTCCAGGCTCCGAGCTGTGAGCACAGAGCCCAATGTGGGGCTCAAACCCAAGAACCATGAGATCACGACCTGACCTGAAGTCGGATGCTTAGCTGACTGAGCCACCCAGGCACCCCAAAACCTGCCTTCATTTTAATTATCACTATTAGTATCCCTAGAATACTAAATATATTTAAAATAACCCTTTTATGTGTATATATATCAAGTGTTAATCTAATTTTCCATTAATCTAAATAATTTTATTTAAAAATTTTAAGTCCATAAATTTGAAACAAACTTAGAATATCAACAACTAGAAGTATAACACGACAGCAAACAAGTAGCAGTAAGGTATCTGAGCTAAAACTATCATTGGTGATTAATCCTGATCTGGTAGAAGCCAGATAGAATAAATTGCCCTTCTCTTACAAAGGCACACAGCTTTCTCTCTCTCTCGATGCTGCACTTGGTGGCTGGAGAAGTCACCTTCCACTGTCAGACTGAGATGGCTCTGTAAGAGCCACCTGGAGGAGAAACAAGATGTGGCCAAGACAGAAGTTGAGGAATTTAGGTCATTTCTTTCCAATGACTTGAGGAACGATGGCAATCTCTCTAAAACATAAATGTGGTAACTGGATACAAATCAGTGCCATGTGGTGGACAGCACGTCCCAGTCTTTAAGACTCTGTTAAAGATACAATCATCTTTTCCTCTCACAATAGCCTTGTGACAGCGGGCAGTGTGTCCCCTCAGTTCTAAGTCACAGGGAGGTCACGAGGTGTCTAATCTTCATTTGAGATGAGGAAACTGAAACTCTGAGGAAAAAAAAGACAATGATTTCCTCATCTGTTAGTCAGAAAGCTCATTGGGAAGTTTATGTATTGGTGGCAGCTTTGTGGGATATACTGATAGTCTCGGATGGAGTTACACGGTTTTTTATCGCACGGCCACAATAGACAGACACAAGCCTTTCCTTGAGAAAAGTAAGTAAATCCAGGGTTACATAAATCTTTCCACTTTACAGATTTTTTAAAAATTTCTTTTATCAGAGAGTCTGTTGTATCTACTTTTATAAAGTTGTAACACTTTCATGGTGTCCAATAAGTTGGACACCTGAGGATTATGCACATATGTAAACAAAATTGGAATCAGGCTAAATATATTTGTTCTTACAAATAGAATGTTGTAAGGACTTCTCACAATTTCTAAATGGATTGTACAATCTTTTTTTTAAAAATTTTTTTAACGTTTATTTATTTTTGAGACAGAGAGAGACAGAGCATGAACAGGGGAGGGTCAGAGAGAGGGAGACACAGAATCTGAAACAGGCTCCAGGCTCTGAGCTGTCAGCACAGAGCCCGACGCGGGGCTCGAACTCACGGACCGCGAGATCATGACCTGAGCCGAAGTCAGCTGCTTAACCAACTGAGCCACCCAGGTGCCCCTGGATTGTCCAATCTTAATGTGCATGCTTTACATTTTTTTAAACCTTGTGATACTAGTTAGACAAAGACAAATACCGTATGATTTCATTCATATGTGGAATTTAAGACACAAAACAAATGAGGAAAGGAGAGAGAGAGAGAGAGAGAAACCAAGAAACAGAGTGTTAGCTCTAGAGAACTGGTGGTTACCAGAGGGAGGGTGGGGGGATGGGTGAAATAGGTGATGGGAATTAAAGAGCACGTGTATCATGATGAGCACTGAGTAAGGGATAGAACTGATGAATCACTATATCATATGCCTGAAATGAATACGACACTGTATGTTAACTGGAATTAAAATAAAACACTTAATAAAAAAAAAGCATGCTATTTATCCTGGAACCAAACTGACTAAAAAAGTCTTTGGAGGGAAGGCACTATTTCTTGACACTTTCTCCTCTTTTATTGGCTACTTTTTACTGAGTTAATCAGATAAGTGAGTGGAAGAAAAGCATTTTAGAAATGGGACACGGGATAAATAGATTTTGAAGGTTGGGAGGTAGTGAGAAGAACAGAATCTAGTGGGTCGAATCTAGTGGGTCTTCTGTATAGTTAGGAGACATCTACAGCAATAATCAATCAGTGTTATTTATGGAAAAAATCTGTAGCATTCGTTGCTCTAACAATAATCTGAAGCCTATTGGGCTTAGAACCTGTGATGGCCAGGTCTACCAGGCAATGTAGTGCAGGTGCGGACAATTTTCATCACACAGCACTGGCATGTGGGGAAAGGAAACAACTTCAGGAGGAGGCAAACAAGTACCAAAGAGCAAGCATGGAAAACATCCTAGGGGTGACTGGGTGGCTCAGTCGGTTAAGCGTCTGACTTCGGCTCAGATCATGATCTTGCAGTTCATGAGTTCTGGCCCCGCGTCGGGCTCTGTGCTGACAGCTCACAGCCTGGAGCCTGCTTCAGATTCTGCGTCTCCCTCTCTCTCTGCCCCTCCCCTGCTCACAGTCTGTCTTGCTCTGTCTCTCAATAATAAATAAACATTAAAAAATTAAAAAAAAAAAGAGAAAGAAACCATCCTATGACTCCTTCTGACTTGACCATGGCCAAGCCCTGAGACTTTATGAGACATGAACTTCTCTGCTCCTTTAAGATGCTAGGGACTGAACACAACACAACCACATCTCCCCAAACTAGTCATTTGCTTTTCCATCACTCTCTGACCTCAACACCAAAGCCTCCTTACAATGGGACTGTGTTATTGGTACTTTTCATTTAATAAGTCACTCTATGATATTTCTTCATGAAGTGTCAACTTAGCCTAAGTTTACCTTTTCTCAAATTATATCCTACCACCGATTCCCACTAAATTCAATCAAATATAATAAATGGGCATATTTCCCATATATTCCAGAAGAAATTTTTTTCCCACCAAACTCCAAACATCATTTGGGTAAACACTTAGTGTACCACCATGTCATAGCATTTCAGTTTTAAGGCTGAAATCTTTTAATCATGTGCTTAAAGTAAATGGAAAATGGGTCATAGGATCCATTAATCTCATTTTATTTTGTTTTGCTCTTCTAGCACATTCTAAATTTTCATATGTGACAGCCATTAATATTACATTTTAATTGAATCTCACTTTTACTTCCCTTTTTATACTCAGTATTAGTGATTTAAAAAAAAATCATTTGAATTCATTTGTCCTGGCATCCAAAAGTAGGACATTTCAGCTCTCGTAATAATTGCATACAGAAGAGATGAAATCATCTGTTGGTTTTAAATGCTTTTAAGTTGAAAATAATTTCCATATGGCTGAATTAGGCATGATCTCCACACTCATAAAGATCCATATGGCTGAAATTATGTATACATGCCTTTAGATAAAGTGGAGAGATATGAAAATTTTTACCACCAACAGCATATAAATTAGCAAGGATGGATCACTTTTCCAGGGCATCTAAAATCGAAATGCCAGTAACGAAGACATTAGCGATCAAGATTTGGTTTTAAAAGTAAAACATGGGACGCCTGGGTGGCTCAGTCGGTTGAGCGTCCGACCTCAGCCAGGTCACGATCTTGCGGTCCGTGAGTTCGAGCCCCGCGTCGGGCTCTGGGCTGATGGCTCGGAGCCTGGAGCCTGTTTCCGATTCTGTGTCTCCCTCTCTCTCTGCCCCTCCCCCGTTCATGCTCTGTCTCTCTCTGTCCCAAAAATAAATAAGCGTTGAAAAAAAAAAAAGTAAAACTTGGGGCGCCTGGGTGGCGCAGTCGGTTAAGCATCTGACTTCAGCCAGGTCACGATCTCGCGGTCCGTGAGTTCGAGCCCCGCGTCAGGCTCTGGGCTGATGGCTCAGAGCCTGGAGCCTGTTTCCGATTCTGTGTCTCCCTCTCTCTCTGCCCCTCCCCCGTTCATGCTCTGTCTCTCTCTGTCCCAAAAATAAATAAACGTTGAAAAAAAATTAAAAAAAAAAAAAAAGAAAAAAAAAGTAAAACTAAAAACATCTATAATTATCAGCACTTACTATGTGCTTGATACTGTATTAAGTGCTTTATACAGATCATCAAATCAGGGGTTGGCAAACGTCCGCTGTGGGGAGCCTTTTAGACTGTGGGAGCCATACAGTCTTTGTCATAACTACTCAGCTCTGTCATTACAACACTGATGCAGCCAGAGAGGGTCCTGAACACACGGTAGTGGTAGTGGCTTTGTTTCGATGAGGCTTCATTTACAAAGACAGACAGGGAGCCTAATTTGGCCTGTTGGGCTCTCGTTTGCCAACCTTTGATCTAAATGAATTCTCATAAGTAACGGATGGCTACCTACTGAGGGCATACCTCTAAGCCATTGAAGCTTGCTGACAATGCAATGGAGAAAATTAGAAAATTTCTCCTCCAGCACCTGGATACGCAGGATCCACGTCTGCAAATAGTCTCCAGGTCCACATCTTTGGGAGTGTCAGAATTTCTCCGCATCCTGGCTCCCCTTGGGGCACTGAGCATAGGCTTAAGACTGTGGTCCAGGACCACAGTCTGTGGGGTTATCAGGCGTCTGCCACTACTTGGATTTAGGACACTGGTTTACCTATACAAAAAAACCGTATGTCTAGCAAATCACTTGCGGAAACCCTTTTCCTAGTGAATTAGCAGTGTCTAGACTCAAGGATAGGGAATCATACCATGACACTTATGTCTCCATCGTCAGGCATGCATGATAAGGTCAGCTCTCCTCTCGTCTGCTTCCACAAGGGTGCTTCCTTTGTACTCACCTGACCTCCTCCTCCGGCTTTCTGTCGTAACCTATGGAACCTCATTCCATTTTAAATAAACTCTCCTTCATCCACAGAGTCTCCATAGAATCCCTTTTCTATGTGTTCTGTCTTCATTAGGCTTCCTATTTCCATCTGGCCCTTGTCAACTTGTGTGAGGCTATAGAGTTATCCCTGCCTTCAGCCCTTGGGCCACATGGGGACCGTCACAGCCTGTGTCTCTGGGATATTGCCTTTACCACATTCTCTTACTCAACTAAGCCATCCAAAAATGGTCGGAAAAAAAAAAGTAGAACTGACAGTATTTCATTCACTCCTTTATCTTTAACCAGTTACTGTATAGACAACTCTCAAGCCTGTATCACTGGCTGGAATCTTCTGAGCTCCTGAAATTTAAATATAACTGTGTAAATACATTTTCCATTTGGTTGTTCCACAAGTAGCTCAAGCTTACTACACTCAAAGATGAGTTCATGACCCTCCGTACAAACGAGTTTTTCCTTAGATTGGTGAATGAAACCACCATCTAGTCTCTTATCAAAATCAGAAACCTGGGGGAGACCTTGACTCTTCCCTTGACATGAAGCTGGTCCTGTAAGATCTAGTTCTCTGACCTCTCCTGTAGCTATTTCTAAGTGGTTCCCAATATTTGTCCCCCCAAATCTTCCTTTTTCCTACTTAATAATCATATATTGATAATTAAAATGTTTACTTGGAATAAAGGCTACTTTTTCCCAGACTCATCTGCAGCTAGAGGTAACTATGTTACTAAGCTCAGATAAGGAGAGGCAAGCAGAAGTCTTATGTGTGACCGCCAGGAAGGATTCTTAAACAAAGGATGCACTGCCCATTTTTTCCTTCTCTCTTTCCTGGTGTCTGCAATGGAGGTATTATTGCTGCTTCTTGAATAGCCATCCTGGACCTTGAAGTGGAATCCACATTTTTGAGGATGGAGAAGCAGCAGCATGGAGGAGTCTTGGTCATGAAAGAATTTTTTTTCTATGTTTACTTATTTTTGAGACAGAGACAGAACGCGAGCAGGGGAGGGGCAGAAAGAAAGGGAGACACAGAATCCGAAGCAGGCTCCAGGCTCTGAGCTGTCAGCACAGAGCCCAACGCGGGGCTTGAACCCACAAACTCTGAGATCATGACATGAGCTGAAGTCAGACGCTTAACCAACTGAGCCATCCAGACACCCCTGTCGTGGAAGAATTTAAGAATTTGCCTTATCAGCTTCCAGTCTGGGATTGGGAACAAATGGATTCTTTTCACATACCAACAGAAAAAAAGAAGAAAGAAAAAGAAATACTATACACATAATACCAACACACACACACACACACACACACACACACACACACACACATTTATCTTGTTTAAGCCACTCTTACTTTGTATTTTTTTCTCTAACTCACCTTACCAATTCTCCATCTACAAAAACCTTTCTAAAAAGCAAATCTGATCATTTTATTCTTCCCATTACAACCCTTCAGTGATTCTTGTTTGTCTCTAGGATGAAGTCCCAACTCCTTAACAAAGCATAAACCATACTGACTCCTGGCATCTTCCCTCATGGATGCAACCAGTGCAATTGTGATAATAGCTCTTCCTGGGTTGAACTTCTTGTGAAATCTCCTCATAAATCAGGTAAATCTAAAATCGAGGCTAACATTTATTAAACTTATACTATTGTCTAGCTCTAAGAGCTCTCTATAGATTAACTTGTTCAATCATGAAAAGAACTTTGTAAAATAGTATTATTATCCCTACTTTATAACAGAGATACTGAGGCATAGAGAGACAAGTTGAATTTCCCAGTCTTGCCTAATAATGCATACTAGGGCCAGGGTTTAATTCCAAGCAACCTAACTCAGGAGCCTGCTTAACTACTATGCAATATGTCACCCACCAGTGCTATAAAGACTAATTCTAAAAGCTTCAAAGATTTTCCAGGGCTCCCTCTTTCCTTCCCATAAACTTCCCATATCAGAAGCAGAGGCCTGTGCTGTTCCCATCTTTCCCGAGATCACTTCAGTAAAAGTGGGGAGAGGGGCTGTTTCATGATTCTCTCATTAACTCCTAAGTCATTTGAAGTATGAGCTCACTGAAGTATGGTTCACTTGGATACTTTACATCATTCTAGGAAATGTCTAGCACTAATTATAATGCGCTCTTACAGTTAATGCCTACTATACAATGCAAATTCATCTATAGTGCATTAACCCCAAGCTTCTAAATATTTTCAGTTTAACTTTTACTTTCCCAAGGTGAACTCAGTCATGAAAACCAACAGTTACTAGGAATTTCCTCATCTTGTAGCAAAGTAAAACACATGCATTCCAGCTGAATGAAAAGAGAAAATTTGCTCTCTGTAAGTGCTCAGAGAACCAGAAATATTTTAATCGAAGCTTGGAGTTTTGTAATCTTTATATTAGTTTTATGCCTGAGCATGCATAAACAAACAAGATTAAGGGCAAATGAAAGAGATTTAAAATTATAGGACATTTTCTAAATGATTTCCTCAGTAATTCTTTGGAAATGCGCAGGACCTATTACTTTCTACTATGGCCAAGTCACAGAACGATAGACCAGTTCTTAGTGTCAAAAGTTGAAATTCTATCCAATTAACTGGTTACAACATTACTAGAATTACTTCTCACAACGTTCTGTGTAAAAATACTTAGAATACACTGGCAAACACTTCTTTGCTATTAAGACATTTCACTGACGTCTGGGGCACCTGGGTGGCTCAGTCCATTCAGCGTCTGACTTTGGCTCAGGTCATGATCTCACAGCTCGTGAGTTCGAGCCCCACATCAGGCTCTCTACTATCAGCACTGAACCTGCTTTGGATCTTCTGTCTCCCTCTCTCTCAAAAATAAACAAACATTAAGAAAAAAAAGGGAAACGTATTTCACTGATGCCTTGGCTTTGTCAATGTCTGTCTACTTATTAATAACTGGAATACATTTATTAATACCCAATCTTGTTCCAGAAAGGATTTAAAGCAACTTATTAGGATACATATGAAATAGCAAATAAATGAGGGAAAACGAGTCAGGGAAGTCCAGTAGAAGCAAGGATGAGTCAGGACACAAAAAAATCACGCTATGAAGTCATGCATACTTGCTAGAGGTGTGCCAACAGCTTGATTTTAAGTTTCTGCTGGCCGATTAGAAGGAAACTTTATAGGTGGGTGATTCACGCTATTAATAATGTTAAAACTATCTAGTTGCTCAAGATGTGAATAAGGTTATTGGATTCCAAAATCAGAATTTTCTCCTATAAGTCTTTACAGAAAGAGAACACACAATGTAATGTCATCAACCTCATCTCGATGGTAAACATAGACACAAGTTGTACAGAGGACGTTCATAAAATATACCATAGCATTGGCTCCCGGCCGCTTGGCAAAGCGCAATCAAGTAAAAGACTTAGTGGGGCCCCTGTGACAGACCATAAGCCCAGGACTCCCTGGGGGCCTGGCCCAAAGAAGTGTAGATCAGAGAATTCATAATAGTACTTTCTAACATTTATATATGCAAGAATAAAAAAAAATATGAAAGATGAATTTCTATGCTTGTTTTGCAGAGATTTTGGGTTGGTTCGTCTGGAGTGGAACCCTCCTCTCCTGAAGTGATTCCAGTGTAGAAGGTAGGGGAAGCCCAATGGAAGGGACAGAGACCAAAAGTGACAGGCAGCATTATTTGATGTAAATTAACGAAGCATCCTTCCACTATGAGAATAATTAATCTGTAACGACTTGTTTTGGAGCAATGTTAATGAAAAATTAGTGGCCTTACCCTCCTACTACGGAGGATGTTCTCCTGGAAAATGGTCTTGGATTTTAACTCTTCTCCACAAAGTGAAAACACCTGCTGCATCAAAAAATGGAGGGAAATAGGAACTCATTCAGGATCACTGAGTGTAGATTCTTGAAGGTGATATTCCTTAGATGCATGGGTATGGAAAGAGGTCTTCTGGGATATTGAGCACTTTTCAGAAAATGGTGGCTTCATATGGTGGGTGCTATGGCATGGCATCCAGATTCCCACTTCAGGACTGAGACAATTGATCACCCGGCTGCCATGAGTATTTCCTTCTGATGGCTTACAGATAAATGTCTGTAGGCGTTGTCCCCCTTCATCAAGCTTACACCTGTGGGGCAGCCGGTGTCCCACGGTTAGCTGGTGTGGA
Source organism: Prionailurus viverrinus (assembly GCF_022837055.1). Classification (NCBI taxonomy): domain Eukaryota; kingdom Metazoa; phylum Chordata; class Mammalia; order Carnivora; family Felidae; genus Prionailurus; species Prionailurus viverrinus. Next base: position 12,421,194 of record NC_062569.1, read on the forward strand.
GGTGCAGGACCTGGACAGCCTGCAGTCCATGCAGCTCTAGAACTCAGTGTGGGATCGACTGAGGTCTTTGTTGAACGTGCACCACAGTTCAGCTTCTTCCTCCACCCAATTCTTTGTTCCTCACTCCTTGGATCCTTAGGGCATTCCTCCAAAACTTTCCACCTACCGATCTCCATCTGAGATCTCCAACTGCTTCCAGAAGAACCTGACCTGACAGTGGGTTCAGAACTCCCGGGTTTCACCTCAATGACATTATTCATGTTACTTTGTTCCAGAATTTTAGTTCCCAATCCGCCACTCCTTTCTGCATCCTTCCTTTTCCTTTTTCTCCTGCTCTATCCTTGATATTTAAGGGCCCCTACTCTGGATCTCTTGTTTCCTCTATCACTGACCTTATTAGGCTGTATTTTCTTTTTACTCTGTGTGAGCCTGACCTCAAGCACACACATACACGTACAAAGCCCTGAGGTTTCTGTGATCTAAGGCATTTGAGAAATTTGGAGTTAAACAAATGTGAGTTGCTGCAGGAGTTCTGAGTCTTTAAAAAGCTCATGTAACAGAGGCACCTGAGTGGCTTAGTCAGTGAAGCATTAGTCTTTTGATTTTGATTTTGGCTGCGGTCATGATCTCATGGTTTGTGAGATCGAGCTCTGCATCGGGATCCGAGCTGACAGCACGAAGCCTGCTTGGGATTCTCTCTCTCTCCCTCTCTCTGCCCCTCCCCTGCTCGTACTTTCTCTCGAAATACATGAAAAAAAAAATGAAAAAAAAACTTATAAAATGCTCATATAACATACAACTATGATTTTTTTTATTTTTTTATTTTTTTTTTTAAATTTTTTTTTTTTGACGTTTATTTATTTTTGGGACAGAGAGAGACAGAGCATGAATGGGGGAAGGGCAGAGAGAGAGGGAGACACAGAATCAGAAACAGGCTCCAGGCTCTGAGCCATCAGCCCAGAGCCCGACGAGGGGCTCGAACTCACAGACCGCAAGATCGTGACCTGGCTGAAGTCGGACGCTTAACCGACTGCGCCACCCAGGCGCCCCACAACTATGATTTTAAAGCATACAATTCAGTGGCACATAGTACATTTATGGTGTTGTGCAACTGGCACCCCTGTCTAGCTCCATAACATTTCTATCGTTCCAAAAAGAAATCCTGTACTCATTAAGGGGTCACTTTCCACTGCCTTTCCTCCTGCCCCCTGAAAACCACTAATCTGCTTTCTATCTCTATGGATTTACCTAATCTGAATATTTCATATAAATGTAATCATATAACACGATATGTGATCTTTTGTGTCTGACTTCTTTCATTTGTTTAGCATAATGTTTTTGAAGTTCATCCACATTGTAGAATGTATCAACACTTCATTCCTTTTTATGGATGAATAATATTCTATTGTATGGATGTACCACTTTTATTTATGTATTCATCACTCAATTGACATTTGGGCAGTTTTCACCTTTTCGTTATTATAAATAGCATTGCTATTAACATTTGCATACAAGTTTTTGTGTGGGTACCTATTTTCATTTCTTTTTGATATATCCTTAGGAGTGGAATTGAGGAATTTTGATGATAATTCTATGGTTAACTTTTTGAGGAACCAAAACACTTTTTAAACAGCATATTTGATAGTAAGATACCTGGGAGTAACACCCTTTGAAAAGCTTTCTGTATGAATTCACTTTAAGATGTTAATGGTTAATTATGAGTTAATGTGTTTAACCTTACAATTGTCTGATGCTCCAGGAAGCTTTAACTCAAAGACTTGAATTTGGAATAATGGAATTTTAGGGTCAGGATCTACAAAGGGGAGAGATTTTTGAGAAAAGGTATCTTTTAGCATGCTATGCCAGAGGTTCCCTATTCCTCTTATTTTTGTAATCTATTTCTGAACTCTTAATTTTCCTTTATCTTATTTTTATTCTGGAAAAAAATTTAGAGGGGGAGGAAACAATTTGGCTTTATACATTTCTATAATGTTTAGGCATTCATAGAAATATATCCCTTAAGTCTCCTGGATACTGTAGGGGAACAAAACTATAAATATTGCCATGATACACACAAATTAGCTCAAGTAATATCTGTTTATTATTTAAATAATTTTATTATATATTTAACATTATATGTCTTATGTTATATATATAACATATGGATATTTATATGTCATATATATTATATGTGCACATTATATGTAAAAACTGTATATTACATATACTATTTTCACATATATCATATTTGGGCATGGTATATGTCATAGATATTTTACATATAAATATATCTCTTTAAACCTCAAGGAATATTTTTGCTTACTTAGAGGTCAATTAGCAGTGATAAGGGACACTTGGGTGGCTCAGTTGGTTGAGTGTCTGATTTCAGCTCAGGTCATGATCTCAAGGTCTGTGGCTCAGAGCCTGGAGCCTGTTTCAGATTCTGTGTCTTCCTCTCTCTCTGCCCTTCCCTTGTTTACCCTCTGTCTCTTTCTCTCAGGAATAGATAAACATTAAAAAAAAAGTTATAACACTTAAATTTTCTTTTCAAACACCTCAAAGAAACTGTTAATTACCTTTCAATGTAACATGATGTACTTTGCCAAGCCTGGTCTGTGTAAGGATCATATCAGTTACCTCATTATGACGGCAGACTGAGCGGATATGGAAGACTTTTTATTCTACTTTGAGCATATAGAAATGCTGAGTAAATCATTTTTCCCTACCGATATAATAGTTAGCATGCATGAAATCCTTCAACTGCATAATCAAAACAAAGAGTGGCAAATCTCCACATACCAAAGCTGAAGAGAGGATCCAAAGGTTGAGCATGCAAGGGAGTTGAAGACTTGTGGTCCAAGTGTCTATAGGGGATGGTGTGCTGATGCCATCATAGGGACAAGGGTCACAAACTATGATCAGGAAATGACTTTGAAAGTACTGATGACCTGGGCTTAGAAAAACTCTGCCTCCAAACCTTTTACATGGTACACATTTGTGACTCTCACTTATGTAGGCCTCAGTTTGCAAATATATTATATATTTCACCCAACATTTATACATATTTTGTATTGGAATATTTTCCCAGGATATTCTGGTTTATTACTGCACATTTAAATCAGTGATAAGAGCAAATGTAAACTAATTAAACTTTCCTATTAAAAGACAAAGATTATCGGGGCGCCTGGGTGGCTCAGTTGGTTAAGCGTTCAACTCTTGATTTCAGTCCAGGTAAAGATCCCAAGGTCTTGGGATCGAGCCCTGAGTCAGGCTCTGTGCTGGGCATGGAACCTGCTTAATATTCTCTCTCCCTCCCGTTCCCCTCCCCCACTTGCAAGCACACATGTTCTCTCTCTCTCAAGGAAAAAAAAAAGACAACGATTTTCACATTGCATTAAACATGCACATTACTAGGAATCAACTACATGTATTTATCAACGTGGATAGTTCTTCATATCATATTGGAAAAGAGTGAATCACAGCTGCATGGATTCACATGAATCAATCTCTAAAGTAGAATGCATCTTGTATGACCTCATTTATATAAAGTGAAAAAACAAGCAGAAGTAGACATAGGTCACCATGTCATTGATTTTCTTTAACTGTACTAACGTCTATGTAATATACATTCCAAATTTTTAAAAGAGTAAAAAAAGCAAATTACAGATTGGTACGTATAGCATGATGTCATTTATATAAATTGTAATAGCACAGTTTATATTGTCATTGGGTAAATACATATGTAGAAAAAAATATTAAAAAATACACTGCAGTGATCAATGCCAACCTCACAGTAGTGATCGGTTCAGAAATGGGGGTTTGGAAATGAGAGTGAAAAGAGGGTAAAAAGGGGACTTTTAAAGTTTCTATAACAAACGTTTTTAAACTGAAAAAACAATTTGAAAAAGAAAGTCAGAATAAAAAGTTTATGTAATGGTGAGATGCCAGTGAACACTCAAAGCAGCTCATTGCTGGGGTCTAATTCCTTCCATGACAATTTAGAAAGTAGTTGAACCATTAAACTATAGACATATAAAGGTTAAATTTTGGGCAGTATATCAGAGTCCATATTGCCAGAATAGCTCACATCCAAAAAAAGTTTTAATGGAGAAGGAGCTCTGGGGGGGGGGTGGGGTGGGGGGGTGGGTAGGACTGCATCTCTAGAGGAGGCCAAATCAATAGCACAAATTATCCCTCGTGGTTTTCTATATAGATATATAACCATGTAATCAACGAGAAGATAAGCTGACCATGGCAGGTCTGTGCAAGGAGCCGGCTGTGTCTGCCCCACCCCCTTCTTCCAGTGGGAGGGCCTGAACCCAAGCTCAGGGTGGAATGCAATGTCCCATTGACCCCAAGGTCTCCAGGTTCTGGCCCATCATCATTCCCAGGCAGTAGCTGACACCTGAAATTCAGATTGCCTGGCTCCAAGAAGCGTGTGTGCTCCCCATGGGCCAGGCTGCTTTCTCAACAGCTTGTCTACACCTCAGAGACGCGCAGGTGGAAGAGATTCATGTTTTGAAATGCAGGCCTGTCTTCCAGCCCTGGCAGTGTCCCGGCCTTGGGAAGCCTCTTATGGGATAACGTGAGGATTAAGTAGACCTGAGCTGACATTGTTCTGTGTCGATTTTCCCATTAATGGCTATTCCTTACCCTACTCCATCTGTATTGCAGAATGTGCCTTGAACTCTAGACTGTAACATGTGGAGACCTGGATGGGCCCTGGTCTGCATTATACAGAGAGAGGCATTGAAAGAGAATATACAGGCATTATAAATAGGCCATTTATTTCCAGTGTCTGAGAAATAAAAAGAAAGAAAAAATCGAGGAAAATGTTAATAATGGAGCAGTAAGCTTCAAAGATTAATAAAATATTCTTTGATGTTCGTGATGAAACAGCTGCCCCGCTAACCTGGCCATTTTGTTCCTTGGGAATGATTTCATTTGTGGCCTGTGTGTTATTGCCTCTGCCACTCTCCTGACTGCCTCTGCTTGGACTATGGCTGCTTCTGGTTCTCTGTGAATCTCAAGCTCACAAATCCTGGAAAGATCAAATTAATCCTCATACAATTAAAATCCTATTGAGTGGTATCTTCTCATTTCATCAGCGCTGGATTCTGTGGGATTCTTTTCTAGTCTAAATAACTATTGTTAGAATCAAATCCCTCAAATATGGCACCTTTCGTACAAGGAGTAAGACGAGTCTTCTGGTAAAATCTGAGTGTGGCAGCCTTTTTCTAACTTTATGCACTCTGCTCCAGTATGGGCAGTGCGAGAGAGTTAGGATGCTGCATTATCCAAACCGAGACTCAATGGAGAGCCCAAAGAGGCGATATTAATAATTAAAGTGAAGGCATGAGTCAGTACTGTTCTGGCCAAGCCAGGAAGTATGTCACCTTAGTAAAAGAGAAAAAAAAAAAAAAGATAAATAGCCAACTAAGCTATGAGCCAGTGGTGGGTTTGGAGTTAACCATATTTTTTTCTGTTTCCCATCTATAATGCATTTTCCCACCAATAAATGTGGGTGTGATGGTTTCCCACAGTATTCTATGATTTTCACATTGTTTTGCTTCTTTCTATTTGTTTCCTCAATATCCGACTTCCCTGTTAGCGGCACGAGAGCAGGAATCTGACTCTTTCAAACCACCTATCTATGTATCACAGGGTTTGGCATATGGTACGCTCAGGAGCTCTTTCCTGAATAAGAGGATAAAGGGATATACCCAGGCATGTCAGGGAATACCTGCTTTCTCAGTTAAAATATCCTAGAGAAAGTTCCACATGTGGCTTGCTAATATTGACAGCAGCAGCAGTCGATGTGGATGCCATCCGACCAATGTTCAACAGAAGTATTTTCTCCAAATGTATTATGTTTAATAGCATGGGGTGGGGGAGAAGCAAACAAACAAAAATAGTAAACCAATAAAAATTGATACTTATAACTTTTTTTAGTGATGGTGTTTGCAATAAAAATGTAGCAGATTATGTAGAGCAACAAGGTTGGACAGTGAGAAAATTCCTCTGAGGAAATAACATTCCTCAAAACTCAAACTTGAGCGATGATTCACACTGAGCTATGTAAAGAATTGCAGGAAGAAAATTCCAGGGAGAGAAACAGCATGTGCAAAGGCCCTGAAGTAAGAAGCACTTGGATATGCAGGGAACTGCAAGAAAATGTGTTCAGAGCAAAGCATGCAAAGCACAGAGCATTCGGAGATGAGGTCAGAGGAGGCAGGGAGAAGCTCATGCAGATGTTTGAAGATATGGGGTTTGGATTTTATTCCAAGAGGATCACATGCTTTCATTTACATTTTAAAAATGTAATTTTGTTTGGCGAAGGTATGATAGACTTAGGGACACAAGAGAGAAAGCAGACACCCCAGATGGAAGGCGATTGCAATCATACACGTGAGGAATGATAAAGATGATAAGAAACAGCTGGCCTCAGAATGAACTGTGAAGGTACAAAGCAGGAAAGAATATCCAATGGAAAAAAGACAGTCTCTTCAACAAATGGTGCTGGGAAAACTGGACAGCGACATGCAGAAAAATGAACCTGGACCACTTTCTTACACCACACACAAAACTAAATTCAAAATGGATGATAAAATGCCTAAATGTGAGACAGGAAACCATCAAAATCCTAGAGGAGAACACAGGCAGCAACCTCTTTGACCTCGGCCGCAGCAACTTCTTACAAGACACGTCACCAGAGGAAAGAGAAAGAAAAGCAAAAATGAACTATTGCGACCTCATCAAGATAAAAGCCTTGTGCATGGCAAAGGAAACAGTCAACACAACTAAAAGGCAGCCTATGGAATGGGAGAAGATATTTGCAGATGATATCTCAGAGAAGAGGTTAGTATGCAAAATCTCTAAAGAACTCACCAAGCTTAACACCCAAAAATAAACAATCCAGTTAAGAAACGGGAAGAAGACGTGAATAGACATTTTTCCAAAGAAGACGTCCAGATGGCTAACAGACATATGAAAAGATGCTCAACATCACTCATCAGGGAAATGCAAACCAAAACCACAATGAGATACCACCTCGCATTTGCCAAAATGGCTAAAATTAACAGCACAAGAAACAACAGGTGTTGGTGATAATGTGGAGAAAGGGGAACCCTCTTGCGCTATTGGTGGGAATGCAAAGTGGTGCAGCCACTCTGGAAAACAGTGTGGAGTTTCCTCAAAAAGTTAAAAATAGAACTACCCCATGACCCAACAATTTCACTGTTAGGTATTTACCCAAAGGATAAAAAAAAATACAGATTTGAAGGGGTACATGAACCCTGATGCTTATAGCAGCATTATCAACTGTAGCGAAATTATGGAAAGAGGCCAAATGTCTATCAACTAATAAATGAATAAAGAAGATGTGCATAGGGACGCGTGGGTGGCTCAGTCGCTTAAACATCCAACTTCGGCTCAGGTCACGATCTCATGGTTCGTGATCTCATGATCTCAGAGTTTGTGCCCTGTGTTGGGCTCTTTGCTGACAGCTCAGAGCCTGGAGCCTGCTTCAGATTCTGTGACTCCCTCTCTCTCTGCCCCTCCCCTGCTCTCTCTCTCTCTCTCTCTCTCTCTCTCTCTCTCTCTCAAAAATAAATAATAAAAAACATTTAAAAAAATTTAAAGGTATATGAATATAAATATATATATACACACACACACATATACACACAATAGAATATCACCCAGCCATCAAAAAGAATGAAACCTTGCCATTTGCAATGGCATGGATGGAGCTAGAGTATCTTATGCTAAGCGAAATAAGTCAGTCAGAGAAAGACAAATACTATATGGTTTCACTCATGTGTGGAATTTAAGAAACAAAACAGGTGACCGTATGGGAAGGGGGAAACAGGAGAAAGGGACACAAACCATACGAGATGTTAGAGATGGGAGATGTTAGAGAAACAGTTAAATCAAGGATGATGCCTAGGGTTTTGCCTTAAACAGCTGAAAGAATGGTGATATGGTGATGTGTAATGCTGCTTGCAGAGGTAGGGGGATGGAGGTGAGTTTGAAGACAGGAGTGAGTGAGCAATCAAGAGTCTGTGTGGACAGGTTGAGTTTAAGAGGCTGGTTAATATCCAAGTGGAAATGCCAAGTTGGCTGGTTGGTTATACCAGTGCAAATTTTGTAGGAAAGATCAAAACCAGGGATGTGATTTTGGTATTCATCAGGCTAGAGAGGCTATTTGATGCACGGGTTTGTATAAAATCACCTGGGGAATGGGTAAGAAAGGAGAGAAAGGCTGAAATGAGACTTGAGGCTGACCTCAGGAAGAGAAGGACCCAATGAAGGGTTGCTACAAGGCGCACGCTGGGAGAGAGGAGGAAAACCAGAATAGGCCGTCCCGGAAGGGAAGAGAGTAAGGCATTTTGAAAAGAAAGAGTGAGGATCAGTTGTGTGAGATGCTTTTAATTTTTCTGAACTCCATCCCTCTTTAACTTCAGCTTGGATTTGAAGATGTATCGAATGGCAACATCGACTAATTAATTAAAGATTAATTGTGCTTTTTTCTCTGAGAAGAGAGAAGAATCACAATACATCTCTGTTCATCAGCTTAAATAACGCACATGCAGACATTCTCCTCAATCATAAACAATGAGCAAAGGGCATAGTAAGCATAGTAGGGAGGTGTGGATTGGTAGAATTTACAAAAGCCAGGCTAACATTTACACAGATTTTCCAACTGCCTGTCATCTTCTGAGAAGCTGTAAAGCAGATTACATTCTTCACTCTACTTTCTAATCGAGTTTAAGTAACTTTATTTTCTCTTCCAGAGTCCTGCTTAGAGCAGTAGGAAAAGCCATTTTGTTCTAGGTAAGAGAAAGTTTGATGTCCCTAATTTGACTTTTTTTTTTCTTTAAGCTTACACTACTCTGTTTGTTTTGGAGTTTTCTGAATTGAATGTCAAGGGTCAGTGTCTGTCACTTGACCTGAGGGAAATGGCAGTTTTTTTGTGTGTTTTCCTTTCCGTTTTCCACAGAAAGGAAAGGATGACAATATACTTGCCTCTTCCTCTTCAGTGTCGGGTCTTACAATGACAAATGGGATGACCAATACTTCAGAACCCTCTAAGGTAACGGATTCTTTGAGCCCCAAGAATGTCAAGGGTTTAATGGCTTGGACATAATTTCAGGCAACTCAAATAATGTCTTCAAGTTTCCATTGATGTGACCTGGAGAACTGTGGGAGAAACTGCTCAACAAAACCAGACCCTGGAGTTAACTTGCACAGTGCCAGTGGCAGAAATATCTAGAGGAAAAGTAAATTCACCTCTACAGGTGTTAAGTCCGCCCTGCCATTCTTGTACTAGGACTGTGACTCATGCTTGACTCTTTGCCCCACCTGTGCTACAGCAGTGTGATCTTGCATGTATGTCTCAGTTGTGCCAAATTCCATTCACTACATTTAAAAAAAATTGCTTTAAAGTTTATATTTACTTATTTTGAGAGAGACATAAAGAGCAAGGCGGGGTTGGGGGGTTTGGGCAGAGAGAGAGGGAAGCAGAATTCCAAGCAGGCTCCATGCTGTCGGTGCAGAACCCTATGCAGGGCTTGAACTCAGGACCCGTGAGATCATGACCTGAGCGAAGTCAAAAGTTGGATGCTTAACCAACTGGGCCACCCAGGGGCCCCCATTTACTGTATTTTGTAACACTAGCTTTACAGCACCTTCCCTGCCTGTCTCACAGAGTTCAGGTAAGAGCCCAAATCAGAGTGATGTAATGAACCTGTTTTCTAAATTAATAACATTACAAGAATTCATAATGTCATTTTTTATCATACCTTAAATCCTGGATATTTCAAAGTGTTTTATAAAGTATTCCTTTGTTGCTGTACTTTGTCTTGAAGTTTCTTAGATACCTAGAAGGCGCCCTAAACCATTCTTTTAACCTACATCAAAATAATAAGAAAGTTCGACTTAAAATTCCCGAGTTCCTTCTCCTGCTTTGTCCATTCTTACTAGCATGACCCCAAGGTCAATAGCATCATCAAAGCCCATTACTCTTTCTTCTAACTGCCTCCCAGCTTTTTATCCTTCATGCAGCAACCTTACAGTGATCCTTTAAAACAAAACAAAACAAACGAAACAAAACAAAACAGGGGTGCCTGGGTGGCTCAGTTGAGCATCTGATTTCAGCTAAGGTCATGATCTCACACTTTGTGGTTTGAGCCCCGCATCCGGCTCTCTGCTGTCAATATGAAGCCCACTTCGGGCTCTTCCCCCTCTCTGCTCGTCCCCCACTCACAATCTCTCTCTCAAAAATGGATACTTTTTTTTTTTAATCCCAGAAATGATCATATCATTCCCCAGTTGAAAACCCACAAATGCTTCCCCAATGTTGGCAGGATAGAATGTGTGATTTTCAAGATTTACCATAAGATTTCTGCTAGCATTTTCATACAGAGTATCCTTTCCAGTTCTTGTCTCCACATCTTCAGGCAGGCTGAAGTCCTTGCATTGCCGTGATCAATTGACAGATTTCCACCTGTCCCTTCTCACATCGTCTGCCCACTGTTCTAACTCCTGGTCATCAGGCTTCTCATCTTTTAAGTTTCTGGGTTATGACTCTATACATTCTGTTTGATTTCCCTTCTTTATCCCCTTACTCCAGCCAGAATTTGTACCCCTTCTGTGCTTTGTGGTCAGCTTAGCCTTCTTTCTCAGACCCTGAAGCATAGAACTTCAGGTAGGTGTTCACGTGATTGCCTCCTTCTTGACTGTGAGCTTCTTTCATGGAGACACCATTTCTATTTGTCTTATTCAATATTGTTTTACTCCAGCATCTGGTGGAGAACCTTGTAATCATTCAACAGGAAGGAAGGAAGGAAGGAAGGAAGGAAGGAAGGAAAGAAGGGAGGAAGGAAGGAAGGTTGTAATCATTCAATAGGAAGGAAGGAAGGAAGGAAGGGAGGGAGGAAGGAAGGAAGGAAGGAAGGTTGTAATCATTCAATAGGAAGGAAGGAAGGAAGGAAGGAAGGGAGGGAGGAAGGAAGGAAGGAAGGAAGGAAGGTTGTAATCATTCAATAGGAAGGAAGGAAGGAAGGAAGGAGGGAAGAGAGGGAAAGAAGGAGGGAATAAAGGAAGGGCAAAAAGAAGAGACTGAAGGTATAAATCATTTTATTTATGTTGCAAGTTATATCTACTCCTAATACTAAAATAAATGATATCTACCCACCAATCAATCAAATTATTTTATGTTGGATACGTTTCTTTCACTACAATCTGTCAAAACTAAACTATATCTCAAGCAGCCTTTGGTAAAAGGTGGCACAGTTCTTGTTATTTCTGTGCTTTTCCCTGGGCTCCAACCTCTCCCTGGGAAACCTCTAGTTCTGAAGGTCACAGCTGCTAATAGCAGAACTTGATGAGGAAGATGCCAGAATCCCATCTGGAATTCACAAAGTCCTGGCCAGCCTACTCACAAAGTCTGAATCTCCTTTAATCCAGCAAAATTAACTCAAGAGCACGTGGGACCTGAAATCCATGCTCTGCGTATCAGTGCAGGTGCCCAAGGCAAAGTAAAGGCCTTGGTTTTCATGTTTGAGAGGCATTTTAAACAAAAGGTCTGTTCTGGCAGGTCCACAAGGAAGCGTCAACCATACTACAGAAATGTTACGTCCAGGAATCTCTCTTCTGGAGTGTGAGAATTGATTGTGCCCGTGACTTCCCTTCTCCGTGTTAGTGTTGTCAGAGCAATTGACTGAAACCAGCCATCGTAAGAGTATGTAAGCCACAAAAATTGGCATAAACATCAGGGCTTTTCCTTTTTTTCTGGAGAGCCAGTTGAACAGCACGCCATCCTCTCCATCTTGTTTGCCTCTTCTCTCCCACCAGCCCCCTTCCCAGTCCATACTTTTTAAAAAATTTTTTAAAAATATTTATTTTTGACAGAGAGAGAGAGAGAGAGAGAGAGAGAGAGAGAGAGAGACAGAGAGACAGAGCATGAGTGGGGGAGGGGCAGAGAGAGAGGGAGACACAGAACCGGGAGCAGGCTCCAGGCTCTGAGCTGTCAGCACAGAGCCTGACGCCGGGCTCAAACTCACAGACTGCGAGATCATGACCTGAGCCGGAGTCAGAAGCTCAACCAACTGAGCCGCCCAGGTGCCTCCCCAGCCCCCGCCCCGGTCCATACTTGAAGAACTGTGCTCCTAATGAACCGCTGGTGAGAAACATACAGAACTCGTGTCTGCACAGGAAGATTTATTTGTTCATTTACCTTAATAGAGGAAGTTCCTCTGCAGTGTTTTTTAGATGGAAGTGCTGAAAGACCACGTCCTCTTTGGCCATTCACTTCAGCTTTATGGGGACTTTGTTTGCCAAGAAGGTGTTGAAATCTTCCCAGAACACAGTCTAAAAAAACTGACCATGAAAAATCCCAGTTAGTAGACTAAAGTTACAAGTACACACACACACACACACACACACACACACACAAGATCCACCTTTACAACTTTCCTTTCCTCCCTTCCCTTCTCCAGACTCTCCTAGACCACTCAGTAGGGAAAGTTTTGAAATTAACAAACTAAGGAGTTCAAGTGCCTTCAGCCCCTGTTTTGAGTGGTTTTATTATTGTTGTTGGTACTCTTTCCGAAATCCTGTCATTAGAAGGGGTTTATCATAATGCTAATGAGGCTGAAAATTCAGGACCCTTTCTTAAAAGACTCTTCTTCCCAAATTACAATGTGTTCGCGTGATCAAATGTCTTTTAGAAAACTAAGAGTAAGAAAATTTTTGGTGAATTATTTTTTCGTGAAAAGTGTGCCACATGTTGTATAAATTTCAGGTCCCGTAAAAACTGGATTCATCCCTGAGAGTTATTTTACATTGGTTTTCCCTGACTTACCTGAAGTCATAATCACGCTTCTAACCCTATGCTTCTCATTAACTAAACTCTCATCCTCTTTCCCTTGTTCTAATAAATTCACAGTGAAACCTCTGTGTTATAGACTTGCATTTTTAAAGTTCTATGTTATTACCAAGAAAAAGAAAATGGATATGCATTTAACTTCTAAAGGGAAAATTGTTGACTCAAGGGTCTACCTTCCCCAACCTCCCCATCCCCCACCAGCCCACTGCCTACATTTCAGCTGTTTCCTTAGCCTGGTAACTTTTCCTGGTCCTTCAGGCTCAGCTTAAATCTCATCTCATCTCAGGAGTCCTTCCTAGGTTAGGAGCCCCTCCTATGAATTTCACTGGACCTTGAGTTTCACCCTACAGTAGACTTACCACGCCATTAGGAATGGACTTACTACACCATTAAAGCATGAGCTCTAAAGGTCAAGTATGTGTCATTTACATTACCTCTTAGAGTGCCCGGTAGAAAACCAGCCCTCAGTACATATTTATTGAATAGATACATGAATAAATAAAAGAACACTTCTCCGAATTAAGAGTCGGGATACCCAAACTCTGGTTGCATCTCTGCTACTAAGAAGCTGGAGAGCATTGAACAAACCCCTAAACTCCCTGGACCACATTTTTCACATACAGATATGTATAGCGGGCATCCCAGGTGGGCCCCAATCTTTTGGGTTGCATGTGTCTGGAGCTAGTTTTTACAAGGAGGAATGAGAAAGATCCTCCTAAGAAAGAGCACATCCTAATGAAAGGCAAAGGAGTCTCAGGTAACCTGGTTTGAGAGTGGTGGGTTCCTGCTAAGGCAGGTGGGGGTCTCGAGTATCCCTGTGGCCTGCCACTCTGATGGCTCTGTAGCCCAGGCCCCATGGACACGCAGTATGAACAGGTAAACAAAGTCTGTTTTCCTTTTTTTTTTTTTCCTACTAATTGGTTCTCTGGGCTTTGGAATCTCAATATGTCAGCAGCATGAGTACTGGCAGCATGTGCAGAGACAGCATGTGGTGCTGGTGGCATTGGCTCCTCAGCATCAGCAGCAATTGGTGGGCACTGGAGATAGGTAGTCTCTCTTGATCTACAAAGAACCAAAGGCACCATCACAGTGCGATGGAGCAGAAGGGAAGAACAGGGCAGACGCCTTCCGTCTTAAGAAGATAACTCAAGGGTGCGTATCACAAACACCCTAGACATCTGGAAAACTCCACGGAAGGAATGTCAGCAGGGCTCGATGTCTCGCAAAATCAGAGATATGTGACTTGACTATTACTGTGTGAACCTCCTTTTACTCCAAGGAATGAACTGGAAGATGATTTGGGGGTTTATCTGGAATTCAAAATTCCAAATGATTGTTCTTACCCAAAGAATGTAATACATATTCACAGCTCAGATATTAGTAAACTGCACAAAGAAAAAAATAAACCTCACCATGGCTGTGAAATTGGGGGATATAAATTCAGAACCTATTTCTTCTATTCTCAATGCCATAGAAAGGCCTTAGAATTGGGCTGGCATCCTAACTCTGGTACTTAATAGATGGGGTAAATGAGTCAAGTTATTTCACTTGTCTTATCCTCAGTTTCTTACCTAGAAGATGGAGATAATAATATTTATTTTTCAGTCGTGTTGGGAAGGGATTTAATATATAAAACACCTAGGCAGGTGCCTGGCCCTTGGGGGGGGGGGCTTGATAAGCATTAGTTCTCCCTCCTGCTTTTATCTCTACTTACTAATAAAGCTTTGTCCTCAATCCCAAGGTAATAGAAGTTCAATGGAGAGAGGACACAAGGACAAGAAGAAATAAACTTCTTGTGGTTCTAGATGATCTCTATCGACATTCATTACATTTTTAAAGGGGTTGAAGACTGTATGAAGAATGGGAAAAAAAGGAAATGTTTGGCTTTTGGTCACTGAGAACAATTTTGTGTCATTGCTTCAACCTCGTTCCCCCTCCCTCTCTAACGCGGCCCCATGCTCACATTCCAGTTGCTGGAGGTTAGCTGTGGTCTTCTCCACAAAAATATCAAGGCTGTACGTCCTATAGAAATCATCTCAAAGCCTGTTAAAAATAAACTGGCATTTTTTCCTTTTTTTCTCCCGGGTTGTGCAAATATAATACTCCTGGGTGTGTAAAGGTACTTGACTATCAATGGATTTTATGAACTTACTATTGACTGTGCCACACAGATACTAGTGAAGTTCCAGATGGAATTGTAAGTCCAGGCCCATAGTATTCCATTCGAAATGAACCCCAGGAAAAGCATCTCCTAGATTCAAATATTTCCATAATTATGCACACCTTTCTTTTTTTTAAATTTTTTTTAACGTTCATTTATTTTTGAGACAAAGAGAGACAGAGCATGAACAGGGGAGGGGCAGAGAGAGAGGGAGACACAGAATCAGAAGCAGGCTCCAGGCTCCGAGCCATCAGCCCAGAGCCCCACGCGGGGCTCGAACCCACAGACCGCGAGATCGTGACCTGAGCTGAAGTCGGACGCTTAACCAACTGAGCCACCCAGGCACCCCTATGCACACCTTTCTTTACCAGCAGATGTTTTTATTGTTTGGCGAGTGGTATGGAGTGTGCATGGGCTTGTGTGTGGACACACACAGTGAGCTCTAACATATTCTGGTGAGTAGAATATGGCTTTTGGACTGGGGTAGACCTGAGTTTGCCAGTTCTGCTGTTCACTAAGTCTGTGACTTGAGCATTTTACTTAGTCTCTCTAAGCTTCAGTGTTTTGTTAATTTAAAAGTGCAATTTTGAAGATTTATGCACAGAGCACCTCCAGAATGATAGCTATGCTATTAATATTCCAAATACAATAAGGCAACATACTACACGCAAACATTGTTAACAAATAGGTTTTGGTGAAATTTTAAAAAATAATTGCTCAGCTATGTTGATAGCAAAGACCACAGAAGGTAGCCAAAAAATTTTCACTAATCAAGGGAAAAGGAAAGCAACATGTAAAAAAAAAAAAAATATTGCTTTATCAGTCCTTTCCCACTCAGTCATTGGAACTTAATAGCAAAAGCAGTATTTGATTTGTCATACTTACTGAAACTTACCCAACAGAGATCGTCCAGGGTCTGTTATCTTTCCAAGAGAAACTCTGGCTTAGCATTCTTGCCTCTTCCAAAAATTATCTGGCAGAAATGATATCCTGCCCGGAATTCACAACGTGTCTTTGTTTGTGAAAACAAACAAACAAAAAAAGTTCATTTCCTCCCAAATCTTCTCAGGATCCTTTCTCCTGATTTATCTTCTGGAAATGAATTTTCCCATAACCTTCTTTACTCACTTTCAAGGTGGAAACACAGTTTGTGGGGAGAAATGTAATATCACTGAATATTTCATGATTAAGTCTGAAAGGATTTAAGCAAACTCTCCATGGTAATTATTTCTGACAGATGGTTCTATAGGTGACAAAAACTCTAATTTTTTTAATTTATCTTTGTTTTCCAATTTTTTCTACAACAAATAGTTATTACTCATGAGATAGAACACAATGAAAGTTAAAACAAAATGTGATGTCAAAATGAGGCACCTGGGTGGCTCAGTTGGCTAAGTGTCCAACTTTGGCTCAGGTTATGATCTCACGGTTCACGGGTTCGAGCCCTGTGTTGGGCTCTATGCAGACAGCTCAGAGCCTGGAGCCTGCTTCAGATTCTTTGTCTCCCTCTCTCTCTCTCTCTCAAAAATAAATAAACATTAAAAAATGTTTTTTTCAAGTGACGTCAAGGCTGCAGTCGAATACACTTTTCTTAAATTTTGGCTGTTCTCATCTGGAGTTGTTTTTATGGGCTCTGCACTTGACATATGCTATTTCATTGTCCTGACTATATCTATTCACATTGCCCATTCTATCCTTGAAAAAGCAAAGCCCAGAGAGTTTAATAGGTTGATCTAAGTCTTGCATCTAGAAAAAGGCAGTGCCAGCATTCAATCATCATTGAATTCAGAGGCTCATTTTATTTTATTTGACTTTATTAATTTTATTTTTTAAATTTACATCCAAATTAGTTAGCATATAGTGCAACAATGATTTCAAGAGTAGATTCCTTAATGCCCCTTACCCATTTAGCCCATCCCCCCTACAACCCCTCCAATTGACCGAAGTTTGTTCTCCATATTTAAGTCTCTTATGTTTTGTCCTCCTCCCTGTTTTTATATTATTTTGCTTCCCTTCCCTTATATTCATCTCTTCTGTGCCTTAAAGTCCTCATATGAGTGAAGTCGTATGATATTTGTCTTTCTCTGACTAATTTAGCTTAGCATAATACCCTCTAGTTCCATCCACGTAGTTGCAAATGGCAAGATTTCATTCTTTCTGATTGCCGAGTAATACTCCATTTTATATATATATATATATATATATATATATATATATATATATAAAATATATATATATATATAAAATATATATATAAAACACCCTACAAGTAAGAGGCAAAGAGGGGACTTGAACTCAGTTCTGTCCAAACAAAGCCTGTATTTTTAACCACAGTTATTCCTTCAAATATCTTCTTGGGGTGAACAAGTCCGAGTCTGACCAATGTGGTTTATTTTTGTGGCCATAGTCAATATGAAGAAAAGAATTGGTGTTTTTCCTGACAATGAATGGACAGTTTTGATTTTTGAAATTGATGGATTTTAGGAGATAAGAGCCTCTGCTATGTCCATGACACTTTACTAAAAGGGCCCATTCTAACCCCAGAATATCTGTAAAGTGTATCTTTACCTTCAAATTTGTAAAGACGCTTCCAAAGATACTAAACGACAAGAAAATATAAAGAAGATGGTGCAGAGGAACAACACAGATAAGAGGCAAAATGGGTACCCCAAAATAAGGCCAATTAATGCAAGAATGGAAGAACTTAACTCTAATACACACCACTAGTAGGTAATTAAAGAAGAAATGACTTTAAATAATGCCTACTATTCTAAATTTTTGTAGGCAGAATTTGAAACTCTTAATTTTCACTGGGTTGCAATTCAATGACCATTAAGTACCTTCTCAGCCAGAAACATTTGGACTTCTTTTGACATTTAAAAACTTGTCCCCAAACCTTTCCCTTCCATGCTTAAATTTCTCCTCTTCAGACTTTGGTCTTTCTTTAAAAAAAAAACAAAAAACAAAAAACAAAACTCTTCTGTTTATTTTCATTCAATTCAAGGTGAGAGACAAGGGATTACTTCTTTCTTGTAGAGTTCTAGCACCAATGCTGAGTTTAATTGAAGGGCTAAGGGAATGAGTCTAATGGCAGCAAATCTGAATTAGTCCAACTGCCAAGGAGCAGATTATGAAACTAGTCATGTGCTTGTAAAGCAATCCCAGGTTTCGCTTTTGGAAAGCTGGATTTAAGGGTAACTAAAATCAATGCCTTGGGTCTAATGGGGGAAGAATAAAGTCTGATCTGCCTTCATCATATTAAGTTTCAAACCCACCATCCCCAGTCTCAGTTTCAAGAAGAATTAGCTGGAAAGCTTGAGAACGGGACGCTTGGGGGTCTAGGGGAATTGACCGAGAGGGAACAACCAGCTCCTTGGGTCAAACTGCACAGAGACACAAGGGGAGCCTATGCTGCCAGTTTGATAAGCAGCCCTACTGATTCTTCAGCTCATCAGAGTTCTGGACAGAGAGATGTATGATTTTATTATTGTTTATTCCTTGACCTAGAGCCAAAATAAGCCCCCTGAACTGAAAATCCAGCTTTGCATCTAAGGCATTTTGGTGTCTCCACTGTGGCAAAGGAAAACACTTTTTTCCCCCTGTTGCTATGTACATTGGCAAATATCCTATCCAAAGAATTGTGCTCCAAGAACTCTGGAAACACCTGCCAGCAGAAAACTTGGGAGCTTTGTTTAAACAAGTGTACCTGCCAACTTTCCAGAACTGTTGACTTTATAGGACTGAAAAACGTGGACTATTTTAAAACCTACTTGATGGATAACAGGAACTGGGCCATAGAGATGAGGCACGGAATGTGCCTAGAATCATGTTTATCTTTTTTTTTTTTTTTTAACATTGCGTAGTCTCAGTCTTGTGCAAGGACACTGCAATGTTAATCTCCCTTTAGCACTGAGCCCACCACGTGGCTCTGAATCGAGAGAGTGCTTGGGACTGAATTCAAGATATTTGGCAAAACAAGAGTTTCCAAGAAATACTGTGGTAATCCAAAGCACTAGGCTCCATGACATGCACAGGCATGGAAAAGACATCTTTTAGGTTATTATACGCATGTAGGTTCCTTTTGCATTATCTTTTAGGGCAAATTGTCAATCACCCAGTGTGGACACTCTTGAGTCTTAGAGTGTATTTGCAAGTCTGAGTCTTGCTTGGACTCAAGTATAATAAAAAGTTCCACTCTCATTTCCCCTGTCAAGTTAATACCATAAGTAATTGTCCAATGGGCAACAGGCCATCTTGGGGGTATTAAATAAAGGCATTTAGATGTATACATCTTGATCGCTGGCATTAAAACATTTTGTCCTGCTCAGGACAATAGCATTTAGTGGAATTTTTTTTCATTGCAATAGGCAGCACATGATGGTTTAAGAGGAGCTGAGCTGAAGTCAGCAAGGAAAGTATGAAGATACCATGTTATTCCACCTTGCAAAGCATGAGGTGGTCCCACTGAACTTCAGCTTTTTCCTTGGCTGGGCATGATATGATGTTTTCTGGAGAAGACCAATGCTGCTCATCCAAAGGCCCCTGAAGATGCTCATTTACTTTGTGTGATTGGGAGGAAGGATGTTGAAAACCTCTTCTTTGGGGTGCCCATCTTCTGGCCTGCCATGAGAGTTCTACCATTTCGAGGTAGGACTTCATTCCTTTGGATGAAGTCTCCTTAGGACAGTCACTTTGTTTCTTGGATCCTCAGTGTCCTCACCTATAAAATTGGGTTTAAATTATGTATCACTTAGCTGCCACCATGATAAATGCTTTACACTGAGGGTTTACAGGTCGTTTCTGCCTCCCCTGCCATTGGCTAAGGCAAGGCACATGACCAATGCCAAAGTCAAGAAGTGTAGAAATATACTGCATCTATGAAAAGGCGATGGTAAGAGTGTGGTACAAGGAGAGAACTAAAGTTCAACCTACCACAGACTGTTTCAGTGGGTTCTAAACTCTGAGGTTTTTGCAGCTGAAAAAGAGATTTCTCAAATATGATCTGTTGCAGAATCCCAAAATGAAAAAGAAAATGTATTTAAAGCTATAATTATTCTGTAGGTCCTCTAGGGAACTCCTTAAACATTAGTTTTCAAACATTAGTGCATATAAGTATCATGGTGTGAGTTTGGAAACATTAAGGTCCTGATACCCTCTGTGACATTCTGATTTAGTGGAACTGAGTTGGGGGTCTGGGAAATCCCATTTTCTTTTTTTAAATTTTTTTTAACGTTTGTTTATTTTTGAGACAGAGAGAGACAGAGCATGAACGGGGGAGGGGCAGAGAGAGAGGGAGACACAGAACCGGAAGCAGGGTCCAGGCTCTGAGCCATCAGCCCAGATCCGGACGTGGGGCTCGAACTCCCGGACCATGAGATAGTGACCTGAGCTGAAGTCAGACGCTCAACCGACTGAGCCACCCAGGCGCCCAGAAATCCCATTTTTAATAAAACCCTCCAGATTATTCAGAGGCAAGGGCTCTGTGGAGCCTAATGACTCTAGGATCCCAGGATTCTAAGCAGCACCTCTATTTTGACAGGACATAGAGTGTCAGGTACCAGCATGGTTTTACTGAGTCAGGTTATCTATGTCAGCTGAGATATATTACAGTTTCTTTCCCAGTTGATGCATTTGGCAGGGACAGCAAATCCACAAGCCAATGCAAATAGAAAAGGTGGAAGCAGGAAGGGAGCAAAGGCATTTTATCAAGGTCGTTGTTTACAACAACAATTCTAAAGAGTAAAGGTGGGCGCTGATTTTAAATATTGCTTCCAGAAGCTCAGAGTTAATCAGCAGTTATCCCAGGCAGTGAAAAACTCAAGCAAAACCTTAGTTATTTGATATAACAGTTAGTGTTCCACTGGAGAAACATAGCCAGTAGGATATCTATCTGTCATCTGTCTGTCTATCATCTATCTATTCATATCTATCTATCGACCTATCTACCATCCATTGATCTATCATCTATCTATATTATCTATTATGTATCTATCAATCAGCTTATTCAATTAGCAGTTGTTGGGGCTGGCTCTACATGTTAGAATTCCTTGGGACAGGCCATGCTGTCAGGAAGGACAGGCTGGAAGTCTTGGACAGGAGTTGAAACCTGAGTCTACAAGCAGAATTTTTCCTCTTCCAGGGAAACCTCAGTTCTGCCCTTAAATTCTTTTAACTGATTCAATCAGGCCCAACCAGATTATAGAGGGTAATCTCCTTTACTTAAAGTCAACTTATTGTAGATGTTAATCAGATCTACAAAAATACCTTCACAGCAACACCTGGATTAGTGTTTGATTGAACACCTGAGTACAACTCAGCCAAACCAAACAGACACTTAAAACTGAGCATCACAACTGAAGATTCCTCTTCTAGCTATTTTCCATCTTTGTGTGTCATCTATATTCTTACTTAACATTTTTAAGTGAACTCATTGCCCTCCTCATTTTCGCTTTTCCTAAGCAGTGATTACTATGAAATTACTGATTTGATTTGCCAGTTGTGGAGATTATAAAAATAAAATTAATTATAACTATTAAAAGAATTAAATAATTTAGCACACCCTCGTGGAAATGCTATATCATCAAACCACCTGCCAGAAGGCTTTGCAACAAAGATGAAATTTTAATGCATCAAAGAAAGTCTTGAGCCAGTTACTCACCTAGGCATGGCAAAATCCAGGAAGATGTTTCCTGTTGGACAACATCTTGGGAAAATCTGGTGTGTAAGTACCCAGGGCTTGGCAGTGAGACAGCTGTGTTGAGGAGGAAGGATGGAAGAATGCTGAGGGCTTTTGGACAATTTCATATATTTTTGAGGAATGACTTTAGCCTCCTGTATTATAACTTTCAGGAGGCAATGTTGCAAAGAACTTGAAATAATTGATTCCATCAAACTAAAGAGACTGAGGATGAAGAAGAACTAATCTTTGCCCTTACCACTCCTACAGTCTAGCGGTGAAGAGAAATAGCAAAAGGTGATTGTAGACCAATATGGAATATGTTGCTGAAGACCCGCAGGGGTGATGAGTAAAGGAGTAGAGCACTCGGGAGGGGCTGCCTGGAGAAGAGGGTGTCTGAGTTGAGGTTCAAAGGGTAGTAGGAATTAACTTGGTGAATAGGTCTGAGAGATGGGGTAGGGGGAGCATTCCATGTAATGTGGAAGCATGAAAGAAGTCACAGACTTGAACTTGCATAGTGTGTGTGTGTGTGTGTGTGTGTGTGTGTGTGTGTGTGTGTGTGTCTAGGGGATAGGACTAGGAATAACTTCAATAAAGGTAAATATAGTCAAAACAGGGTTACCACGCTGCACAACTCCAGCATTCCCCAGGAACAAAGACCTTAGTTCCCACTGTAGAGTCTGCAAGAACATAGGTGCCTGAGGCACAAATCATGGAGGTTGGAGTAGTAGGAGGTGGTGGTGGAGAGGTAGGCAGAATTTAGATCATCATGAGTTCTTAATTCTGTGATAAAGAATATGGCCTTGGGCAATCAGGCTACAGGGTAATGCTGGATTTCCCAATGGTCGGAACAAGCATATACTTAAGAAATCAACGGATCAGGAGAAGAAAATAATTTTATTTTGAAATGATTTGTAAAATTTGTAAGAGCAAAAGTAGCCATTTTAGAAAAAAAATCCCAAAGCATTGGGTTTTCTTATATTTATTTAATGTTTTAGTATTGCTTTTGTTTTTAAATTACATATGGGAGGATGGAGCTAGGCAGGAGGCAGCATAATGTTGTCCATGTTTTGGACAACTAAGGGTTTTCAGATCTTGCTGTTGATGATGTGTAGCTTTTGAAAACTGTTACTATGAAAAAAATGAAGGAGGGAGAACCTGGGTGACCAGGGTTAGATGCCTTGTTTTGGTACTAGATGAAATAAAATAGTGTTTTGCTTTTGTTTTTACGTTCACTGACCTCTGTGTAATGTATACGACAGCATCTTGATATTACAAAGTTTCAAAATTATTAGAAGAAAAATATATTAAATCAAAGTTCCTGACAGGAAACACATGGCACATTCAAATGAAAAAATTCAGGGCAATTTACCAAAGTGATCATTTACTGACGAAGGTAGAGCAATTACTTTGGTTTAAGGGAAACCAACAGGGAATATTCTGAGACTAGCAACGGTAGGAAGCCGTTAGGAACCCACAGAGTGAAGGGCCAATGGCTCGGAGTAGTAAACCGAATCCTGAGATCCTAGATGCAGTTGTTTTTTTTTTTTGTTGTTGTTGTTGTTGTTGTTTGTTTGTTTTTAGTTTTTTCTTTTTATTAAGTTTATTGATTTGGAGAGAGAGAGCATATGCGGATGGGGGAGGGGCAGAGAGAGAATCCCAAGCAGCCTCTGAGCTGTCAGTGGAGAGCCAGATCCCGCAACAGAACTTACAAGCTGTGAGGTCATGACCTGAGCAGAAACCAAGAGTCAGATGCTTAACTGACTGAACCACCCAGGTGCCCCTAGATGTAGTTGTAAGAGGCCAACAGAACTGGAGCTGTGACCTTTGGGTAGAAGCACAGAACCAACATGAGCTAACCAGCATGGAGAACGCCAGGAGAAGAAACAACTTGTGCTCATTCTCCTCTTGCCTTCCAGATTTCTGACAATGCCTCCTGAGTTGAGTTGACCAAACTCAAACAGAGCCAGGGGAAAAGGTTGTCCAGCAATGAATCCATAACAGTCAATTTCCACTACAGAAAACAGGACGAAGAAAGGATAGCCAAGTGGGACTGGAGAGGTGAACAGAAAATAGCTAGCCAAGGCATACACAGCAAGCAAATATTTAAATAAGTACTTACCTTCTACACGAGGTATCAGCAAAACATGGGCCATATCCATTCTGCAGCCTGTTTTGGGAAATAATTTTTTATTGGAACACAACCACGCTCATTTATTTACGTATCTTCGGTGGCTCCCTTTGTGCTACAATGACAGGGCTGAGCAGTGGGTACGGAGACTATCTGGTCTGTGAATCTGAAAATATTCATTATATGGCCTTTTACACAAAACCTTTGCCAACTCCTGTTCTACATAATAAAAAGTAGGCCTTCCCCTTCGTAGAAGTGTTTCATAGTGATAACAACATACACGCCAAGAAGTGCCCTCCTTTTTTGACCTCTGTCACCACTAAATGTGTATTATTTTCAGTCTTGATTTTTTGATGAACTGAAGCTATGTTTTTATATAAATAAGTAAATAAATAGAAAATGCATTTGAAATAAACAAAAGTGCAAATCTAGACTGACATGTTTATGGTAGCCTTCCTAATTTACCTGGTTGCTCAGGTGTGTTTTTTTCTTTTTCTTTCTTTCTTTCTTTTTCTTTTTTTTTGTTTTTTGGTTGTTTTTGTTTCTGAGCGAGAGAGAGAGCGCGCACACACACACACACGCACACACACACATGGGGAGGGGCAGAGGGAGAGGGTGAGAGAGATTCCACACCCAGAGTGGAGCCCAGTATATGTAGGGCTCTATCTCAGGATTGTGAGATCATGACCTGAGATGAAATCAAGACTCAGATGCTTAACTGACTGAGCCACCCAGGTGCCCCAAGTCTGGTCATTTTAAAAGCATTATTCCAAATGTATATTATATATATATATATATATATATATATATATATATATATATTTTTTTTTTTTTTTTTTTTTTTTTTACATATATAAACTATCTGGGATGCCTGGGTGGCTCAGTTGGTTAAACGTCCGACTCTTGATTTTGGCTCAGGTCATGATCTCACAGTTCATGAGATCGAGCCCTGTGTAGGGCTCCGTGCTGATAGCGTGCAGCCTGCTTGGGATTCTTTCTCTCCCTCTCTCTCTGTCCCTCCGCTGCTCACATGCAGGCATGCTTTCTCTCTCCCTCTCTCTCCTCTTTCTCTCTCTCTCTCAAAAATAAATAAGCTTAAAAAAAAACTTGACCCAACTCAAGCATATGATTATTTAAGTGCAATTGTCATGGTGAGAGAGAAGGAGAGATAAATATAAAGAAAAATTGAAAGAAATGTAGATTTTCACATCAAGGGTCATAGTAGGTTCACCTGTGACTTGTTTCCAAGTGATTTTTTTACCCTGTTGTCTTGTTAATGAATTTATATCAAAACTCTTAGGTGCTGCTCTTATAAATTATGGCTTGGATCTTTCTTGCTACTGTTCCATTCCACATTTCCACAAAATTTCCACCAGGATTTATTCTGCGCTCTGGAATAGCAAAGGCTATACTTGAAGTTAGAAAGTGCACCATATAGCTTTTCTTCAATAACTGCTGGCAGCAGCAGTGAAGGAGAAGGAGAACAAAAGACAATGGAAAGGAAAGAAATGTTTAACACAGTAATATACTGCCTCCTATAAATGTGTATAAAGACTGAATTCTTTTAAACTATATGTAAAAAATTACATGTCAAAAAACACCATAATGAAGTCAAAGTACAAGTTGAAAAACGAATATATATGTTTATGTGTGTGTGTGTTTGCCACTCATAACACCAAATTTCAATAAATGAATGAGAAGGAACAAATCGATAGTCAGTCAGAAAAAATGGAACACAAGTGGCACTCACATTATGGGAAAACGCTCATTTTTATTTGTAATAAGAGAAGTCTGAAACAAAATTATGAGGTGGCATTTTTCATCTTTCTCGCTAATGCGGTTTGATTACACACACCTATGGGATCAGGCATGCTTGTGCGTTGCAATATATGAGTGTGAATGGTTACATCCTTAATGGAAAAAATTTAGCAATTTTTTGGCATTATAAATGGTATACAGTTCGAACCCATGGATTCTGCTTCCAGAAATCCTGGTAGGATTCTATATGTGAGAAATGATGTGGGTGCCATAACCAACAATACATGCATTATTCACTGTTCCATTATGTGTTAGAGCACAAGATTGGTATCACTTAATGAGATCTAGAAGATTGGTTAACAAATCAGGAATGCAAAGAATAAAGATAAGTCAGCACATAGATCCACACTCCTAAAATGGCCCCCAAAAGGGTGTGGTGTCTTCAACACGCCATTCTCTATTTGAAGGTCGTGAACTTTTGCCTTAGTAAAAGTTACAAAGAATGCAAAATTAAGAAGCTATTAAAAAAATACAGCATCTCTATCGAAATGGAATGATCTTGAAGATATATGCTATACAATCCAGCAGGATGCCCATACAAGGGAGTCTGGGTGGTGAATTTCTTAGGAATCAGCCTCCTGAAGGCACTGAGCAGGACAGAGAAGACTGAGGAATAACTCTAGTAGGGCGATTATTATTATTAAACATGGGGGCGCCTGGGTGGCACAGTCGGTTAAGCGTCCGACTTCAGCCAGGTCACGATTTCGCGGTCCGTGAGTTCGAGCCCCGCGTCAGGCTCTGGGCTGATGGCTCAGAGCCTGGAGCCTGTTTCCGATTCTGTGTCTCCCTCTCTCTCTGCCCCTCGCCGTTCATGCTCTGTCTCTCTCTGTCCCCCCCCCCAAAAAAAATTATTATTAAGCATGCCTCTCACAGTATTGTTGGCACGAAGATCAAAATGGGCAAAATACTTTGAAAAGCACAACCTGTGATATGACTGAAAGACCTATTTATTAACCTGTTGGATCCGCTCATGGCGTAGGCTCCTTGTTGGTTCCAGGTCAGACTTAATTTTCATCTGTCAGTTACTTGACGAGAGACATAACTTGAAATGCTTGGAGAAGGAAAAAAACAAGAGTTTTGAGTAAGACCATCTACTACATGTCAGTGTTTAAAAACACCGAGCTCCAATCATTCTGTCCTCGACTCAGAAAGCGGGTGGGGGAAGGTCACAATAAAAAGTACAAGTAAATGATGTGTCATCTTGTTGTTTCTTTGGGGTTAGACTGTCATAGACAAAAATCATCTACCTTTACCTCTTAACCCCAAATCAAATCTTGGGTGGGAACTTTCTCAAATGCTAGATTTACCATGAAGCATGTTTTGACCTCCCCCAGATCTGGAAAATCACCTCTCATTTTCCTGAATTCCCCTAGCACTTTACTTTGTATTCCTTACACACAATATCTCATCTTATACTCTGTAACTTTGTCATGTAGGAACTGGGAGGTCCATTGCACAGAGGAAGTAAGCCCTGATTCATTCACCTTTGTGAGTTATCTTCCAAAATGACATCACAGTGCCAGATACTTAGCAGGTATTATGGGCTGAATTTGTGTCCCCCTACTATTCATATGTTGAAACGCTAACCCCCAGCATCTCAGCATGTGACTGTATTTGGAGATGAAGATTTTCAGGAGGTAATTAAGTTAAAATGAGGCCTTTTGGGTGGGCCTTATCCAATCTGACTGGTGTCCTTATAAGAAGAGGACATAGCACACACAAACAGACACAAGGGGGGCCAGGTGATGACATGGTGAGAAGCTGGCCACCTGCAAGCCCAGGAGAGAGACCTCAGAAGAACGCAAAATCTGCTGACACCTTAATCTCGGAGTTCCAGCCTCTGGAGCTATGAAAAAATAAGTTGTTGTTCAAGCCACCGGGTCTGTGTCATTTTGTTTGACGGCCCCAGCACACTAATACAGTAGGTATTCAAATAAATATGACTTGTCATACCCTACTGAGCTCAGCTACCAAGTCATACCATGTGTCTACACTTGACTGGAACTCAATTTATTTAACTCCTGGAAAGGATATATCTGAAACAAAGCTAGAGAATGTACTTGCCATTGAAAGAAAGTTGGTAGAATTAATCCATAATGGGCATTCTGTAAAGGTAAGAAGGTTGAGAATTTAAGAATTTGTACCAGAATCAGATAGCCTCTTGATCAAACATCAGCACCACTGTTTGTTTTATTGACTGTGGGTAAGTTATTTTAGCTTTCTATGCCACAACTCCACAACTTTCACATCGGTACAATGGGCGTAATCGTAATTTTCTACTTCATGGGGGTTTTGTGAATATTAAGTAAGTCCATGCAAAATGTTCAGAACAGTTCTCCACCACAGAAAGCACTCAAACTTTCTTTTTTAAAAGCTCTTATTTGCTAAAGCTAGTTATGAACTAGGGTGATGATGGCAGCCTCTCTGAAAAGAGCAAATAAATCAGAGTCTGTCTTAGATGACCGTATAATTGACGAACGCTGTCTCCTATTCTAACTTACATCCTCAGAATCAGAGAGGAGTTCATAGTTACAGAATCAGAGCCACAACAGCTTAAGGAAGTGGGGTGACAAGAGAGTAGACTTCTTTGGTACCATTTTACTTAAGAATAGGTGTCCCTTTACAGTTGACTTTCAAGACCATTGGTAAATAAGTACCCAATACTCACAAGCAGAGAGTTCTGGTGTGACTTGTGGTATAAGTGTCAGTTTCCAAATGACAGTCATTATTTAAATAGGATCTCCCTACCAGAAAAATGAGGAGGATTCTGGGTCATTTCTAGAGCAGTATTGCTCTATTGATCTAAACATCAGTCAGTTTTATGATGAATCATAACCAAAAGGCAGACAACTGGATGTCCAGGCATTCTGGGGGTTATTTACGGTCCTGAGCCCTGAATCCATAGAAGGCAGGGCTGATATGGGAAGCTGATATTACCCACCAATATTCCATGCTGATGTTGCCTTTCCTGGAAAGCTCTAGATGATTGGGAAATATGACGACCAGCAAGGACCTCAGACACTGGCTCATCCTAGAATTTGCATTAGTGGGTTTCTCTTTATCTTGGGGGGTGAAGTGTCTCATTAAAAGTCATGACCCGATCTCAGTGAGGCCTGGATGACTCAGCCAGTTAAGTGTCTGGCTTTTGATTTTGGTTCATGTCATGATCTTACGGTTCATGAGTTTGAGCTCTGCATTGGGGTCTGTGTTGACAGCTTGGATCTGGCTTGGGATTCTCTCTCTCTCCCTCTCTCTCTCTGCCTCTGCCTCACTTGTGCTCTCTCTCTCTTTCTCTCTCTCTCTGTCTCTTAAAAATAAATAAATAAACCTTAAAAAAAGCCACAACCTGATCTCTAAACAGAGAAAACAAATGATATGTTCCTCAGTCTCCTCTGTAAAGTAGAAATACCCATAACATCCCAATCACAAAATTGTTATCTCTCATGAAATAATAAGGTATTCAGGCATTCAGAACAATACCTAGTGCATGTGCATTCATTCACATGTACGTGCATACACACACACACACACACACACATGAACATTTTCTCTTTTTCTCTTTCTCCAAAAATATCAATTCCCACTCCTTTCCAGTTTTTCTTTCTATAGGGGTGATAACTTCAGAATAATGGCTTTCATTTATTGAGCCCTTATTATGTGCCAGGTTCTATTTGATTTTCATAACAACTTTGCAGGGTACATGCTGTCTCTGTGGTATAGATGTGTCTCAGAAAAAGTGAGGAACTTGCCCAAGCTCTCACTGTTGGTGAGTTGTGACGCTGGGATTTGAATCCAAGCTTGCCTGGTAATGGCACCACCCACTTCCCATATTGCCACTTCGATAGTTCACAGGAAAGTTTGCACCAAGTTCATCTCATTTATTTATTGAGTCATGAGGACCTTGTCACTTGGTCTAAGCCGGCGCTCATGGTTCTCAGTTCTTTAAGATGAACAACAGGCTCTTCCCATAATAGAGATCAGCATGGAGGGCATGACCCATTTTTCTCTCTTGCGTCAAGACTGGCTATTTTACTGGTGGAAGACATGACTCTGTACAACACGAATATCTGGCAATGTCTCTGCTTCGTGGCTCCGGCTGGGACTGGATAGCGGCAGGCATTCAGTTTCTTCCATCTTGCCTCTGACAGAGATGTGGTTGGGCTGTGAATCACTATTTTAACACTTGCACACAGATGCGTGAGGTTGGACGATACAGGAGTCTGAAGTGGAGTATGAAGAACAGACTGCTAGAGGTGTTGGAAGCTCTCCAAAGTCTCCCAGAAAGCACAGTGGCTCAGGACTTCCAGCTGAAGGTCAGGAACAGTTGCCAGTGAAACAAAGGGTCTACAGCATCACTCTGATCTCTGTTTTCCTTTTACCAGCCCCCATGGGTGTTGCTGCCAGCAGCTCACAATTGGACGCCTCTTCAGAGAATTGTCCTTGGGCCGTTGGAGCTGCCTAGCCTGGCGGGGTCTGGGACTTATGCCCTGACTCCCTCTGTCATCACTCAGGGCACACCGGAGCCAATGACTGGCCAGTGCAGGACTCAAAAGACTCACTCTCTCATCTCAAGGTAGGACAGACTCTGTGGTATAGGTTACTCTCAGGGGTTCCCTGTGAGACCAGAATGAGGCTAGACACAACCTGAAACCACTTCTGTGCCTAGATTCTTCTCCTCCCCTGTCTCACAGTTCTCACTTTCTGGCAGGTTTCTCTTGGAAGCTCTCCTTCACAAGTCACCTGCATAAAAATCCCCATCTCAGGGTCTGCTTTCTAGGGTCTAAAGAATTGTCAGGAGCTAGATGACAGCACCGGCAGAGGAAAGATGTAAAGACTATACAGTAGGGACCACCAGGCTGAGAGGAGGAGGACAAGTGCTGTTTTGACGTCATCCTAGAGAGATGACAGACCCTCTCTAGTATGTTTGTAAGATGGTCGTGGCTCTGTATGTGGCTATGGGTGGTGAGGGCAGAGAGGGGGCGATAGGGAGGGAGAAGAAGAGGACCCAAGAACCTCTTCCACAATTCCTGAATTCTCGAAGAATTACTCCCTCCCCCAACTCTGCGAGATCAATAATCCTTCTTCGACTCTTTCCAGAGAGAGTTACACACGCCCAAGTCTAGGCCTTGAATCCTGTTATATTCTTCATTCTCTGTGGAGGCGGGGGAGGATGCATTGTTAGACTAGGCTGTTCCAAGTGTGAGGGGCCTCCTGCCCTGGCACAGTTATTGTCTTTTCTTTTCTACCTGGGCATGGAGGGGAACCCTTGACTCTGGCAGCCACGCAACACTGGGGACCCTCGGGGTCTGGAAGAGAGAGATAGACCCCCAAATCTTTAGAGACAACCAGAGGCACTTAATTTCTTTATTCAACCTCAAAATATTTACCTAGCATCAGACATTGTTCTAGACCTTGAGAACCCAAAGGTGGACAAGGTAAGTTGAGCTCTGTCCCTATGGAGATGATGATCCGGAACAGGAGACAAAGAAGTAATCAGGGAAGCTCCATCCAAGGGCTCTGTGCCGTAATCGGTGACCCAGTGTGCTGTGGGAACTTGGAAGAGCGGCAGCTTTACAGATTTGGGGGTGAGGTGGGGACACCTTCCCAGAAACCTGACCCTGAAGCTAAGGACAAGCTGGAGCTGCCTAGTCAAAAAAAAAAAAAAAAAAAAAAAAAAAAAAAAAAAAAAAAAAAAAGGTGGGGGGTATATTTTTGCATGAGCAGGAGAGAACTCCAAGCAAAGATCGGGAAGCAAAGAAATCTGGGGATTTCACAAGGCCAGAGGAAGTTGAGAATGTTTAGAGCACAGAAGCAGAGGTCACACTGGCAGGTGCACGGATCATTTTGAAAGCCAAGTTAAGGAACTTGGGTTTTACCATATGAGCAATGGGTGGGCATCAATAAATTCTTAACAGGAAGAATGCATGTACTATTTTTGGAGAGATCACTGTAGCTTTTTCATGAAGGGTAGAAAAAGAAAATAAGTGAGAAAGTTCTTAGCACAGCTTAGGAAAGAAGGGGGCGGGAGAGGGAAAAAGAGAGAGAGAGAGACACAGAGAGAGAGAGAGAGAGAGACAGTAGTGGCCCGAGCTGGACAAGAGATAGCATAGGGATACAGTTTCCTTAGAAGGTCAGATAAACAGGACTGGATGATTTGGTGTTGAAGCAGAGGCAAAGAAGCGAGGGAGAGCAAGTAATCAAGCTGATTTTGTGGTTTGGGGTTTGATGGTAGGGCCATTCGTCAGAATAGGAAACAACAAATAAGAGAAGATTGGTGGAGGAAATGAATCTGGTTTTGGAACAATATGACTTTGAAGGATCTGTAGAACATCCTAGAGGACAGTTGCATTTATGGTTCTAGCGCCTAAGAGAGAAT
This sequence comes from Prionailurus viverrinus, assembly GCF_022837055.1. NCBI lineage: Eukaryota > Metazoa > Chordata > Mammalia > Carnivora > Felidae > Prionailurus > Prionailurus viverrinus. Next base: position 12,453,245 of record NC_062569.1, read on the forward strand.
TCTGGGCTTTACATCTAAATGTGGGAATCCCTGGGATAAAGACCATAGCTGGTACATGGGTTTAGGTGAGAATATCCAGGGAGAATGTGTAAGAACAAGAAGGTAAGAGGGCCTAGGTCTAAAACCTGAGTGATCACTAGACCTCCACAGAAATATCTACACCAAGACTATTCAGAGACTGGGGCATTGCCTCGGGGGTGGATAAGATGGTCATAGCAATGATGATGATAATGATATCAACCACCAATTGTTCTTGAATGCTTACTATTTGTTATACGCCTTATAGATTTTTCTCTCAGTTTTATGAGGTATGCATTATCATTATTCCCATGTTACAGACGAGAATACAGATTCAGAGAGGTCGCATAACTTGCTGGAGTCCACATGGCTTGGAAAGAGCAGAGCTGGGGTCCCCATCCAGGCCTGTCTTTTCAGGGCTCTCACTTGCCATGTTTTTAATGGAGGTCTCAGATACAACCCCAAGACTTTCCAAATCTCAGTGCATGGATTAAATTAGACACACTGCCCTCTGGGGGTAGATTTAAGTGCAATCTGATTTTGTCAAAAATGTTAATGAGCTATTCATGCTACTGATAATAACTAGTAGTCAGAATATTGCCTGTGTGAGTTGTCCCAATTCCTCACAAGTGTTAGGGACAGAAGATAGAACATCACAGCCCTCTAGAAAAGGAGGGCTAAAGGGCACCTTAGAACATCTCATCACAACCTCCTCTACAGCCGAGAAAGCACAAGGTCTCAGGTCACCCAAGAGCATAAAGCAAATGCCAGGGTCTTTTGGGGCTCCTTTCACTACTATCTTTTTTTTTGTAGTTTCTCACAGCAGAAAAGTATGCCCCATGTGCCCTGTTCTGGCACCCTGGAGAAATGAGAAGCCTCAGGTCAAGCCAGAAGGTAGCCTGGGCATCACTATCCCCAATCCTGAGTACTGTGTGCATTGCCTTCCTCTGAGTACATGGCGTACTCATGCAGGGGGAGAGGGCATGTTTTCTGAGCCCACATGTCTGGGCACAGCACGTGCTTGGGCTTCCTGTCCCATGTGCACTGAAGTTGGATCTCATTTCTATTTGTCTTGTGAGCTGTTTGCACTTTCGGGTAAGGCAGACTTATTTGGAATCAGTTGTAGCTGCCAGTTATGGGAACGTTCATGACACCTTCTCTGTGGGACAGCCATCTGAGAGGGAACCCAGGGTCACAATTGTGCTGTCTCCTGTAGACTTTGGATAGACATTGTCAGGGGCAAAGTATGTGTGTGTGCCCTGGAAAGTCTGCCTCTGCCGTCCCATCTGATCTAGGCGAGGGTGGCCTCTGTTGGCAACCTGGGAGCACAGGACATAATGCCATTCAGGCACCAGGTCTTCCCAAATGTAAATTTCAGCTAATGTCTCAAAGTTGGGAGGAAAAGCAAGAAGGAAATGAGCATTTACTGCATCTACTATGGGTCGGCTTGGGACACCTCTTTGCATAAATAACTTCTTTGAATCCTCACAAGATACTTACGAAATGAACCTTATTGATCTAATTTTTCAGACAAGAAAATAGAGGCTCAGAGAAGTAATTTTGCTTGGATCAAAAGCAAGCAGTGTCCCTGCCCTCCTAATCTTGTTTCCTCTAAGTGGCTTCCTGTATTTTGGGCAGTCTCCACCCTCTTACATTTGCGGGGGGCTTTTGAGTTTGCAAAGCACCACTATTTCTCTTATCACCATTTGGATGGTATTATCACCATTTCATAAACAAGGAAACTGAAGTGCATAGAGATGAAGATTTTGCTTGAGAACATACCTCTTACAAACGGGGCAACCAGAGTTGGAAACTGGATCTTCTAACAGCTTTGAAACAGCCAGTGTATGGGGAAGACCCTCCATGAGTGGAATATTCTTCCACTTATTCCCTGATGCCCATGTGCCCAAAGAGCTCTTTTTCATCCTTCAAGCCCCAAATCGTGATCGTGATAAACATTTATGAAACACTTACTGCATACCTGCTGCTCTTATGTATGCTTTCACTTGTTTGCTCCCCAGAATCACCGTGTGAGATAGACACCTTCAGTGTCCCCATTTGACAGATGAGGAAATTGAGCCTGGAGAGATTCAGAACTTACTGAGATCACACAGCCGATCAGGGGCCGAGCTGGGCTTTAAACCCAGGCAGAACTACTCAATATACTGGACTCTTTATTCTACAAGTGCAGCCTCTCAGATGGTGTCCTTATTGTTTGGGATGTCTGTCCTCACTCCCCACTGCTGTTCTGCTTCCTTTGCCCTTCTTAAATAAACTCATTGTTGAAAATATATTATTTCATTGAATTTATTTACTTGTATCTCTTTTTACCATTGCACTGTGAGCTCCCTGGGGACAGGAACCACATCTTACTTATGGGTTTAACTGCTAGTGTTTGTCATGGTGCCTCGTGAGAAATGGCAACCTAAAAGTTGCTGGCTTCCAATACAAGGATGTGCTAGCAGGTGTCATGGCTACAATGTTATAGCTTTCCAGAATGTGTTTTCTCTTATGCTGAACAAAGTCATTCTATCTTGATAACCTCTCTCCCATGGTTTTTGTTTATTTGTTTTCATTTAGTGGTTCCCGCTGAGAGTGTGAGGAGATGTGTGTTAATGTTTCAATTTGTTGCAATGATTGGGGTCACTGTTACCTTTTAGTGGGCGCGGATGTGGAATGCTGCTATGGACTGAATGTTGTGTCTGCCTCAAATTCATATGTTGACAACCTAATCCCAAATGTGATAGTATTTGGAGATGGAATCTTTGGGAGGGAATTAGGTTTAGATAATATCAAGGGTAGACTCCCCCTTGATGGGATTAGTGTCCTTATAAGAAGAGGAAGAGACACCAAAGCTTACTCTGATTGCCGCAGGAGGACACAGCAAGAATGTGGCTGCTGACAAACTAGGAGTAAGGCTCTCACTAGACATTGGCACCTTGATCTTGCATTTTCCAGCCTCCAGAACTACGAGAAATAAATGTGTACTGTTTAAGGCACACCATCTACAGTATTTTGCTATGGCAGCTCAGGCAGACTAAAACAGAGTTTATAATCTTCCAGTGTAATGTGCAGGACAGTCCCGCAGATTGAGATTTTTTTCTACCGTGAATACCAAAGGGCTCCTATCCTAAACACTGGTCATTAGATCCATATATTTGTACCTGGACGATGGTCCCCTAGGCCAAAACATCTGGTCAAGCTGAACTTCTTCAGGGCTTATGGAAGGCTACTGAAAAATCCCAGGTTTCTCTGAGAAAGGAAGGAAAAGATGGGTAAAGCCAGCCTGAGACAGAAGTCAAAGGTCCCAGCCTCTTTCTTAAGAAAGTTCTCCACTATCCTCTCAAATAGGTTGTACCTGCAGTTCTGCTGGGGAGCACTGGTATTAGAAGACTAGTGTTCCAAGACTAGCTGGGGAAAGGCGATCCCTTGGGCTTACATAACCTGCAGTCAAAAAGACACTCCTTTGAGACAAGAGCAGCGCGCCATGTTACCTGTGCCCCACATACTTCACTAGTGTCTAAAGGATACTAATATCTTCCTAATTATAGTTAGCCACATTTGTCTCCTTCAAGAACCTCTGGGACCTCAGAGTCGTTCATGTAGGCAAAAGAGGGGTCCTTGCCATGGTAACAAAATGTCTGTGACGTGAATAGGTGATTGAATGGAGGGAGGCAGAGACTGCAGGGGAGAATATGAATGAACATAATGACCCCTGTCCTCTCCATCTCCCTCGCTGGTTCCCCTGGTTCTGCAAGCCCTGTGGACCTCACTGGACAGGAGAGATTTTGATTCACCTGGGTACCCTCATGTGCTCTAAAGCAGGGGAAGGGAGAAACTTTCCCTTTCTCAGACATGTCCCCTCCCTTTTGGTGATCTAGCACGTTAGTAAGTGAGGCTAATGGAGAAACCACACCATGATGTGGGCCCAGAGCAGAAGCGCTTCTCCCTGATGGCCTCATTGTGGTTACAATGTAAACTCCTCCACCCTTCTTTCTCATCCCCACCCCTAAAAATGTTTCCTGTTATTGACAAACCTAAAGAGACCAAACAAAGGGACAAAAGCCATGGAAGTTTCTTTAGAGTTTCTTTTGCCATGCCTACCTTGCACAAAGTGGAAATGTTTTCCAAGATAAGGGGAAAAGAGACCACAAATTATAAGGTATGTTTGATGGACAGTTCCAGATCCTGCCTGCCACAGCGGCCCTCATTATTCCTGATAAAATGTTAGCCCCTTCTTTTATTTTCTCAAATACCAATAGTCGTTCAAGGCCTCCAGCATGATGTGAAGTTTATTCTGGAAAGGCTGAGCTCTCCACAGAGACTCGGGGCAAAGAAACATAATTAAAGGCCTTTATCAATTCTTCTATCATCTTGTCCCAGTTTTATATAATGCTCTTGACGAAGGCAGAGAATGGCAATAAGTAATTAGTTTCTTCTCACAGAGAATTACATGGGAATAGGAAATCACACAGGAATAAGTTCGGAGAGCAATCTGTCCTGTGGTCTCAGAGTCCTAAGAACATAGTCTATTTCTAAGAGGGGAGAGAGGCAAGTCAGTACTTTTACGGGATGTCTATGTCCATGGAGGGGGTATGAATGAGCTAGTTATGCCGTAAAATAGCCACATCATTTCTTGCCACCTTTTTCTGCTTCCAGCCCATATACACCTCATGTGTTTCTTGGCTTCCTTATTCGGATGAGGTACCAACGTCCAAGTGAGCTGAGGGTGTCGTTTTAAAAGCTGCCCTTTGAGACGGGGTGGTGGCCGGGCCCACAGGAAATGAAGAAAGCTGATAGGCCGAACCTTTGAGCTCCACACTGAGGCCCGGAATCAGGACACTTGCTCTTGAGGACAAGAACTACTTTGTAAAAAATAACCAATGAACCCGCAGCCCAAAGGCTCTGTGCTTAATCTGAGCCAAGCCCCGAAACTCATTTTTCCATAAACAAGGCTCAGCCTTAGACATAACTCTCTTTAGGCTCTCTGATGACTTCATTTACTAGGCATGCCAGAGTGCCCAGATGTATGACTCCCCATTCACTGGGGAAACTGATCTTGTCCTCTGGTTTGGTATTAGCAGAAATGTCATTTAGCAGAGCTTTGCAAGGAGATCACCTACCCATAATTCATCTCTTAGGACTCTGAGGTCATTTTGAGGGTGACTGTCTTCCCCTGCCTCCACTTGCCACAGTCACACATACTCTCTTCCTAAGGTATCTGGACCTCCAGTTCCCTCACGGAGTGGGTGTTTCGTTGACAAAGACTGCCACAGCCCTTTGAGTCTCTTGGATATTTCTATGCATGAATGGCTTATTATTTAAAAAAAAAGAGGAAAAGACTTACTATCTTCACTGTAGTCTTTTTAATGTAAAATGATTCCCGTGACAAACAGCGGCAAAACAAGCTCATTTCCCTGCCAAGCATGTTTCAAGTTGGACAGGAGTTTCTCATCTGTCCTCACTGCTGGAGAGAAAGTAGGGTGATCAGGAGAAAAGCTAGACCGCGACAAAAGTGCTTCATTAAATTGGGGGAGTGGGACTGAGGCAATAAGGCGGGAGAAAACAAGACACTTCTCTAAATTTTTATATGGCTCAGCTTTTTTATTTAGGTGGTTTCAGACAGATGGCAGAAGTTAGTTTCAGCTTCCCATCAGCTGGCACCCGCGGAGACAATTGTGAATTCCCATGTAGATAGTCTGCTAGGTTTTCTGTAACTCCAGGCGCCACATCTCCTGACTTGCCAGGCCATGCTAATTTCAACTGCACTCTCCCCTTCTTTCTATAAAAATCTTGACTTTTTCATGTTTCAATTTTTGTTCAGTTTTGATTGTTTATTAAAGTATAATTTGCATACAGTAACGTATACAAACCTTAAGTGCACGTCTTGAGAGTTTCACCTAGGTACACCCCTGCACAGACAGAGTATTTCCAGAACCCAAAGAGGTTCCTTTGTGCCTCTTACCAGTCCTAGGAATAGTCCTACTTCTGGCTATGTCATCTTTTTGCTTTGCCTGTTGTAGAACTCCATAGAAATGGGACCACACAGTGTGGAGTCTTTTGGATCTGACCTCTTTCCTTCAGTATAACACCAGTGAAGGACACTTGGGTGGCTCAGTTGGCTAGGCATTGGACCTCGGGTAGGTCATGATCTCACGGTTTGTGAGTATTGGACCTTGGCTCAGGTCATGATCAGGTCTGTGAGTTTGAGCCCCACATTGGGCTCTGTGCTGACAGCATGGAGCCCAGCCTGCTTCGGATTCTGTGTCTCCCCCTCTCTCTATTCCTCCCCTGCTCTCTCTCTCTTTCTTCTCTCCCTCCCTCTCTCAAAAATAAACATTAAAATAATTTTAACACCTGTGAGTCTCGTCCATTTTCAGTGTACATAATAGTAGCTTGCTCCTTTTTATTTCTGTGTAGTATTCTAATTTGTAAATACACCATGACTTTTGGTGGTGGAAAATTTGGTCACCCTACCTACAGGACATCTGACATCAGCAAAGAGTGGGACAAAAAGTACAAGGACTGTCAAATATGATACGAGGGTTCAGATACCCATTGGCTCTGCCACAGATTAGCTTTATGCCCCTGGGGAAGTTACTTAATTTATCTGAGCTTGTCTTTCGTGGCATGATATATTTAATATGTGCTATTACAGAGAATCATCCCAGAATGAAGTTCAGGAAATTGGTTCCAAAGATTTCTTATTTCTAGAGACACATACTAATTATTGAATGCTCATCCAACAGATGATTGCAAAGCAATTACCATATTCCAGGCACTGTTCCAGCAGTGGATCAGATGGACAGTTTATCCTCATAGCTATAGGGGAGATGGATACCAAAGAATCAAACATTTAAATGAACAAGATAATTTGGATATCAATAGATGTCGATGTAGAAAATAAATAGGTCAAGGAGATAGAGTAGTGGTTGTCAGGTGCTATTCTAGATCAGGAGGGGGACAAGAACACGGAGGAAGCCATAGTTAAGTAAAGAGCCAAACAGTGTGCATTATTCATTTATCTAACTCTGGGGAAAGAGACTTCCAGGCAGAGGGGAAAGCAAGAAGCAAGGTCTCTAGACAGACATGTGTTTGGCACATCTGAGTAACAGCAAGGCCCCCCAAAGTGCTGAAAGTGGAGGGAATGGGTTGGGGGTGGGGATAGTGAAAGTGGTTGAGGTTAGAAAGGTAGTTGCGGACCAGACTCTACGGACGCCTCCCACTCACTTTCCATCAGAAGCTTCCATATGTGCCTTATGAGCTGCTGGGACAACAGGGAAGGGCAGGGGGATGGGATTAAGTGACTTCTCTAAGATCATTCAGAAGATCTAAGATCTAAGTTCTAAGACCATTCTCATGTTGCCTGACAGTAAATAATATCATCTCATCAGCAGGGGAAATGAATGACTAAATGTGAATGATTTTGGGGCAACATCCACCGAATGATTACTGAGGCTTAAATTAGCCTGGCATGTTCTATAGAGCAGGGGTAGCTGACTTCAGCCCGTGGGCCAGATCTGGCCTGCTGCCTGTTTTTGTAAGGCTCACGAGCTAAAATGGTTTTCACATTTTAAATGGTTAACAAAAATCAAAAGAGAAATAATATTTTTAGACATGTAAAATGATATGAAATTCAAGCTTGTGTCCATAGAGTTTTATTGGGATACAGCTGTGCTCATGCGTTTCTGGATGTTCTATGGCTGCTTTAAGTGCTATGATGGTGGGGTTGAGTAGTCGTGATAAAGACTGTATGCCCCCCTCAAAATAAAAAAAATATATTTACTATCTGGCCTTTTGTGGAAAGTTTCCTGACCAATCTTCTCTGTAGCGTAAAAGCTGTGAGTTCAGCAAGTAAAATACCTACCCCTCAAATACCAAACTTTAAATAATACAATATTTTTGAGAAATGTCCAGGACAAATATGTTGCAAAATACACTCTTAGATAACTGGGCTGCCTTGCTGTGTGGAGTTGCCAGCCATATGCCATTATAGGCAAAATAAAGATTCTTGATTTTGGAATATTTGACCTGCATGCCTTCTCTGCACCAGCAACTAGGTAATGGGTGTGGACTTTTGTTTTATTAAGGCTACTACTCATATATAGCAAAAAATACCTATTGGCCTATATGATCATGCTTATTTTTCACTTTTCTATATCAGTGGATATATTCCTAAATGGATGGGAAGCACTGAGAAAGAGCAAGCATGTGTGGAAGGTGAGGGAGAAGGAAGGGCATTATGGACTGGATGTTTGTGCCCACTGCCCCCCTCCCAAAAAGTCATATGTTGAAGCATGATAGTATATTTAGGCAGGGCCTTGGGGAAGCAGTTAGGTTTAGATGAGGTCATAAGGGTAGAGCCATCATGATAGGATTAGTGTCATAAGAAAAAAGAGACTAGAGTTCTCTCTTCCTCTGTCTGCCATGTCGTTACACAATAAGAAGGTGGCCCATCTGCCAGCCAGACAGAAAGCCTTCACCAAGAACTAAATCTGTTACATGTTGATCTTGGACTTCCCAGCTTCTAGAACTATGAGAAAAAAATTCCTATCGTTTAAGTTATACAGTATATGTTATTTTGTTATAGCAGCCCGAGCAGACTAAGACAGAGGAGGAGGAAGCTAAAGAGAGACAGAACACATTCTTACTTAAATCATTGGTAATTCTTTCTTTTATTTTAAGGTTTATTTTGGGGGGGGGTGCAAAGGGGCAGAGAGAGAGGGAGAGAAAGAATCTTAAGCAGGCTTTGCACTGACAGCACAGAGCCTGATGCGGGGCTCAAACTCACGAACCAGGACCTCATGACCTGATCTGAAGTTGGACACTTAACCAACTGATCCACCAGATGCCCCAATTATTTCTAATCTTTCAAGAAAATAGAAATTTCAGGAGAATTCTTACCAACCTTGACTCTAAGGTAGTGTTAATATATAGGTTTTCTATAAATATTACTGTCCCCAGTCAATGCTAACTCTGTGGTTTATTCTCTTACATGTATGGGTTAAAGGCCAATAAATCCTGAGAACCATCTCCTATATTCCTGATAGATATCACTCTGAGATGTTAAGGAATGTGGCAAAAGTTTTCTCATTAATAGAGAAAAGAAGAAATAAACTATAATTTATTGAAAGCCTGAACTGGGCCCACCTTTATTATATGCTATCTCCATAATGTCTTTAACAACATTTTAAGGTAGTCACCATTACTATTGTCATTTTACAAGAATGACACTGAGGCTTGGATACAAGAGACAAGTGATGCTCAAGGTCACATAGCTATCAAGTGGTGGACTGAACTTGCAGCTTAGCTCTACTTATGACAAGGTCTCCACTGTTCAAAATGAAAGATGCCCCTTACTAGCAGACCCTTGGCTCTCAAGAAAACCTCTTCACTCTAGGTGCCAGGGAAGAGATAAAACTTCCCTAAAGTATGCTAGAAAAAGGAAGACTGAAAAATTTCAGACTAAGGGCCAGAAATCCCCTATAACAACAACTTTATTTTAGAACTATAGAAAGTCCCCTCTGTCTGGAACACTAAGGCATCTGAACAATCATCCAATGGGAGGCCTGCAGTGGTCACTCAGCTGGAGAAGGCACTAAAGGGCCAGCTTTTCCCCAGACTTTCTCCAGTGCCTGTCCCCCCACTGGCAGTGGGTACTGACCGTGCACTTTGGAGTCTCTAGAACAACTGAAAGTCAATGGTAAAGGACTATTTTCTGATCTTCTTTTATTCATTGTCTTTAGGGAGCAGAATATAGAGAAGTGGGTTCTTCCCAAAGCTCTGAGCGATCCTTTGTAAGACACTGGGAAATCTATCTGCTTTTGAGGATTCAGTCTGTCTATGCAGAGAGTAAAGTGTTTTAAGTTCTTCTGATGATTTTATATATTTCTCCTTAACTCCTGGCCCTTGTCACACTTTTCTGTTTTGAATTTTTCGTTGAGCACCTATTAAATGCATGAAATTGTACTTCATGCATTGCTGAATGTGAATTGACAAGCAGCCACTCCCATCCCCCAAACCCAATCAAGAGTTTACCACATAGTGAAACAATCTGACCACAGTACAAATCTTTTACGAATCTCTTACAAGTGACCTCTTCTCTTCCTTAAACTTACTTGAGTAATTACATGATTTTGTCTCAGTGTGTCTTAGGAGATGCTTCATGACTGGAGAATGTGAAGGGCAAGATTATATATCCTTTCCTTTAAAGAGTTTAGGTGCCTTTATTTTATAGCAGGATAGAAGTTTGCCAACGGGATGTACATCAGTATTGGAGAAATTCCGACCTGGGTTCAAATGATAGCATTTATTACCGTGTCACTTTGGACAAGGCATCCAAGTTCCCTAAGTCTAGAATATCTCTTTTTAAAATGGACACAAGAAGGGCACCTGGGTGGCTCAGGCAGTTAAACTAGCCTGACTCTTGGTTTGGGCTCAGGTCACGATCACACGGTTCGTGAGTTCCAGCTCCACATTGGGCTTTGCACAGTCAGCTCAGAACCTGCTTGGGATTCTCTCTCCCTCTCTCCCTGCCCCACCCCTGCTCACTCTCTCTCTCAACATAAATAAATAAACGTTATATATATGTGTGTGTGTATATGTGTGTGTGTGTGTGTGTGTGTGTGTGTGCATAAATCAAATCAAATGGACACAAGAAAAGTAAGTAGTTTATAGAATCGCCCTGAGCTTAGATGGTGTTTGATGTGCCTGGTGCGGAGTAAGTATTGACTAAGTGTCATTTGCAATTTCTAACCTTCCACACATTGAATTGAGTTAATTAACTTCTTAGACAAAGCATGTGCACTCTTTGGTGAATGGTCCATTTTGTATTATTTTCCTCTCACCTTGCATTTATGGAGGAATGCCTTAAAAATGGTACAAAAGAGTTTCAAAAATGCAAGATTAAACAGTTATACAGCTTCCTGTATTGAAGAACTACTGAGAGCCTTTACTATATTACTAAGCATTTATGCATTATTTGGTAACAAGGAGAAAGAGTGTGCAGTGTTTTGCTAAGTGATTAAACCAGAGAATTCTTTGATTTTCTTCTTCTTCTTCTTCTTTTTTAAACAGATGAACCTTGTAAATTGAATATTCCAAGGAACAAACCCTAGGACAGGCTGATTTAGGAATTGCTGCAAGGAAAATTGACTCATAATTAAGAGAAGAGAATAAATTTGCATTCTCTGAATACTACATATATTGAATGGTTTAATGTAAAAAAAAGAAAATATATTAAGACCATAACAAAATATATAAGAATATTTCAAAATATTGGCATATGAATGACTTCATGTGCCTAGAACAAATGAAAAAATTGCAAAGGTAAATATCAGAGGGCTGGATTATATAAGGGCCTAAATATTTCTTAGGCCAAAAAAAAAAAAAATCTTAAATTTAAGAGGCAAAAGTCAAACTAAAAAAAACATTTCTTAAATAAAATAATCAAGGCGCCTGGGTGGCTCAGTCACTTAAGCGTATGACTTCGGCTCAGGTCATGAGCTCACGGTTTGTGAGTTCAAGCCCCACAACAGGCTCTGTGCTGACAGCTCAGAGCCTGGAGCCTGCTTCAGATTCTGTGTCTCCCTCTCTCTGCCCCTCCCCTGCTCATGTGCTGTCTCTCTCTCAAAAATAAACAAACATTGAAAAAAAATTTTTTTAAATAATCATCTATTAAAATATTGAATGAAGAACATTATATAAACAAATGGTCAAAAGATATCAATTATAGTCAGAGGAGCCAAGATGGTGGAACAGCATGGAAGTTTTTTGTGTGTTTCGAGTCCATGAAATACAGCCAGACCAACACTAAACCATCCCACACCTAGAAAACTGATTGGGGGATTAACACAACAATCTGCACAACCTGAACCACAGAATTCAGCAGGTACGCAGCACAGAGAAGGTGAACGTAGGGCGCTGAACTTGGGGAGCGAGAAGCCGCAAGGGGCAGGGAGGTGCTTTTGCGGGTGGAGACAAGATGGAGACTGGGGGGGGGGGGGGTAGAATACGGGGAAAGAATCCCTCCCCAAAAGCAGCTGGAGAGAAAGTGGAAAATTGGAAACAGCAGCAGGGACTAAACTAAAAAGGGAGAAAGGAGAGGGTTTAATTCTATTAAGACTGTAAACCAGGGGAGCGAAAAGGCTGCAACTCTGCAGCTCCATACCTGGCGGTGCTCTAGTGGGAAGGGCGAATCCCCAGGAGCAGACTGGGGTCCGGGAGGTTCTCGGGCCACACGGGGAAAAGCGGCTCCACTGCTGGAAGGACATTTGGTAGAGACTGTTGAAGCCACCTGGTCCCGGCAGACCCCGGAAGGCGGCCACATTCGCTGGTGCTGGAACAAGGTCCTTAAGGGTGAAGCCTGGTGCCGGATGTGTGTTGTGATTTTCCATAATCCCTGAAACGCTGCTGCTACACCGTCTCGTGAACTTTTTCTGGGGCAGATGGCACCTGGCCGCAGTCTCGGGGCACCAGCACCAACAGGGTGCAGTGGACGTACCTGGGTGCAGCTGATATTGGGCCATTGCTCATTCGGCCATTGCTCAGTGAGACCCTCCTGCAGAAGGGCAGAATGGGTCAAAGTCGCAGTCCTTTGGAAGTTAGGGGCCGGGGAAAACAGCCGCATCGGAGACAAAACTGGGGAGAGAGGTGCTGCCTGGGGCCTGGTCACGGAGAGTGAAAGAGCGGGGAGTGGACGAAAGCTGAAGACAGAGGACGGGTGCGCGATTGCTGACCCAGGAGAACAGCCTGGGTGGCTGGGGGACGCCATTTTAACCGCTCCCGCGGATGCGCATATGCACCTACCAGCGCCGCAATGCTCCGCCCCAGTAGGCGAGCAGCGCCATCTAGTGGAGCGCGGAGCCATTACACTGAGCCCCGCCCAACTGGGCCAACCTCGCTCTTCAAGAAGACACCTCTCACCGCCTGCTTGTTTTATGGACTATAAAGCGCTTCATAGTCTGACTTCTAGGGGAAAACGAAGCAATTTCAGTCCTACTTCAATCTGTTAGCAGGTCCATCTATTCAATTTTCTTTCTTTTTTTTCTCTTTTACACTACATTTCTTTTTCTCCAATACAGAGAAAAAAATTATTTTTATTTTCAATTTTTATTAAAAATATTTTTCTTTCATTTTTTTACTACATGTTTTACTTTTGTGTAAATTGTTTCAAATTCTATTTTACTTCCATCATTTTATTTTGGTCTACTTCAGTGTATTCACTTTTTCAAATTTTCAAACGATTTCCTTTTTTTCTTTTTCTTTTTTCTCTTTTTTGTTTCTTTTCTTTTTCTTGAATACAGAAAGAGAAAAAATTCATTTTTCTTTTTAATTTTTCCTGAAAATATTTTTCTTTATTTTTTTCTACTATATTCTTTACTTTTGTGTAAATTTCTTCAAATTCTGTTTTACTCCCATCATCTCCATTTAGTCTACTTCAGTGTATTCATTTTCTCAAAATCTCAAACGATTTCCTTTTTTTTCCCCCATTTTTTTCTCTGATCAGTCAAACCACTTTCACCACCCAGACCAAAACAAACCTAGGATCTAGCATCATTCATGTGACTTTGTGTGTGTATGTTTAATTTTTTAATTTTAATTTTGCTACCTAATTAATTCCTTTTCTCCCTTCAAAATGACAAAAAGAAGGAATTCACCCAAAAGAAAGAGCACGAAGAAATGACAGCCAGGGATTTAACCAACACAGATACAAGCAAGATGTCTGAACCAGAATTTAGAATCACGATAATAAGAATACTAGCTGGAGTCAAAAATAGATTAGAATCCCTTGCTGCAGAGATAAAAGGAGTAAAAACTAGTCAGAATGAAATTAAAAAATGCTATAACTGAGCTGCAAACACGAATGGATGCCGTGGCAGCAAGGATGGATGAGACAGAACAGAGAATCAGGGATATGGAGGACAAACTCATAGAGAATAATGAAGCAGAAAAAAAAGAGGGAGATTAAGGCAAAAGAGCACCAGTTAAGAATTAGAGAAATCAGTGACTCATTAAAAAGGAACATCAGAATCACAGGGGGCCCAGAAGAGGAAGAGAGACAAAGAGGGGTAGAAGGGTTACATGAGCAAATCATAGCAGAAAACTTTCCTAACCTGGGGAAAGACACAGACATCAAGATCCAGGAAGCACAGAGGACGCCCATTAGATTCAACAAAAAACGACCATCAACAAGGCATAACATAGTCAAATTCACAAAATACTCAGGCAAGGAGAGAATCATGAAAGCAGCAAGGGAAAAAAGTCCCTAACCTACAAGGGAAGGCAGGTCAGGTTTGCAGCAGACCTATCCACAGAAACTTGGCAGGCCAAAAAGGAGTGGCACGATACATTCAATGTGCTGAATCAGAAAAATATGCAGCCAAGAATTCTTTATCCAGCAAGGCTGTCATTCAAAAGAGAAGGGGAGATTAAAAGTTTCCCAGAGAAACAAAAATTAAAGGAGTTTGTGACCACTAAACCAGCCCTGCAAGAAATTTTAAGGGGGACTCTCTGAGGGGAGACAAGATGAATAAATAAATAAATAAGTAAATAAATAAATAAATAAATACCAAAAGCAACAAAGATTAGAAAGGACCAGAGAACACCACCAGAAACTCCAACTCGACAAGCATCATAATGGCAATAAATTCATATCTTTCAGTACTCACTCTAAACAAAAGCAGGAGGCATCACAATCCCGGACTTCAAGCTATACTATAAAAGCTGTAATCATCAAGACAGTATCGTACTGGCACAAGAAGAGACACTCAGATCAATGGAACAGATTAGAGAACCCAGAAATGGACCCACAAACGTATGGACAACTAATTGTTGACAAAGCAGGAAAGAATAACCAATGGAATAAAGACAGTCTCTTCATCAAGTGGTGCTGGGAAAACTGGACAGTGACACGCAGAAGAATGAACCTGGACCACTTTGTTACACCACACACAAAAATAAACTCAAAATGGATGAAAGACCTCAATGTAAGATAGGAAGCCATCAAACTCCTCAAGGAGAGAGCAGGAAAAAACCTCTTTGATCTTGGCCACGGCAACTTCTTACTCAACACGTCTCTGGAGGCAAGGAAACAAAAGCAAAAATGAACTACTGGGACCTCATCAAAATAAAAGCTTCTGCACAGAAAAGGAAACAATCGGCAAAGCTAAAAGGCAACCGACAGAATGGGAGAAGATATTTGCAAATGACAAATCAGTTAAAGGGTTCGTATCCAAAATGTATAAAGAACTCATCAAACTCAACACCCCAAAAAACAAATAATCTAGTGAAGAAATGGGCAAAAGACATGAATAGACACTTCTCCAAAGAAGACATCCAGATGGCCAACCGACACATGAAAAAATGCTCAACATCACTCATCATCAGGGAAATACAAATCAAAACCACAATGAGATACCACCTCACACCTGTCAGAATGGCTAACATGAACAACTCAGGCAACAACAGATGTTGGTGAGGATGCGGAGAAAGAGGATCTCTTTTGCACTGCTGGTGGGAATGCAAACTGGTGGCGCCACTCTGGAAAACAATATGGGGGCTCCTCAAAAAACTAAAAATAGAACTACCCTACGACCCAGCAATTGCACTACTAGGCATTTATCCCTGGGATACAGGTGTGTTGTTTCGAAGGGAAACATGCACCCCCATGTTTCTAGCAGCACTATCAACAATAGCCAAAGTATGGAAAGAGCCCAAATGTCCATCGACAGATGAATGGATAAAGAAGGTGTGGTTTATATATATACAACAACAATCAAAAAGAATGAAATGGGGGCGCCTGGGTGGCGCAGTCGGTTAAGCGTCCGACTTCAGCCAGGTCACGACCTCGCGGTCCGCGTCAGGCTCTGGGCTGATGGCTCAGAGCCTGGAGCCTGTTTCCGATTCTGTGTCTCCCTCTCTCTCTGCCCCTCCCCCGTTCATGCTCTGTCTCTCTCTGTCCCAAAAGTAAATAAACGTTGAAAAAAAAAATTAAAAAAAAAAAAAAGAATGAAATGTTTCCCTTTGCAATTATGTGGGTGGAACTGGAGGGCATTATGCTAAGTGAAGTTAGTCAGAGAAAGACAAAATCATATGACTTCACTCATATGAGGACTTCAAGAGACAAAACAGTTGAACATAAGGGAAGGGAAACAAAAATAACAGAAAAACAGGAAGGGGGACAAAACAGAAGCGACACATAGATATAGAGAACAAACTGAGGGCTACTGGAGGGGTTGTGGGAGGGGGGGATGGGCTAAATGGGTAGGGGGCACTAAGGAATCTGAAGTCATTGTTGCACACTATGCTATTTTGGATGTACATTTAAAATAAAATAAAATAAAATAAAGTAAAATAAAATACATAAAGAATGAATAAACAAAATGACTTGGTCAGGCTATGCCACATTGAAAACCTATAGTAGAGCAAAGACTGGAAGGAGGTGGCAGATTGAGCCACGCAGCTTGTGGTAAGTTGCGTGGAATAGCAGTGTAGGAAGAGGGAACACCTTTAAAAAAGCAAGGTGGTGTGGGTATGGTAACGAAGCCAGTGGGCTAGGCCAAGGAAGCAAAGAGGAGAGTACTGGAGAGGTCAGAGGGTATGAGGGATAAAAGACAATGAGCGACCTGTTACAACTGTGCAGATGTGCTTGAGTGAGACGGGAAGTCATCCAAGGATTTGCTAAACTGAATTATGTTTGCAAAATCCTTTGTCTGCTATGTAAGAATACAACATAGAGGCAAAGGTGGAAGTCAGGGGACCAGATAGAAGGCTTGTACATTTTTTTGGAGGTGAGCCACAACAGTAAGTCCAAGTTCAAGACCAAGTTCATGAAAATGGAGGTAGTAAAGGTTCTTAATTGGGGATATCTTTTAAAAAAATTTTTTTCCAACGTTTTTATTTATTTTTGGGACAGAGAGAGACAGAGCATGAACAGGGGAGGGGCAGAGAGAGAGAGGGAGACACAGAATCGGAAACAGGCTCCAGCCTCCGAGCCATCAGCCCAGAGCCTGACGCGGGGCTCGAACTCGCGGGGCTCGAACTCACGGACCGCGAGATCGTGACCTGGCTGAAGTCGGACGCTTAACGACAGCGCCACCCAGGCGACCCTGGGGATATCTTTTAAATGAAAGTCAAAAGGATTTCTTGACCACTACGATATAGGTAAGGGAGAAAGAGTTAAGGATGACTCTAGGATTTGTAGCCTGGGAAACTAAATAGACTTGCCATTTAATGAAGTGGACTAGGTTTGGAGAGGAAGATCAGGAGTTTAGTTTTGAATGTATCAAGTTTGAGAAGTTTATCACATATGTAAGTTGAGCTGTTGAGTGTAGTTGAACCTATGATTCTAGAGTTTAAGAGAAAAAAATGGAGAAGGAAATATACATTTGGGGGTCAACAATATATTCATAGGACACTAAGCCATGAGACTGAATGATTTCTAAAGGAGTGGGGAGAAAATGGACAGAAAGGAGGAAAAAGAACACACACACACACACACACACACACACACACACACAAACCAAGGACTAGTCAACTGCCATATTTCTGGGAGAAAAACAAAATTTTTTTAGTTAAAGGTGAAACTTATATCACAAAAGGCAGAGCATCTGTTTCCACATCTTTCAGTAGGTGAAATGGTTTTATCTTATTTGTGTTGGGTCACAGCCAGAGCTATAAACCAAAAGATTATTTAACCTTAGAGTTGCTCTGCCAGACACGCTTAGGCACCATTAGATTGGTTGTACCCAATTCTCTTCACTTTGTTTTATGTTATGTGCAGAACATAGGAAAGATTATAGGCTCCCTGGATTTTTTCCCCCTAAGTTCCCAGAATCATCTAGCATCACATGGTTTCTAGGTAGCTTTGCTAATGTTTTAGGGCTGCAACTGTGGCTTCAACCAGACATAAATGGGAAGGTAATGAAATGAGCCAGTCCAAGGAATTGCCTATAATCTGTTAATCTATTGAAAATATAACTTATATTTCAACGGAAATGGAGGGAAATTTGAAAGACACATCATAAGTACAATGAGCTAAAATGCATTAAAGTAAGCTTGTGCACAGAATA
Organism: Prionailurus viverrinus; assembly: GCF_022837055.1. Taxonomy (NCBI): domain Eukaryota; kingdom Metazoa; phylum Chordata; class Mammalia; order Carnivora; family Felidae; genus Prionailurus; species Prionailurus viverrinus. Next base: position 12,471,334 of record NC_062569.1, read on the forward strand.
TACAGTCTTTGGAGATAGAAACAGAAGCAGAATAAGGGGAAACTTCTGGACAATTTAAGTTAATCAAAAAACTTTGGCCCAAGACATGGAGAAGGACTTTACTTTGAGAAGCTTCTATTTTGAGAAAGACAACTGGGAAAATATCAAGACATCTTCAGAGGAAGGGCAAGTCTTGGAAAAAATATAACTCCTTCCCCTCAACAATTTGAGATCTAAGAAAATACAGAGAGTTATTGTGTTAAAGTCACAGATAGAGCACCGGCTCTATAAGCTTGTGAGAAATTGTGCCCATGATGTTCGGGCTAGTGGAACCAAGTAGCTACAGAAAATAGGGGCTGATCTGAGAGGGATACCTCCTGGGTGGGCAGGTAAGTTCTAATATACCATAGTTGTTTTTAGTAGGCTTATTAGACATTTGATGCCTGAGGAAAATGTACAGAATGAGGACCCCTACAGAACAAGGGTGACCACATAATTTATTATCCAAACTGGGACACATATTGAGACTGAAAGTGGTATTATTAACCTGTTAGCTTCCTGGGGCCACCATAACAAATTACCACAAACAGAGTCAGAAATATATCCTCTGACAATTCTGGACACTCGAAGTCTCTGCGGGATCTCAGGGGAGGATCCCTGCATTACTCCTTCTACCTTCTGGTGGCTTCCAGCAACCCCTGGTGTTCCTTGACTTGTAGCTACATCACTCCAATGTCTGTCTGCCTTGCTCTTCACATGGCCTTCTTCTCTGTGTCTTCTCCCTTTCTTATAAGGACAGCATCAGTGAATTTAGAGCCCATCCCATTCTATCCAGGTAGGTCTCATCTTGAGAACCTTACCTTAATTACATCTGCAAATACCCTTATTCCAAATAAGATCACATTATGAGTGTTTGCAGAGATATATTTCTTTGGGGGGGGGACCACTATTCAACCCGCCACAAATAATTTCACCAGACCAATAAGATTAAACCAGGATTGTTTTGAGCAAACAGGGATATAAGATAAATCTAATAGAAAGTGCAAGAAAGATGGGATTTATGAAGGGAAGCAAGACACTACAATGACAGAACAAGCCTATGTCCAGCTTGGGGGCTAGTTGAATGGAGACTCCTCCTGGGTGGGATTTTCTTACTCAAGGAAGTGAAGGAAAACAATATTTTGTTGAACAATGGGTGCCCTTGCCTGTCTAATTCTCAGTGGTTTCAAATCTCTCCAATAGCCGTTGGTACCACAAGGGAAAAAAAAATCTCAAAGAGTATGTTAGAAAAAAAAATGCATAAGAACAAGGTTAAAGTAAAGAACAAGTTCAGATTCTGAAAACAGTGCTATCCTAATGAGAAAGAGAGAAGGAAAGGAAAGGAAATGACTTTAAAATATTGTTAAAGTGGTAAAAACTTCGGTGAGACATCCCAAAAGGAAAAGGGGAACAATACAGGGAAATTCAATCCCACCAGGGATATGTCTATACCTCGTTTCAAAAATATAAGGAGACAGGAAGAAATGTCACTGCTGTTATTGAGCTAAAAACTAACGATTCAAGGTCTACAAATAAATGTTGTGATTATTTTTATGTTTTAGTAAATTTTCATTTAAGAATAACAGACAGAAAAGGGCACAGATCACAAGCATACATCCAGGTGACTGAATTTTCAGACTGAATACAACCTTGTAACCAGCCTCAGAAATTTCCCTTATGCCCTCTTCTGATTGCTACCCCCTTGAGAGTAACCATACTCTGTTTCTAGCAGCATAGCTTAGTTCTGTCTAGTGTTGAACACTGTATAAATAGAATTATGCAGCGTGTACTCTTTTGTGTCTTATTTGACCTAACTGTGGTTTGTGAGAAGCTTCCATATTTATTTTGTATATATCGCAATAGTTTGCATGGAACTACACTCTCTGAGTATTCTTCACCATATTTATCATTGTTAATGCATACTGAGGTGGTTTCCAACTTGGGGATGTTATCAAAGGGCTGCTATGGACATTCTTGTACATGTCTCTTGGTGAGCATATGTTTGCATTTCTGTGGACACACACCTAGCAGTGGAATTTCTGGGTCAAGGGGTATGTTTATGTTCAGTTTTAGCGGATACTGCCAGATAGTTTTCCAAAGTGAATATACCAATTAAGGGCTAGACATTTCATTCTAAAAATAGAAAGGATTCCTGAGAAGGGCTTGTGGCAGAGATCTTGGTCCTTACAGGGCCCCAAGGGCCTTGGGTTTCAGAATCATCAATGGCAGCTTCGCTTCAGGAATTTGCTGGAATTCTGCAGCTGAAGCCAAGGTAGGGAAGAGAAGGAAATAGCCCACAGTGGGCAGAGTTCAGAAACCAAGAGAATTAACTCCATAGCAAGAGGCAGTGATGGTACACCTTTGGAAAAGGGCTAAAATCACTTCCTAAAATGCCCAGAAGTAGCAGTTACTCTACCAGACAGAGGTGTCACTCAGCCCTGGAGAAGCATTGGACTCAATGATGGACTCTGGACACTTAGAAGCTTTGGGTATGTAACATGGGGACCAGGGAGACCAGAGCAAGAGTAATGCTAGAAAGTATGGTGGGCATGATGACATCGTTCAGTGACAGACTTGTTCACCTGGTGGGAAGACTGCTAGTGGGGAAAGTGCCTTCAGTATCAATTCCCTCAGGGGTCACCTCAGAGGCAGAGAGTCACCTGGCCCGAGGTCACACCCTTGTCTGGACAACCCACATCCAATGCCTGGTCAGTGAAGTAGGACAAAGTCCCGGACACCCTGGCCTAAAACTCAGGACAATTCTTAATCCTTCTAGCTCCCCATGGAAGTTGGCCAACACTGTCTGGGGACTATATCACCACTTTCCTCCCTTTACCTACTCGTTTCCTTGTCCTCCCTTCCACAAGTTTTAATCCCTTGGGAACTCATTAATACACATCCTACATACTACATTCTGTTTCAGAGTCTACTTTCCAGGAAAGCCAACCTGCGATAAGGCCACTTTGCAAAAATGACAGGAGTATCTCCAATGTCCCTCCCTGCTGCTAGAATAAGTATGTCCTGCTAATTTGGAGACTCTTCAAATAGCATCCATACAATGTGAGACTCAGTCTTGAATTACTTCAATTTCAGGGATCACCAATCCAATGAGAGATCACTAGGTTCCAGCTGCTAAAATCATTCCATTTATACCTTGGCATCTAGGTAAGGAACCTCTGGCTGAGACTAAAGAGAATTAGGCACTGGGGAGAAGGATTTGGACTTTAATTTCTTCAGACTTTAACCTAAAATGGCAAGAGGATTTAATTTGAAGCCTTGTATTTTACCCCAGGATTTAATAAGAAGAAGGAAGCTATATTATTCAAAGAAAAGACATTTTCATTCTGCTACTACTGTATTATTTGTGATGGTTTTGTGCTGTCTTTAGGATGAACAGCTTTTGACCTATATTGGACAAAAAGGCTGGACATGATAACGGAAGTAGAATGGGGAGCAGTCGTTCAACTTAGGGCACAGCATGAGTTCATAGTTGATTTAATGAATGTCCTGTTCTGAACCATTTCATAATCTTCTCTCGGTGAAAACTAACATGCCCACCAGAAGGTGTAGCTGAATGAGGGTAGGAAAAAAGTCACTTTATTGAAACACACACCATTGTTTTCCCAGTGGATTAAGAAATCAAAAAGATGCTAAATGTTGGGAAGAATCCCCTGGACAGATTCCGTATCCCCATAAAACGTCTGCAAATGGGTTGCCTGGGTGGCTGAGCTGGTTGAACGTGTTACTCTTGATTTTGGCTCAGGTCATGGTCCCAGCGTCATAGGATCAAGCCCGATATTAGGCTCTGTGCTGAGCATTGAGCCTGCTTAATATTCTCCCTCTCTCTCTCTAAAAAAAAAAAAAAAAAAAAAAAAGTCTGCAAAAATAACATATCTGTGCTCTCTCTTTCTCTGTCTGTCCCTTTGTCTCTGTCTCTGTCTCAGTCTCTTTCCCAACTTCCCAGGAAGGAGGAGTGACTATTCTGACTGATGAAAATGGGAAGATCTGAGTATGCATGAATTGGCCCAGTTCCATGTGGAAAGAACACATTGTAATGGCCAAGACCTGCGTTTCAAAGCAAGTGTGGAAACCCCTAAGTCTCTACACATGAGGACACGGTGGAATTAAGGCATCAATTCCGGGAAAGCATTTTGCTCAGCAGACCCAAATTCATTCTTGAGTGGACTGTCTCAAAATCAGGATTTGGGGAAATCTCATTGTGATTATGGATGCAAGAAGCCTAGCAAATAGAAAGCTAACGTCTTACCATCATTAGTTTGATTCATGTGTCTATTCCTCAAATACTCTGAACTTTGGAAGATAGAGACGAGGGTTATTTACTGGATAGGAAGATTGGAGGCATATCAGAGAGGGCCTCAAGTGACAAACTAAGGATTGGGACATTTTCAAGAAGATTTATAAGACTATTTGAAGACAGAAAAGGGTATTATTGTTGCAAAGGAGGTTTTCCCCCTTCAAACCCCTGGCTCTGGGTAGACTCATTTAAACCTCAAATGTTCATTTGTGCCTCAGGCATCAATGATGGGCGTGTATGCGGTCCATTACTCATCCAGCTCTGATGGGTTCAGAGGCAGGCGCCTGCCCTGAATTTCACACCAGACGAGGCGATCTGAGTTTCACACTTTGGACTTCAGACTTCCCAACATAGCTTCTATTCCTCAATGAATACTTGAGATGTTTTCGCCCACGCTTCTTATTCAGTTTTGTTAATTACTTTCGCTTTGAGGAAATTTGCCCAAAGGCTATTAGAAAGTAATAGAGGGATAAGAACGATTACCGATTTAAATAAATAAACATTATTGATATTCTCCTCTGATGTGTAGTTTGCCATATCGTTTTAGCAAATGTAAAATACCTAGGAGATTTTTTCATATTTTTATTCAAGACTTGATTCCTCTAATGCTGGTGCCCTCAACTTCCATTGTTCCCTGTAAAGAAGAACTTCATCCACTACCCCCAGGCTTTTACACCCCTCACTGTGGGGAAAGGACACGATCCTTTGGATATCACATCAGGTCATTGTGCTTGCTGGTCCCTCAGCCTGGGGTACTCTTGACCCCCGGTCTTCATTGCTGGCTTTCTATCATATTCCATGACACTGTTTTCTCTTGCTGATATTGTATGAGATTTTTCTCATGTCATCACTTACTCACTTATTTATGGTAGAAAACCACATGGAAAAAGAGAAGCCACTGTATGCTCAGCCCGGAAAAGTGCCTGGTAAGTATGTGATGAAGAAATGCCCCTGGGCCTAGAAAAGGAAATCTGTTTCAGCTTTACACGAATTCTAGATTACGGCTAAACAGGAAAAGAAGTCCAGTGGTTTCTCTGCTCTGAAATAACTTCTGGAGTAGTTGAGGAGAGACAAGAGTTAAGAATAAAATCACTCAGCTTACAAAGCAACAAAATTGTAAATACCTGAAAGAGAGACCAAGCATATGTGCTGATACAGACATTCATCTACAGATGTCTCGGGTTAAACATGAGCTGGAGAAACTACCATTTTCCAGAAAGGCTGCACCAGTTGGAACACTTACTCCAGTGGATTGAATCACTAATCCTGGAATTTCAGGCACAAGTGCAGTTTTATTTGAGCTAGGATGTCAGGGAGAGGTGAGCAGAGGGAAAGAAACTCTCTTAAGAATAGGAATTTAGTGCTGGGATTGCTCTTTGGGTAGATGCCGATGTGCATGTTACAAACTGGAAAATCAATGACCATTCAGCTTTCCCAAACCCTGCTCCTAAGGGGGGACTATTATATGGGGCCTTAATAATCATACTTTCAACAAATAGTAATAATAATAATAATAATAATGGTAGTAATTACAATTACAAGAGCAGCTGTTCAGTTTCTATGTAAAAGTATTTGGCAAGAGAGAAATTTAGAGTTGTTTTGTTTGTTTGTTTGTTTTAACTTACTACAGATGTAATTATTCTCATCTCAGTTAAGCAGTCACCTCAGATGGATGCCTGGCTGGCTGGGAGGGAAAAGCATGTGACTCTTGATCTCAGGGTCATGAGTTCGAGCCCCACGTTGGGTGTAGAGATTACTTAAATAAATAAATAAACTTTAAAAAAGAAAGAAAGAATGTCATCAACTGCTCTCTTTGGCAGATAAACTCTTCAATTCCTCCTGCAACCTGGCAGAGTCCTTGAATGGTTTACACACAGTTGGACTTTTTCACACTTCCTGATTTGGGAAACGTCTGGAGAAGTCCCTTCACAAGCTCAGGAATGCACTGAGTGAGAAGATAGCACCGCGGCGAGACTCAGATATGATGGATGCCCATTGCATGGTTTGGGAAAGTTGTTTTCCATGGGAGATGTGGTTCAGACAATCATTTACCATAACCTGTGGCTCCACTTCGTGCCCCCACCAACTCACCTCTAATCAGGTCTGTCTGTCCACCATGGTAGAAAAGCAGTGGTTTGGACCCAGATAGCCCTAGATTCAAACTAGTCATGTCGCATTGCAGAGGCTTGGTCTCTCCATTTGGGGAATAAGAAAAATAGTGTCATGAAGGCTGTACTACATATAACTCTCCTGCTGCATAGCTGGTGTTCAATAAACATCACCAACTGTCATACGCTTCGGAGAGGAAAAATGCAAGGATGAAATCCTTCGTTCATCCATTTCTCTTGGTTGGCCATTCATATTTCTTCTGCCTAATAAATTGCCAGAAACCCTCATTTAAAAAAAAATGACAGACTGTTCTGTTTAAATCACTGATTATGAAAACTGAATAAATCGTCTGCTTTACTCTTCCCTCCTGATTGACCCAGAAGCGAGATGCCTTGATTCTCAGCCCCAGTGGATTCTGAAATCTCACTCCCAAACAAAACCACGGACAAAGGCATAAGACGCACAATCAAGAACGTTGGGAGATTTCCCTTTTAGAATCATTGCTAGGGACTTAATAATTATTCAAATGACTTATCAAGCATGTGTCAAGTCTGTTCACGTCTTGCAAGGGATGATTTCAAACTAGCAGGGTCCCTGGCTCCTTTTGCTTCAGTGTTTGAGCTGCGTTAGTGTTCTAGCTGAGGGTTTACTAAAGAAATACACATTGGTGGCATTTAGATTACAGTTATGCAATTATGCTACATATTAGCAATCCATAGGAAACGTGTAGAAGGGGAGCGTGATGTGAAGATTTCCTTAGACAAGAGTCGGGATTGTACAAGGTTTAATGTAGCATGACAAAGGTCATGCATTATCGTACCCTTGCATAGCATCCTAATGTACAATGCACTTTCACATGCCATGTATATTTCACTGAATACCAACAACTACACTGTGATGGAGTTATTAACAGTGCCATTTTAGAGATAAACAATTGATCCATGGGAAGACTGACATGCATGACATATAATAATAAATGGCAGATCTTGTATTTAAACTCATGTAAAGATAAAATTCACATACCTACTAAGGCTCAGGGGCCTTAGATATAATATAATACTTATTCTATAAGTCAACCATCAAGAAAGGTGACATACCCCTGATACATACCTACTGTGCAGAAGCACTTAGGTAAAGGCACCTTTCAATGGATGGATACTGGGGTATCCTACCCAATCATAAAAAAAGGGGGGGGGGGTGAAAAAGTCAAACATATCAACGGTAGGAATGTAGTTAGGCTTCAGGAAAAGCTCAATCCAGGAATTTGAAGACTTTCTCCAGCTCATCTCTACTTCCTTAAAAAAAGGGTTTTTTTTTCTTTAATGTTTATATTAATTTATTGAGAGAGCATGAGTCAGGGGGTGGGCAGAGAGAGAGAGAGACAATTCGAAGCAAGCTCCGGGCTCCAACCTATCAACACAGAACCTGGCACGGGGCTCGAACCCATGCACCGTGAGATCATGACTTGTGCCAAAGTCAGAAGCGTAACCAACCGAGCCACCCAGGTGCCCCTCGTCTCAGCTTCTGACTCTGATGGCTTCATTTCTGTCACTGAAGTCCTGCTTCTTCTGCATGGCAAATGTCAGAGTTAATTGTCTCCTGTATCCCAGCTTCATCACTAAAAATGAGAAGCATATTTCCCCTCAGTTACTGTTTGAAAAATCCAGCTGAATGACCTATTTGCCCAATTTGGTTTGGGCATCCGCTACTGGACAAATGAATTGTGGCCAGTGTAACAGGGCCATCTAAGAACATAGAGACTTACTCTGTGACCACACCAATGAGATATGTAAAGAAATAATGGGGCAAGAAAGCAGTGTTCTATTCTGAGAAGGGGAGAATGCTAGGTACAGCAAACAACCATCCACCTCCAAACTGTAGCATATTAGCCTAACTTGTACCTTATGGGCCATCGGCCTCATGAACCACTCTCTCCATGTCTATCACAGGTGGATCAAGCCTGTTACTTAAAGAGTAGGGAAGTAAGGAGAGGGTAGGCGAGGAGCTAGGACATGTTCCAGGTACTAAGTCATCCACATCCTCATAACAATTCTTTTTATGGAGGAGAAAACTTAGGCCCAGGTTAGCTAAATAACTTGACCCAAACCCCAGAGCGCCTACGTGACAGAAGCAGGATTCAAACCCAAGCTGGCGGTTACAGAAGCCACTACCCCCTAAAGCCTCTCAATGAGAACAGAGAATAAGATATGACTAGCACAAGATGGCGGAGAAGCTGTGTTTCAAGCCTGTCCTGAGGCTGACCAGCAGTCGTCAAGCAACAGAGGCTTAGGGGCCCTGCTTCGGGCCAACTGTGGGATCTTGCACAGCAACTTGGCCTCCTTTAGACAGTTTCTTCATTACCAGGAGAACATACTGAACAAGCTTACGCGTTCCCAGGATCTGTTGTGCCATACGGTCAACTGCATCCGAAAGTCCAGACGGGTGACTTGGGTTACTCTCCTTTTCCTAGAATAGAGCCTGTGGGTGAATCGGACGCTGTGTCTTGAGATTCTTGCCAGGCCTGCCTCCCTAGCTACGTGCGGTGCTCCCTGGGAGTGGTTAGAGAATCTCCAGTTGCTCAGCCCAACTGTGATAAACTCAGGAATCAGGGTTACTGGATCTCAACGAATATGATGAGGCAGGGAAAATCTCTCCAGGACACACACGCCAGAGAGGCCACAAACGAACCACTGCCTTTTTTTTTTTTTTCTTTTTCAAGTCATGACATCATTCAGATTCCTTTACCCTTTTTCACAATTCATGCACTCCTCCAGCCCCAACTCATCCACACCCCAATATGGCTCACATGTCCTTGCCTTCCACCGAAACCCCTAAGTCAGAACTGTCTTAAATGCTTATCCTAATGGAAGGAGCCTGGCCCCGTCTAGCTAAGAGGTGAGAAGAAGGGCTGGCTGTGGAAAGACAAATTTGATGAATGTCTGCTGCTGAATAATGCATGTGCTCTGTTTGTGAAGCTAATTAACTGAATTCACTTAATGGAAACAACGGTGCTAAGAATTCTTTTTCTTTCAGAAAGGGCTGAGGAACTGAATAGAAAAATGCTCCCTCAACAGCATACCCCTGCTCTAAGTGTCACCGGGAAGTCACATCAAATGCTCTGAAGGTGCCGGATATATTTTTCCAGTTGCTTTTTAGCTTTGTAATTACAAGGATCTAACAACCTTGATTTGCCTTTTCAATAACTTACGGCGAAACCCCGTTGCCAGCACAGGCGAGGCAATTTCCAGCGTGCCTGTGGGACGGATTGGACCGTGAAGGAGCAGAAGGCTAGGAAAGCGGTATTTCTTTTTCTCTCTCCTCCAGCGTTCTAGTTTGTCACTCATTTTCATTTCCTATTTTTAACTGCTAGCTAGTGAGCATCCAATTCGGCATGCAGGGATTGTTTTCCGATTTCAAAGCCCTGCAAGGCCACATTCAAATCGGAACGGGGACTTATTTCGGTTAAACTCTGGAGAACATGGAAATGAGATTTTTGTTTCCCTCACTGCATGTGTATTATTCATCATTCTCTGCTATTTCGGTGAATTTTAAGGACAAGGCAATGTGTTGGTACCGTCTTTCACCATTACTCAAATGCCATTCAGGGCCTTTAATTTGTTCTTTTCTGATTCACTTTGTGCAGGATTTGTTTTTGCGCTGTTATTTTTTGCTTGGTTATTTCCTTTTTCCTTTTTTTTTTTTTTTTCAATTTAATCTACCCTAAGTTTTCTTTTTCTTAAATAATCACCCAATGTTTGTATTCATCTTAAAATCATTCACACCCCTCAATAACTGCTTAGTCTACTGACAGTTGACTTTAATAGCACGTATACTGAACTTTCAGTCTTGAAATCCACATCACTGATGTGAATAAGGGAGCCTACGATATCTGCAGGGAGAGAAAAGCCACTGGGCCTGTCTCCAGATTTTCTCACCTGGAGTTGTCTCGCTTGACTACCTTAAGGCTCTCTGGGGGGCAATTCAAAAGCTTGGGAGACTTTTCTTATGAGCCCCAGTGGGGCTTTGAGCTCAACCCAACCCAGATTAAACCACAAGCTGCCTCTGTCTCTTGGATCTGTGAGTTTCCTCTGCTCTTATACCGAAGGGCTATGAGCAATCAGCCAGCTATGCTATCCCCAGACTGGGGTGGATCCTAGAACAAAAGGAGTTTCCCTGGGTCTATGCCCTCTGCATGCCATTGGCCCAAACTTCCCCAATATGTGGCTACTGTACATTTTCATTCTGTGAAGAAGACGATAGGGAACAAAGATTACATCAACATCACTTGAGAGGGTACAAAAGCCAGATCAAAGATGGGGATGCTCTCCAGAGCAGCATTCCTTCAAGGGGTAAAAATGGTCACAACTGATTGTGTCATCTGAGAAGAGAGTTGGCATGACTATTCTTACCAGGATCCACTCAAAGGTGCCCTCACGGGTATCTACCTGATATGATATCAAAGGCCTGGGGAGATTTCCACATACAGAAAAACTGAAAAAGAGAGAAAGGCAAGAGAGAGGACAAGAGAGAGAGAGAGTGAAAACAACCCCACCTAGCCACCCTGATTACTGTAAGATCTCTACGATTTCACTAATGAGAATATATTCCTTCCAACTCTCAGCCTCTTTGGAGAGGCGGGCCTGGGGCCTCTTTTGAACATCATTAGTCACTGATTTTCTCAGTTGAAATCAGTGATGGGAGATTAGTAGGCCTCGGGGCCAGGACTGGAGTGAGGCAAGCCAGGTGTCCAGGGACAAATATTTCAGGAGGCTCTCACTCTCAGGTGCTGACAGAGGAAGATAGGATAAAGACGACTGAAACAAGAGTATCCAAACTGCACTTTTAAGAAAATGGGTTGGGGGCTCCTGAGTGGCTCAGTAGATTAGGCATCTGACTTTGGCTTAGGTCATGATCTCACCGTTTGTGAGTTTGAGCCCCACGTCAGGCTCTGTGCTGACAGCTCAGAGCCTGGAGCCTGCTTCAGATTCTGTGTGTGTGTCTCTCTCTCTACCCCTCCCCTACTCACACTCTGCCCCTTTTGCTCTCTCTCAAAAATAAACAAACATTAAAAAAAATTTTTAAAGAGAGTTGGGACACCAGGCAGGAAAGGAAAGATGAGAAAAATAAAGTGACTTATCCTAGGCATATGCAGCAAAGGAAAGGAAACACAGATCTTCTGACTTCTGCCTGGACTGCTTTACCTGCTTGTTTTTGAATGCTTTGGAATCCAAGATTTTTGTTTTATGCTGGTTGTTGCAAGAACGTTTTATTATCCCTGCATTTTTTGTGTGCTTTTTGACTTAATTGAAATAGCTAAGCCTTGGGGTAGGAGAGACTGGATTCCAGTTTTACCGCTTACAAATTTATGCAGCTTTGGAGAAATTATTTACCGTTCGTGAGTCCCAGTTGCTCATCTGTAAAGTGGGGCTGTTTGAGAACTGATGAGATCGTTCAGATGGGTTTAAGCAGGCATCCATTCAGCAAAGTGTATTGAATGTCTGTCTAAGCCACGTCCTGTGCCAAGAGCTGCAGTTAAAATAGTGAGCAAAACCAACATATCCCCAGTTCTCAGTCGCGTGAAGGAAACAGAGAAACAAGATCTTCTGAGTAGATCAAACATTAATGAGCACCTGCAGATGGTTTTAGGCGGAGTAGATACCAATATCTGTGGATTCACTTCTTCTTCATAAAAGGGCGCAAGGATTAGTTGGCATAAAGAATTATTTCTTCTTTATTCACAGGTTTCCTTTTTTCCCCCAGTGGATTAATTTAGCTTTAAACCTCACCAGGCAGACATCAGAGCTTATTGAATGGATAATGCACTTTTCATAAATTCCCTGACATAAAGGAGTACAATGAGTCATGCTTTCAAAAGTGTCTGAAGACGGATTTACACCACATGATAGTCACAACGGTTCATTTGGAGCAGTTATGTAGTCTGTTGGGTAAATAATGAAAGTTGTATAAATCACATCAATGCTGTGTTTACACAATAGACCGTAACTACTCCAGAGGAGCTCAAACAATCTGATACAAGAACATTTTATAAATGATGTAAATACAGTTCACGTTTAAGTTAATCAAGTGAAGCAGCCCCAAAGGAGGACAGGGTTGTCGGGAAGGCCTGCAGGAGACAAGAGGAATGAAATATGTATCTTTGGTGAAAGTTTATATCAGTTAAGCCTCCTGGCTTTCAAATAACGGGAGCCAACTTAAGCTCCCTTAATAAGAAACAAAAAGGGGTGGGGTGGGGAGAAGGGCAGGACAATTTCTTAAAAATATACAGGGGTGCTTCACAGAACCTGAAAGTCAGCATACATCTAGGTTTTAAGGAGAAACTGCAATGAGGAGAGAGAATGCTGCAAAACCCCAGAAAGTGTGTCCTGTCTGTTGTTTTCTTGAAACTTCATTCTACTCTCTGCAAATCTGCATTCTCTACGTTCTTGTCCTTGTGTCTTCCATAGCTTCCCTGTTTACTGTTCTGTTCTGTTACTGTTTCTATCCCTGGTTACTGTTGCAGCTGCATGGAGAAATAGATTCCCTGCCTCTCTAGGTCAGAGTTTCAATTTCCCAGAGAGGGAGTTTCAGTGGCTCAGTTTGAGTCACACACACACACACACACACACACACACACGTCCGCCCTGCTCCCAGTAAGTTCTGCGAGAAGGCTGGGGACAGAAAGTATAATCATGGTCAACCGTGGCACATGCCTGTGTGTAACGAGAGTTCTCAGAGAGGAGAATGACTTCTGAGCAGGAGAGACAGTAGATAATCATCTACTCGAAGTGCTACAGTCTTGCTAGAGCCCAGGGGCAGAGACATACACTGTGACGAGACCTGAGAGATATTGAGCCTCTGTAGAGCCAGCCCATTCCTTGCTACAACCAGGAGAGAGAAGAGCCAAGAAAATTACTGGCATGTTGCCTATTTTATGACTCAACTTACCTTATAATTCTTCTTCTAGGGAAGTGCTTTTTATAACGAAGTACTCATGTCTTGGCAGTATGCCCTGCAAAACAAACAAACAAAACCAAAAATTCGAAACACCAGAAGGACAGGTTTTTTGGTGTTTCCCTTCATGCCCTGTACCCATAAAAGGAACTCAATAAATATTTGCAAATTTCCATACTTTATATAGAATCCAGAGTAGAAACCTCTTAAGAGAGTAGGCACTTGATGAGTATCGTGGGATTATTATGGGATGACCATTGCATTTTTAAGTGCATTATTTATAAAATTCATTAGCCTATCTCAAAGTGCTTCAGTACCTGTGTGACTTTGGCTCGCCCCTGTTTTGCCAGAAAAAAAGGACTGCAGACGATTTTCATCATCATAGTGTTAGGATAGTTCTTTGAATATACAACACATGTGCTCACCACCTCCTCCAACCTCAGTGGTCACCCTCTTAGGAAGCCCAGAACCTCTGCTTTCCTCTCCTTGTCTCTTTTCTTCATTCCCCTTTCTGGATGGCTCTCAGAACCAAAGAAAAAAAATTCATCAGCTCACTAGTTGAGCTTGGACATGACACTTTATTTACCTTATCAAACAGTCCAGTGTATATGTAAATGGACCAGCGCCCTTTGTGGAGTGTCTGGGAGAACCCTGCTTCCTTTCCTTCCATCACAGACATAATCAGTGTCAGAAACGCCCATCAAATTTGTCGTGATATTTTGCCGAAAGTTTGTTGGTTGTTCTTCTCCCTTTGTAAGAAACAAACACAGGAAAGTGTAAGAAGGAAAGCAAACAACAACAAAACACACATAATTCCACCAATCAAGAGACGATCAAGGTCAACATTTGAGTTTATTTCTTTTTGGTTATATTTATTAATAAGCTTAGCTGAGCCCACATGGTGTCAGCAGAATTATACAGGACTTTCGTCCAAATATTAAACATCTTCATAAATATTTTAAGGGATACAACATATTATTTCTTATGCAGTTTCTATCATTTTCCTCACTGCATCCTCATTTTTCATATTTATGTTTTTTGCAATGATTTTGATGTATATTACCAAATTATCTTTTACAAAGATGGTATAAATTAATATTCCCACCAGAAAAACCCCCTCACATGTACTGACTACTGACGAGAAATTTAAAATGTAAAATGTCCTGCCCTTATTTTAATGTACAGTTCTCTATGTTACATTTCATGTATTTATTAACCATCTTATTGCTTCTTATATTATTTATGCCTGTATCTCTCTATATAATTGATATTTTTTTAAATTTATTTTTTCACTTTTTGTAATTTATATCCAAATTAGTTAGCATATAGTGCAACAATGATTTCAGGAGTAGATTCCTTAGTGCCCCTTACCCATTTAGCCCATCCCTCTCCACAACCCCTTCCGTAACCCTCAGTTTGTTCTCCATATTTATTAGTCGGTTACGTTTTGTCCCCCTCCCTGTTTTTATATTATTTTTGTCTCCCTTCCCTTATGTTCATCTGTTTTGTCTCTTAAAGTCCCCATACGAGTGAAGTCATATGTCTTTGTCTCCCTCTGACTAGTTTCACTTAGCATAAAACCCTCCAGTTCCATCCACGTAGTAGCAAATGGCAAGATTTCATTCTTTTAGATTGCCGAGTAATACTCCATTGTATATATATACCACATCTTCTTTATCCATTAATCCATCAGTGGACATTTGGGCTCTTTCCATACTTTGGCTATTGTTGATAGTGCTGCTAGAAACATTGGGGTGCATGTGTCCCTTCAAACAGCACATCTGCACTCCGGGGATAAATGCCTAGTAGTGCAATTGCTGGGTCGTAGGGTAGTTCTATTTTTAATTTTTTTGAGGAACCTCCATACTCTTTTCCACAGTGGCTGCACCAGCTTGCATTCCCACCAACAGTGCAAAAGAGATCCTCTTTCTCCGCATCCTCGCCAACATCTGTTGTTGCCTGAGTTGTTCATGTTAGCCATTCTGACAGGTGTGAGGTGGTATCTCATTGTGGTTTTGGTTTGTATTTCCCTGATGATGAGAGATGGTGAGCATTTTTTTCATGTGTCGGTTGGCCATCTGGATGTCTTCTTTGGAGAAGTGTCTATTCATGTCTTTTGCCCATTTCTTCACTGGATTCTTTGTGTTTTGGGTGTTGAGTTTCATGAGTTCTTTGTAGATTTTGGATACTAACCCTTTATCTGATATGTCATTTGCAAATATCTTCTCCCATTCTGTCGGTTGCCTTTAAGCTTTGCTGATTGTTTCCTTCGCTGTGCAGAAGGTTTTTATTTTGATGAGGTCCCAGTAGTTTCATTTTTACTTTTGTTTCCCTTGCCTCTGGAGACGTGTTGAATAAGAAGTTGCTGTGGCCATGATCAAAGAGGTTTTTGCCTACTTTCTCCTCAAGGATTTTGATGGCTTCCTGTCTTACATTGAGGTCTTTCATCCATTTTGAGTTTATTTTTGTGTGTGGTGTAACAAAGTGGTCCAGGTTCATTCTTCTGCGTGTCACTGTCCAGTTTTCCCAGCACCACTTGCTGAAGAGACTGTCTTTATTCCATTGGTTAGTCTTTCCTGCTTTGTCAACGATTAGTTGGCCATATGTTTGTGGGTCCATTTCTGGATTCTCTAATCTGTTCCATTGATCTGAGTGTCTGTTCTTGTGCCAGTACCATACTGTCTTGATGATTATAGCTTTTATAGTATAGCTTGAAGTCCGGGATTGTGATGCCTCCTGCTTTCGTTTAGAGTGAGTACTGAAAGATATGAATTTATTGCCATTATGATGCTTGTCGAGTTGGAGTTTCTGGTGGTGTTCTCTGGTCCTTTCTAATCTTTGTTGCTTTTGGTATTATTTATTTATTTATTTATTTATTTATTTACTTATTTATTTATTTATTCATCTTGTCTCCCCTCAGAGAGTCCCCCTTAAAATTTCTTGCAGGGCTGGTTTAGTGGTCACAAACTCCTTTAATTTTTGTTTCTCTGGGAAACTTTTAATCTCCCCTTCTCTTTTGAATGACAGCCTTGCTGGATAAAGAATTCTTGGCTGCATATTTTTCTGATTCAGCACATTGAATGTATCGTGCCACTCCTTTTTGGCCTGCCAAGTTTCTGTGGATAGGTCTGCTGCAAACCTGACCTGCCTTCCCTTGTAGGTTAGGGACTTTTTTCCCTTGCTGCTTTCATGATTCTCTCCTTGCCTGAGTATTTTGTGAATTTGACTATGTTATGCCTTGTTGATGGTCGTTTTTTGTTGAATCTAATGGGCGTCCTCTGTGCTTCCTGGATCTTGATGTCTGTGTCTTTCCCCAGGTTAGGAAAGTTTTCTGCTATGATTTGCTCATGTAACCCTTCTACCCCTCTTTGTCTCTCTTCCTCTTCTGGGCCCCCTGTGATTCTGATGTTCCTTTTTAATGAGTCACTGATTTCTCTAATTCTTAACTGGTGCTCTTTTGCCTTAATCTCCCTCTTTTTTTTCTGCTTCATTATTCTCTATGAGTTTGTCCTCCATATCCCTGATTCTCTGTTCTGTCTCATCCATCCTTGCTGCCACGGCATCCATTCGTGTTTGCAGCTCAGTTATAGCATTTTTTAATTTCATTCTGACTAGTTTTTACTCCTTTTATCTCTGCAGCAAGGGATTCTAATCTATTTTTGACTCCAGCTAGTATTCTTATTATCGTGATTCTAAATTCTGGTTCAGACATCTTGCTTGTATCTGTGTTGGTTAAATCCCTGGCTGTCATTTCTTCGTGCTCTTTCTTTTGGGTGAATTCCTTCTTTTTGTCATTTTGAAGGGAGAAAAGGAATTAATTAGGTAGCAAAATTAAAATTAAAAAATTAAACATACACACACAAAGTCACATGAATGATGCTAGATCCTAGGTTTGTTTTGGTCTGGGTGGTGAAAGTGGTTTGACTGATCAGAGAAAAAAATGGGGGAAAAAAAAGGAAATCGTTTGAGATTTTGAGAAAATGAATACACTGAAGTAGACTAAATGGAGATGATGGGAGTAAAACAGAATTTGAAGAAATTTACACAAAAGTAAAGAATATAGTAGAAAAAAATAAAGAAAAATATTTTCAGGAAAAATTAAAAAGAAAAATGAATTTTTTCTCTTTCTGTATTCAAGAAAAAGAAAAGAAACAAAAAAGAGAAAAAAGAAAAAGAAAAAAAGGAAATCGTTTGAAAATTTGAAAAAGTGAATACACTGAAGTAGACTAAAATAAAATAATGGAAGTAAAATAGAATTTGAAACAATTTACACAAAAGTAAAACATATAGTAAAAAAATGAAAGAAAAATATTTTTAATAAAAATTGAAAATAAAAATAAATTTTTTATCTGTATTGGAGAAAAAGAAATGTAGTGTAAAAGAGAAAAAAAGAAAGAAAATTGAATAGATGGACCTAACAGATTGAAGTAGGACTGAAATTGCTTCATTTTCCCCTAGAAGTCAGACTATGAAGCACTTTATAGTCCATAAAGTAAGCAGGCGGTGAGAGGTGTCTTCTTGAAGAGCGAGGTTGGCCCAGTTGGGCGGGGCTCAGTGTAACGGCTCCGCTCTCCACTAGATGGCGCTGCTGGCCTACTGGGGCGGAGCGTTGCGGTGCTCGTAGGTGCTCATGTGCACCCGCTGGAGCGGTTAAAATGGCGTCCCCCAGCCACCTAGGCTGTTCTCCCGGATCAGCAGCGCACCTGTTCCCTGTCTTCAGCTTTCGTCCACTCCCTGCTCTTTCACTCTCCGTGACCAGGCCCCAGGCAGCACCTCTCTCCCGAGTTTTGTCTCCGATGCGGCTGTTTTCCCTGGCCCCTTACTTCCGAAGGACCTTGGCTTTGACCAGTTCTACCCCTCTGTGGGAGGGTCTCACCGAGCAGTGGCCGAATGAGCAAGGGCCGAATGTCGGCCGCAGCCAGGAACACTTGCTGGGCCTTGCTGCTGCCGGTGACCCGAGACTGCGGCCAGGTGCCACCCGCCCCAGAAAAAGTTCGCGAGACGGTGTAGCAGCAGCGTTTCAGGGATTATGGAAAATCACAACACACATCTGGCAGCAGGCTTCACCCCTAAGGACCTTGTTCCAGCACCAGCGAATGTGGCTGCCTTCTGGGTTCTGCTGGGACCAGGTGGCTTCAACAGTCTCTACCAAATGTCCTTCCAGCAGTGAAACCGCTTTTCCCCGTGTGGCCCGAGAACCTCCCGGACCCCAGTCTGCTCCTGGGGATTCGCCCTTCCCACCAGAGCACCACCAGGTATGGAGCCGCGGAGTTGCAGCCTTTGCGCTCCCTTTGTTTACAGTCTTAATGGAATTTAAACCCTCTCCTTTCTCCTTTCTCCCTTTTTAGTTTAGTCCCTGCGGCTGTTTCCAATTTTCCACTTTCTCTCCAGCTGCTTGGGGGATGGGTGCTTCCCCCCGTATTCTTCCCCCCTACCCCCGGCTCTGTCCTCTCTCCGCCCTTAAAAGCACCTCCCTTCCTGCTGCTTCTCGGTCCCCAAGTTCACCTCTCCGTGCCGCCTACCTGCTGAATTTGTGGTTCAGGTTGTGCAGATTGTTGTGTGAATCCTCAGATCAGTTTTCTAGGTGTGCGGGATGGTTTAGTGTTGGTCTGGCTGTATTTCATGGACGTGAGACACACAAAAAACTTCCATGCTGTTCTGTCCTCTTGGCTCCTCTCTTCGACCAAGTCATTTTACATTCGAAACCCTCCTCCAACCTCTGGAAATTCCAATCTTTGTTTTCTTCTTTTTACCCTTTGCTCACTGGTGTTTGATACGTAGTAGGTCTTTATGAAGTATTTGTGCATCTGAATGAATGGATGTAGATATATTCCCTGCTGAAGCCCAATCTGCGCCCATAAAAACACTTCAGGGCAATTTGTAGAGGCACCTATAGCCCATGCCTGTAACAAAATAGCTGCATAATCACCATGGAAGCTACTATAAATAGAGAGGCGTGAGTTTATGAAACATTGAAGCTTAAGACCTAATTTTCCTGCCCTGATTGATCCAATAACTTCTTGTCTCCATGGGTTCCACGGATTATTTCAGTCTCTGAATATCAGTGCTTACAGCTATCTATCCAGATTCCCAATTGATTCATTCATTGGAAGTTTAATGAAATAATAAATAACATTTCTCTCTTGCCTTTCTGAGTTCAAACATCAGGAATAGGTAAATGAATTAATGAGATGTACATCAAAATATCAACTCTATTTACAGCAGAGGAGAAAGCAGCTCAAGGCTATCACTATAATCAGGTTCCTGATGTATCCCCTGTTCCTTTGTATTTGTTTATTAATAAAGTTCACCACAACTCTGTAGGTCAATTTTAAGACTTCAAAGTACTGAGTCCTGAGGAAAGAGGACTTTATGTCTTGGTGTGTGGGGAGGGAGAGTGGTTGGAAGTAAAGATAAATTTTATCTATTGCTAGCTTTCACTATAGGGACAATTGTTTGTTTTTTTTATTTTTAATTTTTTTATGTTTGTTTATTTTTGAGACAGAGAGAGACAGAGCATGCACGGGGGAGGGTCAGAGAGAGGGAGACACAGAATCTGAAATAGGCTGCAGGCTCTGAGCTGTCAGCACAGAGCCCAACGCGGGGCTCAAACTCACGGATTGCCAGATCATGACTTGAGCTGAAGTCGACGCTCAACCGACTGAGCCACCCAGGTGCCCCACTATAGGGACAATTGTAAAGAATGGGTCTTTCAGAATTAGTTTCCATAGTGTCTTTGGTGACATGAGCCAGCATATTCCACCAAATAAGAGAATCTTGTCCCCTACCTATGGTCTTGATTTCTTTGTTTTTCTACTTTTATATGGCTTCCAAAAGGGAGAAGAGGAAAGGAAAGGTACCACTCCTATCACTTCCTCTAGCTAATTATTTTCTCCTTCTCCTCATCCATCGTTCTCTCCTTCTTCTCTTCCACCTTTTTTATTCTCCTTCCTGACTGCAGTATTTTCCTTTTTTGACCTAAGGAAAAGAGATCTGAAGCTTTTGATTACTTGAATTTCCCTTCCCTCCCCTTCCCTGCCCTTCCCTCCCCTCCCCTTCCTGCCTCTCCTGTTTTTTGCTCTCCTCCATGCACTCTCTGCTTGGATTTTGGGTAGTTGTAATTTATTCCACACTTCATGAGTTCAGATGTTTTAAAGTTTGTTGCAAAAAGTTGTGTTTTCTTATTTCCCATCATCTTTTCCTAGGATGATGAGTTCTAAAATTCTTTTTTTTTTAATGTTTATTAATTTACTTTGAGAGGGAGAGAGAGTGCACAAGTGGGGGAGGGGCAGAAAGAAAGGGAGAGAGAGACAGAGACAGAGACAGAGACAGAGAGAGAGAGAGAGAGAGAGAGAGAGAGAGAGAATCCCAAGCAGGTTCCACATTCTCAGCACCTGATGCAGGGCTTGATCCCATGAACCTCGAGATCATGACCTGAGCCAAAATCAAAATCAAGAGTTGAACGTTTAACTGACTGAACCACCCAGGTGCCCCTAAGTTCTAAAATTCTTGAGCCAGTGAATCCCTGACATATAAACAAAGACTAGGGAAAGCACCCTGTGACTGAGGCATTTTAATAGCTATGGTAATCCCAGCACCAAATGTTTTCTATCGCCTTCTCTGCAGCTGACTGCTGCTTCAGATACGATTGGTTCATGAAATCATTTAAGATTCAGTTCCAAAGCACAGGCATGGTTGATATTTCTAGACATGTCCCTGATATAAAAACATTCAGCGTTTTTCATTTAAACATTTATGAAAGATCCCAAACATGTTAGCATTTTTATGGTCTCAGCAGTGATATTTATAATGTTACCAATTTTCACAGATTGAGGAAATGTTTATCATAAAATGTAAAGCACACTATGGAATATCTATATGGCTAAGCATCTGATAGCAAGAGACATAACCCCCTCACCCTGCATTTAAATCCCCACTCCCTTTATAGGCTTACATTATGCATTGACCCACTCCTTTCTCACTGACCTCTTTAAAGCTATGGACAAACTCAAATACCTACAGACATCAGAGAGGTAATATAAATGAGAGAGATGTTTGAATACAAGAAAACCAGCAGAACAAATTTGAAGATAAACAGCAAGTCCCTGCAGTCTCAGAGATACACTAAAGAGTGGTGGAGATTGTGGTGTATTAGAAACCACATACCCTGTCTAAAGGGAACAGGATACTCTCTGCATTGTTACCTGGTAAGAATATAGCCATGCATTGCCAGATCTTCCAAATTTTTTGGAGAAGCTGGACTTTGGATATTGATGTAGAATATTCTATTAGCCCAAGTGCTAGCAACTTACTCGGATAACTTAAAAGCACTGTGTGGAACAAAGATCGTCTGAAGAGTAGAACTGGCTCAAAAAAGCTACAGCTTTGTTGTGGAACAATTGAAACCCACCGTCTCTGATGATTCTATTGCTTTGCCATGGACTCCAAAGTCATTAATTGACTAATGAAGGAGAAGCAAAAATAAGAAGGAAATAAGATTTAATTGGAATCTATTATGGTCCAGGCAGAGTGCAATTACTTCAATACCATTTAGAAAATGTTGGTTGAGTATATACTTCATGCCAGACATGACGCAAAATTCTTGGGATATACCAGTGAACAAAATAGACAAAATCTCTAACCTCATTGAGTTCATTCTATCTACAGCTCCTATTGAATGTCAACTTCAATCCTGAAGAGAAGAAGTGTTATTAGCATCAAGTTTTAGATCAGCCAAAAACTGATGGAAAACACATTTGAACCCAGTTGAGCAAGACTTCAAATCCTTATTTGTTCCCACTGTGCCAAATCCCATGCTAGTGCCCAAGACAATGGAGATGGGGAGATGGCCTTCGAGATAAAGTTGTTTCTATGTATATTGAGGGAGTGGGGTCTCACTGAGTTACAA
This sequence comes from Prionailurus viverrinus, assembly GCF_022837055.1. Classification (NCBI taxonomy): domain Eukaryota; kingdom Metazoa; phylum Chordata; class Mammalia; order Carnivora; family Felidae; genus Prionailurus; species Prionailurus viverrinus. The sequence continues at coordinate 12,493,635 of NC_062569.1, forward strand.
ATGACAGTTGACCCTTGAACAATGTGGGGGTTAGGGGCACTGACCTCCCCACCCCCAGCCCCTGTGAAGTAAAAAAACCTCCTATAACTTTTCACTCTCCCAAAACTTAACTACTTAACTCCTAATAGCCTACTATTGACCAGAAGCCTTACTGATAATGTACACAGTTGATAACACATATTTTTTATGTTATATGTATTATACATTGTATTCTTATAATAAAACAAGGTAGAAAAAAACCATTATTAAGAAAGTCATGAAGGAGAGAACACACACGTATAATACTGTACTGTATTAACTGAAAAAAGTACACATGTAAGTGGGCCATGTAGTTCAAACCTATGTTGCTTGAAGGTCAACTGTACATCTCGCAACTGTAATAACAATAGCCATATCAGCACACATTTATTAAGTATATTCTTGGCTCAGCACTGTGCTAAGTACTTTTCGTATACTAAATTTTACGCAATAGTATTGTTAGGTAACTGCTATTACTCTCATTTTAGAGATCAGGTAACTGAGGCTTAAAAAGAATAAAAAATCTACTCCGGCTCACACAGATAATCAATGGTATATATCCAATTCAAGATCAGATGTGTCCTGATCCAAAGCTTGTGCTCTAAAAGCCAGCTCTACTCTGAGTCCCATCATTCAGTCCTTTTGAGATCAGCAAAGACAGTGGAGTGAAAAGCTACACGCTAGAATGCAAGTTTGATACACTATCATCACCCATTGGCAGGAAGCCCATGGCAAGGATCCATTCTTAAAGAGTGTGGTCAGGGATTTGAACTCTGCCCTGCTCAGTATGAAAAGCATAACAGCAGGAAAACCAAACCCTTCTTTCCCCCCTGCTCCAAGTCTTTAGTTCCTAGGCTGCCTAGCAGACTTGGCTGTTGTCCATCCTTGTGCTTTCTCTTACTGATAGAGCCGGCCATCTCAGGAAATTCAGTAGACCACGTAGATATCAAAGTAAGAAACCCACTAAGCCAATTATAAGTGGCAGAAGTCACGATGTAGACTAGTTGCATTAAAGCCACCTGTTCTTTGCATAATATACACACAGCTAATAATTATTAGCAAGTAATTTACCTCTCTAATTTGAGTGAAGCTGGGAAAATATTTGAGCTATTTATAAAGAAATGCTTTCTCCTTTTCAAGTATTTATGAATAAGTACTGAGTTCTATAGATTATATAGTAAACTCTTTATCTTCTCCTATAAGTCTGTTTCTTGTTTTCTGTTTTCTCCTCAGTAAATGCACCTAGTCACCCAAGCTAGAAATTTGATTTTTTTTTAATTTTCCTCTACTTTAGTCCTTATATTAATCATCAAGGCCCTTTTAGGCACCTCTGAAATGTCTTGAAATTTTTTGTTCTTCTTCATATCTGCTGTCTTTGGCATAGATTGGTCTCATAATCAACTGGATGAATGACATGATAGCCTGATTACTAGTTTGTCTGCTTTCATTTTTTTCAACATGATTGGTTTCAAGACATGTTAGAATATGATTCTGTTCTGTTAAGACCCTTCGTGAGTACCTTATGGTCTATAAAGTTCAAACTCCTTTGCCATGCATAATGTTTAAGTCCATTTATTCATTTAAACTTTTATTAAGCTTCTGTTTACTACCTAGAGGAAAAATAATAAAAAAGGAGAATTTCCTGTCATTGACAGAAACTACCTAGAGTCTAGTGGAGGACTTGTATATATAAGGACATATACAATATGTATAATAGGTGTAGTTAGAAGTTTGTTTGAGGTAGTATAAGTGTTTAATGAGGGAGTGGTTAATTAATTCCTGTGGGGTATAACTGTTAGTTGATCTTGTAACATCCATTCTGTAATTTTCCATAATCCCACATCATGCTGCTCTTGGGTTTAGTCACAGAAAATGTGATATAGGTTAAGCCAAATCGTGTTTTCTTTGTCCCTGGTCTCAGACAATGGTTCAGGGATGCACTTATGAACTTGGCTGGTCAAACAAAAATGAGTGTTGGGACTTCTGTAGGAGGCTCTGGATCAGAGATGCTCTGTTTCTTTCTGGACAAGGAAGCATGATAAGCCAGGACTTGCTGGCAGCCATTTGGAAAATAATATGGGAGCCAGGTCAAGATGAAACTTGATTTTGCTTGAAAAATCAAGCAAAAAGGTGACAGGAAATGTATCTTTAATGATGCTGTTGAGCTGGGGGATTAAGTATTCTTAAACTCTGCCCTAATTCTGAATTTTTTAGTTAGGTGAGACTCCTTATTGTTTGGCCAAGATTATATATAATTTTGCCTCCAGTTTTTAATTCCTCTTCTCTTGGAAACTGTTGGGAACCTTACTTTTTCAGCTTAAAGAAGACCTCGTATCTGGTCTAGATTCGTTCCTGTGAGGCCTACTTAATTCTTGCCAGCTATGTTCTTATGTGTTGAAATGTCTACTTTTTGCTTTAGGATTCTCATTACTAAGACCAATCTTTCTCTCTCTCTCCCTCTCCCACTCCCTCCCTTTAACCACATGTTCTTTCAGATGGACTGTGCTGTTTGCACTTCCTTAAAATCAATTCTTCACACTTTATCTTTGGGAAACTACCCCTCTCTTATTCTCAGTCTGTATAATGTTGGTATCTGTGACTGTAGCCTATGAGTCTAGGAGAGCTAATTAGTGGCTAATGAGCTCACTGTGTTTCTCTGGTTCCAAATATTAGGTTAGCAGGGGATCTGTGGCTACTCCTGGTCAATATGAATGAATAAGCACCCTCCCTGGTGTATCAGTCAGGGCCCAGTCAAGAAAGATTAATTGATAACTTGATAATTATAATAATTTGATAGTAAAAATATAATTTGAAAAGGAAAATTTACTATAAAAGATTGTTAATGATAAAAAGAGGTAGAAAAGAAATCTAAAGCACATTCTAGGGCTGAAGGAGGATATCTGAGGAAGAAACAAACTTGGTAGGTGGGAAACTCTCACCAAGGCCAGGATTCAGGCCCCACTGGAGAGGATGTGATTGTAGACACTAGATGGTGGAGAGGTTTCTTAGGTTGCTCAGACCAGAGCTGGCTCAAAGTTGGTGGAACATGGCCGGTAAGCAGAGAACCACCATTTGGGAGTGCTCATGAAATCACCAGGAAGCTGCCTACAGGAGTTGCTGTGGAATCTGCTGTGAATCAAGCTGGAGTAGAGTGGAGGTAGGGTTTTAGGGCCCAATGAAGACACTGGGGAGCTGTCACCAGAAAGCTGATAGCAAGTGAGCTATGGCACGTATAGAACTCACCCCGAGGAAGCCTGCTGTGTCACTCCCATAGCTTGCCCGGAAGCTCTTCAAGATGAGTTTGTTCTAAGGATCTCACTGCTGGGAAGCCACCTAAGGAGGTGAGTTTTACTGAGTGTCTCACATGCTAGCACAGCACAATAGCAGCAAGAAAAAAACAAGCATACCGGAACTAGGAAGAGAATCTCTTTATTTTCCAGGGTCCCTCCAGCACCTTCTACTGACAAAGCTTAACATCATTCTAGCTGGAAAGGGGAAAATGTTCCAATTATCACAAGAAGGGCAATGAAGCCTGGCTTTGTAGGTAAGAGGCTATAATGAATCCCTGTCACATTTGGAATTGTTATTATAATATGAAAAAAGAGAGGCTCCCTGATGTCTACTGATGATCACTCAGAGCAAAATGGTGGCTATTTTGCCAACAGGAGGGAAAAGTTCACCTTAGAATAAAACCAGCACAGAAAAAAACAGAGCTAAGAGATGAGGAAAGGCAAGTCGTTACAACATTGTTTGAGTGCCTGGATCCGTCCATGCCTTCAATCCACATTGAGAAGGAGCAAAATATGTGACCCTAAAATATGTCATTTGGCACGTGGATTATTTTGAGCTGAAGGCAATCAAGAATCAGCAGACTCAAGGAAAACTTTTATCTTCTCCTTTACCCAAAAGAAGAACTATTATCAAAAATAACTTTTTATCTGAAAGACCTATCTGTATAGAAGGGCGAACATCTAATTATCAAATATTTGCTCTTCTTACCATTCTGTGAATTACCCTCTTCCTCTTTGAAGCCCCAGGCTTCTATCCTAGTCCTTAGCTCAGGACAGCATATCAGCCTTGATTGACCTACTTGTCATGAGGTCTTATATTCTTATGGGATTCCCATAGGTGCGTAATTAAGTTTTTTTTTTTTCTGTTAATCTATCTTATGTCAATTTAATTAACAGACCAGTCAAAATAACCTAGAAGGGAAGAACAGAAAAGTTTTTCTCCCCTGCAACATACACTTGGACTTTTTAGTTATAAAGCTAATGAGTTTTTTCCCCTAACTAAGCCAGTTTGAGCTGGACTCAAGTGGCTTACAGTCTAAAGTGTGCTGATCAAATCTTCAATAAATCCTTAAGCATTCAGATCAGTTCAGTGTTGTCTTTTTAATCTGCATATATTGTCTCAATTTTTGATTCTGGTTCCTGAATACATCATCCCAGATACCGTAGTGACCTAGAATCTCCACATTTGCACAGCCCCATAAACTTCTTATGGAACATCCTCAGGCTTCCTGTGTCATGCCCTTTTCAGGTGTATCTCAGGCTTTTATGGTTCAATCATTTCATGTGCAATATCATATTAATTACAGTGGAACAAACGAGATTGAAAGGGGTTGAGTGACAGTGATAGGGGGAAAGTTCTTAATGAGAGAATCTAGGTTTGAGAGCCTTAGTATTTGTTTTCCAGATTTGGGGAAATTCCTGGCTGGATGAAGTCTTTCCAGAGAGCCAAGATGCTCAACAAAACCCAAAGTATTACCTGCCCTTTTCTGAACTGAATGATTTCAATGTGAAAGACGAATGAATAGCTGTAATATGGTCCCATAAACTTAAATGGTCACAATTTAAGAAATTGAATTGGTTTTGATGGGTACTTTTTCCTACTGCTGTTGAAAGGTAATTTGCCTGAAAGTCAAAGACAAGGGGAGAGAATTTTGTTGAACACACAGAGGAATGGTTTCCAGGTGAACCATTAGCTCTGCTCCATGATCTCAGTGCCCTCAACCGAGGCTGAAGTTGTATCAATAGCAATCACTCATGTAATCTGACAGGGGAGGGATTGCCTGATGGAGAATATTTCCAAACACACAATAGCCCAGAAATTGCTTTCAAATAACCTGGCACTGTTCCCAGAGATGACAGCCTCTATTATATATATCTTTGTAAGAAAAGATTTCTGCATTTCTCAGATTCCACAAATTTAGTCCAAGTTAGAAGGTTTGCAGCAGAACAGAACTTGATGTTGGAAGAGGCAATAGAATTGAAATACTCATCTCATTGATCTTGGCAACTTTCAACCTTCTCCAGCTTATTCTACACGAAACTTTGGCCTGACATAGGTTTTGAATGTGGAAAAGGAGAATGAAAAGGAGAAAATAGAAGGAATGTGGGGGAAGTGAAGAAGAGCCATTGGAGGATCTTCATTCATAGTCAGGAACTTGACACAATGATGATTGGGGAATCAATTTCTTCTCTGATATTCCTCTCCTTTCAGAGAGAGAATCAGGGTGTGAATTGAAGCTAAATGTTCACCTTGAGGATTCTGAGTCACCAGGGTAGATTATTGGGAGTCCTCTTTCATAAAGGACCATAGATCTTCTAGGATAAACAGTGCATATTCAAAGATGTGAGCCCAGAGCTCTCTAGTTGGAAGATAAGTGGTGCCCCAACCTATCAGTAAACAAAGTTTACATTTTCTCAGAGGGCAGAAAATTCCTCCTGAGGGAAGAGTGTTCCAAAACATACAGATAGCACACCTGAATGTTGTGCTTGCTGATGGTTCACTAAGCACAGGCCCGTGGGGAGCTTAGTCTAACTTCTTAGAAAAGGATGATTGTTACACTGGATTTTTAAGACAATCAGTTGGTCTTTGGAAGACCCAAGAGAGCCATAATCATTGACAAGTGTACCCACCTACAGTAGGTCAGAAAAACCCTGCTCACTTTATTTGTAATATCCAAAAACTAGGAGAACCCCAAGTGTCTATTTTTGGATGTATGGATAAAAAAAATTGTGAATATCTTTCTAATGGAATACTATTCAGCAACAAAAACAAATGAGAGAGGGATACATGTAACAATACAGAGGAACTTCCAAATAATTATGCTGATTACACAGTAATGCAAACAAATCTATAGTGACGGAAAACAGTTCAATAATTTCTTGAATATTTGGGGAGGGCGAGGAAGATGGGAAGGAGGAATTACAAAGGGGCATGAGGAAATTTTGGGTGATGATGCATATGCTCACTGTCCTGATTGTGGTGATTGCTTTATATATATACCTGTCAAACATATCCAATTATACACTTTGAATTTTGTATGCTAATTATGCCTCAGGAAAGCTGTTAAATATATAAACAAACAACTCTGCTCACCTAGTGGCCAGAGTAATTACATTTGTCTTTAAGACCTGGAAAAGAAAACTGCCTCCTGACTTCAGGATGCGTTTCATGGAGATGATAACATCACAGTGGCACATTGGTTGTGGAATAGCCATGGGCAAGGTATAGTAGCTTCCAAGGTGGTCAGAGCTACTGGATTTGGAATTGTAATGATGAGATGAAGCAAGAGTTTAGAGATAAATCAATTTAACTTTGTTGTTGACATGCAAGTCCTTGATTATAGCTAAGACTTGAATTGAAGTCAGGGATAAGAAAAGATTTCATGATACATACTACAAATGTGGACTTGTCACTTACAGCCATGAAACTGGGATGTTCTGAAGAGACTAGAAAGCAGGAAGATCAATCTCAGTGGCCCGGACCAATACCTCAATTTGTTCCAGTTCAGTCCACAGACAACAAGGCCTACTTGTTTCCTTTTTCATTTTATTGAGAAGGCATTTACCAATTGGGATTATATGGGCTCAGGATTGATAAAACAAATGAAGGGAAAATATGCCAGTTTCCATACTATGCCATGCATACAAGAAATAAGAGTTCTTTGTGGCTCAAGAGGACTGAACGTAGAGTGAATGGATAAAAACTATTGGGTGATAGCACTTGATTTAATATGAAGAAGTTATTAAGAATATGGGTAATATTTTAAAAATGAAATGGGCTGCTTAGTGAGATAGTAATCTCCGTGTCAACAAGAATATTGGATCTTAAGCTAATTATAGATATTATTTCTATAGTTTGTGCTCCCTTAGCTAAATAATACAATCTGTATTATGCAGACCACTATTAGTTATAACATGACAACTAACTATATGGACATAGAAAAAATATTGCAGGAAGCGTAGCAATACATAGATTTTCAGTGGCTGCTTACTTAATTTGCGTTACATTCCCTTGTTTGATATATGCAATTGTAAATTGTGTTACAATTTTGTAAAGTTTTGTAATATAATTTGAATTATGTTCGTTTTGTAAACCGTGTGCAGTGTAGGTGATATGGAAGTATATCTGTGGATTAATTGCCTTTATGGCATGATTTTTTTATAAAGTAAGATTTCTTATGATTAAAACTCTAACAACTATAGTGTCACAGCCCCTGTAGAAGGGATGATCACACTGGACAATATTAGACTAGATCCTCTAAGGTGAATGGCAATTCTTCAGTTGTCTGATTCTAATAATTGTAGAAAAGTTCATCGATGGGGATAGAGTTCCTTCTGCTGGGAACATTCCCCTCATCCACCCCCACCCTTTGCCTGAATTCCTCCTTCTTATTACTTAGGTCTCAACTCAGAGCCTCTGGGAGGACATTTTGGAAAGAAAGGATCAGTAGTTTGTTTTCAGCCATGTTACAATGTTAGATACTTTTTTGACACTCAAAGAAAGAGGTGAGTTGGAGGCTGAGTGTCAAACGAGGTAAGAGAGAGCATTGTACTGAGGGTACCTATTTCCATGAGATTTCAATAAAACAAGCAAGAAAGAATGTGGATAAAAGAGGGAGGAGAACACAGGGAGCACCCTGGGCCCCTTTGACATTTAGAGATCCAATAGAGAAGACAAGATGCAATAGCCAGAGAGGTAGGAGAAATTCAGATGAGCACTGTGCGACAAGTGCCTGGAGAATTTCCAAAAGGAGGAAAGGCTACACCACTTGAGTTTTGTGCTCTTTTTATCAAAAATGTATAACTGAATACGATCACGGAGAAACATCAGACAAACTCAAATTGAGGGACAGTCAGCAAGATAATAAGTGGCCTGGAGTCTTCAAATATATCCAGGACATGTCTGATAAGAAAAAAGTGAAAAATTGCTCCAGATTAAAAAGAGTAAAGGGACATCATGCATAATGCAATGGATCTTGGATTGGACCCTGGTATAAAAATAATATAGGGCCGCCTGGGTGGTCCAGTCAGTTGAATGTCCGACTCTTGATTTTGGTTCAGGTCATGGTTCCAGGGTCATTGAATGGAACCCCATACCAGGCTCTGCACTGAGCATGGAGCCTGCCTGAGATTCTCTCTTCTCTCCTTCTGCCCCTCTCCCCAGCTTGTGCTCTTGCTCTTTCTCTCTCTCAAAACAAATATATATGTGTGTGTGTATATATATATATATATATATATATAATATATGTGTATATATGTATTTATAAATAAGTTTATAAAATATATAAATATATAAGATAAAAAATATATAAATATATAAAATAAACAAATTTATAAATATATATACACATATATTATATATCTATATATATATAGATATAAAAGATTATTGGAACAACTGGCAAAATTTGGGTAAGGTCTGTAAATTTGATAATATTATTTATATCAATATTAACACCCTGATTTTGATAACTCTAATGCAGTTGGGTAAGAGTGTCTTTGGGTGTTAAAGGTAAAAGAGCCCAATGTTCAGAATATGTTCTCAAATAGTTCAGAAAAAATACCATCTATCTATCTATTATCTATCTAATCTGTCTTCTATCTATCTATCATTAATCTATATAGATAAAGTAAATGTAAACCTTTAATTTGGAGAAATATGAGTGAAATATAGTAATAATTGTACTATCTTTACAACTTCTTTTTATCTAAAATTATTTCAAACTACAAATTTCATTAAAAATTTGAAAAACAGAGGAGAAAATGAAAATACAAACATGTCCCTGTCAATTATCACAGACTATCATTATTATAGACTATTCAGTCTATCATTATTATAGACTGAAAAATGTGGCCTTTCATGACCCCTAACACCTACCATCTGTTGTACATGTCTTTTAACCTCACACGTGACTTTCGATCTTCTTTCTGCTTCAGAAATTGAGAACAAGTTCTCTAGACTCAAGGTGCCTTAGACCATTTTTTTCCCATAGAAGGATTTCTAATGATCCCGGATACAATTAAGCCCTGATGAAAGAGTACTTCAGTATGGTTTATGGGACTATTCTGCTCGACATATAAGTCTATTAAAATGACTTTTCTCATGAAGAGATTCTTTGATACATTAGAACAACAATGATATTATTGTCACTCAACCATTTCATTCCAAGAGCCAGAGCTATATATAAGTCATAAGAATGCATTCATAAGAGATGGAAAACACAGCTTTGTGAGATTGACAAGAAGACGTTTTAGTATTAGAACAGGCATGCTTTCTGAAGAGCATTTCAGAAATTGGGGTCAAGAAAATGGCAGCTGGGTCTGTAGGATATTCACATCAGCACTTTTTCCCTTTAACATTTGCAGTTTTACAGAGGCCAAAAATTATATCTTTGTTTCCCTCAGATTTTCTTGACTTCTCAGACATCTGAGTGATTCCTTAGTTGTCGCTCACCAACAAAGACTTAACATTTACCAGAGGACTTGAGAGCAAATTCCTCAGGCCTTCAAACCATGGATGATTAGAAAAGCCAGCATTTAGTAATTAAACCATGAAATGAATGTGAACCACGGAATATTTGGAAGGTTATTGCAGAATGTCCCCAGCAGCTGTCAAGCATGAAGGACTTCTCCTAGAAGAGAAGCTCTTCACTCTTCAAGATGTCCAGGGGACCCCTCTAGCTATGTTACAGTTTTTCTCTAGCTGGATATTTTCTCATACTTCTTAATAGCTAATATAAATCACAAAATTTCATAATGGTAGACAGGCATCCTAGGGTTGGCTTAATATGTATCATCTAGCAATTTGCAACACAACCTACTGGGTAACTCTGCATAAGTTATTTTGATCAGTTTACGCAGCATAATGATAATGGCTTTTGTAAATTGCTTGTTTTTCCTTTTCTGTGATAGATTTACTGCTCTGGATTCTGAGGGAGCTCAGAGACTCATAACTTTGGAGAAATATCAAGCCTTCACCCCTCTGTGTTAAAACATGAAAGTTTTCATGAATCAAGAAAATGTACTCTGTATTTCCAGAGCTTACACAATCACAGGACACCCATCAAAATATCTGTCTGCTGAGAGTATTTACTAGTATCTGCTTCTGTAGCAGCATTTCCTGATGGACCCACGTTGAATGATAATTATTGTTTTATTCATGAAGGGTAATTCTTTCTTCAGTTGGATTAATGATCAGGCTTTTTCTAGACTGGTACTCTTCCATCAACTCAGAACACATGCACCAAAGTTGAAGAAAAAAATAAATGAGAACAACAGTATGGTAGGCCCTTTTTTAACCTTACCCAAGGTGAATAAAGTATTCCATCTTTATTCTACTTTCTGCAAAGTATCAGTAAATAGTCAGCAAATAGTCCCTGGATACCATCATGAGCAATCCAATGGGGGTAATCAAAAATAACATATTTTGCTAGGTTTGCCACCCTGTCATATCTCTATTATTTTTGATAAGGAAGAACAGCCTCGTTGGCTGGTCTAATGGATGTAGATGTTAACACCTGCATAAAAATACACCAGTATTCCTATCTTTGTTGTCATAACTTTCAGTGACTTTTCTTTAAAGGTATAGCTTTGGCAGGTAAAAACCTCCAATCAAGGCTCTTGGTCTGGTGACCAGGAAATGATAAGGAGAGATGAAATTAAAAATGGGTAGCTACGGGGTGCCTGGGTGGCTCAGTCAGTTAAGTGTCTGACTTCGGCTCAGGTCATGATCTCGTGGTTCATGCTTGGGATTCTGTCTCCCTTTCTCTGTCCCTCCCCTGCTTGCTCTCTATCACTCTCTCAAAACAAAACAAAACAAAACAAAACAAAACACTTAAATGATTAAGAACACAGGTAGCTCCTACGAACATGACACTTCTTTGTCAGCTTAGACTTTTGAAGTTGAAAGGAGCTTTAAAAGTTGCCCGAGGAAATTTATTTCTTGTTCTTGGATTTCTTCCTCAATTAATAATTGTCCTGACTTTGGATTGTTTGGGTTGATATGGCTTGAGACTGGAAACTCACTACCTCTTAAGAAACCTCTGTAAAAAACACCTTTTCTTACTAAATTTTTTTTCTTATATTCAGGGAAATAATTTTATTATTGGTTTCTTTCTATGTGTCAAGCATAGTTTAATTTACACCCTTGACTCAATTCCTAGGTTTTGGTGCCATACAAAACAAGTTCAATTCCTTTGTATGTGAGACATATTTAAGCAACTGAGGCTGGTAATGACATTCCTTTATTCAGGTTAAATACCTTCCATTTTCAACTGGACTTCATAGTTTCAAGTTTTCTCCTCATCATTTTACCAGTTAACCATTTACTTGTGACCCAGATCCAGACAATGTCCCTTGTTTTACATACTCTATTTCCATGCACATGCCCTAAGATGTAATTAGTTCCTGGTTTTGGCAGCTGCGCTATATTGTTGATTTATTTTAATTAGTGTTTATCAAGGAAATACTTTTTACCAAGTACTGTTATGTGTTAAAGATAAAATAAAAGAGAGACATGGCCCTTGACATGGAATCTGTATTTGTATAAGGTCAACAAACAGGATGACTGCATGACTAAGGGTGATACAATGTACTTCACATTCTATTAGAAACATCAAAATGCTCTGGGAGCGTAGGGGAAGGCTTGATTACTTCTACACGGCTGTGTTGCTGCTGCTGGTAAAATCAGAAGGCTTATCTAAGAGCAACTGTTGAGCTAGATTATAAGCATGCCAATAAAACAGCAGATGAGTTGGAATATTCTAGGAAGATACAAGATAGAGGCCAAGCAGAAGTGTAAAAATATGAGCTTTGTTTCAACAATGGCTAGTAGAGCAAGAGTCAAGGCCAAGGACAGAGAGGAAAGTGGCAGAAATGGAAGGTAGAAATGAGCTGAAGCAATGACTTCTAAAGAAAAGCGTTTAGAGTTTGTGTGATGGGTCCTCACCTCTCCAAGTGTGGTTTGTGGGTTAGCAGTAACATCACTGCCTGGGAGCTTGTTAGAAATGCAGAATCTCAGAACTGCACCTTAAGAAGGCTGCCAGGTGGCTTGTGTCCACACTGAAGTTTGAGAAACATTGCTACAGGTGACAGAGAGCTCTTTATGTGGAGTTTGGGGCAGAGAAAGGGTGAAAAGGAAAGGTGTATGGTTTGGGCACCAGTGTTATCTCAATAAGTCCTCACAAGGAACTTCTATTACCTTCTTTGCATAGAGAGGAAAACTGACACCTGAGGAGGTTAATTATATCATCCAACGTCATGATTCAATAAACAGCAAAGCAAGAATTCAGACTCTGGTATTTCTAGCTCCAAAGAATGTCTGGCTCCATTTTGAGACTAATGGTGATTTCATCAGCATTGAGTTTTAGAAAGTTAAATGTGAGAGAGTCCATGAAGGGAGCTGAGTCTGCCTGTCAGCTGGAAACTACCCTTTTTGCTCTTGTAAGGACTGAATGAGATGGTTTAGGGAATGAGTGACATATGGCAGGGAGGTGGGATCTGTTATTTTTAGTTATCAAGCCCTAGAGTCTTTGCTACACTCCTCTTTCCAGGCTATGATTATGTAACCAAGTGTCTTCATGGTCTTTTCCCCCTTTAATATCCAAATATCAACCATCCGAGCTGTCTTCCTGAGTGGGGAAAGTCTGGTCTTTTATTTTATCCCCACTCCAAGCATATCTGGGAATGGCAAAGGCTTATTTACATGTGTGATGATCCCTGTGTGGCTTTCACTTTTCAAGTTTACCGGCCTTCTTTTTTTTTTTTTTTCAACGTTTTTTATTTTTTATTTTATTTTTTATTTATTTTTGGGACAGAGAGAGACAGAGCATGAACGGGGGAGGGGCAGAGAGAGAGGGAGACACAGAATCGGAAACAGGCTCCAGGCTCTGAGCCATCAGCCCAGAGCCCCACGCGGGGCTCGAACTCACGGACCGCGAGATCGTGACCTGGCTGAAGTCGGAGGCTTAACCGACTGCGCCACCCAGGTGCCCCCGGCCTTCTTTTTGATAACTCTTTCCTCATTAGTTTCACTCTAACAGTGGAGATGAACATCTCTATTAATTCCCCAAAGGACTATTAAGGTCAGTGTTTGGGCGCAAGAGTAGGAAACAACAATGCAGAAAATATAATTGGATCCTGAACAGCTTTTAAAGTCTCTTTTAGTATCCTCCTCTCTTTCCTTAGCTTCGGTTTGCTCTGATGTTTCAGGGACCAACCTCACTTTTCTCCACGTGGGTGTTTTGATCATTTCTACTCTGCCTTGAAGACAGGCTTGCAGCTTCTTCCTTGGCTCAATAAGAAGGAGAAAGGGATCTTGACTTCCCCAATTCCAGACTTGCTTTTTTTTCTTATTCCCCAAGATTCACGAAAGTGGAAATGTTCATTTCCTTTAGAAGAAATATCAATCTCTATCTGAAGGGTGTAAATTGGCCTCCATGTCTAAATTAGGCAATTGCAGTACTCAACATTTTATTTCCTGTTTGGCTACTGTAAGCTAAAATAACACCATGAGGGGGATACCAAACTATGAAGATAGCTCCCCTTAGCCCTCTAGCACTTTATTCCTACTGATGTGGCTTGGTATCATAATTAGTAAGAAGCTACTTTTCAAACACACCCACACAGTAAGAACAAATAGCTTCCTTACAAAGGAAAGTCTGAAGTCTAAACAACATTTAATATCGTGAGCTGAAGTAGGCCTTCCCAAGGACAGTAAGTAGATAGTACATCTGCATAACTCAGTGGGCTTAGTAAGCCCATCCTACACTGTCCATTATGACTGGCAAATCGCATCACTCTTAGAAGAGGTACATTTATTAGTAGGTATGTGTGTGTGTAGAAGTAACCACAAGGTTATAGAAAAAATAAATCCATCCAACTGCTATATTCTTTGACACCATCTTGACACAATAAACCACAGAAACTGGCAGTATCTAAACACTGATTCATAGTTCCTGCTTGATTTAAAGGTCACTCTATATTAAGGACTGGAGGAGTGGTCTCCAAAGAGGGTACACGTACCCCAGAGACAAAGTTTACATCTACCTTGAAAGCAAAAACTTCCTGTAATCCATCAAATGATACAATAAAGCTTCGACAGTTTTAATATATTTCCCTCCATGAACTACCCTATTACTTGTGCTCTGTTGTTTGCCTTGGATACAAAATGAAGACTTTGCCTTCACACCTATGAAAATCATTCAAGGTATGTTTAAGCCACAGAATAAGTTTTTTATGTCCTTACTGGAAGAAGTCTATATTTTCAGTTTGGAGTTTGAAGGAGTAGGAAGAAAGAAAGAACTGACACTTATATTGAGTTTTATGCTTTTGAGGACACACATCCTTATGTACCTAGAAGCTGTGGGCTTAGCCTCTAAAAATGCACTCGCAGATAACATTAAGAATATAATTTGACCTGATATATTCTTTCAAACCTTTCATGGATCCCTCCATGAAGACTTTTGATTTAAGATTATTTTAGAAAAATGGGGACAATATCTTGGTACCGTTAAGTGGAAGAAAATGTTAATACCTTTAAGGTAGCGGAAAACTTTATACCTCTAAAGAGTAATCTCGGCATCATGTTATTGCTTCAGTCTGAGGTAAAAGATGGACTTCATCTGTTACCATGATGGTTTTCCTGAGGCCAACCAAGTTGTTGACCAGATTTATCCCTGCAGTAGTTAATGCTGGATGCCTGCGGCTTGAATGGCTTTTGAAAGTGGGTAGGAGCTATAAATCAATGGTTGTATATTGCTAGTTTCTGTGGCTTAGTCTTCAAAATGGAGCCAAGAACAATAGCAATTTAAAGGATTTAGTTTCTTAGTGATCAGGTATTTCCTTTTCTTTCACACCCACACTTACTCACTGAGTGATGGTGTGTGACAATCACTCCTGCTCTTTGAACACTTGCAAAGTATTTGATCACTGTAACTTACAGAGTTGCTTTAATGGAACCTTCCCCATGACTTTTCTTCTGGTAAAGGGACGATTGCTGAGTGTTCTCTAAAACCTAATGGGGAAAGAGAGAGTGAGTGACAGAGAGAGAATATCACGTAAATGAGTCAATCAGGATCGTTGATTTGTGGATAGTGGGAGATTCTGTGTTTCTCAAAGTAAGGAAGGGAGGGCAGGGCAGGATTAACATCATTTATGTTTTCGACACACAGGCAAAACAACAGTAGATCTTATTGCTTAAGTAGTGTGGATTTCAGCAGGTGCTTCTCTGAGGTGTAGGTTTTTTTTGAAACAAAATTTTAAGAATGTCAAAGTGCACTTAACTCAGTCAAATGTCACTTCATTTCAAATCTTGGAAATTCCAGTAGTACATGTCTCTGATATAGAAACACTGGTGTGTAAATTATTCAGATAAGGTCTCAAATGTTAAATGTTAATGCAAAATAATGGCTTGAGTTCCTGGGAAACGAAAACTTGTGTAATCGGGTCCAAGTCCCTAGCATGTCTAACTAGGATCATTCTTTTTCTCTCCTTGCTCCGTATGGTCCAGTCTCCACAAAGAAGGCAAGAAAACATTGCAAAAAAAACAAAAAACAAAAAACAAAAAACAAAAAACTTAAGACTTTAACATTTATTCATTTGTGAGAAACAGAGACAGAGTGTGAGCAGGGGAGGGGCCAAGAGAGAGGGAGTCACAGAATACGAAGCAGGCTCCAGGCTCTGAACTGTCAGCACAGAGCCCGACTCAGGGCTGGAACTCACAGACTGTGAGATCATGACCTGAGCTGAAGTTGGACGCTCAATCTGACTGAGCCACCCAGGTGCCCTTGTCTTATTTTCTTTTATTATATTTATAATATAATCATATATATATATACATATGTATGTATATACATTACTTAAAATATGAAATTGATTAATTTTGTTTACATATTCATCTTCTACTTCCTCAGTAGGATGTAATCTTCCCAAGGGCAAAGACTTTCTTTTATCCAGAATTATATCCCCAAGTTTTAAACAGTGCCTGCCGTAGAAATAAGTACTCAAAACAGCTGTTTGGAGTACTGAATGAATGAAAGGGCTAGCTTTCACTGAGATTTCACTTTGCTGGATCTCATGATGAAATACAGAATGTTAGAGAAAAAAATATATATATTTCTCAGACTCATTGGGCCTCCCTTCAACACAATCTCAAACCTGTCTCTTTTGTGAGCAAACGAAGAGAGATCCCATGGAAGACATAGTCTGTGATATTTGGGACTCCTATCACCATTGGAGGGAGGGAAGGGAGAAGCTTCAAAAGCCAATGACAAATACAGAAATGGAAAGAAACCTGGAACATAGCAGTTCATCTCTCTGAACATAGCACCCGATTAAGTCACTTTAATGGTTCTATTCCTTGGGCAGAGAAGGGCTTTGAGCTCAGAATATAAACTCAAGTCCTATTCTTGCTAAACATAAACCCCTGCAAACCTGGACAACGTCCAGACTCCTGGGCCTGTTTTATCATCTGTGAAGTGGGAATACTAATAAAAAGAGCCAATAATTTAATTGAGTCTTTACTTTATTCCAAGCCCTATGTAAATATTTGCATGTATTATTTTATTTAGTTCTCACAATCCTCACAATCGTCCCCATGATATGGGTGTTATTTCTATACCCACCCCCAACTCCACATCACAGATGAACATCAAGAGGCATTTGGTAATTATGGAAGGGCTATAACAGAGCTGGGATTGAGGCTTCATGTCACTTTGAACTAGAAACTTAGGATCTTTAAAAAAATTTTTTTTAACTTTTTTTTTTTTTTTTTGAAGGAGAGAGAGATAGAGTGTGAGTGAGAGATAGAGAAGGGCAGAGAGGGAGACACAGAATCCGAAGCAGGCTCCAGGCTCCGAGCCATCAGCACAGAGCCCAACGTGGGACTTGAACTCACAAACTTGAGATCATGATGTGAGCTGAAGTGAGACACTTAACTGACTGAGCCACCCAGGCGCCCCAAGAAACTTAGGATCTTAACAGATAGGCTATGTGGTTTCACCCTTTTAACACAGTTGGAAAAACAAATGAAATAAATATGTAGCTCTAACTGAATTTATCAGACGCTCTTACAATTGTCATAAACACATAGAGCTTCCGCCATTAGACTGGGAGAATTTCAAGGTTACAAACATGCTTTTTATTTACCTCTGTGTCTCCAGGATCTAGTGTAGAGCTCATAAAATTAAATAAGTTCCCTCTCCCTTCTCACTCCCTTCCTTGCTTTCTTTCTCCTCTAGTGATAGAACTTACAGGTGCCTTACCCCACAGGGTCATAACAAAGGTGTTCCTGTGCAAGGAGAAGCAGATCACGGCCAAGGCACGCTCCCCAGCTTTCCCTCTTCCAACCAGCTGGAAATCCACACTGCCGCTCTGCTTCCTGCAGATGCGGCTTTGCCAAGTACTTTGCACAATTCCCGGGCAGGTTAGGGTGAGTGCTATGTTTAGAGCACAACTATAAGTCTGTAGGAGTTTTAAAATTCTAGGAAGTATCATTAGCTCTGTCTTGGCTTCACAGGGCTTGGCTTCATTAACTTCATAAAGTACAGGAACAAGGCTTCTGGTCACATATTGTATTTAGGTTCAGTGGTGGTAATTTCACACAGGGTTGGGGGGAAAGCCTCTGTGATTCAGGAGCAGGAGGCGGGGATTCAACTAATACTATAGGTTACACAAAGAAAACAGATTTATTTATTTATTTATTTATTTACTTATTTATTTAGTGCCACCCACTGTTGAAGTTATGGGGGAAATCATTTAGTTCCTACTTGGTTCTGATCAGGGTCCCAAAGGAAATGTAAACAGCTGTTCTCAGCTGTGTGATTTTTGTTTATTAGTGTTTTAAGTTTATGTTTGTGCAATATGTAATTTCCCTTTGGATCCTTTTATGTATGTAGATAGTAAATAATAATGTGACAGTCCACACACCAGGGTGTATTAATCATTCTTGGCAGGTAGAGAGCTGCTACTCGTTTTTCAAATAGAGGGAATAAAAGTTCAAGAACATTAAACGGCATGCCTTGGATCAGTGGATGGGACAGTCATGATCAAGACTGAAGAGCAAAGGCCAAACCTGAAAACTTCCTCATTAACTCAGTAATCAGAATCTGATTATGTAGAAGCACATTGGAAAGAAAACAAGAAAGCAGGCTGATATTTCAAACTAAAAATAAGCTTGGGGAGTTTTTAACTGTTTACCTTGGCTGTCCTCTGCCCTTTAAATGACATTGACTGGATAGCCATTTGGGGATCCTTAAGGCTGATCTCCTTTTCCCTAAGCAAACAGGACTTTCACTGCAGTTAGAGGAAGTTGAATATTGGAAGGGAAAGTTGTACCACACCATCTGCACTTTCGCTAATTTCACTTAGTCTGTAAATGGCCATCACTTGAGAAATGAAAATAGAGTCACCCTATTATGCAAAGGTACAAAGTGTAGGAGCAGGCAAATAGATTCACTTCTTGATGCTGAGATGAGCTTTTGTGCTTTAAAACTCTTAAAATTCCACAAATAAATATGGGGCAAGCCTACCCATTCATGGCACTCTGCACAGACTCAGAGGGCTGGATGGAGTGCTGGAGATTACCCAGAATCATGCTCCATTTAACAGATGAGGAAACTAAGACTCCAGAAGCACAACTGTGACTGGAACCCAGCTCGCTTAGTTAATAGTATTCTTCTCAAGTCCTATCCACCATTTCTCAGGGCCACCATCACTGATTTCCAAGCCTCACAGAAAGTCATTCAACTAGCATATTACAAAGCACAGATTTTTGGACTCAGTCCATTGGTCTTTCCATTTTTGTGCTGGACTTGCTTTTGTAACAAATAAGAAAATTGTGCCATTGTACCTTCTGGTCTCTAGACCTTATTCTGCAAAATGACATCCTAATTTCTGTTCTTAGAGTGAAAATATTTTATAGAAATAATGGGTTGAACCACAGAACCACAGAAAGAGTCCCAAGGCATTCTGCTGATGGAATTGATTTTTCAGAGTTGTCTCCTTTGTTCTGAAAGGAAACAAGTTGGCAATCTCACTGGAAATGAGGACCACATTAATTATTTATTATAAGTTATAACCATTTACACAGAGATATAACAAAAGCAGGTTTGGACATGTTTATTAATAATCCCAAAGCTATTTTTTAGTACTTGACTTATTATAATTCCATGACCAATGTAGGAAATCGAAGAAAAATGACTTCCCTTCAAGATACATTGAGAAAATGTTATTTTAAAATATCTTCCAATTCTGAAAGATAACACAGTGTTTTATTTTAAATTTATATCTAGAGCTCTCTGGCGTTTTCTTGGTAATTGTTCTTTAGTGGCAACAACTAAAATCTTAAAGAAAAGAAAGCACAGGGAGATTCCTGAAAGAAAAAACACAGGAAGCTGTTTCTAAAAATGGAGCTGCTTTTCTGTTGCAAGGGGGGACATAATAGATAGTCCCCAACTTTTTTTTTACACTTCTGATGAACTGAGTTCAGTGCAGAAAGTAAGCCCTACTCTACAACAACCATGGGGCCATTACCAAGTAGGGAAAAATTGGCCAGAATGGTTGTGAGGGCAAGAAGGGCCAGGGCTAAGTTGATCT
Source organism: Prionailurus viverrinus (assembly GCF_022837055.1). Taxonomy (NCBI): domain Eukaryota; kingdom Metazoa; phylum Chordata; class Mammalia; order Carnivora; family Felidae; genus Prionailurus; species Prionailurus viverrinus. The sequence goes on from NC_062569.1 coordinate 12,513,536, forward strand.
AGTGGTATTAGGGCATACAAAGGAATTTCTTGATAACCGATGCTCTTATTTTCAAAAGTAGTGTGAGGTGGCATATAATAAAAGACACAGGGATGTTAAGGGAACGAAATGAGGAACAGAAAGTTGAGCTTCCTGTAGAAAGGCTCTTTATGAATAGACTATCCTGCTGTCAGTTACTGAGACAGTCGCCCCCACCTGGTCCCTCTGATAACTCTGAAGAGAGTTCTTGATTCTTCTCAGTGAACGACACCCATTGTTCATCCCAGAACAGGAAAGCCTTCTTTCTTTGCCTCCGCCACTTTATTTTTAATTCAAGGTACAATTTATATGTGAATCGTACAGTGAAATATACAGGTCGAAAGTGTAGAATCTGATGAGCTTCGACAAATGGATGCATCCCTTTGACCCAGACCCCAATGAAAGTATAGAACATTTCCAGAAAATTCTGTTGTGCCTGCTGTCTCCTAAGAAATAAATTGTTGATTTTAAAAATAATTTGTTTGTTTTCCTCGGTGACCTGGCAATGTTTCTGTGGCCTCCTTTGTCAGATAACTGGGAATCGAGACTGTATGAAACCATCCTGCTTTCAGTGGCCTTGGCTAATTGAATGTTTAGTGAATTTCTCGGTGTAATTATCACTGATGATATTAAATCAACTCTGCAAATAAGGTGACATGGTCAGAATGCCTAGGTCTTCAATATAAAACCGTCATTTCACTTTCTGTAGGAGCAATGTGTCCGTGTGTATTAAATAGAATGGTCCCTAATGCCAAAGGTGTTCCCTGGCTGTAGGGCAGGAAATATTGGGAGCTGCCTTTTTATGACTCTCCTGCTGGTTAAGCAAATTCTCATATCTCTCAAAGGAGTGAACTTAATTTCAGGACGAATAAGCACTGGGGAAATAAAGTTTCACATGGGTAAGCAGGCAGAATTCTGTGTGTTTTTATAGCTGGCTCTTGAAAAGTCTTTGAGCTGGATATATCATTCACACCACGGAGGAGACTGGTCACATGACAGGCTTGCTGAAAGTTGCTCAACCAGGGTTTTGTTGAGAGGCTCCCAAATGCTGGCCTCTGGTAGAACCTATGTTGACTTTATGGCAAGCAGTTATTTAATGTGCTTAGTCTTTGGGGACGGAAGCAATATGTAGACACCGCCTACAAAATTCCACCCCTACCACCAGGCCTGTGAAAATGCTTGTTAGGGAAAGAGAGAGATGGAGATTTATCCTGCTTTTTAAAATTAAAGATGCCTTTCCTATACTAGGGCCTCCTGAGAAACATGAACTTTCTTTAACTGCAGTTTGTGCCAGCAGCAAAAGTACCAGCAGGGGAGCTGTTTAGCTGAAACTGGGTTGAGGCGCTATAGTTTATTTTAGATTAATGGGCTTCTCTGGTTTCATTCCCAAAGTCCCTACCTGATGGATGTTGACATTTCTCCAGTCCTGGAACAATTATACCTGCCCTGGGTCTATAGCATGATTCTACCTGCAGATGTTGTCATTCATTTTTCTGGGGCGTACGAGTTGTTTTCTTAAGGATAAAAGATGTAGGATCAAAGGATGATGGAGTCCCACTGGGAGACTGGTCTGACTAAAATTTGTTGGTATATTTGTAGAAACCCCTTGCATAACATCAGGAGTACATTCATACTCAAATCATGCAGCTAAAAAAGACTTAACCCTGCTGATGGAGTTTAGGAAGGATGCAGTTATGAAGCTTTGAGGATGTGTTGGCATTATTCATGAGGCACCATGGTATAGGAACGCATACTGGACTGAGAGCTTGGAGGCCAGCATTCTCGTCTCAACTTCACCGCTAAATTGATGAGTCACTTGCCAAGTAGGGGGATTAGAAAGAGATACACGCTGAAGTCTTCTTCAGCTATAAAATTTTAGGTAGTATCAAATCAGATGCAGTTTTATGGGAATGAAATTAAAATTTCAAGATTGGCAATAATGATGGCCTGAAACTCACATAAAAATTTCCATCAGCAAATCTTTAACAGAATGTGACTTCTGCTTTTTGCAGTGATGGAGTAGTTTATACAGGCTGATCATTCTGCTTAGACACCAAAACAAAAACAAAAACAAAAACAAAAAAACAAAAAAAAACCCTAGGTAAAATAAAAACAAAATAAAGCAAACCCCCCTCAGGCGTTTGAAGGCCTTGGAGAGCAAGAATGATTTTGAAGAAAAAATGCATCATGGTGAGCAATGTTCCTAGCTACTTTTCTCCTTGAGGCATTAACGCATTTGTAAGAGGTGTGGGGCGAAGAAGCCAAGTAGAAGAGAACTCAAGCCTCTGTAGTCTCACCAGCTATAGGAGACAAAGAGTGGTGTTCATGTTTATCAAGCTAGCTGGAACTTGAGGGTCTAACATCTCAGAGAAAAGGGAACTCCAGTGAAGTGATTCTAAAATCCTACACAGGTTTTACACTCAAAGCATTTGCAAAATCATAAAATACATGAAGTGAAAGCATACATGAAAACAGGGAGGGAGCTAGAAACTAAAATGTTAAGCACAGTTTTTTAGTAAGTTCATGATGCTGGGGAGACCGAATTTGAATTTCAGGGCACTTCAAAGGAGGTTCCTGGTGAACCTGAGAGGCTTCAGAGGCTATATCCTAGGAGTAAGTCAAAAATTAGAAATAGATCAGCCCTTTACAGCAAACAGAAGCTCAGGCTTTAGTTATCTTAATTCTTGATTGGATCATGGTGATCTGGCCCCTAAACTACCTATCAGAAGGAAATAAAATTTTCTCTGAGAAAAATAACATGAATAACATGAGACAGATCTTTTGCAGTATTTCATTCACAATGCCCTGCATTCATTTAAAATTACCACATTTACCAGGAGATAGGGCAAAATAAATGTAAACTGACAAGAAGAAAAGAATAGTCAAGAGAAACAGGCCCATAGATGATCCATATATCAAAATTGCTAGTCATAGAATTTAAAATAAATGTAATTTTCTTTGGAATATTAATGAAAAATATTCTAAATTGTAGTGATCATTGTGCAACTATATGAATATAGTTCATGTAACCCATTGTATTTTACATTTTAAATGGGTGAACTGTACTATATACAGTTGGCCAAACAAATTCTCAAAAATAATCCACCAGAAAAATTCAACAATACTAAATTTGTATAACATCAAAATATATAGGGCAAAAATTAACAAAGTGTTAAAAAGAAATAGAGAAATTCACAATCATCGAGGCAGATTACAACATAATCCTCAGTAACTAATTAAACAAACAGATAAAAAGTAAAAATAAAAAGTTGATTTATTAATTGACCTAATGATCACTGCAATCAATAAATGCAATGTCCACATTTAGGTACAGAATGAAAATTAAGCAAAATTGATCATAAGCTGCGTCATAAAAGCAAGTCTCGACCAGTTTGAGAGGATTAAAATCTAGCAGGTTATATTCTCTGCCCAGGATGGAATTAAGCTGGAAAAAAATTTATTGAAAGCTAATTAGAAACCCTACTAGCTGTAAAAGATGTAAATCCTACTAGATAAAAGATGTAAAAACAAATGTAAATAATCAATGGTTCAAAAACATCACAATGCAAATTAGAAAATATTTTAAGCTCAATGGAAAAGAAAATATTTTACATCAAACCTTTTAGAATGTATGCAAAGCCTCATTTAGAGAATTTAAAGCCATAATTGGAAATCTTAGAAATTAAGGAAGTGTTAAAAGTTAATAACCCAAGTATCTAGTTCAAGTAATTAGAAAAAACAAAATTAGAAAAGAAAGTAGAAAGAAGAAAATAATAAACATAAGAAAATTGATAAAATTAATAAAGTAGAAAACCAAGACATAATAGATGTGATCAACAATCAAAAGTTGGTTATTTGGAAACATTTTTAGAGGTGGTAAAATTCTGGGGCACCTGGATGGCTCAGTTGGTTAAGCTTCTCACTCTTGATTTTGGCTCAGGTCATGATTTCACAGTTTATGAGATCAAGTCCTGCATTGGACTCTGTGCTGCCAGCATGGACCCTACTTGGGATTCTCTCTCCCTCTCCTTCTGCTCCTTGTCTGCTCGCATGCACATGCACAAGCTCATGCTCTTTCCCTCTCTCTCAAAATAAATAAGCATTTTTTTTAAAGTGGTAAAATTCTGACTTGATGGATTAAAAAAAAGTAGTGAGAAATTAAAAATCACAATATAATGAATGAGAAGCATCATCATAGATCCTATAAACAACAAAGAGATAATAAAAGACTTTTATGAGCTACATTATTCCAATGTATTTTAAACCTTATATTGAATGAACAATTTTTTGTGTGAAAAACAAACTACCCCAAATGACACAAGGGATAGGTAATTTGAATAGGATGATGTTTATTAAAGTAATAAAATTCATAATGTAAAAAAATTCAACAAAGAAAACTCAGAGACAAGTGGCTTTTCTGGCAATTTTTTTCCCAAACATTAAACGAGAAAAATATCAGCCTTACTAACTGTGGAAAACAAGGAACATTTTCCAGCTTGTTTTACAAGGCCAGCAAAACTCCGATGGAATTTTTGACAAGAAAGGGCCACTATAAGTCAGTCTTTCTCATGATCATTGGCAGAAAAACCCTAAACAAAACATTTGAAAAGAAAGCCCATCGATGTATAAAATTTATAGTATCACAACCATATTGGGTTCATATCAGAAAAGTATGGGTGATCAACATTTAAAAGATCAATCAATTCAAACTCATACATTAACAAGACAAAGAAGAAAATGATATGATTATCTCAATAGATGCAGAGAAAGCATTGATAAAATCCAGTATATATTCATGATTAAAAAATTACTTTTTAGTGATTTTGAGTGGAAGAGAACTTTTTCAATGTATGTATATATAAGCCTATATATATAACAAAGAAAATACTTAATGGTGAAATGTTGAAAGTAGCACTGCTAATATTAGGATGGAGGCTAGGAAGGTCATTATCATGGTGATAATGTTGCTGCAGTAGGCAACATGCAACATGGCCCCTAGGAATCTCAGAATCCTGGTGTTCATGCTTTTATGTCATCCTCTCCCCTTCAGTAAAGGCTGTATTCACTTATAAGAAATTAAATATGGCAGAAGCAATAAGATGTTATTCTGAGATTCTTTATTAAAAAATTGTCACTTCCACTTACTCGCTCTCATTGTCTTAAGTCACTCTCCATGAGAGAAGCCATCTGCCATGACCTGACACAGACCTGTGAAGATGCCCAAAGTGAGGGAGCTAGACCTGCTAACATGTGAGCTGGGTTGGAAATGAATCACCTCCTCCGTACTTCTCCATTTGAGTCTTCAATTAAACCACAGCCTCTGCCTAGTGCTTTGACCACAGTTTCATAAAACACCTTAAACCAGAGGCCCTCAGATAAGTTTCATCCACATACGTGGCCTGTGAAATAAGAAACATTTGTTGTTTGAAGCTACTAAGTGTAGAGGTAATTTGTTATGGAGTAATAGATAACTACTATAACTACCATTCAGCATTATCTTGTTGGTCTTAGAATGCTCCATAACAAAAGATATTATCATTGAGTATATAGAAAATAAGATAAATTTATTATACTTAGAGGTTACAAGATTAATATACAAAAATAATTGTATTATATTCATATAGATATAAAGTATGTATTAGCAATAAACAATTTAAAAATAAAATATAAAACATCAAAAAAGCACTGATAATAAAGAGATTAATAAATTGAACCTCATGAATGTTAAGAATTTCTATTTATCAAAAGATATCATTAAAAGATTGAAAGTCAGGCCATAGGTTAGGAGAATATATTTTAGAACATATGTTCAAAAAAATAAACTTATTCAGAATATATTAAGAATACATACTAATCAAAAGCAAAAAGAATCCACCATTTAAAAATGGACAAAAGTCCTGAATTGGCATTTCACAAAAAAAAAAGGATATCCAAATAGCCAATAAACATACGGGAATTGCTCAACATCATTAGTCATCAGAAAAATACAAAGCAAAAGTCCAGTGAGATACCGTTTATTATATACCAAACAGAAAGGCTAAAAAAAGAAATAAATTGTAACACTAAATGTCAGTGACACTATGGAAAAATTGGACTCTCATCTATCATTAGTGACAGTGTAAATTGATACAATCGTTTTAGGAAACTGTTGGCAGTATCTGTCAAAGCTATATTTATGCCTTCTTTCCCACATAGCAATTCCATTTTTAAGTATATACCCCAAAAAGTCATACATATGTGCATCAAAGCACATGTAAAAGAATGTCCACAGAAGCATTGTAAGCAAGTGCTACAAACTAGAAGCAATACATAGGAATGGGTAAATAAATTGTGATCTGTTCACACAATGGAATACTATACAGTAAAGAAAATGAGTAATTCTTGCTATAAGAAATAACAGGACGGGGCGCCTGGGTGGCGCAGTCGGTTAAGCGTCCGACTTCAGCCAGGTCATGATCTCGTGGTCCGTGAGTTCGAGCCCCGCATCAGGCTCTGGGCTGATGGCTCAGAGCCTGGAGCCTGTTTCTGATTCTGTGTCTCCCTCTCTCTCTGCCCCTCCCCCGTTCATGCTCTGTCTCTCTCTGTCCCCCCCAAAAAAATAAATAAACGTTGAAAAAAAAATTAAAAAAAAAAAAAAAGAAATAACAGGAAAAGGGGTGCCTGGGTGGCTCAGTCGGTTAAGCGTCCAACTTCGGCTCAGGTCATGATCTCACAGTTCGTGGGTTCGAGCCCCGCATCGGGCTCTGTGCTAACAGCTCAGAGCCCGGAGCCTGTTTCAGATTCTGTGTCTCCCTCTCTCTATTCCCCTCCCCAACTCATGTTCTGTCTCCCTCTGTCTCAAAAATAAATAAGCATTAAAAAAAAAATAACAGGAATGAATTTCAAAGTCATTATACAGACTTAAACTATTTACAAAAGAGTACATTAGTGGTATCCCATTTTTAAAAGTGCAAAGCCAGCCCAAATGAGTCTGCAGTGTTAGAATTCACAATAGTTGTATTCTTTGGTGAGTAATGACTTGGCCAGGGGATGGGGGCGGTGCAGGGGACAGATGTGAAGGAGGATGCTATAATATTCTTTTTTGTTTGTTTGTTTTTTTGTTCTGGGTGGTGGTTCTACAAGTGAGTTCATTCTGTGAAAGCTCATTGAGCTCTACTGATTCATGTTATACTTCAGTAAAATGTGGACTAAAAAATTCTTCAATGTCATCCTTTCTCTTGTTGGGGTAAATTCATGAAGCCCAAGGCAGGGGCACCACACTCAGAATGCACAGTGTCCAGCAGGTAAAATGAAGACAGTAAGTACGCATGGAGGGAATTCTGGCAAAGTGGAGCCTGCCCACCAGCTCCGGCTAAATGGCCAGTCACTGCAGCTTGGTCCACGGTGGACTTTTGGGAATACAGGCCAGCCTGATATACCTCTCAGTTTTTCAAGGGACTTCAGAAATTCACATTTGTTTATGAAATCTTCTGACTTTTAATGTTGGCATCAAATTAGAATTCCTTTTTTTTTTTTTTAATTTTCTTATGTTCATTGATTTTTGAGAGAAACAGACAGAGCATGAGCAGGGAAAGTTTAGAGAAGAGAAGGAGACACAGAATCGGAAGCAGGTTCCAGGCCCAGAGCTGTCAACCCAGAGTCCCACACGGGGCTCAAACTCCCAAGCCGCGAGATCATGACCTGAGCTGAAGTCAGACGCTTATCCCACTGAACCACTCAGGCTCCCCAAATTAGAATTCTTTAAAACACTACAGAGAGAGAGAAGAGAAGAGGGGCTAGTACAAGGCTGTGGGGCCCTCTGACATTTATGCTACTCATAGAAAAAAGAAGGGCCAAACAGATGATTTACAAGGAGCAGCCAGTGGAATGAGAAAAAAACAAGGTAGGTGTAGACTCACAGAAGCCCACAGACACAATAGGAGGAGAGAAAATCCAAGTACAGTCTTGGGTCAGTGACCACTCTATAAGATGGAGCCCCCTACGCCTTTAACACTCCTGTAACACTGTAGGCTCCAGCCTCTTCCTCCGACTATGTCATGCTGCTCTTTCCTTTGTTCATGACATTACAGGCACACTGGCCTTCCTCCAGAGTCCCAGGCAAACCGAGCAGGCTCTCACCACTAGGGCTTTGACCTTACTGTTGCTTCTACTTGGAAAACATCCTTCCTGGCCTCTCACTTGGTTTGCTCCTCATCCTATATTTGTCTCAACTTAAATACCACTTCTCACAAAGGCCTTCCCAGTGGACTCCCTAAAGCAGACCCTACTCTAGGCCCTGTATCATTTCAGTCTGTTTAATCTCCCTCAGCACTTACTTCAGTGAAGTTTCACTGTGTACATTTTTGTTTGATCTTTTATCATCTGTCCCTCAGGGAGAACAGAGCTCCGTGAGGGCAAGGATGTTTTTGATTGTGTCCAATGCTGATCCTAGCATCTGGGGAAGTGTCTGTTTTGTTCAAATAAGTAAATAAGTTGGAGGAAGAAAGCTAATTGAGTTCACAATAGGAAACCTTGATGGCAATATTAAAACAGTCATATATCCTTATTTGTCCTATTTTATTAGCCTGCTAGTCCTGCCCTAACAAAATACCATAATTTCTCACTCTTCTGTAACCTGGAAGTTTAAGATCAAGGTGTCAACAGGTTTGATTTTTTTTTTTTCCTGAGGCCTCTTTCCTTGACCTGCAGATGGCCGCCTTCTTGCTGTGCCCTCACATGGCCTCTCCTCTGTGCTTGAGTATCTCTGGTGTCTCTCCCTCTTCTTATGAAAACAAGTCCAGTCCTATTGGAATAGGGCCCCACCCTTATGACCTAATTTAATCTCAAAGGTCCTTAAAAGACCCTCTCTCCAAATACAGTTTCACTGGGGAATTTGGAGGGGCAGGGCACAATTGTGTTCATAACACCTGCGTTTATCTCTGGCATGTCCACTCTCCCATTGTGTGAGTCTGTGATTCGATTCCACAGTGTGGCTGAGTGCCATTTGTATTCTCCTTGAATCAGCTGAGAAGGGGGTGGGTAGAGCCCTTATTTAGTTACATATAAATGACTTTGTCTAGACTCAAAAGGACAGAATCTAGAGGACAGAAATGGGTAGTATGCTCTTTTTTTAAAAAAATATTCTACCAGGAAACTTGGATATTTCCATCATCCACTCCAGAACATTAGCTTTCTTCCTCCAGAGATGTGGAAATTCAAGCGTGAAATTCTGTTATTAAAGACCTCATTGTTTCTCTTCAAATAGCACATAAGGCCTAGAAATACAGTTTAATTATTTAAAGCGACCATGTTATAAGTAATGATTGACTACTACATTGCTTAGGTAGGGAAAAAAATCATGTTGGCGCATTTAATTTTGTTGAGTAGTGAGCAGTGACTTCTTTTTGATTAATGGCTTCACATTAAGTGCTTCTCATTTTGCTCTCTGAAACAATAAAGATTAGGTACAATTAGAATAACCTTCACCTTTCAACCTGGAGAGCTCTCCTGGTCTGCTTGTATCTTCACTATTTAACTGGAAAACTGCATTAAACAAAGGAATGACACTGAAAGAAACAAGACCACTGTGATTTTCCCAGGGATTCTTGGGTAAAAACAGAAATGACTGATGCATTTTCCTTTTGCCCCCATGCAAGGATTGATCATTAAATGGAGGTTCCCGGCATTCCCTGAAGCTGCCTATTATAATGTACCAGCCTTATGGGACACCCAACCATGTGCGGAGTACAACAAACTAACAGTGCCTAGGCTGGCTCTGGGGTGGAGATTTTAAGCTGTATTGGACTGGGGCTTCTCAGTGTGTTGTCTAGAAAGTGGGTTGAACCATGTCCGAGACTCGCTGTGAAAAACGTGTTTTGTTTGTTTGTTTTTTAAGAAAAGCACTGAGTTGATTTTTGCAGAAGCTTTTTCCTATCAGACTATTGAGTGAGAACACTTTGATCCTAGCAAGTAATAAAGACACGGGTGCTTCAATTCCTGCTGACACGCCGATATCCTCCCAATTGGGGGATCCTGAGCATCCTTGTGAGATGAAGTTCATCTGGTGTTTGGGGGCTTTCCTGCTGCAGTCTGACCTTTGTCATACTTTGAACACAACCAGATCTAAAAAAGGCAATTTGTTGAGAAGCAGAATGTAACTTTGCTCCTTTCAAGTTGGTTTTCAGCCGCCACACAGCTGTGGTCTTCTATCGGAAGGTGGGGATTTCTTCACAAACAGGACAATCAGGAAGCCTGGCAGCAGAGTCTATCCACATATGAGCAGAATCCTCTGTGACCCTTACAGGCCAGGATCTACCCGAACTGAGTCTGTTTTACCCCCAGGTCAGCCATAAGTTGAAGCTCAGTTTTTCAACCGTTTTCACAGATACCCTCCTCAAAAACACTGGGGAGTCTACAGAAAACTCCGGAGGTTTTCTGCTTACCCTTTTTTCCTTCTACCCCAAGAAAGCAATACAAATTCCTTTTCTGGTCCTTTATTCCCTTGTCATTTCATCAAGAACCAAAGGTAACTTCAGAAACAGGGTGAGGGTAGGTGGGCTTATCAAAGAATGTCTTCAATACAGTACCTCTCTTTCCAAGAATACTTCTGATGAATACAATTTTGGTTGATCCTGGGATAAATCTTTATTCCCCTGGAGTCATCTAAAATTTGAAGGTAGCAGAGAAATCATGGGCCTTAGAATGACACCTATCTGGATTCAAATTTTAGGTTTCTGGCCTGTCAAAATCTGCTGTCTTCTATAACTCAGCGCAACCAATAGTAAAATGATGTGTCAATAAGGTAAGATACAAAGCTCCCAGAAAAGGCTGGCAGTTTCCTTATTTCTTTTCTCTTCTTTACATCCTGTGTAGTACCTAGCTTAGCTCCTGGAGCCTGAGACATGTTTACATGTTTGATAAGTTGAAACCAGTTTATTTTTTTTATTTTTTTTTATTTTTTATTTTTTTTTCAACGTTTATTTATTTTTGGGACAGAGAGAGACAGAGCATGAACAGGCGAGGGGCAGAGAGAGAGGGAGACACAGAAACGGAAACAGGCTCCAGGCTCTGAGCCATCAGCCCAGAGCCTGACGCGGGGCTCGAACTCCCAGACCACGAGATCGTGACCTGGCTGAAGTCGGACGCTTAACCGACTACGCCACCCAGGCGCCCCAAAAACCAGTTTAAAGTAAGCTCTGGAAGAGGGACTTCTTTATCCTGGAAGGACTTTGCAGGCCAGGAAGAGCAGTCTCTTATGAGAAGAGAGCAAATGTGAGTTTTACATGGCTGTTTTAGCGTTGTTTTTTAGAAATACAATGTCTGCCGTGCTAGGTCCAGTTATGAATACATAAGAATCTGTTGCTTCTGAACGTAGGGCAGTAACCTTAGCATCATTATTTTGCAGAGAGTGAAATATTTTGAAAAAAACATCTGAGACCTGTTAAGAAACTGAAGAATCTACAGCTGCTGGTGTGGGAAAGAGACATAAAGAGGTATAGTGAGAAATTCACATTAAGGTTATTATTTTGGGTCAGAAGAAAATAAAATACCTGTCTCACCTCAGTCCCTGCTCTAAGTATGTTCTCTCTAGAGAAGCACGGCATCCCCCAAATTCCATCCCACACTGGAGTAAGTTCTGTAGTTAACTCCTTCCTGCCTTCACGTTTAAAAGCTTATTGTAGAGTGCTCCCTATTGTAAAATCCAATAAAAACAAAGGGCTTGTTTTCCATCTAGGCTGTTTTCCTAACTGAGTTTCTCCCAATGAGTTTAATGAGCATTGATTCAATTTATAGGCGGTGCGAGCGCTTCAATAGCCCCCAAGCCTATAACACCACGAGAGGCAAATACCCTTATTCCAGGTGGTAAAGTGTAAATGCATCCTCTATCCCACCTGTTTTCATTTAATCTTGGATTGTTTGCCTCATTTTGTTCTTCCCACATGAAATGGAAATGCCTGGTGCTGCTGAGAGAAGCCAACCAAATTGTAACATTTCAACTTTTAAATCTCTCCTGAGTCAGTTAGAGAATAAATTCAAAGTTCTTTTTTTCCCATTTGGAATTGGATCTGGTCCTCCCACCCCCCATCCCATGATAGGGGAACATACACCGCATTTTGCATTTTAAAGTTTCTGACCTCTTCTTTGTCTAGGAAAAGGCAATGTAGAAGATTATTTATATGATAATTTTTCTTTCCTCAAGCTTTTCCAACTCTAGCCTAAAGATTGCCCTTCCACTTCCCCTCCTCCCCCACCCCAGTCCATACCAAGAATTTCAAAGCTCAAAAGGAAACAGTGAGATGAAGAAAAATGGTGGCGGAAACTTAGAAATAGAACCGAGAGTCTCCCGAGGACTCTGGGTTTCCCTGGCCCTGCCAATCTAGTCCCTTTTTTATTGAGCAGACAGATCTTTTCAAGGAAATGAGCCAGACTTCCCTATCCAAAAGACACTTCTGATACAGTCCCAGCATTGACAGATGTGGATCAGATAGGAGGAAGAAAGGGAAAAGAACAATTTGTAAAAGCGAATGAGGAAGGAAAAAGCGGGTGGACAGCTATTCAACTTTTCTTTTCCCAGTTTTTTCCCCCAGAAGTCTTTTTCACACGGTCTGCTGGGAGGTAGTTTTAATTTTTCCCACTTAATACTATTTCCATTATATGGTGAAGTGTTAACTTTAGAAGAATTGAGTAACTTGCCCCAAATCACATGCTCATTAGGTGGTAGATGGATTTCAATCTGAGTCTGCTGTTTCCATGACAATCTCCTCTTTTTTGGGTAGAATGAAGAAAGGATGAAAAGAGAAAGGAGAAAAAGGACTCTGAAGAACAATATAGTGCTATCAGATAATTACTTATATTTCAGATATTTAATACTTTAAAAATGTGTGTGTATGTATAGGATCAAAAAATTGGAAAATCCTGTAAGATATAAAAGAAGAAATAGAAATGATCTCTCATCTCAGTACCTACAAACACTGTTAATTTCTGGTACATTTCCTTCCAGGGCTTAAAATTTTCTTTGGTATTTGCCATATGTTTATATATACCTCGAGGTCATCTATTTTTAATCTGCTTTCTTCACTTAATATATTATGAACATTTTTCTTTTTCTACATATACTCTTCTATAATATGATTTTAAATAACTGAGTAGTTTATTCAATTAAAAAAAAAGGCTTCATTGAACATGTCCTATATGTCCCAGGCACCATAGTAGAAAATAGGGATTCACAATAAATGAGTGAATGAATAAAGCAAACATTATCCTGGACCTCAGAAAGTTGATAAGAGGAGGCAGATAATAAACAATGAACAAATAAACAAGGCAAATACAGAATGTGATTTACAAAGCATGATGAAGAAAATGCATATAAGAATATAATACAAATAACTATTTTGGTTAGGAAAATCAGAGAGCATTTGTGAAGCTGTGATATTGGAGTTGAGAATTAAAGAACAAAAAGGAAGTTTAAAAAATAAACTAAGAAATTACATTTCAAGCAAAGGAACAGCAGTCCACAGGGCCCAGCAAGTAAAAAGACTTTGGACAGGAGAGATCTTGCTCTGCTCAAAAAGAAAGTCTGTGCTGCTGGAATAATCATGGGAGGAAAGGAGAGCTGAAAGTTGTAATCAAGGAGGAGAGCATATGGGGTCTTGCAGCCCCAGAGTTTGGATTTTATTCAAAGCACAACTGAGAAGCAATGCAGCATTGCCCAGCAAGGATAGCCCTGATTTGATGAAGGTTTAATAGGCATGAATTTCTCAGTCACAGACTCAGGCATGTAAAAAAAGAATTTATTTCTTAACCCAGTTTAATTTCTGACTTTTAGCCTCAAGCTTGCCCGGCAGCAATCAAATCTATCCATTTGCAGGTTTCTCTCAGTTCAATCCAGTGATTTTCTAGTAAATCCTCAAGTATAATCACATTCTACCCTTCATCTCCTCTTTTTCTAGGAAGAAGAGGGTATGGACATGTGTTAAGATGTGTGTGCGTGTGCGTGTGTGTGTGTGTGTGTGTGTGTGCATATGCATGGGTGTGTGTGATGGCATGTGATAGTGGTGGTGATGTGGGAAACAAAGGCAACTGGAAAATTAAATTTCCTTACAATTTATAGCCCATTGACAAGTCCTTGTGACAGAAAGTGACATTCTTCCTGGGGCCCAATTGTTAACGCTTTGCTAGAGGAAAAACAAGTGGTTAACTGATAGAGATCACAGTCCTGCAAGACCTCACTCTATCAGTTTGCAACTGTCTTGATGATTTATAAGAAAAAAGCAATTTTTGTGTTTTTTTATTATTATAATTTTTTTTTTAATCAATAGCTAGGCCTCCAGGGTCCTGTGAGTCTTCTTTAGCATATAAAAGTCCTTTTGGAAACTTCCCCTTGCCTTCACCTCCCTCAACTCCCAAGTATATCATTAGTCACTCCTCACAGCCCCAGTGCAGCTCTTTCTGTCCATGGGTCCTGTCCCCTGCTTTAACAAAACCACCTTTTTGCACTAAAGATGTCTTAAGAATTCTTTCCTGGCTGTTGGCTCTGAACCCCTACATTTTCCACATCAGTGGATTATTGCTTCTTTGCTGGCCTTCACTGCTGATATAACTGGTCCAGTCCTCAGGCACATTTCCCATCCATGTGGATATCTGTGAATTGTCCAGTTGTTAACCAATGCTCCCATTAATATTATCAGCGTAAAATTTCAACTTTGAAAGTCTTCTCTTATAGAAAGTATATTTTTGTGATTTAAATTACTTTCCTTTGACATGCTTATTTCCACTTTAATACCACACCTTTAATTATTGTCTCATATATGTTTCATATTTAGCTGGGAAGTTTCTTTTCAGTATTCCTTGTTTATTCAAAATATCCTTGGCAAGTATCACCCCTATATTTTTAAAAATGAATTTTTATCATTAATCTGCCACGTTTTTAATAAGCAAACACCTTGAGTTTTTTTTTTTACAAACTTTGTATTAATTTTTACATTTACTTGGCAAGAATTTATTTTCATTCCATGTGCATAACAACCTATTTTTTCTTATAAAATTATTTTGTACATATTTTTTTCTATTGGGCATAGTCTTAGATATTAAATGTCTTGTTTTCTGTTGTGAAAGTATTCATTTTTCCACCATGGCTATTGGTTTTTACATATTTACTTTGTCTCTGGACATTAGTTCTGTATGATTTTCTAGCTGATTTCTCTTCATTTTTCTAGTCAAATGATAGTACCTACAAATAATAATTGTAACCTCTTTTGCAATTGTTGAACATCTTATTTATACTTTTTGTTTTATGTTACTGATTAAATCTTTCAAAACAAGGTTTAAGAAAAGTTAGTGGTGGGGCACCTGGGTGGCTCTGTCGGTTGAGCATCCAACTTCGGCTCAGGTCATGATCTCACAGTTTGTGAGTTCGAGCCCCGCATCAGGCTCTATGCTGACAGCCTGTTAGTGCAGAGTCTGCTTCAGATCCGCTGTCCCCCTCTTTCTGCCCCTCCCCCACTTGCACTCTCCCAAAAAATAAATAAGTATTTTTTAAAAAAAGGAAAGAAAGGTTAGTGGCAATAGTCCAAATTTTTGTCTCTTTCCTTATTTTAATGGAAATGTTTCTTGCATTTTATTCTCTTTGTCTAAGTTTATTTATTTATTTTGAGAGAGAGAGAGAACAGGAGAAGAGCAGAGAGAGAGGGAGACAATCCCAAGCAGGCTCTGCACCACCAGCGTGGAGCTCAATGTGGGGCTAAAACTAATGAACAATGAGATCATGACCCGAGCCAAAATCAGGAGTTGGTTACTTAACTGACTCAGCCACCCAGGTGCCCCCCTCTTGCATTTTATTCTTATACTGTAAACTAGCCTTAGATTATCTTTTAACTGTGTAAATGTTCCTTCTGTTTATAGTTCAACATTTTCTGTATAATGTATTCATATTCACTGAATGCCTTTTCAACTTATTACATAGTTTTTCATTTGATGTGATAAATTATATCATTATTTTTTTACTGAGAGATCACAATACAAGATTTTTACTTTATGTCCTACTTGCTCTTGACATATCACTTTTTAATAAACGACTGAATTTGTCTATTATTCAAGAGCTTAGAAATGATATCAATAAGTTTTATATTTTTATATTCTAACTTTATTGAAATGTAGCATTTATATGAAAAAATTCACGCATATATTTATTGTGAAACAATCACATGAAATTTGTTTTTATTTTATGTTTTACTTTATTTTAAAATGTTATGTGCTGGTCTTGTCTGTTAGATTATAGTCTCTGGATTAGGCTCATTATATAAAATGAGCTGTGAAGCTTTCCATCATTTTCAGTGATGGAAAAAGTTTGTATGATATGAAAATTTTCTGTTGCCTAATACTTTGAAATAACTAATCTATAAAACCAGTCTGAGCCTACATCTTTTTTTATGAAGCTTATTCTTTGGAACATTTTCCATTTCTTCCATGGCTATTGTTCCATATTTCATCTGTGTACAATTTTATACTATTTTGTGTAGGAATTGTTAATATATTTTATTTTCTTATTCTTTGAAAGCAATATCCATTTCTCTGGTTATATTTTTAAAGTTGATTTTGTGAATTTATGCTTTTCAATTTCTTTTTGAGGTTACATTTGCCAGAAAAATTCATTGTTTTTCTCGAGAACTTGTTCTTTGATTTATGCAATCTATTTCTTTCAGTGTAATTATTTATTTTCTGCTTTTGGCTTTATTAATTCCTTCCATTTTATTAAGTTTATTTTATTGTTCTTCATTATTAATTCCCTCCATTTTATTAAGTTTATTTTATTGTTCTTCATATAATTTCTTGAGTTAAATTCTTTACTCATTTGTGTTATTTTTCTTGTTTAATAATGAAAGCATTTATAACAATGAAATAACTCTGAGAACATGCCGTGTGTTCTTATATGAGTTATCTAATTTTTTATCCTCTTAAAATCTTGCAATTGTTCTCTGAATTAGAGTTCAGGAAGCTTGAAGTGTCTAAATTGGGTTTTAGTGGTCTTTAAACTTAAAAATAAAAGGTAGAAGCTTACTTCTCTTCCACATATTAAGAGTTCCAAGATGGTCCATAGCCAGTAAGATGGTTCTTCACATGGTTGTCCAAGGTCCCAAGATTCTTCAAAGGATTTGCACCAACATCTTAGCAGAGAGAGAGAGAGAGAGAGAGAGAAACACTTTTAGAAATATGACTCCAAAGTTCATCTGAATTATAATTGTTTGTAGTAAAACACTTTGCCCAGGGTATTTGTCTTAATTCATTTTTGTGCACCCATGTGCAGACACCTATCAACAGGTAATTCAAGAATTACGTGAATTGGCATTAGAACATGAATTCTTTAAAATCTATCAGGAGAGTCCTTTGCCAAATTATACGGCCACTGAAAAATATTGTGCAGTTCAGTTGTGAACTGGAGGCTTCAGTGCTGAACTGTAAGGTATTTGAGGCCCGTCACAAACACTGCCAAGGAGACAAGAGCTCTTTAAGAGGGACCCTGGAGTGTCTTCCTGAGGTCAACCCTCAGAATGGAGTGGGACCAGCACCGAGTTTTCACTAGCCTAGGGATGTTAGCATGGAGGAAAATAAGGACCACAGTGATAAGTTTGTATAAACTAATATATATTTATTAGAAGGTAGGAATTTAGGGGAGCCTGGGTGGCTCAGTTGGTTGAGCATCAGACTCTTGGTTTCAGCTCGGGTCATGATCTCGTGGTTTCGTGGGTTTGAGCCCTGCGTGGGGCTCTGCACAGACAGTGCTATGGAGACTGCTTGGGATTCTCTCTCTCTCTCCCTCTTTCTCTGCCCCTCCTCCACTTGTGCTGTCTCTGTCTCTCTCAAAATAAATAAACAAACTTAAATTTTTTTTAAAGGAGGGAAGAATTCAAATGTCCCTTGTTTTTATAACAGTGGCACTGATGAGTGCTATTTGTTTGTAGGCTGTTTTTTCTAAATGTCTTCACTCAGTAAAATTAGAAGTTTGCAAATCTTGTGTTGGATCACCCATTTTTTAATTGTTAGTTTTACCTCTCTTTCATTCCTAAAGCCTGGTAGCCTTAGTATAAGGGACATGATGGTTTTCAATGTTCAGATTTGTCAGCCCTTGTTCTGTGTCATCCATCCGCAAATGTCTCTTGCATGTCATTGAACCCATTTTCAATGGGTTCAATGGGTTCAATGTCATCCTCTGATGACATCTCTTCAAAGAAATAATAGCTGCCTCTGGCTTCATCAAAGGTCCTGTGCAAATGGAATACAGGCTCCTCCCATCTCCTCTGAGCTTGTTCTAGACTGGAGGGCCATGAATCCTTGTGCTGCTCCCCTTCCATGTGCCTGAGAAATTGACCTAGGACCAGCACTTGCATCAATGACAAGAGGTCAGAGGGAAGGGAAAATACTTAGGATACAGCTTGTAAAAATACAAGACAATTGAAATATTACACAAAATATCTGAGAAAATTTTTTTCTTTAGATGTAAAAGCATGTATCTTTCCATTAGAAAGTAAGATTACTCTCTCTCCTATTTTATGACAGCTGCAACATCTTGGGCATATATGCAGTGATGGCAGTGATCCAGGTTTCTGCTCTCCACTCATAACTCCCATGATATTCTTCTTATCTTAAGGAGTTATTTGATTTCTAACTTTGCAATAATAGGCCACATCCACCCTTTTTAATTACTGGGTTTTAAAATATTTGATAACTAAGTCCTGGTTTCTGGATAGTATGGAATAAGAAGTCTTTACTCTTGTACTTGTTTTCCTTTTTAAATCTATTTATATTCACTTTCTTCCTAAAGGTAAGAAATCAAGTTATGCCATAAAGAGCAAGTTAAATTGTATTTTTCATTGTCATAAAAGATAACGGTACTGAATTATGAGTATCACACTCACTAATCTCAAAGTATTTCAAAATGGCAGAATGATGAGTATCATATTGGCATCTTGGGATGTTTGTGGGGGAGAGGGAAAGAGAGAGGAAGAGAGAATCTAGGGAGATAATTCTTTAGTCATTTTCTGGATTCCTTTTTTTTTTTTTTGGTCCAAAAAACCCACACCTAAATTATTATGTCTCTGCTTAGTTTGTATGTATGCATGTATACATAAAGCATTGTACATATGTGTCAGGCTTATTTCATGCAGGATAACACTAACAAGGTGATTTTTGTAGGCAGGGTGCACTTGGTGGGTGGAAGGAAAGTAGGAGAGGAAGTGTCACAGAAAGGGCTTGTATGTACCTGCACTCACCATCCCCACATGATGGCCTCAGTGCTGGGAGAAGGGAGCTTACGTGCCTATAAAGGGAATCCATGCATAAACATCCTGAGGCCCTATGAAAGGCAGGGTGGTAGAGTCTGTTTAGAGTAAATGATTGCTCCTGCTTCCTGTGGTCCAGAAGTGGAAGAAAATAATCCTTTACAAGAGTCCTCATCCCTTCTGGGAAACAGTGTTTCCGGTCCGATCAAGAGATGAACAGCTTTGAGGACAGAAGCATAGAGAAGATGGGCGGATCCGTTCTTGTGTTGGAATTTTTGGCAGAGACTACTAATTAGCGCCCAAAGGCATTCTTCTCTGTGGCAGATTGTATCATTGCTCTAAATACTTTCCGTCCCTCCATCTCAGTTTGGATTCCCAGAAGGAGACCCTGAAGCAAAAACTCAAGTGCAAGTAGTTTATTTGGGAAGTGATCATAGGAAATACTAACATGGAAATGAAAATCAAGACCAAAAATGGACAGACGCCAAACAAAGGGCATGTTATGAAGCAAGTTACCTCTGAGAGCAACTGGAGCTTGATTTTATCCCAGTAGAGACCATGAACTTCAGAGTTGCCTTGAGGGATGAGAGACCTGGGATGTTTACTGGATGAGGTTGCCCATGGGAGTGGTGGGAGGAGGCTTTAATTGCTCAGCATTATGGGCCTGTTCTAGACAGGGACAAGGAAGAATCCATGCTAGCAACTGGATGTAAGGCTGATTTGTACTGAAATAGCAAGCACTAAGCAAATATTCATAGCGGGCTCACTGTATCCACTTTACCCTCCTGACTACTTAATTCAGAATTATTTTATATGGAAAAGAAACACAAACTTTAATCTCTTTAAGGCCACTGGAATTTTTTATTTCTATTACTAATATCTGAATGTGAATTGAAGCTGATTTAATGTAGTCATAAGACTCAGAGGAGGGTTGGCTCTAGAAAATGTCCAAGACTTTGGCGAGCATGGGCAGAGTTTGATCGGTGTGCATTCCTCTGGGAAGGCCTAGATTGAGGCACCAGGTTGAGATGAGGAGTATGTACCTCCATGCCAGGGGATGCTGCACAGTGGTTTGTGGATGGGCTAGCAGGAAGGGCCGGGACAGTAAGCGGCTGGCTTAGCTGATGGTGGCCTGAAACATCAGCCCTTAGTTCTCCTTAGGCTTGCCTAGGAATGTCACACAGTACAGCTCTGGTAGGAGTTTGTATTGTCTGCCAATCACTATGAGTGATCCTTCAGGACGAAGGGGTTATTCTTCTCATTATTTGTATAGTAATTCCTCTTGTAATTATTTGTGGCAAAATGTGAGATGAGGACTCACTTTTTTCATTATCTACCTCTTCCTCTTGGTATTTTACTGTACTTATGGAGTCATCTTGAGCACATTCTACAGAATTCTGATGAAAAGCATGCAATTCCATGACATGGAGAACTTGGTGATAATTAGCTTTATGTTTTTGACAAACAAAGGAGTGCTTGTTCAGCACAGAGATGGGGCCGATTTAGGGCAAGTATGGATTCCTTTATCAATACTGAAGTTCACCTTCCCCTTAGTGAACACATCCTGTAGCTACTGGCCTCACAGGACTGTGAAAGCATTAACAAAACCATTGAAACATAAAATAGGCCTTCTTTTTCCAGGGTCCATTAATTATTTGCAAAGAATTACCATGTCTGGTTAGTAAAGAAAACCTCAATAAATTCCAAATGTGTGTGTGTGTGTGTGTGTGTGTGTATGTGTTGTCATGGAAAAAAAAAGTGAGAACGTTACTTCACTAGATTCACAAGTCACTAGACTTCAGCAAATATAAAGCATTGATTTGTTTAGATTCAGATTCAAACAAACCAACTATAAAAAAAAAGGTTTTTGAGAGAGTTGGTCAAACTAGTTATGGACTAAGATTTATATGATGCC